>NC_134811.1:23527745-23687745 GCF_046742065.1 Oratosquilla oratoria | reverse complement strand
TCATACACTTCTGTAGCGCGTTGGGCTTCGATCTCAGCTACCAGTGACTATCACTTGCCACGACTTTCCAATGTAAGGTGTCTAAGAGCCTCATAGCACAAACTCTTCTTTACCTTTCTTTTCATCTGTTGGATCTGTGGCTTCTAGTAGTTATTGGTGTGTTTAACGCGCTCTGGAGCAGGCAGTGTTGTGTCGTTTGCGAACATATGCGACTGTGAGTGAGGTATCCTGACACGATGGGCATGTGTCATTTTTTTAGTTGCCTCCTCTGTGTTGGTACATACGGAGTGTCGTGTGACGACCACAGTCAAATGTGCTTAGGTGTACTTTATCTGTACTGTTTGTTGTACTCCACTCTGTCAAAGTAAACATTTCTGGAAGTACCCCTGTCATAAGTTTATAGGCAGAAAGTGGATATATCCCTTTTTGCATCCATCCTTCTTCGGTAGTAATTTTTTTTTTTTTTTTTTTGCATCAAAAACACTACCCCCAGTTTCACTTACTCTCTTATACATTTCAAGGTTTGGAGAGATGTCCGTAGTGCGCACGTTCATTTGAGTTCATTTGGCAGGATTGTAAATCTAATATCCACTGTGGTATAACTGGTAGCAAGCTTCCTGTTTCACCAACCTCCCCGCTCCATGTGGTTGATTCTATACAACGCTATGAGGTCTTGTGTGATTTGTTGTCCATGTTGTGTATTCGACTTGGCTAATGAACCGTGAACACGAACCTCTTTGTTTCAGAGTCTATAACAATGAGTTCTTCTAACGCTATGTTCAACGGCACCGGCCCACGTGCCATGGCCTATGGGGCCCACGATTTCTCGTTTGGATACCCCGAGGGAGTCACCGTTGTGGACATCGTGCCGGACTCGATCCGACACATGGTCCACGATCACTGGAGCAACTACCCTCCAGTCAACCCTATGTGGCACTACCTCCTCGGCGTAATCTATATTTTCCTCTTCATATTTTCTGTCACAGGTAAGCATCGAGTGCGAGAAAGAGTTGACGTATGAGTTTCTCATCAATATATATTTGCGTCCACTCATGTTTTCTTTTGGGTATGGGAAGCGTTTGATGGTACCCTCCCCTCTCACTCCCAGGAAACTGTTTGGTGATGCATTTGATCATGAAGAACAAAAGCTTGAAGACGCCCGCAAACATGCTGGTCTTCAATTTGGCCTTCAGTGATTTTGGCATGCAAGTTACTCAGTTTCCACCTTACATCCACAATTGCTTCCATGGTGGAGTTTGGATGTTCTCCCCATTCTTCTGCGAACTGTACGCATGTCTAGGTGAGTTTTTTTGTTGCCAATATGATAGACAATAAAATTTACATGCACCTTTCACGATTCTGTGAGAGGCAAGGCATTAGAAGTAAATTAACCGTATCACTTATTATTTGAAACAAAGCACTGGTTCTAATGGCCATTTCTGGTGTGTGCAAGTGTGCATAGACCCACACACGCACTCTCCCTCCCTTTCTTTCTTTATCTCTCTTCTTCGCTCTTGCTCATTTCTCACGCGTAGACACGTTACTAATCTTGTTTAGCTTCACTAGCAAGCAAAATATGAATGATCTTTTTACCAAACTTTATTTGTTCCGAAGTCCGAAGGAGCAATAATTAAGTTGGTAAACAGTTACGTACATTTTGAGATGCTTCCACAACCTCTCTTCGGGTTTTAATTTTATAGGATTCGAGTTAACACCACACCGTACAGACGAAAACCAAATACTTTCGTTTCATAAATAACACGATCAAATTGTTTCTTCAGGAGCCATCTTCGGTCTGTGCTCTCTGTGGACCCTTGCCTTCATTTCCTTTGACCGGTACAACGTCATTGTCAATGGAGTATCCTCTGCTCCGCTAACCAAGGGCAGAGCCTTCCTGTACATCCTCTTCTGTTATGCCTACGCGATCGGCTGGTCCCTTCCTCCCTTCTTCGGCTGGGGAGCTTACGTTCCCGAAGGTAAGTGCGACATATTCATATCTGAAGGGCAGAATAGTGAGTCTTATCCAATTCTCCGTGATAGGTAAATGAAGTTCTGAATATTTGCCCCCTGACGTTAAGAGACTGGAATTATGACTCAAGAGCAGTGGTTCTTTTTCATCTGCTGCATTCTCCATTTCAACTGTTTCCCGTTAATGCGGACAAAAACTGTGAGAAGTGCTATTTGCAGCAGGTTTTGAAATGACAATTGCATAATTTACATAGATACTTGGAAATTCCTGTTTGAAAGTAATTTTCTGAAATGTAAGACGACCATTAGAAACCACTTAAAGAATATGACATCGTTTGTCTAATTATTCCATATAATTTCCACTTGTACAAAGTCTTCACAAGATTGAACAAAAGTTAAGAACCGATACTAATGGACTTAAAAGAAGTATATGTATATGGGGTGGGGTTACCTCTTGAAATGAAGATTTCTATTATTGACATTGTTGATTATGATGATGTTCCTATTGAAAACTTGGATTTTTTCGCACAGGTATCCTGGACTCGTGCTCTTTTGACTACCTGTCCCGTGACGTCAACCGTCGCTCGTACGGTCTTTGCATTTTTACTTTCGACTTCGTCATTCCTCTTACCATCATTGTCTGTTCCTATGTTTTCATCGTCAAAGCTATCTTTGCTCACGAGAAGGCCATGAGGGAACAGGCCAAGAAGATGAATGTGTCCACTCTCCGATCCAACGCAGTGAGTTCCGACTTCTTATACATACTTCGAATGTAGAGGACTCCTATGTTACTTGAAGAGATAGTGTCTTCCTTTTTATCGTTGTCTATACGCAGGTAGTAACCACCATAATCAAGTATAATGTAATTGGTACCTCACTATCACGATTGTAGTCTTCACTATCCACCCATATTTGGTGTAACAGTTACAATTCCACATATATTTGTGGCATGTGCATTTCCTTTCCCGCTAAGATTGATTGATCTCACTATCCAGCGGTACAACCTTTGACTAATGACAAAGACATTGTTGGTCTATAATGACCTTATAAATTAACGTTGTTACTTGACAGGACTCCAACGCACAGTCAGCTGAGGTCCGCATCGCTAAGGTTGCAATGACTAACGTTGCCCTCTGGATTATCTGCTGGACACCCTATGCTGCAGTTGTTCTTCGGGTAATGTCATTTTGTTTGGATTTTCAGTGAATATTTGATATAACCTTATTGATGTAGGCATAAGTCTAATTCCCTGCATTTGTTTTAATAGGGTCTGGCCTTCGACCAATCAGGCCTCACGCCTCTGGTTTCCATGCTCCCCGCTCTGTTGGCCAAGACTGCATCTGTCTACAACCCAATGATCTACGCCATCAACCACCCCAAGTTCCGACTGGTGAGGTTCATTTAACTGTAACAAGTTTGTATATGTATTTGAGTGTATACTGCTAAAAAGAAACCCATCTAACTCTTTTGCAATTCCTCTCTAGGCTCTCCAGAAGACCCTTCCTTGGTTCTGCATCCACGAGCCTGAGGAGAAGTCAACCGATAATCAGTCGAATGCCACTAAAGTGGAGGCAAAAGAAGAAGCGACTTAGGCAAAAAAGCTTGAAATGATGTCTTCGGTCTTAAGGTTTTACTGAATGGTCTATATGGCGGATGCCATATAACCTTTTATCTTTCAACACAAAAGTATATTGCAGAAAGAGATTGCGAGGTTTCTACTGAATGGTCTTAGGACGAAAGTCAACTATGTAGTTTTAGTTTCCCTAACAATAATACAAAATATATTAACAGAAATAATGTTTACTGACACAAACGAACGTCTGGAAATAAACGACTACTTGGATCCAAGGAAATTTTGTCTATCAATAAAAACTCCTTTATCAATTAATTTACTCCTCTCTCTCTGTATGTGTTATTGTTGGCTGTGTTTCCCGGGCACCTTGCGTATGTATATTCCGATATGTTAATATATGGGTCTCGTATGGGGTGACCGTCTCTCACCAAGGGCGTCCTCAGCAGTTTGATAAAGGAATGTCCTCCTGATAAAGAGGTTACAAGTGGATGTTTTGAATGAATAGTCGCAGAGCAGCCGACACTGAAACTACTAGGGACTAGGGAGCTGGGTGGTGTGACAAAGCAAAGACAACGAAATCCTTACCTTTTATTCCAGGTGACTGCCACACCTTGGGTGGATAGCGCGTTATTCTTGCCTGCAGTAAGTGATACCAGACAGATTTGGATTTCGGCAAGACAGCGTTAATTTGGACCATTTGAGGAGATATCTGATTAAGCTTGGAACAGTCCCAGATGGTGATAATCCTGCCCTAGATAATTACACGTGGGGAGTAAGGAAACTCTCAAGTGAAGTCAGTAACGAGGTCAGGCCGGAGATCATTAACGAAGTGAGTGGTCTAGATGAATTGCCCAGTACACTAACTACTAGGACTTTGTGTTTCCAACAAAGATTTATACCCCTCGGTAAAAATTAGGGCAGATGGATGATGGATAGGTTGAAAATGAGATCGGAGTAAAAATGTTTTATGTTTGAGTGAAAAAGGGAGAAAAACGCATCTGGATTAGATATAATAAAATAGCCATACTATTTCCATTATCTCGTGATCCACAAGGTGTTGTCTGCCGTGTTTTCACGTACTGAATCAAAACATTCAGCATATACCGGAGGCTGTCCACTACCCCGAGTATGTTAACATGGAATATTCTACATGTATATTGATTTTTTCATTAAATGGTAGGTGATATGAGTAATTGTGTTACATGTAAAGAAAAGAATAGACTTGTTAAACGATGTGGTATCTCAGGTCAAGCGACGTTGCCCCGGCTCCTGACCTAGGAATTTTCGTGGGGTTGAGGGGTGTAGAGAAGCTGAGTGTGGGTCTTCGGGCCGTTTGCATTCTCTTTAATCATACCTGTCATACATACAAATATAAAGAAAACGGTGTCTCCCCAATTTTCTGTGGGGATGGTTTAGACGTGGCAACGCTGCTGGTTTTGCCGAACACATTCTATGGGTCACCAGATGATGGAAGAAGTATAGAACAGAACGTAACAATCGGGATCAAATCCAAAGGGCTATTTCCATTTCTACAGAACAAAGAATTAGGAAAAATTATTATTTACAAAAGAGAGGATAGATATCAGTGGGGAAAAGAGAAGTACACATAACTAGCATCAGCATTAGAAAGGAAGATGTAGTCAAACAAATTTATGGGATTAAAGCTGCAGAATCCCCTGGTCCCTAAGTAAATTTGAAATCTGCGAATAGTTAAGAGAAGTATTTAGTAAGTTGGTTGACTATGGGTTTGTGCTTATTTATTATCTTTAAAAAGGAAAAAAATCTTATATGCACAATTAAAGATGTCGGTTATAGGTAAACTATTGAAGTCATTGATATAACATGATGTCAGGGATGATATCGAGAGGTATAATTTGATTCGTGACTCACATTATGGGTTCACCAAGGGTAGGTAGTGTGTAACTAATCTTTTATCCTCTACAAGGCGACAGATAACATTGAATGTTACGATGTTATATGAAATGACTTTAGCAAAACGATTGACAAGGTACCCCACCTGAGACTGCTAAATAAAACCAAAACCCATATCACAGGAGAAAAAGTGTTTGATTGGATTAGAACATGGATTATTGTGCTCGGCGTTGCTGTATCCCACTGGAGCACACAATAGTCTAAATTTGATATAAAGTAGCCTATGGTACGCGACACGATCACCATTTATCAAACACAATGTCCTTGACAATGCATGAAGAATGAACAGAGTACATGAGGTCACTGCTGAGTTGGTGGCGCCAAGTGTAGGTTTTAGGAGTATGGCTGGAGCAGACGACGCTTTGGGGCCAAGACTGCTTTCAAGACTGATCAGTAATTTCCAATTGCAATAAATAGAAAACGATTATTTTTTTGTAATCTATTCATCTATCATTGAATTTGGGAAGTATTAAATTGAATTCATATAAGATTAAACACCTTTTATTTACAAAGTGGTTAGTCTTTAATACGAGATCAATAACGCTGTTGTCTTTGTTGGCTTTCTCAGTTGTGTCATTTCTAGTATATACCATATATGTGTGTAAACTAAACACAATAAAGTTTTCAGTTATCAATATTGTTACTAGTATTTTCAATTTTTATTACTATGAATCTTGCTGTGAACGAAGACCAGATTCTTGAATTCCTTTAACATTTATTCAACGTTTCGGTAACAAAGGCATTCACCAGAAAAGACATGTAAAGCATAGTATAACAATGTCGTACAATAGCTAGAAAACCCACGCAGTAACTGCTAACATGACAATAGGGAAGAATGACATTATTCAAAGGATAGATGTATAGAAAAACTCAAAGTTGATCAAATACCAGGGCCTGACGGTTGGCATCCAAGAATCTAGAAAGAAATGAAAAACGATATTGTTGTTCCATTAGAAAAAAAAAAAAAAATCACATCCGGTGGGGTGTTACAGGAGGTGGAAGCGAGGGTAATGGAGATAGGATTGAAGATGATTAGAGGGACTGAAGAGAAATGGAGTTAAGGAGTTCAGGAAGTTGTTGTTTGCTGATGACACTGCGCTTGTGGCTGGGTCAGACGAGGGTCTGAGACGACTGGTGATGGAGTTTGGGAAGATATGCGAGAGGAGAAAATTAAATGTAGATGTAAGAGCAAAGTGATAAGATGTACAAGAGGTGAGGGTGGTAGCAAGTATGAGATAAATCTTCAAGAAGAAGGGTCAGAGGAAAGGAATGATCTTAAACGTTTAGGGTCGCAGGAGTTGGGGTGGAGGTAACATAAGAACATAAAAACATAAGAATGAAAGAGACTGCAAGAGAACATAAGGCCTACACAAGGCAGCTCCATATCCATCACCACCTGTCATCCCCATCCATAGAATTGTCTAACCGTTTCTTAAAACAACTGAGTTTCAGCGCTCACTGCGTGGTTACTAAGTCTATTCCATTCGTTGACCACCCTATTAGTATACCAATTCTTGCCTATTTCCTTCTTAAATATGATTTTGTCCAGTTCAAATTCATTACTGCGAGCCCTGCCCTGTTGTTTTAATATGATGACCCTTGTTTGCATCACCGTTGTTAAAGCCTTTGATCCACTTGAACATCTCCATTAGATCACCCTGCACTCTGCGTCTCTCCAGAGAATGTAAGTTATAGAAGGAGAGAAGCATGAAAATGTCTTGCAGTTCTTTTATGAGGAATAGGTATCTGTGGTGGATGTAAAGAGAAGTCTGTATGAAGGAGTAATTGTGCCCACGACACTGTACAGGGTAGATATTTGGAATGTAAAGAAAGAGAAAGGAGAAATTTATATATGTTTGAAATGAAGTGTTTGAGAAGTATCGTGGGTGTTACGACGATGAATAGATTGAGAAACAAGAAGGTGAGAAGGAGAACGGAAAGGGAGGTGGCAAATGGGATAGATGAAAGAACACTGGGATGGTTTGGACACACGGATGAAAAATTAAACAAAGGAATATTAGCAGGAAGGAGCGAGGAAAGCAGAGGTGGATAAAGTGAACCTAAGGGGTCGACCAAGAATGAGATGGATGGATGGGGTGAGAAGGTACGAGGGGTGATCAAAAAGTGATACCATATATTTTCACGGTACAGAGGTAAATCCAAATAGTGGCCTACATTCCTTCAAAGTACTCCCCTTCTGCCTCTATGCAACGTTCCATCCTCTTTCGCCACTTCATGAAGCACTCACGGTACTCAGAAGCTGATATACCTCGTAGCTCTGAATTGACTGCTCGCGCCAGATCTTGGATGCGATGAAACAGCTTCCCTGCGATCGCACCCTTGATCTTTGGAAACAACCAAAAATCACAGGGAGCAAGGTCAGGCGAGTAGGGTGGGTGGGGGAGAAGTGTGATCCCCTGCTGCTCCAGGAACTGCACAGTGAGGCGAGCTTTGTGGGGGGCAGCATTGTCATGGTGCAGCAAAAGGCGCGATCGGCGACGGGTTGGTGCAGCCTTGGCCTGATATTCCAGGACTCGAGGAAGGACGTGATCAGTGTAGTACTGGGCTGTGATAGTACACTGTTGAGGCATTACATCCACACACATTGGTCCTTGTGAATTGAAGAAGATGGTGAAAAGGCGCCTCCTGCTGCGAAATCCTTCCTTCAGAATCTGAGGTCGAGGATCTTCATCACTCAACCACACCATGTTAGACTGCTTGTCTCTGGTGGCGAAGAAAGAAATCCAAAACTCATCTCCGGTAGCTACATCTGAGAACCGTTTCGGACCATTTGGCTCGAATTCAGCCAGCCATAGACGACAAATCCGCACCCGTTCGCTCTTCTGCTCTTCCGTAAGCAAATGAGGTATCCATCGAGCACACTTCTTCCTCAGCCCTAAGTGTTCATGCACGATGTCATGTGCGCTCCCATAACTGACACTGAGCTCCAAGGATAAGAATCGAAGAGTAACAGTTGGATCTTCGTCAATGATGGCCCGCGCACGGACCGTCGTTGCTTCGGTCACGGATGTCCGAGGGCGGCCAGGACGATAATCATCTTCTAGCTGCAATTTTCCGGCTGCGAAAGCTCGAATCCAGCGGGAAACAGTTTCCAGTGATGGAGTAGACTCGGGAAAAACTTGCAACAATTCCTCTCTGATCTCCGTTGCTTTTTTCCCGAGTTTCCACCTTGTGAAGGTGTAGAATCTGCAGCCTTCTTTCGAAAAATCCATGTTTCCGGTTAGAGAGGCAAACCAACAATGACGCAATCGCACAGCGCAACGATAAAATGTAAGCTAGACAAACAGCGACAAGCTCAAACATGTAACAACAGGCAACACTTGCTGCCCCTTGCTCCCCGCCCCCCCAACATTTATAGTCTCTCAGCTACGAGTCCGACTGTCATTACTTTCTGATCACCCCTGGTATTAGAGTAAATTGGGAATGCCTTTTGAGCAAGAATGGGAGAAGGTGGCATACTGAATGGTCACCCCACATGGGACTTATAAAGATATCGGATTATGCATATGAAGAAAAAAGAAAAATCGTAAATAAACAGAGAAAGAGATTAAGATAAACTGATACGGGAGTATTCATTGAAAGACAATGTTTTCTTGGATCCAAAAAATCGTTTATTTTGAAACGTTCGTTTGTGTCAGTGTACATTATTTCCATTGCTGTATTTTGTATTATTGTTAGACAAACTAAAACTATATAGTTGATATTTATCGCTAAGACCACATTGATAAATATTTTGAAACCCCTATCCCCAGTACGCTGTTGCGTTGATGGAGCATTTTGGTGAATTCGCTTATTCCTTTGCTTCCACTTTAGTAGCATTTGACTGATTATCGGTTGGTTTGTCCTCGGGCTCGTGGATGCAGAACCAAGGAAGGGTCTTTTGGAGAGCCTGGAGAGGAATTGCAAAAGAGTTAGATGGGCTTCTTTTTAGTAGCATACATTCAGAATCAAATATATCTACAATTTATTTACAGTTAAATGAACCTCACCAGTCGGAACTTGGGGTGGTTGATGGCGTAGATCATTGGGTTGTAGACAGAAGCAGTCTTGGCCAGCAGAGCGGGGAGCATGGAAACCAGAGGCGTGAGGCCTGATTGGTCGAAGGCCAGACCCTATTAAAACAAATGCAAGGAATTAGGCTTATGCCTACATCAATAAGGTTATATCATCTATTCACTAAAAATCCAAAGACGATGGAGCAGTTAAAAATGACATTACCCGAAGAACCACTGCAGCATAGGGTGTCCAGCAAATAATCCAGAGGGCAACGTTAGTCATTGCAACCTTAGCGATGCGGACCTCAGCTGACTGTGCGTTAGAGTCCTGTCAAGTAACAAAGTTAATCTATAAGGTCACCATGACACTAAATGTCTTCGTAATTAGTCAAATGTTGTGCTGCTGGATAGTGAGATCAATCAATCTTTTTGGGAAGGGGAATGTACATAGCACAAGTATATGTGGAATTGTAACTGTTACTCCAAATAGGAGTGGATAGTGAAGAGTGCAAAAGAGTGCAAATGTGATGGCGAGGTACTAATTTTATAGATCCTACTTGATTATGATGGTTGCTACCTGCGTATAGACAAGGATAAAAAGCAAGACACTACCTCTCCAAGTAACATAGGAGTCCTCTACATTCGAAGTACGTAAAAGAAATCGGAACTCACTGCGTTGGATCGGAGAGTGGACACATTCATCTTCTTGGCCTGTTCCCTCATGGTCTTCTCGTGAGCAAAGATAGCTTTGACGATAAAGACATAGGAACAGACAATGATGGTAAGAGGAATGACGAAGTCGAAAGTAAAAATGCAAAGACCGTACGAGCGACGGTTGACGTCACGGGACAGGTAGTCAAAAGAGCACGAGTCCAGGATACCTGTGCGAAGAAGGTTCAAACTTTCAATAGGTGCATTATAATTAACAATAACAATAATAAGAATCTTCATTTGAAAAGGAGATCCCACCCCTCACATATATATTTCTTTCAAATTCAGTAGTAATGGTTCTTAACTTTTGTTCAATCTTGTGAAGATTTTGTACAAGTAAATGGAAATTACATTGAATGATTAGAGAGACGATGTCATTTTCCTTAGATAATTTCTAGTGGTCTCTAGTGTCTGTAAATGATGCAAGTGGCATTTCACAACCTGATGATAAGATTTTATGTCCACATGAAAGGAGGAAACAGGAGATAAAAAAATTAATAAATAATAATAAGTTTGGAGACCACAGCTCACCTACTGTATATCGACATTTTCAATAACTCTAAGGGATATTTCCCAGGAAAAGACAAGTTAACTTGCAGGTAAGCAAGTCAGGATATGTTTTGAAATTTGGTCAAGTGACATTGCTATCCTTTGAATATATTCTTAACCTTGTTAAAACGAGTATGAGGTGAGTTCCAAAATTGACATTAGAGTACATTAGAGGGCCAAAAACAGAACTTCATTTACCTATCACGGTGAATGGGAAAAGATTCACTGTTCTGCCCTTCAGATATGAATTCTTCGTACTTACCTTCGGGAACGTAAGCTCCCCACCCGAAGAAGGGAGGAAGGGACCAGCCGATCGCGTAGGCATAACAGAAGAGAATGTACAGGAAGGCTCTGCCCTTGGTTAACGGAGCAGAGGATACTCCATGGACAATGACGTTATACCGGTCAAAGGAAATGAAGGCAAGGGTCCACAGAGAGCACAGACCGAAGATGGCTCCTGAAGAAACAATTAAATTGTGTTATTGATGTCACGAAAGTATTTGGTACGGTGTGGTGTTAACTCGAATCCTCAAAATAGATAGCCCGAAAAGATGTTGTGGAAGCATTTCAAAATGTACATGACTGTTTACCAACTTAATTATTATTCCTTCGGACTTGGGAACAAATGAAGTATAGTAAAAAGATCATTCATATATTGCCTGCTAGTGATGCCAGACAAGATCAGTAACGTGTCTACGCGTGAGAAAGTGATGAAGAGCGAAAGAAAGAGAGAAAGAGAGAGAGAGCGTGTGTGTGTCTATGCACACTCGCGCACACCAGAGATGGCAAGTGTTTTATTTCAAATAATAACTGATACGGTTAATGTACTTCTAATGCCTTGCCTCTCACAGACTTGTGGAGGGCGTATGAAAATTTATTGTCTATCATATTGGCAACAAAAGAACTCACCTAGACATGCATACAGTTTGCAGAAAAACGGAGAGAACATCCAAACTCCACCATGGAAGCAATTGTGGATGTAAGGTGGAAACTGAGTAACTTGCATGCCAAAATCACTGAAGGCCAAATTGAAGACGAGCATGTTTGCGGGCGTCTTCAAGGTTTTGTTCTTCATGATCAAATGCATCACCAAACAGTTTCCTGGGAGTGAGAGGGGAGGGTACCATCAAACACTTATTATACCCAAAAGAAAACATGAGTGGACGCAAATATATATTGATGAGAAACTCATACGTCAACTCTTTCTCGCACTCGCTGCTTACCTGTGACTGAAAATATGAAGAGGAAAATATAGGATACGCCGAGGAGGTAGTGCCACATGGGGTTGACTGGAGGGTAGTTACTCCAGTGATCGTGGACCATGTGTCGGATCGAGTCTGGCACGATGTCCACAACGGTGACCCCCTCGGGGTATCCAAACGAGAGGTCGTGGGCCCCATAAGCCATGGCACGTGGGCCGGTACCGTTGAACTGAGCGCGAAAAGGGTCCATCCTTATAGACTCTGAAACAAAGAAGTTCATCAAAATGGGTCTAAAGCTATTTGAGACACACAAAAACAAAACAACCAAGCAACACAATGCACCATAGATAATCACCAGATGCACACATATTATAATATATGTAATTTCCACCAAGCAGAATCCATCGTATCCATCATAATATATGAGAGACCACCCACCAACGCCCATAGACATCAGACTCCAGAATTGGGTTGAGATTAAACATCACGATGTTTAGTTATGATATGAGGGGGCTATTTTTGAAAAAGTTAGTTTTATGAAAAAAAAATGTGGAGATGCATTTTTTTTTTTTTGAGAGAAAGAGAGATGAAGGTGAGGTGAGAAAAATGGAGTCCGTTGAACAAAGATTGAGAAAGTGGGGGGCATTCACGAAGAATGTGGGGATGTGATCTGAAGAATACCGCAAGTCCATGATTTTTTTTTTTCACCAGACATGAGAAGACCATGGGTGAAACTAAAATATGCTTTTAATCTCTCATCGGTGCAGTCTAAGAGGTCAGTACGAGTATATGGTGGTTGAAAGAGGGTTGAGTGCGAACATGTGTTATGAACGTTTTCCTGTGATTAATCGGGTGCTGGCACCACCGTTTTTCCCACAAGCTTAGTAGCGGTGACCGGACGATTGGGTAGGCAGATGGCTGAAAGCGTAAAATGGAATCGATGCTGTATCCCGAGCAATTCGAATGGATAGCATGGGTCAGTGCATGGCAGGAGTAGGGAATGGAAAGATTTTTGAAGGCGCTGAGTGAAGCAGAAATGCATATGAGTGGCGAAGGAGGGAAGAAAAAAGTAAAGTGTAAGGTGGCAAGAAATGGAAAGAGTTCAGAGCTGAAAACTGATGGGGATTGGAAAGATCCAAATTCTGTCAAGGATATACGGGTGCGCAACCTACTCCGCGATCAGGGCAACAGCTATCGGCATAAATGTGGACGGTAGAAGGTCGAAAGGATAAATGAGAAAGATCCTCTAGTCGGGTGATGGTAAGTGGTGTCTAGTTTTTCGAAAGTGCAACTAAATAACGCTGTAAGGGAGAAACCAGAGGGACAGAGGAAGCCGTTGAAACTGAGAGGATGGTAGCAGTAGATTTTAAGAATGCAATCGTGTCAAATGAACGGGCACAGCACGGACATCTCTCACAACCTTAAAGAGTGGAAGAGAGTACAAGAAACTTGGTGTAGTGAGGTTGCTCTTGATGTGAAAAATATATTTCACTAATATCAAAGAACGATGGACGTCAAGAGGGAGATATTGTTTTCTGTCTATAAACTCGTGGCAAGAGTTCTTGGGGGGGGGATACAATAAATAAAAGTACAGATTAAGCACATTAAGCAGATTTGAGTGTGGCCTTCACAATACACTGAGGACACACAATTGCAAATGAGGCAGCTTATCTAACGACATACGTCCGCACAATTAAGATGCCTCACATGCAGTAGCATACAAGTACATTCACAGACTGCACGACACTGGCTGCCCACAGATACGAACTCTGCATATCTGAAGCTGAGGACCTTTGGTGGGAAGGCGAGTTCGCAATCAGCTTCCTCCATCTCTCCAGTGTTGTGATTCAGTGACACCATGAGCAGACCAATAAATACATGGAGGACACAGATCCAACAGAAGAAAAGGGAGGTAAAGGACAACTGCTGATATGGGGAGCTTAAACTTGACGGAGCCGACACTTTACACTGGATAGCCATGGCAAGTGATAATCACTGGTGGCTGAGATCGAAGCCCAACACTACACAGAAATAAACGAAGAAGCGTTCTTTAAGACTGAGAACGTGAAACTTGTTGAGGAAAATACCTTCGTCGTTTGGCTCGTATGAGTATTGGAGGATGGAACAGTCCTAATGGTTTGAGAGCTTCTTGAAAATGACTTCAACAGCTGTTGGAGTGCATGACTTATATATTGTCCCTTTGTAGTTATTGGATCATCCTGGGATCATCCTACCGACACACACTCATAACCAGAGCCAGTTCATGCGTTGTGGCCGTAAGGATTCCATGTAATAGAGTGGAAAGTAAGATGAAAGTATGACTGCAGAGAGCATTATATATCTTAAAGAGGCAAATAACCATCAAAATACGAGTATATGCTCACACGCACACACACACACACACACACACACACACACACACACACACACACACACACACACACACACACACACACACACACACACACACACACACACACACACACACACACACACACACACACACACACACACACACACAAATAAAAAAAAGAAAATGTTAGAAAATAAGAGAGCAAGGCGAAATTGTATGTGTTGATCGGATTACAATAGAGATCGATGTATTTGCTATCTTTTCTTTGTTCCGTAAGAAATGGCCACAGATAATCACAGAATGGATAATAACAGAAGGGATAAAGTTCCGCGTAAAACGTCACTATTGAGGTTCCTACATCACAGAGTATTGAGGCTTACAAACTACAGTACAGTTGTAGGTATATACAAATGCCCGTTACGCGCTGTAGCGCGTATACGCATGGGTATTAGGGCATTAACTGCGTCATTACCTGCGCAATGTCTGTGTTGTCTGTGTTTACAGACATGTAACGTCATTGATTAGTAGTGCGATGAGTGTTTGACATTTTGTGCAGTGATATGTTGTATGTTATGTATTTTGTATACAGGTATTCTGTATTCTATTTGTCTTGTGTATGTGTATTATATGTCTTATTTTTGTGTAATAATATTTCCAATGTGGCTGTTTGTCATTCGTTTTTAAGTGGTCCTTCGAACCCGATTCGAACAGCCATGTCAGCTTAGAGAAGGTAGAGGGTACCTTAGAAAACCAGCCTATTCTGGCGATTTCATTTTCATTCACGCACATTGACTCCAGTGTTTGGGCTAGTCCTTTCTTTATTAGTGGAAAATTGTGTATTATTGTAATTCATTGCCAATGTGTAGATTAATCAATACGCTACAGTTTGTTGGATGTGTGTGTGTGTTTGTGTGTGTATGTGTGTGTGTGTGTTTATGTCTTGTTTGTGTGTTTGTGTGCATGTTTGTGTGCTTTTGTGCTGGTGTGTTTGTGTGTGTGTGTGTGTGTGTGTGTGTGTGTTTGTGTGTTGGTGTGTTTGTGTGTTTGTGTGTGTGTTTGTGAGTGTGTGTTTGTGTGTGGTGTTTTTGTGTGTTTGTTTGAGTGCGTGTGTGTGTGTGTGATTGTGCGAAGTGTGTGGGTATGTATGATCATATATTTTGGTGGTTATTTGCCTTCTCATATGATACATTCAGCAGTAAAAGTGTGGATCTTGTTTTCCGCTTTATTACACGGAATCCTTACAGTCATAACGCATGAACTGGCACCGGTTATGACTGTGAGAGGGTAACCTGATCCAATAACTACTGAGTGACAATATATAAGCGATGCACTCAAGCACTTGTTGAGGCCATTTCGAAGAAGACCTCAAACCGTTAGGACCGTTAGGACCGTTCCATCCTCACAAACTTAATCGAACCAAACGACGAAGGTATTTCCCTCAAAAAATTTCACATTCTCAGTTTTACAGAATACTTCTTCATACACTTCTGTAGCGCGTTGGGCTTCGATCTCAGCTACCAGTGACTATCACTTGCCACGACTTTCCAATGTAAGGTGTCTAAGAGCCTCATAGCACAAACTCTTCTTTACCTTTCTTTTCATCTGTTGGATCTGTGGCTTCTATTAGTTATTGGTGTGTTTAACGCGCTCTGGACCAGGCAGTGTTGTGTCGTTTGCGAACATATGCGACTGTGAGTGAGGTATCCTGACACGATGGGCATGTGTCATTTTTTTAGTTGCCTCCTCTGTGTTGGTACATACGGAGTGTCGTGTGACGACCACAGTCAAATGTGCTTAAGTGTGCTTTATCTGTACTGTTTGTCTGTTGTACTCAACCCTATCAAAGTAAATTTTCTGGAAGTACTCCTGTCATAAATTTATAGGCAGAAGGTGGATATATCCCTTTTTGCATCCATCCTCCTTTAGCATTAATAAAATCTAGTTTTCGCATCGAAAGCACCACCCTCAGTTTCTCGTACTCTCTTATCCATTTCAAGGTTTGGAGAGATGTCCGTACTGCGCACGTTAATTTGAGTTCATTTGGCAGGATTGCAAATCTAATATCCACTGTGGTATAACTGGTAGCAAGCTTCCCGATTCACCAACCTCCCCGCTCCATCTGGTTGATCGTATAGAACGCTATGAGGTCTTGTGTGATTTGTAGTCCATGTTGTGTATTCGACTTGGCTAATGAGCCGTCAACACGAACCTCTTTGTTTCAGAGTCTATAACAATGAGTTCTAACGCTCTGTTCAACGGCACCGGCCCACGTGCCATGGCTTATGGGGCTCACGACTTCTCGTTTGGATACCCCGAGGGAGTCACCGTTGTGGACATCGTACCGGACTCGATCCGACACATGGTCCACGATCACTGGAGCAACTATCCTCCAGTCAATCCTATGTGGCACTACCTCCTCGGCGTATCTTATATTTTCCTCTTCATATTTTCAGTCACAGGTAAGCAGCGAGTGCGAGAAAGGGTTGACGTATATGAGTTTCTCATCAATATATATTTGCGTCCACTCATGTTTTCTTTTGGGTATGAGAAGCGTTTGATGGTACCCTCCTCTCTCACTCCCAGGAAACTGTTTGGTGATGCATTTGATCATGAAGAACAAAACCTTGAAGACGCCCGCAAACATGCTCGTCTTCAATTTAGCCTTCAGTGATTTTGGCATGCAAGTTACTCAGTTTCCACCTTACATCCACAATTGCTTCCATGGTGGAGTTTGGATGTTCTCTCCGTTTTTCTGCGAACTGTACGCATGTCTAGGTGAGTTTTTTGTTGCCAATATGATAGACAATAAAAATTTTCATACACCTTTCACAAGTCTGTGAGAGGCAAGGCATTAGAAGCACGTTAACCGTATCACTTATTATTTGAAAGAGAGCACTGGTTCTAATGGCCATTTCTGATGTGTGCAAGTGTGCATAGACCCACACACGCACTCTCCCTCCTTTCCTCCCTCTCTCTCTCTCTCTCTCTCTCTCTCTCTCTCTCTCTCTCTCTCTCTCTCTCTCTCTCTCTCTCTCTCTCTCTTTCTCTCTTTCTCTGTCTCTCTCTCCCTTTCTTTCTTTCGCTCTTGCTCATTTCTCACGCGTAGACATGTTACTAATTTTGTTTAGCTTCACTAGGAAGCAAAGTATAAATGATCTTTTAACAACTTTATTTGTTCCGAAGTCCGAAGGAGCAATAACTCAGTTGGTAAACAATCACGTACATTTTGAGATGCTTCCACAACATCTCTTCGGGCTTTAATTTTTTAGGATTCGAGTTAATACCACACCGTAGAGACGAAAACCAAATATTTTCGTGACATCAATAACACGATTAAATCGTTTCTTCAGGAGCCATCTTCGGTCTGTGCTCTCTGTGGACCCTTGCCTTCATTTCCTTTGACCGGTACAACGTCATTGTCAATGGAGTATCCTCTGCTCCGCTAACAAAGGGCAGAGCCTTCCTGTACATCCTCTTCTGCTATGCCTACGCAATCGGCTGGTCCCTTCCTCCCTTCTTCGGGTGGGGAGCTTACGTTCCCGAAGGTAAGTGCGACATATTCATATCTGAAGGGCAGAATAGTGAGTCTTATCCAATTCTCCGTGATAGGTAAATGAAGTTCTGAATTTTTGCCCCCTGACGTTAAGAGACTGGAATTATGACTGGAATTATGACTCAAGAGAAGTGGTTCTTTTTCATCTGCTGCATTCTCCATTTCAACTGTTTCCCGTTCATGCGGACAAAAACTGTGAGAAGTGCTATTTGCAGCAGGTTGTGAAATGACAATTGTATCATTTACATAGATACTTGGAAATTGCTGTTTGAAAGTAATTTTCTGAAATGTAAGACGACCATTAGAAACCACGTAAAGAATATGACATCGTTTGTCTAATTATTCCATATAATTTCCACTTGTACAAAGTCTTCACAAGATTGAACAAAAGTTAAGAACCGATACTAATGGACTTGAAAGAAGTATATGTATATGGGGTGGGGTTACCTCTTCAAATGAGGATATCTATTATTGAAATTGTTGATTATGATGATGTGCCTATTGAAAACTTGGATTTTTCGCACAGGTATCCTGGACTCGTGCTCTTTTGACTACCTGTCCCGTGACGTCAACCGTCGTTCGTACGGTCTTTGCATTTTTACTTTCGACTTCGTCATTCCTCTTACCATCATTGTCTGTTCCTACGTTTTCATCGTCAAAGCTATCTTTGCTCACGAGAAGGCCATGAGGGAACAGGCCAAGAAGATGAATGTGTCCACTCTCCGATCCAACGCAGTGAGTTCCTATTTCTTATACATACTTCGAATGTAGAAGACTCCTATGTTACTTGGAGAGATAGTGTCTTGCTTTTTATCGTTGTCTATACGCAGGTAGTATAGATCTCACAATCCAGCGGTACAACATTTGACTAATGAGAAAGACATTGTTGGTGTATGGTGACCTTATAGATTAACTTTGTTACTTGACAGGACTCCAACGCACAGTCAGCTGAGGTCCGCATCGCTAAGGTTGCAATGACTAACGTTGCCCTCTGGATTATTTGCTGGACACCCTATGCTGCAGTAGTTCTTCGGGTAATGTCATTTATTCTGCGCCATCGTGTTTGGATTTTCAGTGAATAGTTGATATAACCTTATTCATGTAGGCATAAGTCTAATTCCCTGCATTTGTTTTAATAGGGTCTGGCCTTCGACCAATCAGGCCTCACGCCTCTGGTATCCATGCTCCCCGCTCTGTTGGCCAAGACTGCTTCTGTCTACAACCCAATGATCTATGCCATGAACCACCCCAAGTTCCGACTGGTGAGGTTCAATTAACTGTAACAAGTTTGTGTATGTATTTGAGTGTATACTGCTAAAAAGAAACCCATCTAACTCTTTTGCAATTCCTCTCCAGGCTCTCCAGAAGACCCTTCCTTGGTTCTGCATCCACGAGCCTGAGGAGAAGTCAACCGATAATCAGTCGAATGCCACTAAAGTGGAGGCAAAAGAGGAAGCGACTTAGGCAAAAAAGCTTGAAATGATGCCTTCGGTCACAAGGTTTTACTGAATGGTCTATATGACAAATGCCATATAACCTTTTATCTTTCAACACAAAAGTATATTGCAGAAAGAGATTGCGAGGTTTCTACTGAATGGTCTTAGAACGAAAGTCAACTATGTAGTTTTAGTTTCCCTAACAATAATACAAAATATATTAACAGAAATAATGTGTACTGACACAAACGAACGTCTCGAAATAAACGACTACTTGGATCCAAGTCTTTCAATAAAAACTCCTTTATCAATTAATTTACTCCTCTCTCTCTGTATGTGTTATTGTTGGCTGTGTTTCCCGGGCACCTTGCGTATGTATATTCCGATATGTTAATATATGGGTCTCGTGTGGGGTGACCGTCTCTCACCAAGGGCGTCCTCAGCTGGTTGATAAAAGAATGTCCTCCTGACAAAGAGGTTACAAGTGGATGTTTTGAATAAATAATCGCAGAGCAGCCGACACTGAAACTACTAGGGACTAGGGAGCTGGGTGGTGTGACAAAGCAAAGACAACGAAATCCTCACCTTTTATTCCAGGTGACTGCCACACCTTGGGTGGATAGCGCGTTATTCTTGCCTGCAGTAAGCGATACCAGAGAGATTTGGATTTCGGCAAGACAGTGTTAATTTTGACCATTTGAGGAGATATCTGATTAAGCTTGGAACAGTCCCAGATGATGATAATCCTGCCCTAGATAATTACACGTGGGAAGTAAGGCAACTCTCAAGTAAAGTCAGTAACGAGGTCAGGCCGGAGATCATTAACGAAGTGAGTGGTCTAGATGAATTGCCCAGTACCCTAACTACTAGTATTTTGTGTTTTCAACAAAGATTTATACCCTTCGGTAAAAATTAGGGCAGATGGATGATGGATAGGTTGAAAATGAGATCGGAATAAAAAGGTTTTATGTTTGAGTGAAAAGGGGAGAAAAACACGTCTGGATCAGATATAATAAAGTAGCTATACTATTTCCATTATCTCGTGACCCACAAGGTGTTGTCTGCCGTGTTGTCACGTACTGAATCAGAACATTCAGCATATACCGGAAGCTGTCCACTACCCCGAGTATGTTAATCTGGAATATTCTATATGTATAATGATTTTTTCATTAAATGGTAGGTGATATGAGTAATTGTTTTACATGTAAAGAAAAGAGAAAAGAAGAGACTTGTTAAACGATGTGGCATCTCAGGTCAGACGACGGTGCCCCGGCTCCTGACCTAAGAATTTCCGTAGGGTTGGGGGGTGTAGAGAAGCTGAGTGCGGGTCTTCGGGCCGTTTGCAGTCTCTTTAATTATACCTGTCATACATACAAATATAAAGAAAACGGTGTTTCCCCCATTTTCTTTGGGGATGGTTTAGACGTGGCAACGCTGCTGGTTTTGCCGAACACATTCTATGGGTCACCAGATGATGGAAGAAGTATAGACTGGTTAAAAAGCACATGCCCAGAACAGAACGTAACAATCGGGATTTAATCCAAAGGGCTATTTCCATTTCTACAGAACAAAGAATAAGGAAAAAATGAGTATTTACAAAGGAGAGGATATATATCAGTGGGGAAAAGAGAAGTAGACATAACTGGCATCAGCATTAGAAGGAAGATGTAGTCAAACAAATTTATGGGATTAAAGCTGCAGAATCCCCTGGTCCCTAAGAAAATTTTCAAAGGTGCCAAAAATGTGTAAATTTGAAATCTGCGAACAGTTAAGAGAAGTATTTAGTAAGTTGGTTGACTATGGGTTTGTGCTTATTTCTTATATTTAAAAAGGACGGTAAATCTTCTATGCACAATTAAAGATGTCGGTTATAGGTAAACTATTGAAGTCATTGATATAAAATGATGTCAGGGATGATATCGAGAGGCATAATTTGATTCGTGACTCACATTATGGGTTCACCAAGGGTAGGTAGTGTGTAACTAATCTTTTATCCTCTCACATTAATGTCTACAAGGCGGCAGATAACATTGAATGTTACGATATTATATGAAATGACTTCAGCAAAACTATAGACAAGGTGCCCCACCTGAGACGACTAAAGAAAATCAAAACCCATGTCACAGGAGCAAAAGTGTTTGAATGGATTAGAGCATGGATTATTGTCAGAAAACAGTGGTTCATCATTAGTAGTATCTAATGCAAATAGTGTAGTACTAATAATGGATTTCCCCAAGGCTCTGTTAAGGGTCCCTTAATGTCCATTATTTATATAAACGACTTGGACAATGTGATTAACAGTGCTGTTAGTAAGTTTCCGGACGACAATATAATCGGACATGAATAAAAAACAGCAACGACTGCAACAGCACTGTAGGAAAGAGGCTAAACGCAGAGTATGGGGTCCAGTGTTTTTAACGTTTCGCTTCTTCAGAAATAGTATAGTACACAAACGTTTTACTCCTTATATAGCCCGAGTTTGCGCGGGATTAAGGAACATGAAATTGGTGTAAATACAGCTTGCATTGTTTTGATTAATATTATCAGTGTACTCATGAGCAGTGTACAAGGTGTACTCATAATCACAAGTTTTCTGAATGCATGTCAAAAATAGATAGATAAATAAATAAACAAATAAATAGATGAATAAATAAATACATGAATGAATAAATAAATGAATAAATAAATAAATAAATAAACAAACGGCGGCATAAAAATAACACATGGAAAAGGGGCACAATACCGATCTTAACAGAGTAATACAACGAAACACCAGAATTATCTATAAAGTTTACGGCTCCCGTTTCCTCATGGGCAATTTTCAAGGACATCTTTTTACTGCAGTTGGTAAATGATAGAGGTTATTGTGCTCGGTGTTGCTGCATCCCACTGGAGCATACAATAGTCTAAATTTGATATTAAGTAGCCTACGGCACGCGACACGATCACCATTCATCAAACACAATGTCCTTGACAATGCATGAAGAATGAACAGAGTACATGAGGTCACTGCGGAGTTGGTGGCGCCAAGTGTAGGTTTTAGGAGAATGGCTGAAGCAGACGACGCTTTGGGGCCAAGACTGCTTTCAAGACTGCTTCCAAGACTGATCAGTAATTTCCAATTGCAATAAATAAAAAACTATTTTTTTTTTAATCTATTCATCTATCATTGACTTTGGGAAGTATTAGATTTAATTTATATAAGATTAAACATCTTTTATTTACAAAGTGGTTAGTCTTTAATACAAGATCAATAACGGTGTTGTCTTTGTTGGCTTTCTCAGTTGTGTCATTCCTAGTATATACCATATGTGTGTAAATTAAACACAATAAAGTTTTCAGTTATCAATATTGTTACAAGTATTTTCAATTTTATTACTATGAATCTTGCTGTGAACGAAGACCAGATTCTTGAATTCTTTTAACATTTATTGAACGTTTCAATAACAAAGGCTATCACCAGAAAATACATGTAAAGCATAGTATAATAATGTCGTACAATAGCTAGAAAACCACGCAGTAACTGCTAACATGACAATAGGGAAGAACGACATTATTCAATGGATAGATGTATGGAAAAACTCAAAGGGCCTGACGGTTGGCATCCAAGAATCTAGAAAGAAATGAAACACGAGATTGTTGTTCCATTAGAAATTATATATAAAAAAATCATATCCGGTGGGGTGTTACAGGAGGTAGAAGCAAGGGTAATGGGGAGAGGATTGAAGATGATTAGAGAGACTGGAGAGAAATGGAGCTCAGGAGTTCAGGAAGTTGTTGTTTGCTGATGACACTGCGCTTGTGGCTGGGTCAGACGAGGGTCTGAGACGACTGGTGATGGAGTTTGGGAAGACATGCGAGAGGAGATAATTAAATGTAGACGTAAGAGCAAAGTGATAAGATGTACAAGAGGAGGGTGGTAGCAAGTATGAGATAAATCTTTAAGAAGAAGGGTCAGAGGAAAGGAATGATCTTAAACGTTTAGGGTCGCAGGAGTTGGGATGGAGGTAACATAAGAACATAAAAAAACATAAGAATGAAGGAGACTGCAAGAGACCATAAGGCCTACACAAGGCAGCTCTATATCCATCACCACCTGTCATCCCCATCCATAAAATTATTTAACCGTTTCTTAAAACAACTGATAGTTTCAGCGCTCACTACGTGGTTACTAAGTCTATTCCATTCGTTGACCACCGTATTAGTGTACCAATTCTTGCCTATTTCCTTCTTAAATATGATTTTATCCAGTTTAAATTCATTACTGCGAGCCCTGCCCTGTTGTTTTAATGTGATGACCTTGATTGCATCACCATTGTTATAGCCTTTGATCCACTTGAACACCTCCATTAGATCACCCCACACTCTGCGTCTCTCCAGAGAATGTAAGTTATAGAATGAGAGAAGCAAGAAAATGTCTTGCAGTTCTTTTATGAGGAATAAGTGTCTGTGGTGGATGTAAAGAGAAGTCTGTATGAAGGAGTAATTGCGCCCACGACACTGTAATGGGTAGAGGTTTGGAATGTAAAGAAAGAGAAAGGAGAAATTTATATATGTTTGAAATGAAGTGTTTGAGAAGTATCGTGGGTGTTACGACGATGGATAGATTGAGAAACAAGAAGGTGAGAAGGAGAGAGGAAAGGGAGGTGGCAGATAGGATAGATCAGGGGTTCTCATTAGGGGTGAAATTCACCCCCAGGGGGGAATTTTGGGTTTCTAGGGGTGAATTGTGACCTCAGTAAGTTTACGGGGTGAGGAAAGCAAATATAGGCTTTGGCCTATCTGGCCTGTCATCTGGGCTGGAATTATACCAGTGCTGACCCAGGTTAATCTTAGGATTAGAAAAGTGTTACGCTGTGCGATAATATCTGCATATTATTTAGAATGCACCTTTTGAAACATACAATCTTGGAAAGGAGGGGGGAATGACATTCTGGCAAATGGTGAAAGGGGTGCATGAGCCAAGCAAGGCTGAGAACCCCTGGAATAGATGAAAGAACACTGGGATGGTTTGGACACACGGATGAAAAATTAAACCAAGGAATACTAGCAGAAAGGAGTGAGGAAAGCAGAGGTGGATAAAGTGAACCTAAGGGGTCGACCAAAAATGAGATGGATAGATAGGGTGAGAAGGTATTAGAGTAAATTGGGAATGCTTTTTGAGCAAGAATGGGAGAAGGTGGCATACTGAATGGTCACCCCACATGGGACTTACATATAAAGATATCGGATTATGCATATGAAGAAAAAAGAAAAATCGTATATAAGCAGAGAAAGAGATTAAAAGAAATTGATAAGGGAGTTATTCATTGAAAGACAATGTTTTCTTGGATCCAAAAAGTCGTTTATTTCGAAAGGTTCGTTTCTGTCAGTGTACATTATTTCCATTGCTAAATTTTGTAATATTGTTAGAAAAACTAAAACTATATAGTTGATATTTATCGCTAAGACCACATTGATAAATATTTTGAAACCCCTATCCCCAGTACGCTGTTGCGTTGATGGAGCATTTTGGTGAATTCGCTTATTCCTTTGCTTCCACTTTAGTAGCATTTGACTGATTATCGGTTGGTTTGTCCTCGGGCTCGTGGATGCAGAACCAAGGAAGGGTCTTTTGGAGAGCCTGGAGAGGAATTGCAAAAGAGTTAGATGGGCTTCTTTTTAGTAGCATACATTCAGAATCAAACATATCTACAATTTAGTTACAGTTAAATGAACCTCACCAGTCGGAACTTGGGGTGGTTGATGGCGTAGATCATTGGGTTGTAGACTGAGGCAGTCTTGGCCAACAGAGCGGGGAGCATGGAAACCAGAGGCGTGAGGCCTGATTGGTCGAAGGCCAGACCCTATTAAAACAAATGCAAGGAATTAAGCTTATGTCTACATGAATAAGGTTATATCACCTATTCACTAAAAATCCAAAGACGATGGAGTAGTTGAAAATGACATTACCCGAAGAACCACTGCAGCATAGGGTGTCCAGCAAATAATCCAGAGGGCAACGTTAGTCATTGCAACCTTAGCGATGCGGACCTCAGCTGACTGTGCGTTGGAGTCCTGTCAAGTAACAAAGTTAATCTATAAGGGCACCATGATACTAAATGTCTTCGTAATTAGTCAAATGTTGCGCTGCTGGATAGGGAGATCAATCAATCTTTTTGGGAAGGGGAATGTACATAGCACAAGTATATGTGGAATTGTAAGTGTTACTCCAAATATGAGTGGGTAGTGAAGAGTGCAAAAGAGTGCAAATGTGATGGTGGGGTACTAATTCTATAGATCATACTTGATTATGATGGTTGCTACCTGCGTATAGACAAGGATAAAAAGCAAGACACTACCTCTCCAAGTAACATAGGAGTCCTCTACATTCGAAGTACGTAAAAGAAATCGGAACTCACTGCGTTGGATCGGAGAGTGGACACATTCATCTTCTTGGCCTGTTCCCTCATGGTCTTCTCGTGAGCAAAGATAGCTTTGACGATAAAGACATAGGAACAGACAATGATGGTAAGAGGAATGACGAAGTCGAAAGTAAAAATGCAAAGACCGTACGAGCGACGGTTGACGTCACGGGACAGGTAGTCAAAAGAGCACGAG
The DNA here is from genome assembly GCF_046742065.1 of Oratosquilla oratoria. Lineage (NCBI taxonomy): Eukaryota > Metazoa > Arthropoda > Malacostraca > Stomatopoda > Squillidae > Oratosquilla > Oratosquilla oratoria. Next base: position 23,661,852 of record NC_134811.1, on the reverse strand, counting down.
TCCAGGATACCTGTACGAAGAAGGTTCAAACTTTCAATAGGTGCATTATAATTAACAATAACAATGATAAGAATCTTCATTTGAAAAGGAGATCCCACCCCTCACATATATATTTCTTTCAAATTCAGTAGTAATGGTTCTTAACTTTTGTTCAATCTTGTGAAGATTTTGTCATTTTCCTTAGATAATTTCTAGTGGTCTCCTTGGATTTCAGAACATGACTTTGAAATAGGAATTTCCAATAAAGTATTTATGTCTGTAAATGATGCAAGTGGGATTTCACAACCTGATGATAAGATTTTTTGTCCACATGAATGGAGGAAACAGCAGATAAGAAAAAAAAAAAAAAAGTTTGGAGACCACAGCTCTTAAGCTACTGTATATCGACATTTTCAATAACTCTAAGGGTATTTCCCAGGAAAAGACAAGTTAACTTGCAGGTAAACAATTTAGGATATGTTTTGAAATTTGGTCAAGTGACATTGCTATCCTTTGAATATATTCTTAACCTTGTTAAAACGAGTATGAGGTAAGTTCCAAAATTGACATTAGAGTACATTAGAGGGCAAAAAACAGAACTTTATTTACCTATCACGGTGAATGGGAAAAGATTCACTGTTCTGCCCTTCAGATATGAATTCGTCGTACTTACCTTCGGGAACGTAAGCTCCCCACCCGAAGAAGGGAGGAAGGGACCAGCCGATCGCGTAGGCATAGCAGAAGAGGATGTACAGGAAGGCTCTGCCCTTGGTTAGCGGAGCAGAGGATACTCCATGGACAATGACGTTATACCGGTCAAAGGAAATGAAGGCAAGAGTCCACAGAGAGCACAGACCGAAGATGGCTCCTGAAGAAACAATTAAATTGTGTTATTGATGGCACGAAAATATTTGGTTTTCGTATGTACGGTGTGGTGATGACTTGAATCCTTAAAATATATAGCCCGAAGAGATGTTGTGAAAGCATATCAAAATGTACATGACTGTTTACCATATTAATTATTGCTCCTTCGGACTTTGGAACAAATGATGTATGGTAAAAAGTTCATTCATATTTTGCCTACTAGTGAAGCCAAACAAGATCTATAAAGTGTTTGTGTGTGAGAGAGAGCTAGAGAGAGTGAGAGCGAATGAAAGAGAAAGATAGATAGAGAGAGAGCGTGTGTGCGCTAATGCACACACACACAAAAGATGGCAAGTGTTTTATTTCAAATAATAAGTGATACGGTTAATGTACTTCTAATGCCTTGCCTCTCACAGACTTGTGAAGGGTGTAGAATTTTTTTTATTGTCTATCATATTGGCTAACTCACCTAGACATGCGTACAGTTCGCAGAAGAATGGAGAGAACATCCAAACTCCACCATGGAAGCAATTGTGGATGTAAGGTGGAAACTGAGTAACTTGCATGCCAAAATCACTGAAGGCCAAATTGAAGACGAGCATGTTTGCGGGCGTCTTCAAGGTTTTGTTCTTCATGATCAAATGCATCACCAAACAGTTTCCTGGGAGTGAGAGAGGAGGGTACCATCAAACGCTTCTCATACCCAAAAGAAAATATAAGTGGACGCAAATATGTACTGATGAGAAACTCATACGTCACCCTTTTCTCGCACTTGCTGCTTACCTGTGACTGAAAATATGAAGAGGAAAATATAGAGTACGCCGAGGATGTAGTGCCACATGGGGTTGACTGGAGGGTAGTTGCTCCAGTGCTCGTGGACCATGTGTCGGATCGAGTCCGGTACGATGTCCACAACGGTGACTCCCTCGGGATATCCAAACGATAAGTCGTGGGCCCCATAAGCCATGGCACGTGGGCCGGTACCGTTGAACTGAGCGCGAGAAGGGTCCATCCTTATAGACTCTGAAACAAAGAGGTTCATCAAAATAAGTCTGAAGTCATTTGAGAGACACAAAAACAAAACAACCAAGCAACACGATGTGGATAAAAGTAAGGTGATGAGATGAACTCGTACAAGGGGTGAAAGTGGCAGTAGACCGGAAATGAGCATTAAGGGAGAGCGACTGGATGAAGTGGATAATTTTAGATACTTGGGTGCGAATATGGCAGGAAAAGGTGGAGTGGAGGTGGAGGTAGAATGTAGATTGAGAGAAGCGAGTAAATGCCTTGGTGGATTAAAATGTATAATGAGGAATAGACATTTGGGAATGGAGGCTAAGAGGAGATTGTATGAAGGAGTGATTGTGCCAACAGCACTGTATGGGACAGAAACATGGAACATAAGAGAGGAAGAGAGAAGGAATTTGAATGTGTTTGAGATGAGGTGTCTGAGAAGTATGATGGGGGTTACAAGGCTGGATAGAGTGAGTAATGAGGAAGTGAGGAGGAGAACAGGGGGTGGTAAGGGAGTTGGGAGATAGGGTTGATGAAAGAGTATTAGGATGGTTTGGACACATGGAAAGAATGAGTGAAGAAAGACTAGTAAAAGAGGTATGGAAGGCAGATGTGGAGGGAGTGAACATGAGGGGTCGACCTAGGATGAGATGGATGGATGGGGTGAAAGGGGCTTTGGGGAAGAGTGGAATGTCTGTTGAGGAAGGACGGGAGAGGACAAAAGACAGGGGTGTATGGAGAATGGTTGTATATGGATAATGTTGTGATGCATGAAGTGGGGGGGTGAGGTAGTATGTGTGAGATAATTTGACGCAGCCCGAAGGGATTTCTCCCCGTCTTCTTTTCTGTATGAGGGGAAGGAGAGAGGGGGTCGCCGTTTTAATGAAGCGGCCTTGCTGTGGATGTGCTGTGTCTTGCGACATTGCCTCTGACCCAGGGGAGTGGACAAGATGAAGGGATGACCCGTCATCCAGGAGGTGCCAAGATAAGAGGGAGGGTAGAGGGTGGAGTGGAGTGGAGTGTATTTAGGGATGGAATGGGTGGGAATGATTTTATGCCTTTTTCTTTTTGGCTACCTCCCTTGTAAGGGGGAAAAAACCTTTGGTATATGTATGTATTTATAATTTTGGGGTGCTACTCGCACAGTGAAAATTGTGTATGATATGAGGAGGCTATATTTTGAAAAGGTTAGTTTTATGAAAAAAATATGGAGATACAATTTTTTTTGAGAGAGAAGGGTGAGAAAAATGGGTGTCCGTTTAAAAAGATTGAGGAAGTTGGTCATTCACGAAGAACGTGGGATATGAGAAAAATATGGGTGAAACAAAAATATGTTTAATCTCGCATCGGTGCAGTCTAAGAGCTCAGTGCGAGTATATAGTGGTAGGAAGAGGGTTGAGGGCGAATATGATAGTCTTCAGGTGATTAATCGGGTGCTGGCACCACCGTTTTTCCCACAAACTTCGTAAAGTGACCAGAAGATTGGGTAGGCAGATGGATGAAAGCGTAGAATGGAATCGATGCTGCATCCCGAGCTGCTTTGTCGGCTAGTTCCCTACGGGGAACACCGACATGAGAAGGTACTCGACAAAAGGACATTGATATGAATTGGGAAGCAATTCAAATGGATTGCATGGGTCAGTGCATGGCAGGGGTAGGGAATGGAAAGATTTTTGAGGACGCTGAGTGAGGCAGAAATGCATATGAGTGACGAAGAAGGGAAGTAAAAAGTAAAGCGTAAAGTGACAAGAAATGGAAAGAGTTCAGAGCTGAAAACTGATGTGGAGTGGAGAGATCCAAATTCTGTCAAGGATATACGGATGCGCAACCTACTCCGCATCAGGGCAATAGCTATCGGCATAAATGTGGACGGCAGAAGGACGAGAAGATAAATGAGAAAGAGCCTCTAGTCAGATGGTGTCTAGTTCCTCGAAAGTGCGACAAAATAACACTGTAAGGGAACAACCAGAGGCGCCAATTATACCCTCAGTGGATAGCAATCGTGTCAAATGAACGGGCACAGCAACTTGGTGTAGTGGGGTTGCTTTTGATATGAAAAATATATTTCACTGATATCAAAGAACGATGGCTGTCAAGAGGGAGATATCGTTTTCTGCCTATAAACTCGTGGCAAGAGTTCTTGCGGAAATCTCTACTTTAATTGGGAGGAGTACAATAGGTAAACAGTACAGATTAAGCACATTAAGCAGATTTGAGTGTGGCCTTCACAATACACTCAGGACACACAATTAAAGATGAAGCATATTTAACGACACTTGCCCGCACTACTAGGATGCCTCACATGCAGTAGCATATGTTGACAGTCTGCACGATACTGGCTGCCCACAGATACGAACTCTGCATATATGAAGTTGAGGACCTTTGGTGGGAAGGCGAGGTCGCAATCAGCTTCCTCCATCTCTCCGGTGTTGTAATTCAGTGACGCCGTGAGCAGACTAATAAATACTTGGCGGACACAGATCCAACAGAAGAAAAGGGAAGTAAAGGACAACTGCTGATATGAGGGGTTTAGATTTGGCGGAGCCGACACTTTACACTGGATAGCCATGGCAAGTGATAATCACTGGTGGCTGAGATCGAAGCAAAACAACACTGCAGAAGTAAACGAAGAAGCGTTCTTTAAGACTGAGAACGTGAAACTTGTTGAGGAAAATACCTTCGTCGTTTGGTTCGTATGAGTTTTGGAGGATGGAACGGTCCTAATGGTTTGAGTTCTTCTTGAAAATGACTTCAACAGCTGTTGGAGTACATCATTTATGTATTGTTACTCAGTAGTTATTGGATCATCCAGCCCACTCACACCCATAACCAGAGCCAGTTCATGCGTTACGGCCGTAAGGATTCCATGTAATAGAGCGGAAAGTAAGATGAAAGAATGACTGCAGAGAGCATTATATATCTTAAAGAGGCAAATAATCATCAAAAGGTTAGAAAATAAGAGTGCAAGGCAAATTGTATGTGTTGATCGGATTTCAATAGAGATCGATGTATTTGCTATCTTTTCTTTGTTCCGTGTAAAACATCGCTATTGAGGTTCTTACAGCAAAGACTACTGAGGCTCATAAACTACAGTTACAGGGACAAGTACAGTTGTAGGGATATACAATTGCCCGTTACGCGCCGCAGCGCGTATACGCATGGGTATTAAGGCACTTACTGCGTCATTACCTGCGCAATGTCTATGTTGTCTGTGTTTACAGACATATAACGTCATTGATTAGTAGTGGGACGAACGTTTGACATTTTTGTGCAGTGATATTTTGTACATTATGTATTTTGTATATAGGTATTCTGTATTCTATTTGTCTTGTGTATGTGTTGTGTGTGTATTGTATATGTCTTATTTTTGGCTGTTTGTCATTCGTTTGTAAGTGATCCTTTGATCCCGATTCGAACAGCCGTGTCAGCTTAGAGAAAGTAGAAGGTACCTTAGGTAACTGACTCCAGTGTTTGGGCGAGTCAATTTTTTTATTAATAAAATTTTTTGTATTATTGTAATTAATTGTTTGTTGGTTATGCGTGTGTGTGTGTGTAAAGTTTGTGTCTGGGTTTCTGTGTGTGCATGTGTGCTTGTGCGTGGTGTGTGTGTATCTGTGATCATATATTTTGGTGGTTATTTGTTTTCAGCAGTAAAAATGTGGATCTTGCTTTCCGCTTTATTACACGGAATCCTTACTGTCATAACGCATGAACTGGCACCGGTTATGACTGTGAGAGGGTACCCTGATCCAATAACTACTGAGTGACAATATATAAGCGATGCACTCCAGCACTTGTTAAGGCCATTTCGAAGAAGACCTCAAACCGTTAGGACCGTTCCGTCCTCACAAACTTAAACGAACCAAACGACGAAGGTATTTCCCTCAACAAGTTTCACGTTCTCAGTTTTACAGAACTCTTCTTATGTAGCGTGTTGGGCTTCGATTTCAGCTTTCCAATGTAAGGTGTCAGGTTTGCTGAATCTAAGAGCCTCATAGCATAAACACTTCTTTACCCATCTTTTCATCTGTTGGATCTGTGGCTTCTAGTAGTTATTGGTGTGTTTAACGCGCTCTGGAGCAGGCAGTGTTGTGCCGTCTGCGAATATATGCGACTGTGAGTGAGGGATCCTGACAATATGGGCATTTCATTTTTGAGTTGCCTCATCTGTGTTGGTACGTACGGAGAGTCGTGTGACGACCACAGCCAAATGTGTTTAGGTGTGCTTTATTTGTACTGTTTGTTGTACTCCACCCTGTCAATGTAAATATTTCTGTAAGTACACTTGCTATAAGTTTATAGATAGTGAGTGAATATACCCCTTTTTACATCCATCCTTCTTTGGTATTAATGAAATATATATATATTTTTCGCATCAAAAGCACTACCCCTAGTTTCTCGTATTCTCTTATACTTCTTAAGGTTTGGAGAGATGTCCAAAGCTGTACACGTTTATTTGATAGGATTGCAGATTTAATATTCACTGTGGGTATAACGGGTAGTAAGCTTCCTGTTTCACCAACCTCCCCGCACCATCTGGTTGATTTTATACAGCGTTATGAGGTCTTGTAATGTGTGCTTTGTAGTCCATGTTGTTGTGTATTTCACGTACCTAGTGAGCCGTAACCATGAACCTCTTTGTTTCAGAGTCTATAACGATGAGTTCTTCTAACGCTCAGTTCAACGGCACCGGCCCACGTGCCATGGCTTATGGGGCTCACGACTTATCGTTTGGATACCCCGAGGGGGTCACCGTTGTGGACATCGTGCCGGATTCGATCCGACACATGGTCCACGATCACTGGAGCAACTACCCTCCAGTCAACCCTATGTGGCACTACCTCCTTGGCGTACTCTATATTTTCCTCTTCATATTTTCAGTTACAGGTAAGCACTGAGTGCGAGAAAAGGGTGACGTATGAGTTTCTCATCAATATATATTTGCGTCCACTTCTCTTTTCTTTTGGGTATGAGAAGCGTTTGATGGTACCCTCCTCTCTCACTCCCAGGAAACTGTTTGGTGATGCATTTGATCATGAAGAACAAAACCTTGAAGACGCCCGCAAACATGCTCGTCTTCAATTTGGCCTTCAGTGATTTTGGCATGCAAGTTACTCAGTTTCCACCTTACATCCACAATTGCTTCAACGGTGGAGTTTGGATGTTCTCCCCGTTCTTCTGCGAACTGTATGCATGTCTAGGTGAGTTCTTTGTTCCCAATGTGATAGACAATAGATTTTCATACACCTTTCACAAGTCTGTGAGAGGCAAGTCATTAGAAGTACATTAACTGTATTACTTATTATTTGAAAATAAATCACCGGTTCCAATAGCCATTTCTAGTGTGTGCGAGTGTGCGTAGAACCACACATACACTCTCCCTCCCTTTCTCTGTTTCGCTCCTGGTCTATTTCTCACGCGTAGACGTTACTGATCTTGTTTGGCTTCACTAGCAGGAAAAATATATGAATGATATTTTAACTAATATTTAATTTGTTCTGAAGTCCGAAGGAGCAATAATTAAGTTGGTAAACAGTCACGTACATTTTGAGATGCTTTCAAAAGATCTCTACGGGCTATCTATTTTCAGGATTCAAGTCATCACCAAACCTTACAGACAAAAAACAAATATTTTCGTGTCATAAATAACACGATTCAATTGTTTCTTCAGGAGCCATCTTCGGTTTGTGCTCACTGTGGACTCTTGCATTCATTTCCTTTGACCGGTACAACGTCATTGTCAATGGAGTATCCTCTGCTCCGCTAACCAAGGGCAGAGCCTTCCTGTACATCCTCTTCTGCTATGCCTACGCGATCGGCTGGTCCCTTCCTCCCTTCTTCGGGTGGGGAGCTTACGTTCCCGAAGGTAAGTGCGACGAATTCATATCTGAGGCAGAACAGTGATTCTTACCCAACTCTCCGTGATAGGTAAATGAAGTTCTAATTTTTTTGCCCTCTAATGTACTCTATTGTCAATTTTGGAACTCGCCTCATACTCGTTTTAACAAGGTTAAAAAAATAATCAAAGGATAACAATGTCACTTGACTAAATTTCAAAGCATATCCTCAATTGCTTATCTGCGATTTAACTTGCTTTTTCCTGGGAAATACCCTTGAAGTTATTGAAAATATCGATATAGGTTAAGAGACTAGAATCATGACTCAAGAGCTGTGGTTTCCAAACTTTTTTTTTTTTTTTTTTTTTAATCTGCTGTTTCCTCCATTTCAATTGTGGACAAAAATCTTATTAGCAGGTTGTGAAATACCACTTGCACCATTTACAAACATAGATACTTGATTGGATATTCCTATTTCAAAGTCATTTTCTTAAATCTAAGGAGACCACTAGAAATTATCTAAGGAAAACGACATCGTCTCTAATCATTCCATGTAATTTCCATTTACTTGTACAAAGTGTACACAAGATTGAACAAAAGTTAAAAACAATTACTACTGAATTTGAAAGAAGTATGTATGTGAGAGGTGGGATCTCCTCTTCAAATGAAGGTTCTTATTATTGTTATTCTTAATTATAATGCACCTATTGACATTTTGAACCTTCTTCGTACAGGTATCCTGGACTCGTGCTCTTTTGACTACCTGTCCCGTGACGTCAACCGTCGTTCGTACGGTCTTTGCATTTTTACTTTCGACTTCGTCATTCCTCTTACCATCATTGTCTGCTCCTATATCTTTATCGTCAAAGCTATCTTTGCTCACGAGAAGGCCATGAGGGAACAGGCCAAGAAGATGAATGTGTCCACTCTCCGATCCAACGCAGTGAGTTCCGACTTCTTATACGTACTTCCAATGTAGAGGAATTCTATGTTACTTGGAGAGAGAGTGTCTTACTTTTTATCGTTGTATGAAATTATTACCTCACCATCACGTTTGTAGTCTTTTGCACTCTTCACTATCCACCCATATTTGGAGTAACAGTTACAATTTCGCATATATTTGTGCCATGTGTATTCCCTTTCCCGCTAAGATTGATTAATCTCATTATTCAGTGGCACAAAATTTGACTAATTACAAAGACATTGTTGGAGCATGGTGACCTTATAGATTAACTTTTTTACTTGACAGGACTCCAACGCACAGTCGGCTGAGGTCCGCATCGCCAAGGTTGCAATGACTAACGTTGCCCTCTGGATTATTTGCTGGACACCCTATGCTGCAGTGGTTCTTCGGGTAATGTCATTTTTTCTTCGCCATCGTCTTTGGATTTTGAGTGAATAGTTGATATAACCTTATTCATGTAGGCATAAGCCTAATTCCTTGCATTTATTTTAATAGGGTCTGGCCTTCGACCAATCAGGCCTCACGCCTCTGGTTTCCATGCTCCCCGCTCTGTTGGCCAAGACTGCTTCTGTTTACAACCCAATGATCTACGCCATCAACCACCCCAAGTTCCGACTGGTGAGGTTCATTTAACTGTAACAAGTTTGTGTATGTATTTGAGTGTATACCTCTAAACAGAAGCTCATCTAACTCTTTTGCAATTCCTCTCTAGGCTCTCCAGAAGACCCTTCCTTGGTTCTGCATCCACGAGCCCGAGGAAAAGTCATCCGATAATCAGTCGAATGCCACTAAAGTGGAAGCAAAGGAGTAAGCGGCTTAGGCAAAAAAGCTTGAAGAGATGTCTCCGGCCACAAGGTTTTACTGAATGATCTATTTGACAGATGCCATATAATTTTCTATGCTTCAACACAAAAGTATATTGCAGAAAGAGGTTGCGAGGTTTCTACTGAATGGTCTTAGCGACGAAAGTCAAGTATGTAGTTTTAGTTTCCCTAACAATAATACAAAATATATTAACAGAAATAATGTGTACTGACACAAACGAACGTCTCGAAATAAACGACTACTTGGATCCAAGAAAATTATGTCTTTCAATGAAAACTCCTTTAATCAATTCACCCTACTCCTCTCTCTATGTGTTATTGTTCGTTGTCTTTCCCGGACACACTGCGTGTGCATATTCCGAGATGTTTGAATATGGGTCTCGTATGGGGTGACCGTCTGTCATCAAAGGCGTCCTTAGGTGGTTAATAGATGAATGGCCTCCTGACAAAGAGGTTACCAGAAGATGTTTTGAATAGATAGTCGCAGAGCAGCCGACGCAGGAGCTACCAGGGATTAGGGGAGCTAGGTGGTGTTCATGTCTTTAAAAAGGACGGTCAATATTCTCTGAACAATTAAGGACGTCGGTTATAGGTAAACTATTGGAATCATTGGTATCAAATTATATCAGGGATCATATCGAGAGCCATAATTTGATTTGTGACTCATATCATGGGTTCACCAAGAGTGGGTAGTGTGTAACTAATCTTTTATCCTTATACACTAATGTCTACAAGGTGGCAGATAACACTGAGTTACTATGTTATATGAAATGACTTTAGCAAAACGATCGACAAGGTGTCCCACCTGAGACTACTAAATAAAATCAAGTGTTCGAATGGATTAGAGCATGAATTATTGACAGAAAACACTGGGTCATCATTAATATTATAAAATGCGGACGACAATGAAATGGGACATGAATAAAAAGAAGCAACGACTGCTACAGCACTGTAGGAAAGAGGCCAAACGCAGAGTATGGGATCCAGTGTAATTAACGTTTCGCTCAGCAGGGCTTCTTCAGAAATAACATAGTACACAATCATCTGACTCATTATATAGCACGATCTTGTGGGGAGAAACGAACATGCAATTGGCGTAAACACAACTTGCGAAAATTGCTTGTTACTTCGTTGTCGGAATTGCTAGAGATTTACTTATTGTAAAAAATCTATTGTTTTGATTGATATTACCGATGATAGATATAAAAGCAGACTCAAAATGTCTACGTTTCATAGTATAATTTTCATATTTCAATACTTTAGAATTATTCCAGTCAACATTGGATTTTTTTTACAATAGATAAACCTCTATCAATTCTGATAACGAAGTAACAAACCATTTTCGCAAGTTGTGTTTACACCAATTTCATGTTCGTTTCTCCCCGCAAGTTCGGGCTACATAAAAAAAAAGAAAGAAAGAAAAAAAAATTACTATGTTATTTCTGAAGAAGCCTTGCTGGGCAAAGCGTTAAATACAGTGGATCCCAGACTCTGCGTTTGGCCTCTTCCCTACAAAATAGGACATCATATTAGGCCGGCAGAAGATGTTGGGATACCGCAGTGAGATCTAAATAAATTGTTTACATGGTTGGTGAAATGGCAAATGGACTTCAATATCTCAAAATGCAGTGTGTTAAACGTAGGATTACACAGCCCAGCCAAAAGGTATTACTTAGAGGACGCTGTATTAGAGAAAACAGAATGTGAAAAAGACTTGGTAGTGTTAATGAGTCGTGACCTTAAATCTAAGAAAGATTGTATTGATGCCAGGGATAAGGTTAACAGGATGTTAGGATTTATAGGTAGGGCGGTTATAAGCAAAAGTGCAGATTTAATCAATAAACTCAAGCGATATTTAGACCCATCGTTGACTATGCGGCACAGTTTTGGTCTCCGTATTATAGAATGGATATAAATTCACTAGAATCAACACGGAGGAGAAGGGCCAAAATGATGCAAGAGCTTAGAAATTTGCAATACGAAGACAGACTTAAGCACTTTAACTTACACTCTCTGGTAAGACAAAGAGTACGGGGGTAATCTAACAGAAGTATATAATGGGTCAAGGGCTTTAAAAAGGCAAGGTCATCATATCAAGACAGTAGGGTAGGACTTGTAGTAATGGGTTTAAATTGATCAATTTATGTTTGATAGGAAAATGGGTAAGAACTGGCTTACCAATAGAGTCATTAAAGAATGGAATAGACTTAGTAACCATGTAGTGAAATCTGAAACAATTGGTTGTTTCAAGAAAAGATTAGATTATTTTATGGAAAGGGATGATAAGTGGTGATTGACATAGAACTACCTAGTGTAGGCTTTATGGTCTCTTGTAGTATCCTTTATTCTTGTATTGTTATGTGAGTAGTAGAGCATGTGTTAGGATTGGGAATGGAGAGAGTGAGTGGTTTGAAGTAAAGGTGGGACTTCGTCAAGGATGCGTTATGTCGCCCTGGCTGTTCAACTTATACATGGATGGGGTGGTGCGAGAGGTGAATGCTAGGGTAGTGAGTCAGGGATTGGAGATGGTTAAAGAAAATGGAGAAAAGTGGGAGGTGAGCCAGTTGTTGTTTGCGGACGACACTGCGCTTGTGGCAGGGTCAGAGGAGGGATTGAGGAAGCTGGTGGCAGAGTTTGGGAGAGTATGTGATAGAAGAAAGCTAAAGATAAATGTGGGTAAAAGTAAGGTGATGAGATGTACAAGGGGTGAAAGTGGCAGTAGACTGGAAGTGAACATTAAGGGAGAGCGACTGGAGGAAGTGGATAGTTTTAGATACTTGGGTGCAAGTGTAGCAGGAAAAGGTGGAGTGAAGGTGGAGGTAGAATGTAGATTGAGAGAAGCGAGTAAATGCCTTGGTGGTTTAAAGAGTGTAATGAGAAATAGACATTTAGGAATGGATGCGAAGAGGAGACTGTATGAAGGAGTGATTGTGCCAACAGCACTGTATGGGGCAGAAACGTGGAACATAAGAGAGGAAGAGAGAAGGAGTTTGAATGTGTTTGAGATGAGGTGTCTGAGAAGTATGGTGGGGGTTACTAGGCTAGATAGAGTGAGAAATGAGGAGGTGAGGAGGAGAACAGGGGTGAAAAAGGATTTGGGAGAGAGGGTTGATGAAAGAAAACAGAGAGTTGTTTTAAATGGAAAAACTTCTGGATGGAAAAGTGTTGCAAGTGGAGTTCCTCAGGGTTCCGTTCTTGGGCCACTTCTATTCATAGTATATATAAATGATATAGACCATGGACTAAAATCTACTGTTTCCAAATTTGCTGATGATACAAAACTGTGCGGAGTGGCAAATGATCACTCAAACCAATTAGATATTCAAGAAGATTTAGATAAATTACAGCAATGGTCTGAAAAGTGGCTAATGAAATTTAACACAAGTAAATGCAAGGTAATGCACATAGGTAAAAATAACAGCAAGTACGATTACAAGTTATTTGGAAATTCGTTAACAAAAGTGGATAGTGAAAAAGATCTCGGCGTAATTATCAGTAACGACCTCAAATCATCCAAGCAGTGTATTTCAGCCTCTGAGAAAGCAAATAAGATTCTGGGATTGATTGCGCGATCTTTTGATTTCAAAAGTCCATCACTCATTAACAAGCTATATAAATCGTTAGTTCGTCCACATTTGGAATATGCTGTTTCCGTATGGTCACCGAATCTCATTAAAGACATTGACAGACTGGAAAAAGTACAACGGCGAGCCACAAAACTGATTCCAAATATCAAAAATAAATCATACGAAAATCGACTTAAGCACATGAATCTGTTTTCCCTAAAAAAGCGTAGACTCAGAGGTGACTTGATACAGGTCTTTAAGATTTTAAAGGGAATTGACAACATCAAAAGTGACCAAATTTTCACATTGAATGAGAATCAGACAAGAAACAATGGTCTCAAACTGTCCGGAAATAGATTCAATTTGGTAGTAGGTAGAAACAACTTTGCCAACCGTGTAGTTAATGAATGGAATAAACTTCCTGCACAGGTAGTGCAATGTAGTTCAGTTCGAAGCTTTAAGAATCATTTAGATAAATACCTAAGTAAGATGCTGTAATTATTATAATTTATGTTATATTATTTGTTTTTGTTTTGTTATAATTTGTCTGTCTGATTTTCATTTATTATTAGTTATATGTCAATTTATTATCATTTACTATTTACCTGTTTGTTTGTTATTCAACTATACCAATGCATTTATTGATGTATTTTAATTGTTATTTACATTGTTATAGTTTTAATTTATTATTAATATGATTTTTTTTTTTTTTCTTTTTTTTTTGCATCCGACCTAGATATGGATCAAAAGGTCTCCTGTCGGCATGCTTTGCCTTTGTAATCCTTTGTAATCCTTTGAATATTAGGATGGTTTGGACACATGGAAAGAATGAGTGAAGAAAGACTAGTAAAAGAGGTATGGAAGGCAGATGTGGAGGGAGTGAACATGAGGGGACGTCCTAGGATGAGGTGGATGGATGGGGTGAAGGGGGCTTTGGGGAAGAGGGGAATATCTGTTGAGGAAGGAAGGGAGAGGACGGAAGACAGAGGTGAGTGGAGAATGGTTGTATATGGATGATGTTGTGACTGCATGAGGAGGAATGGGCGGGGGGGGGGGCGTAAATTTTGACGCAGCCCGAAGGGATTTCTCCCCGTCCTCTCCTTATATGCAAAGGGGGACGGAGAGGGGGGGTCGCCGATTAAATGAAGCGGCCTTGCTGTGGATGTACTGTGTCTTGCGACACTGCTTCTGACCCAGGGCGGTGGGCAGGGTGCAGGGATGACCCGTCATCCAGGAGGTGCTCAGATGAGAGGAAGGGTGGGAGGGGTGTGGAGTGTATTTAGGGATGAAATGGGTGGGAGTGTTTTTATGCCTTTCCCTTTTTGGCTACCTCCCTTGGAAGGGGGAAAAAGCCTTGGTATATGTATGTATGTTATGTTCTTATTCATTTTTGCTCGCTCACCATTCATCTTGGATCCCTGGACGCCACACAATCAGGATGCTGGAAAAAGGAATGTGGATCCTTCTTCCGCACTTGAGTTCATACTCCTAGCACAGACTTCGCCCGTCGGCCACGTCATCAATTTGTGGTCATCCCTCACTTGCTGAAGAGGAGTTACTCATTGAAGATAATAGAGGCTATGTCTTTTCCAGGAAGGGGCTTCCCTCCGCGGGGACAACATTCAGTTTTGCATTCACGACTGTGAGGGTTACCAGAAACCTAATCAACTATCTCTGAAAGCCAAGTGGGGTGCGGCTAGATGCAGACGTGTGTTGAACGTTTTGTGTTTAAAGATAAAATATGGTGGGTAGTGTCTTCATATAGTGACGTTTAATGGCCATGGCTGACTTTAAGTTACTGCTAGATGACCTTGGATAATAGGTATAAAAAAAAAAAAAAAAAAAATGTAAGACGAGATGAAGGTATCAGCCCAAGAAAACCAGAAACTTATGCCTTCGATGAAAATATGTAATGAATACAACGATGATGAGTGTGTAAAGATTATCTTAATCATAAAGAATTCAAAGAAAAAGATGATCACTTGTGAGACATATTATCAAAGCTAAAGATGACGAGGAATAATATCGGTTCATAAGTTGGACTCTTAACATTAATTAAGAAATATACGATGAAAGTGAGTTTATATACATTGTGTAAAATAAATAAGATGCATCATTTCTATGATGTCTTTCAATATTCTAAGTGTTAAGGTTTCGTCCAAAGGAACTGTACTCATAAGCAGAAATGTACAAGGTGTACCAATAATCACAAGCTTTCTGAATGATGTCAAAAATAGATAAATGAATAAATGAAAAATAAAAAAATAAACAGCGCCATCAAAATAACACATGGATAAGGAGCATATGACCGATCTTAACAGACCAACACAACAAAACACAAGAATTGTTTGTAAAATTTTCGACTCCCGTTGCCTCATGTGCAAATTTCAAGGGCATCTTTTTTTACTGCAGTTGGTAAATGATAGAGGTTATTGTACTCGGTGTTGCTGCATCCCACTGGAACACAAAATAGTCTAAATTTGATATCAAGTAGCCTACGGCACGCGACGCAATCACCATTCATCAAACACAATGTCCTTGACAATGCATGAAGAATGAAAATAACACATGACACAAACCATCCCAATACTCTTTCATCCACCCTATCTCCCAACTACCTTTCCACCCCTGTTCTCCTCCTTACGTCCTCTTTTCTCACTCTATCCAGCCTTCTTTTCTCTCTCTTCTGTTCCATGTTTCTGCCCCGTATAGTTCTGTTGCCACAACCACTCCTTCATACAATCTTCTCTTAACATCCATTCCCAAATGTCTATTTCTCATCCCCAAGGCATTTACTCGCTTCTGTCAACCCACATTTTACCTCCACCCCCACTCCTCCCTTTCCTGCTACATTAGCACCCAAGTATCTAAAACTATCCACTTCCTCCAGTCTCTCTCCCTTAATACTCACTTCCAATCTGCTACCACTTTCTCCCCTTGTACATCTCATCACCTTACTTTTACCCACGTTTATTTTCAACTTTGCTTCTTTCGCACACCTTCCCAAACTCTGTCACTAACTTCCTCAATCCCTCCTCTGATCCTGCTCTGCTGCAAGTGCAGTGTCGTCAGCAAACCATAACTGGCTTATCGCCCACTTTTCTCCATTTTCTTTAACCATCTCCAATCCCTGACCCACTACACTTGCATTCACCTCTCGCACCACCCCATCCATGTATAAATTGAACAGCTAGGGCGACATAACACATCCCTGACGATGTCCCACCTTTTCCTCAAACCACTCTCTCCATTTCTAATCCTAACACAAGCTCTACTACTCTCGTAAAAACTCTTGACTGCTCTTAACAGCTTTCCTCCTATCCCATATATCTGCAATACCTTCCACAATGCCTTCCTGTCTACACTGTCATAAGCTTTTTCCAGATCCATAAAAGCCCAAAATACATCCTTACCTTTTCCTAAAGCTTTCTCACATATCTGTCTTACCACAAAAATCTGATTTGCGCAACCCCTACCCGTCTTAAACCCACACTGTTCTTAACGAATTACTTCCTCTGTTCCTCTCCTAATCCTCTCAGTCAAGACCCTCCCATAAGCCTTCCAACCACACTTAACAAGCTGATCCCTCTGAAAGTACTACACTCACACTTGTCCCCCTTTTCCTTGTAAAGTGGAACTATACAGTGTTACGAATCTTATGAATACTTCTGACTCGTAACATTAAGATCTTTCAAAATTATATGAATGATTCCCAAGACCCTATGTCTTTGGGATAATCTGTTCACAGTATCAATTAATAGGCCGCCACTTAATTTTGCGTTATCATGAAAATTAAGAAAAATGAAACACATAATGTTTAACATTATTCATTAAAGTTAATAGGATTAACAAGATAATCATAACCAAGGACATATAACTGAAAAATAAATTCTAGACATGATTCCAAGTTCTTCAAAAATCTTAACGGGGGTGTAAGGGAAATAATTACCAAGAGATTCACTGTCTAGGCTTCCCGCATCACTACTATAGACTTAATTAATTACTAGCTGAGTTAAATATACACACAAGGGGAGGAAGGGACTTGCTTAATTCGTAGCCGGAACATCTCCACTCCTTCCTCTAGCCTGGTCTGCCTAACACTCACACTGAACGCGAGCAAAACATCCCTCCATTTTATACACAATTAATTCTGATTGGTCCATAGAACCAACGTCTATGGGAGTTTTGAACCTGATTGGCCAAGATAGAGTAAACGTATTTTGCGTCCAAGCTTGGCGACGCTTTTCAAATTTGTCTTGCCTCAACATAGAACACAGTACTCATATGGTTTGACATGATTGCAGAATAATACATAAAAATGATGATACATTTCATAGAGTTAAATATGATTCAATGGAGTATCGAGATGTTGATCCAAAACGTTTTCACTCTCTACGTGTGACGTCGAAAACGTATGCAACCTTCTCGAGCGTAGAATAATGACGTCTTCTTACCCAAAATAATAATTATTTTCATACATAATATATATAGGATACTCAAATATGCAACAACAGGCACTCCTCCAGTCCTCCGGTACTCTATTCTCTCTTAAACAAACATTAAATAAGCTCATAAACCAGTCCACCATAACTGTGCCTCCTTTTTCTCAGACATTCTGCATGGCATCCATCCAACCCAGGTGCCTTACCTACTCTCATCATCTAAACTACCTTCAACTCATCTTTCCTTATTTCTCCTCCATTCTCATCATTCATCACAGTAATTTTCTTAGCCCTTTTCACTGCAACTACATTTCCCTCCCTATCCTCCTTCACATTTAGCAACTCCCTAAAATACTGTGCCCACCCTCCTCTCATTGCCATCTCTTCCATTATCATCTCTCCGTCTTCACCTTTTACCTTTTTCTTCTTTACTTGATTCGCCTCCTCTTCCTCTCTTATTTCTTTATTTTTTTATTACTTTCAAAGTTTTCTGTCATACTCTTACCCCATTTCACATCTGTTCTTCACTTTCCCCCTTTATCTTATGCTTTACTTCTCTTCTCTTTACTCTGTACCTCTCATTTGATTCCCTCGTCCTAATTTGTAACCAACCTGCGAAAGCCTGCTTCTCCTCTTCTACAATCTTCTTTGCTTTCTCATCCCACCACTCACTACCCTTCCTTCTATTTCCTCCCGTCCTCCTTGTTCCACACGCCATCTTTACACACCTTGTGACTCCCTCCTTGAACCATCCCCATTCCTCCTCCACTCCTTGTTCTACTCTATCCTTCACTCCCTCCCACTCCTCTCTCAGCTTCTTCTTATACTCCTCCTTTTCTGCCTCATTTAAGCAGTTTACTCTAAGTACCTCCTTACCTTCTGCCCTTTTCCTCCTTCTCCACCTATCCTCCACTCTCAACTTATCTTCCACAAAAAAATTATCTGATATTCCCACACTCTCTCCCCTTAGAACATGTACATTCTTAACTCTTCCTACTATACTCCTGGTTACCACTATATAGTCCATTAACGCTCTATCTACCACCCTTCCATCCACCACCCTCTCCCATGTGTACTTATGCTTGACTTTCTTCCAAAACACTGCATTTGCTATCATCAACTCTCTTTCGAGACACATCTCCACCATCAACTCTCCACTACGATTTTTTCCTGAAACTCCATACTTCCCAATCACTCCGTCTATTGGTTCATTTCCTACCCTAGCATTAAGGTCTTTCAATACAACTACATTGACATTTCTCCCTAATCCCTCTATGCACTCATTTAAATCTACCCAAAAAGCCTCCCTTTTCTCTACACTCTTCTCACTACTCTTCTCCACCATCAACTCTCCACTACGATTTTTTCCTGAAACTCCATACTTCCCAATCACTCCGTCTATTGGTTCGTTTCCTACCCTAGCATTAAGGTCTCCCAATGCAACTGCATCGACATTTCTCCCTAATCCCTCTATGCACTCATTTAAGTCCACCCAAAAAGCCTCCCTTTCCTCTACACTCTTCTCACTACCAGGCCAACATGCACTTACAAAAACCCACATCTCCCTTCCCAGCTTCACCTTCATCCACATTAACCTTGAAGAAACCTCCTTCTACTCCACTACACGCTTACCTATCTCCTCACTTACTAGTATAGCCACCCCTTCTCTCCCTCGTCCTCTCTTCACTCCTGAGAATCTCCCAACTACACTCTTAAACTCACACTCACCCCTCCCTTTCAACTTAGTTTCACTCAATACCAACACATCTATCATTCTTCTCACAAACATACTGCCTATCTTTTTCCTTTTACTCTCATCTGTACCACATCCACGCACATTAAAAGACCCAAACCTTAGGGCACTAGTTGGAAAACTCCCAGACCCTCTTACGCCTTTACTTTTTTTTTTTTTTTTTTTTTTTTAAAGGAATGTCCCCTTTAGGGCTACAGGTAGTAGGATTCCTAGTCCTATCCCCGTCCCGTTTTTTGTCGCCTCATACGACTCAAGTGGGAAGACTTGGTGGCAGCATTCTTTTCCCCCTAGCACAGGGTTAGGCGAAAAAAGGAAATGAATACTCAGAGAAATGGTACAGGACACTAAAAAGGGGTGGGGGGACAGCATAACGGAGGGACAATCACGGTATAATAAAAGTGTCATAATTTCTCTATGAACAGAGACTTCCTCTATCACAGACAAAAAGATGTGTGACTCTGGTCCGTAGGGGCGCTACATATAGACCCTACAGTATCAACTGCATGCTACTTTGCCTCAATAACATGCAGCCAATACCCCAGACGGGGGCAATAAATAAAAAACGAAATATATGTATATATATTTTTTTGCAATTTATTTAGCTATCATTGACTTTGGGAGGTATTAGATTTTAATTTATGTAAGACAAGACACCCTTTATTTTACAAAGTGGTTAATCTTTAATACAAGATCAATGAAGCTAATGTCCTTGTTGGCTTTCTCATTTGTGTCATTCCTAGTACGGTATATATCATATATGTGTGTCAACTAGACACAATAAAAATTTACAGTTATCAATATTGTTCCTAGTATTTTCAATTTTTATAACTATGAATCTTGCTGTGAACGAAGACCAGATTCCTAAATTCTTTTAACATTTATTCAACGTTTCGATAACAAAGGCTATCATTAGAAAATACATGTAAAGCATGGTATAACAATGTCGTGCAATAGCTAGAAAACCACACAGTACTAACATGATGATAGGGAAGAAAGACATAATTCAAAGATAGAAGGATAAATGTATAGAAAAACTCAAAGTTGAGCAAACACCAGGGCCTGACGGTTGGCATCCAAGAATCTAGAAAGAAACGAAAAACGAGATTGTTGTTCCATTAGAAATTATATAAAAAAAAAAAAAGATCAATCATATCCGGAGAAGTCCTAAAAGAATGAAAGTTAGCTAACGTTACTCCCACATTCAAAAAAGGTGACGAAGAGAAGCCAAAGAACTACAATCGTAGGAGGGAGAGCTGGGGGGGGGGGAGTATATGTCCTAATCCCTCTATGCACTCATTTAAATCCACCCAAAAAGCCTCCCTTTCCTCTACACTCTTCTCACTACTCTTCTCCACCATCAACTCTCCACTACGATTTTTTCCTGAAACTCCATACTTCCTAATCACTCCGTCTATTGGTTCGTTTCCTACCCTAGCATTAAGGTCTCCCAATGCAACTGCATCGACATTTCTCCCTAATCCCTCTATGCACTCATTTAAATCCACCCAAAAAGCCTCCCTTTCCTCTACACTCTTCTCACTACCAGGCCAACATGCACTTACAAAAACCCACATCTCCCTTCCCAGCTTCACCTTCATCCACATTAACCTTGAAGAAATCTCCTTCTACTCCACTACACGCTTACCTATCTCTTCACTTACTAGTATAGCCACCCCTTCTCTCCCTCGTCCTCTCTTCACTCCTGAGAATCTCCCAACTACACTCTTAAACTCACACTCACCCCTCCCTTTCAACTTAGTTTCACTCAATACCAACACATCTATCATTCTTCTCACAAACATACTGCCTATCTTTTTCCTTTTACTCTCATCTGTACCACATCCACGCACATTAAAAGACCCAAACCTTAGGGCACTGGTTGGAAAACTCCTAGACCCTCTTATGCCTTTACTTTTTTTTTCTTTCTTTTTTTAAGGAATGTCCCCTTTGGGGCTACAGGTAGTAGGATTCCTAGTCCTATCCCCGTCCCGTTTTTTGTCGCCTCATACGACTCAAGTGGGAAGACTTGGTGGCAGCATTCTTTTCCCCCTAGCACAGGGTTAGGCGAAAAAAGGAAATGAATACTCAGAGAAATGGTACAGGACACTAAAAAGGGGTGGGGGGACAGCATAACGGAGGGATAATTGCGGTATAATAAAAGTGTCATAATTTCTCTATGAACAGAGACTTCCTCTATCACAGACAAAAAGATGTGTGACTCTGGTCCGTAGGGGCGCTCCATATAGACCCTACAGTATCAACTGCATGCTACTTTGCCTCAATAACATGCAGCCAATACCCCAGACGGGGGCAATAAATAAAAAACGAAATATATGTATATATATTTTTTTGCAATTTATTTAGCTATCATTGACTTTGGGAGGTATTAGATTTTAATTTATGTAAGACAAGACACCCTTTATTTTACAAAGTGGTTAATCTTTAATACAAGATCAATGACGCTAATGTCCTTGTTGGCTTTCTCATTTGTGTCATTCCTAGTACGGTATATATCATATATGTGTGTCAACTAGACACAATAAAAATTTACAGTTATCAATATTGTTCCTAGTATTTTCAATTTTTATAACTATGAATCTTGCTGTGAACGAAGACCAGATTCCTGAATTCTTTTAACATTTATTCAACGTTTCGATAACAAAGGCTATCATTAGAAAATACATGTAAAGCATGGTATAACAATGTCGTGCAATAGCTAGAAAACCACACAGTACTAACATGATGATAGGGAAGAAAGACATAATTCAAAGATAGAAGGGTAAATGTATAGAAAAACTCAAAGTTGAGCAAACACCAGGGCCTGACGGTTGGCATCCAAGAATCTAGAAAGAAACGAAAAACGAGATTGTTGTTCCATTAGAAATTGTATAAAAAAAAAAAAAAGATCAATCATATCCGGAGAAGTCCTAAAAGAATGAAAGTTAGCTAACGTTACTCCCACATTCAAAAAAGGTGACGAAGAGAAGCCAAAGAACTACAATCGTAGGAGGGAGAGCTGGGGGGGGGGGGAGTATATGTCCTAATCCCTCTATGCACTCATTTAAATCCACCCAAAAAGCCTCCCTTTCCTCTACACTCTTCTCACTACTCTTCTCCACCATCAACTCTCCACTACGATTTTTTCCTGAAACTCCATACTTCCTAATCACTCCGTCTATTGGTTCGTTTCCTACCCTAGCATTAAGGTCTCCCAATGCAACTGCATCGACATTTCTCCCTAATCCCTCTATGCACTCATTTAAATCCACCCAAAAAGCCTCCCTTTCCTCTACACTCTTCTCACTACCAGGCCAACATGCACTTACAAAAACCCACATCTCCCTTCCCAGCTTCACTTTCATCCACATTAACCTTGAAGAAATCTCCTTCTACTCCACTACACGCTTACCTATCTCTTCACTTACTAGTATAGCCACCCCTTCTCTCCCTCGTCCTCTCTTCACTCCTGAGAATCTCCCAACTACACTCTTAAACTCACACTCACCCCTCCCTTTCAACTTAGTTTCACTCAATACCAACACATCTATCATTCTTCTCACAAACATACTGCCTATCTTTTTCCTTTTACTCTCATCTGTACCACATCCACGCACATTAAAAGATCCAAACCTTGGGGCACTGGTTGGAAAACTCCTAGACCCTCTTATGCCTTTACTTTTTTTTCTTTCTTTTTTTAAGGAATGTCCCCTTTGGGGCTACAGGTAGTAGGATTCCTAGTCCTATCCCCGTCCCGTTTTTTGTCGCCTCATACGACTCAAGTGGGGAAACTTGGTGGCAGCATTCTTTTCCCCCACCACAGGGTTAGGCGAAAAAAGGAAATGAATATTCAGAGAAATGGTACAGGACACTAAAAAGGGGTGTGGGGGGACAGCATAACGGAGGGATAATTGCGGTATAATAAAAGTGTCATAATTTCTCTATGAACAGAGACTTCCTCTATCACAGACAAAAAGATGTGTGACTCTGGTCCGTAGCGGCGCTCCATATAGACCCTAAAGTATCAACTGCATGCTACTTTGCCTCAATAACATGCAGCCAATACCCCAAACGGGGGCAATAAATAAAAAACGATTTTTTTTTTTTTGCAATTCATTTAGCTATCATTGACTTTGGGAGGTATTAGATTTTAGTTTATGTAAGACAAGACACCCTTTATTTACAAAATGGTTAATCTTTAATACAAGATCAATGAAGCTAATGTCCTTGTTGGCTTTCTCAGTTGTGTCATTCCTAGTACGGTATATATAATATATGTGTGTAAACTAGACACAATAAAGATTTACAGTTATCAATATTGTTCCTAGTATTTTCAATTTTTATAACTATGAATCTTGCTGTGAACGAAGATCAGATCCCTAAATTCTTTTAACATTTATTCAACGTTTCGATAACAAAGGTTATCACTAGAAAACACATGTAAAGCATGGTATAACAATTTCGTACAATAATTAGAAAGCCACACAGTAGTAACATGATAATAGGGAAGAAAGACATAATTCAAAGATAGAAGGATAGATGTATAGAAAAACTCAAAGTTGATCAAACACCAGGGCCTGATGGTTGGCATCCAAGAATCTAGAAAGAAACGAAAAACGAGATTGTTGTTCCATTAGAAATTATATATAAAAAAGATCAATCATATCTGGAGAAGTCCTAAAAGACTGAAAGCTAGCTAACGTTACTCCCACATTCAAAAAAGGTGACGAAGAGAAGCCGAAGAACTACAGGGTTATAAGCTTAACTTCAATCGTAGGAAGGGGAGGTAGGGGGGGGAGTATATGTCCTGGGGGGCATATCTAGGGGAGCGGTAAATGTTAGTCTTGAAATGCCCCCCACAAGGCTGACAAAATAATTATAATAAAAATGGTCAGAGGAGCCCTGAATATTTTACCATAATATACGATTTTTACGTTAGAATCAAAAGAATATGAAATATTTTCCCTTATCCTTTCTATTACAGGGACAATAAATAACATCTTTAAAATTTGTTTAATTATTTTGCCAGCCAATAGCTATAATAAGTAAGGAATGGTGGCTATTGAATTTTAACACATTAGAGATAAAAAGGAATGGTGGCTATTGAATTTTAACACATTAGAGATAAAAAGGAATGGTGGCTATTGAATTTTAACACATTAGAGATAAAAAGGTTGTTAGGAATCACATTGGTCCACTATTATCTGCTGACGGTCACCTTGAATATTCAAATGAAGGAATGTGTAATATCTTAAACAATTATTTTAGCTCGGTATTCGTAAACGAAACACCTCAAAGTGAATTCCAAACTGAAACCTGTGAAAAGTCTAGGGTAAACTTACTCACTACGGTAAATATAACAAAAGAAAAAATTAAAAGGTGTATAGACAAACTCAAAGTTAATAAAACACCAGGGCCTGACGGTTGGCATCCAAGAATATTAAAGGGAATGAAAAATGAGATTGTTGTTCCATTAGAAATCATTTTCAAGAAATCCATCATATCCGGAGATGTCCCAAGAGAATGGAAGCTAGCTAACGTTACTCCCATATTCAAAAAAGGTGACAAAAAGAAACCAAATAACTATAGGCCTATAAGTTTGACTTCAATCGTAGGAAAAATAATGGAAACTATCATCAGAGATGCTATCGAACATCATTTAGAAAGTAACCGTTTGATAAATGATAGCCAGCATGTACGATTACAAGTTATTTGGAAATTCGTTAGCAAAAGTGTAATCGTACTTACTGTTATTTTTACCTATGTGCATTACCTTGCATTTACTTGTGTTAAATTTCATTAGCCACTTTTCAGACCATTGCTGTAATTTATCTAAATCTACTTGAATATCTAATTGGTTTGAGTGATCATTTGCCACTCCGCACAGTTTTGTATCATCAGCAAATTTGGAAACAGTAGATTTTAGTCCATGGTCTATATCATTTATATATACTATGAATAGAAGTGGCCCAAGAACAGAACCCTGAGGAACTCCACTTGTAACACTTTTCCATCCAGAAGTTTTTCCATTTAAAACAACTCTCTGTTTTCGACCATTCAACCAATTACTAGTCCAACTTAATAGGCTACCACTTATTCCGTGTAAAGCTAATTTAGTAATTAGTCTTTCGTGTGGGACGGTATCAAAAGCTTTTACAAAGTCTAGATATATTAAATCTATATTGTTTCTTTTGTCATAATTCGAGATAACTGTGTTGTAGAATTCGAGTAAGTTAGTCACGCAAGAACGTTTCCGTCTGAAACCATGCTGGCTATCATTTATCAAACGGTTACTTTCTAAATGATGTTTGATAGCATCTCTGATGATAGTTTCCATTATTTTTCCTACGATTGAAGTCAAACTTATAGGCCTATAGTTATTTGGTTTCTTTTTGTCACCTTTTTTGAATATGGGAGTAACGTTAGCTAGCTTCCATTCTCTTGGGACATCTCCGGATATAATGGATTTCTTGAAAATAATTTCTAATGGAACAACAATCTCATTTTTCATTTCCTTTAAGATTCTTGGATGCCAACCGTCCGGCCCTGGTGTTTTATTAACTTTGAGTTTGTCTATACACCTTTTAATTTTTTCTTTTGTTATATTTACCGTAGTGAATAAGTTTACCCTAGACTTTTCACAGGTTTCAGTTTGGAATTCACTTTGAGGTGTTTCGTTTACGAATACCGAGCTAAAATAATTGTTTAAGATATTACACATTCCTTCATTTGAATATTCAAGTTGACCGTCAGCAGATAATAGTGGACCAATGTGATTCCTAACAACCTTTTTATCTCTAATGTAACTATAGAATTCTTTGGGATTCTCTTTGGATTTATCAGCGATGTTCATTTCGTATTGTCGTTTTCTTTTTCTTATTGTCTTTTTTAAATCTCTCTGTATTGATACATAATTTTCATAGTCATTAGATGCACCCGAGCACTTATATTTCTTATAAGCCTGTCTCTTTAATCTACTTGAACACCTCTATTAGATCACCCCGCACTCTGCGTCTTTCCAGAGAGTGTAAGTTAAGGTGCCTAAGCCTTTCTTCTTGAATTCACTAATGGTGGTAAAGGGTTGGATAGCTTCTTTGATTAGCTCTACAGTGCATATCTTTTTTGTTATTTTCTGTTCATTAGCACCATGGGCTCGAAAACTGTTTTGGAGAGGCGCTTTTTTATGGTACTGCACTGATGCTTTGGTGATGGCCCTTTGTTCTGGGTCAATCCAACCGCTTTATAGTATGTGTTGCGGGAAAATTAATTTCTGAGACGTTTATTTTCTACCATAACTTACCCAACTGCTTCACGTGTAGGCGTAGGATTAGCTTGCAAACTGCATATAATTTTTACTTTATTTCAGACTTTTAAGTAGATAATGTAATTCTCCCAACTATATTATTTTTTTCTGTCTACTTATCTAATTGCTACACTTGTTCTTTTTCATTTTCTGCTTTCAATACGAAAGCTACCTCGGGTGTAACATTTGAGTTATATTTTTTCCTGTATATTTTTCAAGTGTATACGTATTTCTGTGGATGGAGTTTATTTTGCTCTCTAATTCTATGTTGTGGATGAAATGAGAGTAAATACCTTAAGATATCTGAGGAGGTCGCTTGCTGATATCATCTAGGGAGTTTTTATCTTTAAGCTGGAAAGTGTGTTTAATTGTTGTGTATTAAAATGCATTTAGTGAAAAAAGGTAGAAAAAATGTAAATCCTTCCAGCTCTTTCTTAAGCAGAATCCTTACAATGCTTAAGATTAGGCGAACGGCGTATTTACTGTCCACTCCTGGAACGCCATATGATCCAATAACGCCTGAGTGACTATATAAGTTGCTGTACTTCGGTGGCTCTCCAGGCCATTTCGAAACAGACCTCGAACTGTTAGGACTGAAATTTCCGAATCTCACTCGTATAAAAGAACGACGAAGGTATTTCCCTCAACAAGTTTCGCGTTCGTAGTTTTAGAGAATTTTAACCTACTCTGGATTGCGGTGGGTCTCTGTTACATTCCGGAACAATATAGGTTCGGGTTCGATCCCAATGGTGATCGCCATTTGCTCTGGTCTTCCGAGAAGAAGCTTCCGAGCGCAGCCAAGTTTCTCAAGATGTAATTTCATTGCTACATTTACTTCCTTTTGTTTCAGATTTCAAGAATATGAATCCTACAACCCTCTTCAACGGCACCGGCCCACGTGCCATGGCTTACGGGGCCAATGACTTCTCGTTTGGATACCCCGCGGGGGTCACCGTGGTGGACATCGTGCCGGACGCTATGCGACATATGATCCACGATCACTGGAGTAACTATCCTCCAGTCAACCCGATGTGGCACTACCTCCTCGGCGTGATCTTTGTGTTCCTCTTCATATTCTCCTGCACAGGTAAGTTGTGAGTCTGAGAAAGACGTAAAATATGTTTTTTTATCACTACAACAGTCCGTTCATGTTTTCGATGGATATGAGGAATTCCTGACTGAGCCCTCCTCTTTCACTCCAGGAAACGGTTTGGTGATGTATTTGATCATGAAGAACAAAAACCTGAGGACGCCTGCCAACTTACTTGTCCTCAACCTCACCTTCAGTGACTTCTGCATGCAAATCACTCAGTATCCTCCTTACGTCTACAACTGTTTCAACGGTGGAGTTTGGATGTTCTCTCCGTTCTTCTGCGAGGTGTACGCATGTCTAGGTGAGTCCCTTATTGTCTCTTTGAAACAAAAAATAATTTAATACACTTTCATGTGTCTGGGGCAAACTGCCTGTATCATTTATCATCTAGAGTGAGGTACTTGCTTCATTAGAGTGTCCCAGTGCGTGCCATTTTGCGCGCGCGCGCACACACACACACACACACACACACACACACACACACACACACACACACGCACACACACACACACACACACACACACACACACACACACACACACACACACACACACACACACACACACACACACACACACACACACACACACACACACACACACACACACACACACACACACACACACACACACACACACACACACACACACACACACACACACACACACACACACACACACACACACACACACACACACACATATCTTATTTGGTTTTATTATCAGGCAAAATATGAAAGTCTACTCGTATTCTCCAGACTCCTACTCTGTATGCCGTATATTATTCTTTGAGACTTCAACCGCCTGTTATACTATGCACACGAGGACTTCAAACATTTCCTCCCATAACTCACACGATTCAATTATTTCTTCAGGAGCCATCTTCGGCCTGTGTTCTCTGTGGACTCTGGCCTTCGTTTCCTTCGACCGTTACAACGTCATTGTCAATGGAGTGTCTTCTGCTCCCCTCACCAAGGGAAAAGCCTTCATGTACATCCTCTTCTGCTGGGCTTACTCCATCGGTTGGTCCATTCCTCCCTTCCTCGGCTGGGGAGCTTACATTCCTGAAGGTGAGTGAAACGAATTCATATGAACGAAGGAAATAATAGTGAACATTGTTCATTGCCGTGGTTTGAGCAAAATTTCTGAAACCCGGCACTGTCACCAAGATGACAAAAAAAAAAAAAAAAAAAAAAACTGCAATCAGAAACATAACTTCACTTTAAGCCATCTTAAGGGAATTAATTTCACTTGACTATTTCACGAAGTTCATCATAACTTTACTAAGTAATACCACTGGAATCTTTGGTCAAAGATATTGAACTTACTGCTTAAAAGCCATTATCGGGAATCCAAATCCAAGATGTTCTTCAGTTAGGATGTAGGAAGATTTACATTTACACAAATTGAACGAGAATTAAGGCCCAGTTCTAATGAACACAATAAAATGTAGGGTACTCGCTTCTCCAAACGAAGACCCTTTTTATTTCGCTTGATTACTTAATGAACTTGAAGTTAAGAAGCATTCTTTACACAGGTATCCTGGACTCGTGTTCTTATGACTACCTGTCCCGTGACACCAACCGTCTCTCGTACGGTATCTGCATTTTCGTCTTCGACTATGTCGTTCCTCTCGCCATCATCGTCTTCGCCTACTTCTTCATCGTGAAGGCCATCTGTGCCCACGAGAAGGCCATGAGGGAACAAGCCAAGAAGATGAATGTGACCAACCTCCGATCCAACGCAGTGAGTTCCGATTACTTATACGTATCTGGAGAATACTGAATAAATTTTTACCGTTGTCTGTATGTAAGTAGCCACAGCGAATGTCTAGAATATAGATTAAAAATGCGTATTGTTTGTATGCTGCTTCAGCATCACAATTGTACTCATTTGCATTTTACATACATAACTACATAACACTTAGAACATGTTCATACTTTTATTGATTGTATTCTTCCTCTCGTTTGTTAAATGATTTTTTTCAAGACATTGTCGGAACATGGTAGTCTAATCAATTAACTGCTACTTGACAGGACGCCAACGCACAGTCGGCTGAGGTCCGCATCGCCAAGGTTGCAATGACTAACGTTGCTCTCTGGCTCATTTGCTGGACACCCTATGCTGCAGTTACTCTTCAGGTAAGTTTGTTTTAAATGGCATCGTCCTTGGCGATTCAAAGAATGATATACGTATCCTTCTTCATGTATGCACTGATGTAATCTATTTCAAAACTATTTCCGATAGGGTCTGGCCTTCGACCAGTCAAGCATCACGCCTCTGGTTTCCATGCTTCCCGCTCTGCTGGCCAAGAGTGCTGCTGTCTACAACCCAATCATCTACGCCATCAACCACCCCAAGTTCCGACTGGTGAGGTTCTTTTTCAGGATGATTATACATATTTATGAATACGTTTGAGTCGAAATGTATTCTACCATACAGAAACTTACATAGAATTCTCATAATCCTTTTCTAGGCTCTTCAGAAGACTCTCCCCTGGTTCTGCATCCACGAGCAAGATGACAAGTCATCCGACAATCAGTCGAATGCCACCAAAATGGAGGGAAAGGAGGAAGCAGCTTAGGCATACCGCTTTGACAGATTCCTCGCTCCCAATGATTTATTTCTGTAGACTCTGGTTTACTAAAGAGGGTATACGAGAGCCTTGTTGAATGGTCTTAATTAAAAAATAAACTGTAGCGTAGCAATTTCCCCTGCAGAAAAAAAAATGTAAAAGTAAAAGTCGACATGTTATGCATTAATGCAAACGAACGTTTCGAAATAAACGACTACTTGGATCCAAAAATTGTCTTTTAATAAAAATTCCTGATAATTTATCATTCTCTCTCTCTCTCTCTTTCTCTTGTGGATGAAAAGTCATCTCTGGTCCCAGCCATACCCCTTGAATCAAGTCAATGCAGCGAGGTACAGCGCTTCCACAGCAGTGTCCGGCAACTGGAGCTGGTTTACCCTCACTCCTGCATCATATGGCGACTTCCCACCCCCACACACACACAAACACACCTCATTCACTCGAAATAATCAACGAAGTTCTTTTTGTCTGCTCCGTTCATATACATATACATGTACACATACGTATACATTCATACATACATACATACATACATACATACATACATACATACATACATACATACATACATACATACATACATACATACATACATACATACATACATACATACATACGTACGTACATATATATAAACATGCATACGTACATACATACATTCATACATACATTCATGCATACATACATACATACATACATACATACATACATACATACATACATACATACATACATACATACATATATACATACATACATACATACATACATACATACATACATACATACATACATACATACATACATACATACATACATACATACATACATACATACATACACATATTTCTATTATTTTTGTCGTTGTTTGTCCGTCGATACGACGAAGGCCATCTACACATCACATGGAGAGGGTGAAGATAATGACGATGATAAGGATGATGATGATATCAATTTTAGAGAAGGAGGTTGGGCGTGCGGAGCTGATACAATGTGACAGTTTCGCTGTCTGTGCACCCGCAAATGGCTGGTAAAGCCAAACCAAGCCCGGAACAGTTTTGAGCAGTGTGGGCAAGGGATGGTGGCGATAGATGCTGGTGTGGCGGTGCCTTTCCTGACTTGTCTGCGCTCACCGATGCTGCAGTCATGTACTCATCACAGGCTTTGGCACCACGCTTGACGGCTACACGCCACTTGACTCTTTCTTGAGCCACTTGCTCCCAGCCGGTGTGTTCGATTCCTAAAGCCTTGAGGGAGACCTTTTTCTGTTCTCCATGAGAGCGTTTACCTTCTAAAAGTTCCCCCAAACATATACATACATACATAGGTGGAGACATTGTGACAAATTGTGGGGAAGGTGGAGGGTCTAAATCTGAATATCGATATTCAGATAAAGACCCGTGTTTCCCCCTCCACCTTTCCCATAATACATACATACATACATACATACATACATACATACATAGTTTACCTAGTTGTATTTTGTGGGAAGGGGAGCAGCGCTCGTAATGTCCCGCCTTTGTATCTCGGTGTCTAGCTTGCTCTTAATCTTCTGAATGGTTTTTGCGCACACAATTTCATTGTCCAGTTTGTTCCAAGTGTCCACCACTCTATGTGGATTTTTATTTTATTTTTTTTTAGATCCCTTCTGTGGCTATGTTTTTTTTTATTTTCTTTCCATGTCCTCTTGTGCTTCTACTGTCCCAGTTTAACAAGTCCTCTCTATCGAGTATTTCTGTGCCTTTCATGATTCTGTAGATAGTCAGTAGGTCACCTCTCTCTCTTCTTCGCTCCAGAGTAGGTAACTCCAGTTTAGCCAATCTCTCCTCATATGACAAGTTTGCAAGTGCAGATGCCATTTTTGTGGCTGCTCTCTGGATTCCTTCTGTTTTCTTTATATTCTTTTTGGGACTGGGTGACCACAATGTCTAGGTCTTATCAGTGTGACCAATATTTTTCTAATAATTTCTTTGTCCAAATATGTAAATGCCACTTTTATTGATCCTAGCATGTTGTAGGATTCTCCGACAATTTTGTTTATCTGTTTGTCATGGGACAAGTTGTTTGAGATAATTACACCCAAATCTTTTTCGGATTTCCCTTCTTTACCTCCTTGGTTCCAGTTTTATATTGTCCTGACATTCTGTTTTTGCTTTTTCCAAACTCCATTATGTTACACTTCTTAATATCGAAGTCCACTTCCCATTTCTGACTCCAGTTCTATACCTTATTCAGGTCTTCCTGCAGTGATTCGCAATCCTTTTCAGTTTTTACTTTCCTTACTTACATACATACATACATACATACAATACAATCCACAAATAATCTCTATTAACTCTATCATACGCTTTTTTTTCCAAATGCATGAAATCCTCATGAAAAAACATTCCCTTTTGTCGAATACTTCTCACCGACATTTGATCTT
Source organism: Oratosquilla oratoria (assembly GCF_046742065.1). Taxonomy (NCBI): domain Eukaryota; kingdom Metazoa; phylum Arthropoda; class Malacostraca; order Stomatopoda; family Squillidae; genus Oratosquilla; species Oratosquilla oratoria. Next base: position 23,629,199 of record NC_134811.1, on the reverse strand, counting down.
GGCTCTCTTTCTGATCCCACAGTGCTTTTCTACCAATTACTCTCTCTGTTTCCCTTATCCTCTCAATCAACGTTTTTGCACTCACACTCAACAGACACAGACAGATCCTTCTAAATCTATCACATTCATACTGACCTTTTTTCCATTTCTATAGCCGAACTACGAACACATATGAGCATATATGAATATCTACATACATTTAGCCAAATGTTTGAGACAGATATAAACAACTGGTTTTACGAATAATTTGTCTGGGCTGAAAAAAAAAATGACGTGAACATCAAAAAGACTAGTAGTTGCAGAGGCGATCCATAGATGGCAGCACATACTGGGTCGTCAAGAGGGCGATGTTCGTCCTTTCGGGGGTGGGGTGGGGTTGGGGGCCCTCTCCGCTTCTCGCAGCCGGGGTAAGGGGAATCTGCTTTCCGCAGCGAAAGGTTTAGAGCAGGGGTTCTTAACCTTTTTTCTCCAATTCCCCGCTTTTTAGTGAGCCAACTCTCCATTACCCACCACAGCATCGGTCTTTGACAAATTCGATTTTAACCCATGCAGTGTTTAGTACGTAAATATACGCTTTGCTTTTTTGTGCCATTTTACGGCCCTTAATTTTTGTTTGCATATATTAGATTTTTTACTAACAGTTATCACATGGAAATAAAATACATATGAAAAGACAGTGGTTCTTCTGTCCGACCGGTCATTCCCCACTTGGCAACTCCGCCATTCCCCACCAGTGGGGAATTCCCCACAGGTTAAGAACCACTGGTTTAGAGACATTGACAGATTAGAGGAAGTACAACGGCGAGCCACAAAACTAATTTTAGATATCAGAAATAAATCATACGTACACCACCACAAACATATTAATTGCCAAATTTTTAAAGAGAATTGACAACTTCAAAATTGAATAAATTTTCACACTGAATACGAATGAGAGGAGAAATAACGGTCTCATGCTGACAGGACGTAGATTTAATTTGGAAGTGGGTAGAGACGACTTCGCCAACAGTGTAGTTAATGAATGGAACAAACATTTTGAAGAGACAATGCAATGTAATTTAACTTAGTATCCGACCTAGTTATGGAGCAAAAGGCCTCCTTTGTAAGACTGGCATGGTCCAAAGTGCTATGGACTAGCTTAGAGTATATGGAGTTGTCGGTTTTTATATAAGAGGACTAATCTTCAAGTCCCTCTTCTGAATCTGAATCTGAATCTCTAGGAAAGACCACCTCGCTTGCGCGGGATCGGGTTTTGTGGGAGGGGAAGAATGTCTGTAAGAAAATGAAAAGACAGTAGCGTATAAAAGAGGGCTATTGCCACCGGACGAATTGCGAGCGATTAGGGGCTTGTTGGTGGTCGTGGCTCGGGAGTCCCTGTTTTGCTGTATGGCAGAGATATGAACAAGTAAAACTGACTTGAAGGGCATCACGAAGCCTTTGGCACCAATTACCTTCGGAAACTCAATAGAAGGTCGCTGGCATGGCTGTATAAAATCAGCGACTGCTCCATGAAACTCTGTGAACGCGTAGTACCAGCATAATTCGTGGACTTCAAATTCGGCTAAATAATCCCGCTCACAGGATGATCGCCACAAGAGAGAACCCGGTGGAAAAGGAAAACATATGAAGAACTCATGGCTGGAGCAAGTCGACAGATCCTGCTAAGAACAGTTTGGAATGGGAAGGGTGATTGGGGTCGGTGTCTAAGTGAAACGATCTCTCCCACCCTGGCGAATACTCAGCATTGACGATGATGAGATCATTATTCTTCCTCATAGATAACGTACATTGATCTCACATGGACATATGTGAAACCCTGTTTTATAACTTATTGTAACTGCACAAAAGAATATATATATATAGGTAAAAATAACAGTAAGTACGATTACAAGTTATTTGGAAATTCGTTAACAAAAGTGGATAGTGAAAAAGATCTCGGCGTAATTATCAGTAACGACCTCAAATCATCCAAGCAGTGTATTTCAGCCTCTGAGAAAGGAAATAAGATTCTGGGACTGATTGCGCGATCTTTTGATTTCAAAAGTCCATCACTCATTAACAAGCTATATAAATCGTTAGTTCGTCCACATTTGGAATATGCTGTTTCCGTATGGTCACCGAATCTCATTAAAGACATTGACAGACTGGAAAAAGTACAACGGCGAGCCACAAAACTGATTCCAAATATCAAAAATAAATCATACGAAAATCGACTAAAACACATGAATCTGTTTTCCCTAAAAAAGCGTAGACTCAGAGGTGACTTGATACAGGTCTTTAAGATTCTAAAGGGAATTGACAACATCAGAAGTGACCAAATTTTCACATTGAATGAGAATCAGACAAGAAACAATGGTCTCAAACTGTCCGGAAATAGATTCAATTTGGAAGTAGGTAGAAACAACTTTGCCAACCGTGTAGTTAATGAATGGAATAAACTTCCTGCACAGGTAGTGCAATGTAGTTCAGTTCGAAGCTTTAAGAATCATTTAGATAAATACCTAAGTAAGATGCTGTAATGATTATAATTTATCTTATATTATTTGTTTTTGTTTTGTTATCATTTGTCTGTCTGATTTTCATTTATTATTAGTTATATGTCAATTTATTATTATTTACTATTTACCTGTTTGTTTATTATTTAACTATACCTATGCATTTATTTATGTATTTTATTTGTTATTTACATTATTATAGTTTTTTTTATTGTTTTATTATTATGATTTTTTTCGCATCCGACCTAGATATGGACCAAAAGGTCTCCTGTCGGCATGCTCCGCCTTTGTAATCCTTTGTAATCCTTATACATATACATATATATATATATATATATACATACATATATATATATAATATATATATACATATATATACATATATATATACATATATTTATATATATATATATATATATATATATATATAATTGACGCAGCCCAAAGGGATTTCTCCCCGTCTTCTCCTTTTCTGCATGAGGAGACGGAGAGGGGGGTCGCCGAATTTATGAAGCGGCCTTGCTGTGGATGTGCTGTGTCTTGCGACACTGCTTCTGACCCAGGGTAGTGGACAGGATGCAGGGATGACCCGTCATCCAGGAGGTGCCAAGATAGGAGGGAGGGAGGAGGGTGGAGGGGAGTGGAATGTATGGGAAATCAAATGGGTGGGAGTGATTTCTATGCCTTTTTCTTTTTGGCTACACCCCGTGTAAGGGGGAAAAAGCCTTTGGTATATGTATGTATGTGTATGTAGGTATATATATATATATATATATATATATATATATATATATATATATATATATATATACATATATATACATATATATATATATATATATATATATATATATATATATATATATATATAAGATTGAAGGTGAAAGAAGTTGACGAGGAGAAATGGGGGAATTTTACGCCTTAACGTTTCGACCCGCAGGGTCTTGATCACAAAGCTAACAACTCAAACGTAACCGGATATTTTATACACGGACGGGTCATCTTATGGGACGCTTCGGAGAGCTTGCTATTATATCTGCGTATTCTTTTATTATTAATAAACTTGTGGCTTTTGCTAAACATATAAATCCTTCTCTATGGTTAATGTTGTTATTAGTGTTGATATATGCTGCCTCAATTGTCTTCCTTAGTTTCTTGGATGATCCTTTATTTAATACGGTTGTGTTGTTCCAATCTGGAAGGTGACCATGTTTATCCACATGTATTACTATGGAGTTAGATGTCCTATGGGCTTTTAAGTCATTTTATATTCATTTGTTCTTTTATTAATTCCGCGACCAGATTCACCAAAATATGAAGAGGGACAGCTTTTACACGGGATTTTATAAACAACGCTGTTTTCGTTAGTGGGATTATTGTCGCTACGTGTTACCAAATGTCCTACTTTGCTACCTGACGTCCTGGCTATTTTGATGCCCGCTTTTAGGAGAAAAGTGTCTAGGTATGAATTAACATTAGAGTTTGGTACTGTGATATATCTGGTTTCATTATTACATTTATTATCATTCTTATTTTTATTTTCATCTTTACTTTTGTTAATTATTTCTTTGGCTTTCTTTTTCAACCTACATAAGAGACCTTTTGGATATTTGAGTTTGATGAAAGTCTCAGTAATATGTTGTAATTCAGGATCTAGAAATTCTTTACTGCATATACGAAATGCTCTGAGGAAGAAACCCATTATAATACCTATTTTAGTTCTGTCATCATGTCCTGAGTAGAAGTGTATATAGTCTTCTTTATTGGTGGGTTTCCGGTATACTGAAAATTTCACATTGTTATCTATTCTATGGATAATTGTGTCTAAGAAAGGTAATTTTCCGTTATTTTCATTTTCTGCAGTAAATTGTATATTTTCATTTACACTGTTTAATCTCCTGAGTTTGTTATTAATGTCTGTATCCTTAGGTACAATTACGAGTATGTCATCAACATACCTAAACCATTTACTATTCCTACCCATTATAGTCATGTATTCTTCTGTTTCGAGTATTTCCATGTATAAATTTGCTAACACTGCAGAAAGGGGACTACCCATATCTCCTCGTTTACTTCTTTCACCTTCAATCTTATTTGTCATAATATAGTCAATATATATATATATATATATATATATATATATATATATATGTGTGTGTGTGTGTGTGTGTGTGTGTGTGTGTATTCGTGAAACTGAGGGCAAAGCTTACAGACAGTTGGATGGTGTGAGAATGAGGTCTCCTTTTGGGGTCCTCAGTACCAATTTCTTTATAAGTGAGGTTGAGAGCCGAGGTACATCCGAACCAGCCTTTTGTATTCTTATATACGGTTGAAATGTAAATTATATTTTTCGCCGAATCAAGAGACAGGGAAAACTTGTGGGAACTACGTGAGCCATTCCTCTATGCTGTAACATGTCTGATGAGCTCAATACAGACGGATCACTATGTGAAGGGTTCAAACGAGAGCAGGTACTTAAGTTTCTCCAACAAATATTGATCATCTACGACTAAAATAAAGAAGAAGAAGAAGAAGAAGAAGAAGAAGAAGAAGAAGAAGAAGAAGAAGAAGAAGAAGAGGAAGAAGAAGAAGAAGAAGAAGAAGAAGAAGAAGAAGAAGAAGAAGAAGAAGAAGAAGAAAAATATAGGTTATTGGACTACGTTAGTTGGAGGCGTGAAGAGAAAGGCTTCTCTGGGTTCTTTGCTTTAATTGGTAAGCTTATCGGCTTGAGAGTTGGACCTAATCTGTCTCTTGCCATCTAAGCAGCAACCAGCATCAAAGAAAATATCTGGCGGTTGCCAACACGTCTTTACAATCATTTATGTACAATATGAAACTGAGTGTGAGCACCCAGTATAACTTACATATACATATATACAGGAAAAAAACATTATCCTAACGACGTAATAAGTAACTTATAGTTAATGTTATGTTTTGGCAATATTCCTGATCTTCTTTCAAATAGGGCTGCCATATCCGAACACGCAAAATCCAGAACGCATGATCGCTGCAGCCCCACCCAACACACGCTTTGGGCCTTTGGCGTAATCTAACTGTATGAGTGGATCCTTATGAAAGAATGCACATGATCATGAAAAACCAGTAGTGTTTGTTGCCTGACTGTTCATTGTTCTCTTTGGTTGTGAACAGTGTGAATACAGGGATATTTTTTTCTTTATTTGGTATGGAGAGCACTCAAGTCATGGAGAGTACACTTTGACATTTTGTATATATATATATATATATATATATATATATATATATATGTTGACAAATATATATATAAATATAAAAATATATATATATATATATAGAAATATAGAGATATATATATATATATATTTGTATATATATATCTAATATATATATATATATATATATATATATATATACTGCTACTCCGTACCATAAGCTTTAATTTTTAATAATCTGACAGAAAACAAGCATAGAATAGAATCAAGTCAGAAAAACGCAGAAAACTTACCCATACATAATGCTAATTATCTTGAACTCCATTTCTTTCGTTGGCTTAGTCGTAGTCTTCTTTCCCCAGCATTGTGTTTGTGACTTGAAGTGCCCATGCACCTTTAAAAAGGTGAAGAAGTGACTGCAAGGGTATGTCTCGGAAGTTATACTGTACAGCCAGAATACCTTTCTGGCTGTTCCTCTCCTTTGTCCAATGACTTTGCATCAGCGAATAAACTCGCTCTACATATGCATTGTGCGATGCTACAGCAAAGAAAATTTGTGCAGTTCTCAGCAATTCTGAATGGCGTTCAATATTCTTTGATTTTTCAAAGTATCTGGTCCACTTTTTATGTGCCGGTAATTTATTTAATTTTCTATAATTCTTGTAATTTTCTACAATCTTTTTCAAATTACTAACTTGATCAAAGCACTTCACGTCATCAACTTTTACCCCCTCATCTATCAAGTATTTGACACAAGGCTCCACATCAGTCCAATTTGGTATTTCACTCAAGGTACACTCAAGGTATTTCATTCACTTGAAACAAGAAAACTCTTCCATTGGCTTCATCTACTTACCCAAATACTCTAAGTATCTGTTGTGCAGATTAATTACTTCAGTACAACACCTGTTGCACTCTTCTCCATAACCTTCTGTGCGTTTCTGAGCAACCGGTTGGTAGAGTTCCCGGCTGCCACTACGGAGGTCCGGGTTCGAATCCCGCCCAGGGGTGAAATAATTTCAGTATCACTGCACTGCGGGGTGTACCGCAACTCTCTTTCGTGGGCGATGACTTGGGTGTGTGTGTGTGCGTGTAAGGTCACAGCATTAATCATAGATCGGTCATATACGAGCTCTGAGCTCTCTTCCGGGAGGGAAATAGCTGTCGATCACTAGTCCAACACGTGATCCAAAGACCATGGTGAAACACACACACACACACACACACACACACACACACACACACACACACACACACACACGGGACCCCACGAGCATAGCTCCCCTTCCCGTAAAATACAACTAGGTAAATACACACACACACACACACACACACACACACACACACACACACACACACACACACACACTTACTTTGCACATTCTCGTAGCTCTTTAAGTTTTCAGTAATCTTGGGCTTCTCGTAACACTGACAAAGACTGAAGGTCAAGATAGCGGGTGCAGAGTACGCTTACCTCAACACTAACTAAAATCAACTGACTGTGGTGGGCCTTCTTCAGAACATTCACCATCCTCCCAACATCCCCATCACCAATGTTTAGTTCTTATAATGACGGAGATAAGACGGTGAGAACAGGCATCAGATGTGGCAGGTAGTGTTCAGCCATGAACTATGCATACATAGGCGGAGCAGAACAGACAGTCGTTGAATGCTAGGGACGACAGACCTCCTCGGTAGGAATTGTCAAAAACAAATTTGATCTATACTCTCCAGATGTCCACAATTTACTCACAGCAAAGTATAAATTTCATCATGCATTAATTCCTAATCTACATTCAGATATACTGTATAGAACCCAACTTGTCATCACCCTCTATATGGGTGGTTTACCTAGGTGCTAATATAATAATTACAAGGCCGTATATAATTTTCTTTATGCCATTTTTTTTTTACATTTTCCAAACAGGTTGATGAATCTTACCGGGCATGAAGACCAGCTTACGGCAATTCATACATATATATACTATAAATGTTTCCCAACCTGAGCAAACGCAATTTTATACTGATAAAGAACGGGACAAAATAGTCCAACATTTTACCTACCACGGACATATCCTCCATATTCCGTTCTTTCAACTTAGAAGCCAAACGAGAATGAACTAACCACCATCTGCCTTCGGAAGACTCAGGTCAAAAGTTTTCTCAAACAAACACCTGCATACTAACATTAAGGCTGCAATCTGTCATACTAAATGAACACTAACCTTATTGCATGAATGTCAAATGTAGACCTATTACTTGTGTCACACCAAGATTCTAGAATCTAGACAGGGATTCCGTATGCAATGGCAGCAACGAATCTTTGTGCGAAATAAAGAATAGAGCAACACACGTCGAAATCTACTACAGAACAAGCAACCCCAATATAATCATTGTATGTATAGACACGGTAAAGGAAACATGGACTGGAGGTGAAGCTTCTATTCCTGACGTTTCCTGACGAAACGTCAGGAATAAAAACTTCACCTCCAGTCCATGTTTCCTTTACCGTGTCTATACAACTTGTTCACATGGATTTTAATCATTGTATCATAAGCGTCTCCGCTGGTTGGGGCACCTCATGAAAATAACACAAGACCATCCCCCGAGGAAGGCTTCGTATGGCTAGATTCTAGAAGCAAAAGTATAAGTTCGCGGGGAAAAAAAGAGTTTGATATTCAAGTATCAATTCAGTGAACCTCTGAAAAAATATAAAATCAAATCCACAAACCTTGATGAACTAGCAGCTAAAAGGCCCAAATTGAGTTTTACCTGCAGTATTGGAGGACGATGAAACCAGCATTCCGTTGGCGAGTTTCGGACAAACCAGCAAAATCAATACCACTTATACAACAAAATCTGAATATGATTCCGTGCCCACATAAAGTGGCATCCATTGAAACTTTTCATCATTAACACATCGCCCTCATTTGGAGCAACATTGTCATTGAAAGTAATAGGCAAGTAAACAAAGTGCAAGCACACACATTTGTGTGCGTATGTGTGTGTGTGTGTGTGTGTGTGTGTTTGCGTGTTCCTTTGTAGTTATATTTTTTGTCTCAATATACATGAAGAAAATAACAGAAGTGTTAATCTATCATATATACACATTTTTTCTAAAACGGAATCCCTACGACGATGAGCCTTCTGCAGCCACTGGATATACTGTAAATCCTTTTACGACAGAGGATGATCCAATAATGGTTGAGTGACTATATAAGCTACAAACTCTGGTGGCTTTCTAGGACACTCCGAAGCAGATCTCGAACCGTGAAGACCATTTCAACTTTAGAGTCTCATTCGAACAAAACGACAAAGGTATTTCCTTAAACAAGTTTCATGGTCGAGGTTTTGGACAACGCTTGCTTGTGTGCCCCTGTAGACTTACATCTCGTTCTGGAACTAAGTTGGTTACCATTTGCTGTGTCCTGGTACGGCCGTCAGGGCAAAAGGTTAAGGTATTGTCCCCCCGGGAAATGTAAGCCCCCCCATGGCAAGAATAGTTTTCTACTTTGCTTTTCTTCTACTGGATCTGTATCTTCTGTGTTGTTTGTCTGCTCACGGTGTCACCAAATTATAACAACGGAAACCGATCGTCCTCATTGTCTTCGAGCAGAGATCTCACAGTCCAAACATTCTGTGTTCTTGTGTGTGTGCAGCCAGTGCTGAGAATTCTTTGAATGTGTGTGTGGATCTGTGTGAGGCGTCCCAATAGTGTGAATGTGTGTTGTCTTTTCTACTGCCTAACTTGGGCTGGTATTTCTGAATGTTCTGTGATGACCAATAACCACAGCCAAACCTACTTAAATGTACTCTATCTGTTGTGTTTAGCTGGACCTTCTGATTGGTACGTGGTGATTGACTACCTTGGATTTCGTTTGTCTCTATATTATCTAGAAGTGTCTGTGAATATTGTGGATATGTTTGGTCATGCGGATCTGCTTGGGCCGATGTATTAGTTGTATATATCGCGTTGTAGTAATGTTCATGACACTGATATGTATGAGTATTGTTGAGTGTTTCTCGATGCAGTATGTGTGTTTTATTGACCATAAGCTATGTATTGCGTATACGTAGTCTGTTTGCCTCCACGATTGTTCATATTGCTTTGTTTTATGTGGGTTGTAGTTAATGATGTATTTCTTAAATGTTTTCTGAGTTGAACCTTTGTTTCAGATATCATAAGGATGAATCCTTCCGCTACTCTTATCAACGGCACCGGCCCACGTGCCATGGCTTATGGGGCCAATGACTTCTCGTTTGGATACCCCGAGGGGGTCACCGTGGTGGACATCGTGCCGGACACGATACGACACCTGATCCACGATCACTGGAGCAACTATCCTCCAGTCAATCCCATGTGGCACTACCTCCTCGGCGTGATCTTTGTGTTTCTCTTCATATGTTCCTGCTCAGGTGAGTACCAAATCAGAGCAATTTCTGTTATGTGATTCTTTTTTATCTAAACAGATTCACATACTGTCATGGTTTCTTTCGGTATGAGAAGTGTTTGAAATGTGCGTTACTCTTTCGCTCTCAGGAAACGGTTTGGTGATGTATTTAGTCATGAAAAACAAGAATCTGAGGACTCCCGCCAACATGCTCGTCTTCAACCTGGCCTTCAGTGACTTCTGCATGCAAATCACTCAGTACCCACCTTACGTTTACAACTGTTTCAATGGCGGAGTATGGATGTTCTCTGCGTTCTTCTGTGAGGTGTACGCATGTCTAGGTGAGTTCTTCATCAAAATATGTGGAAGACAAAGAACAGTATTATCTTGTCCCAGTGTTTACCATTTTTGCACACACCTAAATACATGTATAAACAAAGATATACGCATGCGCATAGGTACTAACATACATATAAAACATACATCTGTTCATCAGACCTCATTTGTTATGAAATGCGATGGAGCGACATATGAGAGGGCAAGCAATCGGTTGCACCTTCACATAGTTTGACACCAATCTAGATATTTTCTCATACTGGTATTCTTTTGTCAGAATTGAAAGACTAAAAAATTTTCCTCTCATAACTCACACTATTCAATTATTTCTTCAGGAGCCATCTTCGGTCTGTGTTCTCTGTGGACTCTGGCCTTTGTTTCCTTCGACCGTTACAACGTCATTGTGAATGGAGTGTCTTCTGCTCCCCTCACCAAGGGAAGGGTCTTCCTCTACATCCTCTTTTGCTGGGCTTACTCCATCGGTTGGTCCATCCCCCCATTCCTCGGCTGGGGAGCTTACATTCCCGAAGGTGAGTGCAACAAATTATTCATGTCCGCAAGAAATAACAGTGAAACTTTTCCACCACATCTATTTTTTGTACCATGTTGTAATGAGATTTCTAAAATATGTTCAGAACCTGCCATTAACCGTCATAATGTATTTCAATACCTAACAAAATAGATGGTTGTACTACAGAAATCACAATCTACTCAAACATAAAAAACAGACGTATTCTAAGGGGAGCATTTTCACTTGACCACATTTCAGAACCAATCATGACTGTTATCCCTAAGGGAAAAAAGCTCACATTGATATAATTGCAAACTTTGGCAACGTTTCAAGTCTTTCAAGTCTTATATAATATCAAGTGAACATATTTGGAAAGCACCTTTTTCAGACCATTTTCTAAAATTCAAAATAGCCATGAGGAGGGCTTTAGTATAAATGACACGGTCCGTCTAAATAAGTAGTCCATGTAGTTTTCACTTATCAGTACTCAGATAAGATAGTCTTCAAAGAGTTAAAAAGAAATCAAGTGAGGAAGACGTTTATCATTGCATTCACTGAAAGCTCGAACGTAATAAGAGTTTCTCTTCGTACAGGTATCCTGGACTCGTGCTCTTATGACTACCTGTCCCGTGACGTCAACCGTCTCTCGTATGGTCTGTGCATCTTTGTGTTCGACTACGTCGTTCCTCTTCTCATCATCGTCTTGGCTTATGTCTTCATCGTTAAAGCCATCTTTGCCCACGAGAAGGCCATGAGGGAACAGGCCAAGAAGATGAATGTGACCAACCTCCGATCCAACGCAGTGAGTTTCGATTGTTCTCTGTTAAATGTAGATGAAGTCTACATTAACGGGGTAAATATTTACTGTAATAGTACATTAACCTCGCCTAGACGTAGGCATTAATAACGATCAAGGGTTAATGGCTTCAAAGAATGTTATCAGTTCTTTTTCAAGATGCTGCTTCAGCGTCACTTTTCCAGTTCTTTGCATTCTCTTATAGAAGTATGCTATTTCGAATCGCAGTTACAATATCTTCATATTTTTGGAGTCTGCACTCCCTGTCTCCGTTAAAATCTATCCATTATACCATAGACTGGCCTAGCCTTTATTGATATAGCAAGATGTTATCGTAACATGATGAGCTGATCGATCAACTTTGTTACGTGACAGGACTCTAATGCTCAGTCGGCTGAGGTCCGCATCGCCAAGGTTGCAATGACTAATGTCGCCCTCTGGATTATTTGCTGGACACCTTATGCTATAGTCACTCTTCAGGTAACGCCATTTATATGATATCGTCTCTTGTCGTTTATTGAAAGCTTTGCACATTCATAGTAATATGTGCATAAGTGTAATCTCGTATAAAACTATTTGCAATAGGGTCTGGCCTTCGACCAGTCAAGCATCACGCCTCTGGTGTCCATGCTTCCCGCTCTGCTGGCCAAGAGTGCTGCTGTCTACAACCCAATGATCTACGCCATCAACCACCCCAAGTTCAGACTGGTAAGCTTTCTCTGTATCCTTCCTCCTCCCCCCCCCTTCTCTCTCTCTCTCTCTTCCTCTTTCTATGCCTTATCGTTTTCTTTCGTTTCACGCATTTCTTTGAAGATTGACGACGAACAGTTACAGTAACATCGGTAGACGAAGATAAGTTGTGATAGCCTTCCTAACCCTTTCTTCGTCACCCTTGCAGGCTCTTCAGAAGACTCTTCCATGGTTCTGTATCCACGAGCCCGAGGATAAGAATTCTGATTCGAAGTCGAATGCCACCGCAGTGGAGGGAAAGGACAGCTCCTAGGCAGGATATCACCCGATGAATGCGTTATAAGATCTTGTAAAGACTTATCGAAATAACATACGGAAAAACTTTCTATGAACCCCTTTCCTTGGAAAAATGAAAAAAAAAGCAAAGCATGCAAAAAAAAAAAAAAAAAGCATTTTATTAAATAAAAAGTGGATCCAAGTACTCGTACACATAAGTTTTAATTACCCTCTCATAATTTATGATGCGTTTGTCACATCCAAAAATGGCTAACCTAATAATTTGGCTTACATAATATGAATATATTTCGATTGCAGTTTGCAAGCGAAATATATAGATTCCCCGTCTCCAGTCTTTTTTACTCCAACAGTGGTTTTCACGTGATTGACAAATGTGTAATTACATTTTTCACCTGTAATAAGTAAAAATATTGTAAGGAACATGGAAAGCTGAATCACACAAGCCTGAGAAAATTATCCACAGTCCTCAGGTCACAGATGGACCAAATGTCCGGCCAGGATAACATCTAACAATTTTCTTTGAAATGAAATTATCAAGCCTGTACATACCTAAGCTTGGATTGATATTTTGGTCAAAAGTTTGTTTAATGTGGCTTGATTCAATGATGTTTCTTTCAGTAAAGGAATTACAGGAGGTTATTTTACTGGCATTTTTCCAGTCAATTACATGATTCTGGTCCCTCACATAAACTTAAATACCACAAGATATTTGATCGCTTCTCACACTGTATTTGTGTTGATTAATTCTTGTTTGTATATCTATGCCAGTTTTTCCGATGTGATTTTTTTGGCACTGCAGGCAAGGAATGGATTACACGTAACCATCAGTGTTATGTGGAGAATTTTTGATTTATTAGAATTATTGTATTAATTGGTTGCATTTCCATATGCCCACTTTGTAAGAGAACCATGGTGTTGTGTATGTTTCCCGCCAAGCCAGCCTGCATCCCCGCAATGCAGTTTTTATTACACTTTCAAAGTGTACGCATGTTTTTATTGTAGTTTTTTAAATATAAAATGAATACACTGTTTTCCTTGTAATATACTTTCATTAGCCACCCGCATACAAACCTGCTCCTCCTTTTATCTGTATATATATATATATATATATATATATATATATATATATGCATATACATATATAAATATATATATATATACATATATATATATATATATGTATATATATACATATATAAATATATATATATACATATATATGCATATACATATATAAATATATATATATATATATGCATATACATATATAAATATATATATATATATATATATATATATATAAATATATATATATATATATATATATATATATATATATTGTTACTCCTCCCACTAATGCCCAATCTTGATTGGAGAAACAATCCTACCTCCAATCTTTGACGAACCAGATTGAGACTAAATGGCAGGGTAACAATATACTGCATATCGAATATAAATCTGTGCAGTACTTTCAAGCACGTATGTCAATAGTTTTAGGTGACCGGTGGATAACTCAAAGGGGCAAGGTTAAGCCAAAACGATGGTGTTCTAACATAAATTATTTACATATTCACTTAGCACTACACACATACTTATTTTATGCCTACCCGGACCACTTGTTACCACTAGGGTCCACCTAACACACTTAACCTAGGGATTATAGAGAAGCGGGAAGTGTCCGCTCTATACGGGTTCAGAAATCAGAATTCAGAATTCTGAATTCCTAGGAAAGACCACCCGCTTGCGCGGGATCGGTTTTTGTGGAGGGGAAGAATGTCTGTAAGAAAATGAAAAGATAGTAGCGTATAAAAGAGAGCTATTGCCACCGGGCGAATTAGCGAGCGATTTGAGGCAGTTGGTGGTCATAGCTCGGGAGAAATGGACTGGGAGCTTGGTCGGGGGCACCGATGCTGGGATTAGGATTAGGATCACCAACAAAAGTTTAGAAAATGGTAGGAGGCGTAGTAGTAGAGAAAGGTGGAAAAACGGAAAAATCTTTAGTGGGAGGTAAACTGAAATGAGAAGATGTCGTATAAGAGAAAGTTAGAAAGGAAGCGAATTTTAGTCAAAGAAAAAGTAAGTGTAGATGTTTGTGCGTGTGGCGTGGCTATGTTCGTGAGAGGTGTGTGTGTGTATCTTACGGGAAGTGAGTAGAGTTCACTTTCCGTGTGTAGAGCGCGTTCCTGTTAAGGCACAGGTGGGGCCTGAGTAGCCTACTTTTCCCCAAGTTGGGTTTGAGTTGTGTGTGCTTATTATTATTACTATTATTATTACTATTATTATTTCATCATTATTGCTATCATCAGTTAAAGCTGGTGAAGGGATGTATTATTAGTAGGTACGGTTATACACGTCTTATCGTGTACACCGCACGTGGGACGGGCTCAGCTAACAGATAGTCTGTACGGTGTGGTCTAGGTATAATGTGTTGTATCAGGTGTTTGTGTCTGTCGTGCAGTTTTTCTAGGTGTCTTGAGTGAAGTTTGTGTTTGTGTTGGTTGAGTGGACGGATGTTGGAAATTCGGTGTAGAGACTCAGTGGTTCTGAAGTCGCTCCATCGCGAACCCATGATGAACTTGACAGCGGCATTCTGAACCTTCTGATGCTCGTAGTTATTAGTGGGATATGTCAGCTGGCTTAGTCCCGGGGACTGGCACAGAATCGGTCTGACGAGGGCTAGGTACAATCGACGTTTGGTGGTCAGTGTTGAAGTTTTGAAGCGTCTTAGCTTTCCCAGCACAGCCCTCGCCTTCGCTCCCTGCTTGCAGAAGTGTGGGGTCCAGGTAAGGCCACTATTTTTTTTTGTCACCTTTTTTGAATATGGGAGTAACGTTAGCTAGCTTCCATTCTCTTGGGACATCTCCGGATATAATGGATTTCTTGAAAATAATTTCTAATGGAACAACAATCTCATTTTTCATTTCCTTTAAGATTCTTGGATACCAACCGTCAGGCCCTGGTGTTTTATTAACTTTGAGTTTATCTATACACCTTTTAATTTTTTCTTTTGTTATATTCACCGTAGTGAGTAAGTTTACCCTAGACTTTTCACAGGTTTCAGTTTGAAGTTCACTTTCAGGTGTTTCGTTTACGAATACTGAGCTAAAATAATTGTTTAAAATATCACACATTCCTTCATTTGAATATCTCAAGTTGACCGTCAGCAGATAACAGTGGACCAATGTGATTCCTAACAACCTTTTTATCTCTAATATAACTATAGAATTCTTTGGGATTCTCTTTGGATTTATCAGCGATATTCATTTCGTATTGTCGTTTTTCGTTTTTTATTGTCTTTTTTAAATCTCTCTGTATTAATATATAACTTTGATAGTCATTAGATGCACCCAAGTACTTATATTTCTTGTAAGCCTGTCTCTTTTTAGCAATACTTTTTTCAGTTTCTTTGTCAAGCCATTTTGGGCGAGCATGATTTGGGGGATGTCTGTCCTTAAAAGGAATGTGAGTATGAATCATCTTAGTGAGCGTATTTTGAAATATTTCCCACATCTGATCTACAGGTCTTTCGCTTAATTTTGCCTCCAAATCTGTAAGCTGAAGCTCCTGACGTAGTCCTATGAACTAAGCTTTACTGAAATCGGGTATTTTAGAAACACAAGTATCTATCCTTAAATGTTTTAGTAGTTTGAATCAAACTAAACTGTGATCGCTATTTGCAACAGATTGACCGACTTGTACATCGGTTATCATGCTTTCGGGGCTAGTGATCAATAGGTCGAGTAAGTTTCCATGTCCTGTGGGCTCTTTTACATGCTGAACTAAGTAATTGTCACCGAGAAAATCAATCTAGCGACTACCTATATTGTTGAATGTGATGGTTAATTCTACATTAAGAAACTTCTTTTTTCTCTCTCTTTTTATTTTAAGCCTGGCAATAACGCCTCTGTAAATGGCCATTCTTGATATTAATAAGTTAAGTTTTCCCAAATTACAGGAATTCTCCTCTCTAGGGCCATCGTCAATGGGGGGTAGCCTTCGTTTGAAGGTCACGCAATCTAAGGAGTAAGGTAACTACTATTAGGGTAGGTAATGGTTTCAGACAGTGTGAGAGTATGAGTTAATTAAGAGAAGCCAAAGTTGTTCTCAGATTAAGAGAAGTCACCGCACATTTGGTAGCGCTTGCAAGTCTTGCTTCTTTGTTAATCTCACAGTATTGCTTATTTGTCCTTCTCCTTTTTTTCATAACCTCAAAAAACATACAGGACTTCTTTCTTTTGTAAATATAGCTCTCTGTATCTAAAAGAAGAACAGATGTGTTTGCCTTTTAGATCTGGAGGTATTTGAGGGATGAGTTTTTATCCTTCCAGTTCTAATTATATATTTCCATTAAACAGTTTGTACATCTCAGCCTCGCTGATAATGATTATGATTAAAGCATCGAGAATAAAAACAATTTGGGTTACAAAGATGCCAATGAAGGCGAGAATTTCTAGGATATTCAACCTCTAATCTCAATCATTAAAGTTTTCCGCTTTTTATCCTCATTTTCGTGATTGTTACACTTCAGTGGAGTATCTAATAGAAATTCATCAAGTATCCGATTATGTGTCACATTTTTGTTTGGTATAATCCGTTTAGCCAGTTCAATTGTATGGGCCACGGGTGAACGAGCCAGCCAAGTAATTAATCAGCCTACAGCCGTCCTGCTAACAACCATCGTATTTCTCTCAGAACCAACGCCTCAAAAGGTCCTGCCTATTTATTGTCGAATTTATTAAGTAATGTCGAGTTAATGACTAATTTGCCAAATTGACTGCCTGCATTTAGCTGTCCTAGGAAGAAGTATTCCTATAAGCTGTATAATGAGGTGGAATTCAAACAAAACATTGTCAAATTGGGAAATGTTTTAATGATGAAATTTCCTAAAATGGAGCCGTTGATGCTGGTGTGTATGATACCGTGACACATCTTGGACTTTTCGTTAGGAAAGTCTTGAAGATGTTCGCTGGAATGGCACACCACGGAAAGAAGGCCGCCATTGGACGATACAAAGACATTGCGCTCAAGAGGAAAACTAGGTAATTTGTTTGAAAGTTGATCTTGGGATATCTTTCTTTGGTTAAGAGTATGTAAAAATCTTAAACGCTTCATGTCCACTTCTCGGTATGAAACTGAAGTATTCTCCTGTTGTTGGTTCCTGGTGAGTGCTATGCAGTTGTGAACAGAATTACTGGGTTGTTTGGGAGCGACATTTTGGAGACCGAACTTCAATCATCGTGATAACTTTGTATATGTCATTCCTATTTATGAATTATGAGCCACACAATCCTTATGTTGGCAGGCAAACATGTACACATGTTCTAAGAGTGGATATCTTGATTAAGGGATACGAGGTCTTGCTAGACTTGTTTAAATAGTGATTACCAGTCTGCTGGAAAGGCCCGAGGCTTGTATATTTTTCTTTAGAATGTCCTTCATTACAAATCCGTCGGTCATGTGACAAATAATAACACATGAAGAGTCTCGTTTAGAGGTGGTGGATGTTCGTCCTTAAAGCTATTTTTCTAAAATATATTCGGAGTTTTTGGTGAGATGTGGTATGAGTACCTGCTACCCACCATGGTCTGCGGAGGGCGCTCCAGCTGAAAATGTCTTGCTCCAATTAGTACAGAGGGACCATTCTCCCCTAACACAGATTCCTATGGTTTCTTCAAGCTCCTGGACATTCACGGAGGCCGTTGAGGCCGTGGCTGAATCGGTCCCCTTTGCATGAACATATGTATTGAACGTTCCGCCTTCTGTTTTAATAAAGACGTCTAAATAGGGAAGGGAATCGTTGCGATTCATGAACGATACACAAACCTGATATTTACTCAAATATGTGGCACAGTTTCAGCAGTTACTGCTCGCCCTATTTTGCTATAAAAATAGATAAACAAATAGATGAATAAAATAAAATAGATAATTAAGTAATCGATAAACGGAATCGACATAACGGCAATATGTGTATGGCTTGAAATTGTTAAAAGAAAGAAAAAAATATCTTCTCTCCGGTTCCATGAAAAAATCGAAATAGTATGTCCAGAGAGTGGAATACCCAATACCTCTCTTCAACTATGAAATTATCACAAAAATTGAATGCCCTTTCCAGAAGGGTGCCTCCAAACAACTCAATGATTCTGTCCTCAACTAAACCTTAACCACAATAAGCGAACATGAAGATCCTACCAACATCTGATGCACTCTTCATTATCAAAAGATGTCTTGATATCAACTCGCAAACCAATGACCTACTTGTCCTCCCGAGCCCTGAGCCCATATTAAGATATCGGAAGCCTTTCTCTACTGACGGTATTCTTCATGCGAAGCGCCATACCAGCCGACAACTCTAAAGGTAAAACTCCTGACGGTAAATCCTTTCCTAAGTTGCACCATATCCTGCGGCACACCAGAAATAACGACTCCATTTTCTTCGTGTCCTTTTCTATATTTTTTCTTAATTTCAGCTCCTTTCCTAATTACACATGACTTGAAAATACTCCTTGATAGAGTAACATGTTTTTGATGTACTCTTACTTTGAACTAATTATATATTTATAATCATGGGTTTTGTCCAGTTTCACATTAACTTTCCGCATAACAGCGGGCTATAGCGAGTAATATATATATATATATATTTTTAAATTTCTAATTGTGAAACTGCCGTCATTTTTAGCACTACTTGTTTGAAGTAACATGTAAATATATAGATATATCGTTTTTAAAGAGGTATTATGTCATGTCAACAACTGTTCTAAATACCTTTATAGACTTAATACATCAGATAAAGGAAAAGGAAGGAATTAGTATATGATTATTACAAATATCTTAGGAGCATACTCGTTTATAAACGTGAAAGCCGACTGTGTATATTGACCCCATTACTAGTCCTATTTTATTTCTATTAAAAAGAAGTACACAAAGAAGTAAATGTTTATTTAGTGTATGCCGAGACAGCCGCCCTTGCACCGTCATAGCCGGAGCAAAGACTCTTCCTGAGCTAGAATCAGTGCTATTCAAAGGTGTTCCATTAGTTGTGTAGAGACCCCCATTTTATAATATAGATTATTTTACTATAAACATTCTACCAACTTGATACAATGGTGAATTTAATGGTGGTATCGACTATTTTACAGTATAGTAAATTATTGTGACATCAAAAACTATACTCATACAACGTGTACATGTAATGCGATCAAATTGTGAACTGTGATTTGAGGATTTTATTAACTACTAAAAATATATGACCTGCACGGTGATTTGTGTGTGACTCTCATTTCACAAGTGCATACATAAACTAAAGCCTTTTTCCCTCTTACAAGGGAGGTAGCCAAAAAAACAAAGGCATAAAAAACACTCTCACTCAATCCATCCCCAACATATTCCACTCCCCTCCCCCCCTCTTCCCTCCCTCTTATCTTGGCACCTTCTGGATGACGGCTCATCCCTGCATCTTGCCCACCGCCCTGGGTCAGAAGTAGTGTCGCAATTATGAAGGTGAATAAGGGATTACGAATAATTTCCCTGCGTACCTATTTTTGATAGCGACATATGCAGTGGATTGCGTGAAATTCCTCTCTGTTAGGGAACATTCACTTGTGCCTGGAATAGAGCTCTATGTTTAGTTTGTTCCATATCTTTTCGTCTTCGTAAGTCCTTGCTTTAACTTATGTGTTTTTCTCTTTGTCGTAGATTTACCAGTCTGCCTCTTTTCTACAATCACTTTAATGGACAATGGTAATCATGACGGTTGCATACTTGCCATACGTTGTACTGTAAAATAAGAGGTAGCTGTAATTACCACAGACATACGTTTGTTGTTGATACCTTTAGACCAGCGTTTCCCAACCCTGGGGATGCTGAAACCAATTCTTGCTGAGAGGCAATGCATCCATACACTTGCCTTTATCCTTCTAGCAATAAGATATTAGTTAGTGCTGGACTGCCCTTAGGGTCGGAAATTGTTGGGAAATTCTGCTTTAAAGTAAACTGTTGTGGTTCCAACTTCTCTCCATAAGTTGGTGAGATCTGTATTTATATACAAAGGGGAAAGCATGTTTTTCCTAATCTACCCACAAGTACAATGCATGACAATCGTACAATGTTATTCGCACGTATGTACACCACAACATTGCTCGGCCACCACCACTTGGTGACCCCACCGAGCAAACGAAAAGAAGAAATGTCAGGTAAAACAAAACCAACCCATATATAACACAGTCCACACACATTACAGGCTAATTACAAAAATGTGGAAAATAATGATGACATTAGGACACCCAGATACATAAACATAACATACATAATTATAATTGCATGACATAAGGACAATACATAAGAATACATATACAAAACAAGAATATATATACAAATAAGAACTGTATACAAGTACAAGAAATACACGCAAGAACTGTATACAAGTACAAAAAATACACAAGAGAATTGTATGCAAGCACAAGAAATACAAGAAAGAATTGTATACAAGCACAAGAAATACACAAAAGAACTGTATACAAACACAAGAAATACACATAATACAAATCAATACACTCACACATAAACAAGATATATACATTATGCAAACAATAGACTTAATAGAGAAACAAGATACAAAGTACAGGTCAAGACAAGCATGAATGATGACATAAGCAATGCACAAATACAATTAAACAATATATTACTAATAATTCAGCAAATTGTCATAAAGGTGGTGTAGACAATATTCCTTGCAAAACGTGTCACCAATTCTATATTGGTCAAACTGGAAAGGAGCTATCGGTTATTATGAGTGAACTTGAGTGAACGACCGAGGATGAGATGGATGGATGGGGTGAAGGGGGCGATGAGTAAGAGGGGAATGTCTGTTGAACAAGGAAGGAAGAAGGTAGGGATGAGTGGAGAATGACTGTGTATAGATGATACTTTTGTGAAAGAAAGGGGAGATGGGGGTGGGGGTTAGGGGATGTTTATGTATGAATTATATATTGACGCAACCCAAAGGTATTTCTCCCCGTCTTCTCTTTTTCTGCATGAAGGGACGGAGAGGGGGGTTATGAATTAAGTGAAGCGACCTTATTATGGGTGTATTGTGTCCTGCTGCACTGTGTTTGACCCAGGGTAGTTGCCGGATGACCCGTCATCCATGAGGAGTTAATATGGGAGGGGTGGAGGTGGTGATGAAAGGGACCAATTTAGTGAACCTCTGAAAAAATATAAAATCAAATCCACATACCTAGATGAACTAGCAGCTAAAAAACCCAAATTGAGTTTTACCTGTAGCATTGGAGGACGACAAACCAGCAAAAGCAATACCACTTATACAACAAAATCTGAATATGATTCCGTGCCCACATAAAGTGGCACCCACACCACAACTAATGAAACTTTCCATCATTAACACATCGCTCTCATTTGGAGCAACATTGTTATTGAAATTAATAAGCAAGTAAACAAAATGCACGCACACACATCCATGTGTGTGTGTGTGTGTGTGTGTGTGTGTGTGTGTTTCTTTGTAGTTATAGAATTCCTTTTTTTTGTCTCATTATACAATTTTTTTTTTTAAAACGGAATCCCTACGACGATGAGTCTTCTGCTGCCAATGGATATAGTGTAAATCCTTTTAGGTCAGAGGATGATCCAATAATGGTTGAGTGACTATATAAGCTACTAACTCTGATGGCTTTTTAAGTCATTCCCAAACAGATCTCGACCCGTCAAGACCATTTCAACTTCAGAGTCTCATTCGAACAAAACGACAAAGGTATTTCCCGAAACAGGTTTCATGGTCGAGGTTTTGGACGACGCTTCTTTGTGTGCCCCCGTAGACTTACATCTCGTTCTGGAACTACGTCGGTTACCATTTGCTGTGTCCTGGTACGGCTGTCTAGGCAAAGGGTTAAGGTATTCCCCCCCCCCCAGGAAACGTAAGCCCCCCCCCTGCATAAATACTTTTCTACTTTTCTTTTCTTCTACTGGATCTGTATCTTCTGTGTTGTTGGTCTGCTCACGGTGTCACCGAGTTACAACAACGGAAACCGATCGTCCTCATTGTCTTCCAGTAGATATCTCCTTGTCCAAATATTCTGTGTACATGTGCGTGTGCAGCCAGCGCTGATAATTCTTTGAATGTATGTGTGTGGATCTATGTGAGGCGCCCCGATAGTATGAATGTGTGTGGTCTTTTGTAATGCCTAACTTGTGCTGGTATGGCTTGAATGTTGTATGATGACCGATGAACACAGCCAAATCTACCGAAATGTGCTTTATCTGTTGTATTTAGCTGAGCCTTGTGATTGTTACGTGGTGAATGATTGCTTTGGATTTCGTTTGTCTCTATATCATCTAGAAGTGTCTGTGAATATTGGGTATATGTTAGTTCATGCAGATCTGCTTGGACCGATGTATTAGTTGTATGTATCGCGTTGTAGTAATACTCTGGGCTGATATGTATGAGTGTTATTGGGTGTTTCTCGATGCAGTTTGTATGATAGTCCCTGTGTGTTTTATTGGCCATAAGCTATGTATTGCGTATGCGTAGTGTGTGTGCATCCGATGATTGTTCATATTGCCTTGTTTTGGAGTGAGTTGTAGTTTATGATATATTTCTTAAATGTTTTCTGAGTTGTACCTTTGTTTCAGATATCATAAGGATGAATCCTTCCGCTACTCTTATCAACGGCACAGGCCCACGTGCCATGGCTTATGGGGCCCAATGACTTCTCGTTTGGATACCCCGAGGGGGTCACCGTGGTGGACATCGTGCCGGACACGATACGACACCTGATCCACGATCACTGGAGCAACTATCCTCCAGTCAATCCCATGTGGCACTACCTCCTCGGCGTGATCTTTGTGTTTCTCTTCATATGTTCCTGCTCAGGTGAGTTCTAAATCAGAGCAATTTCTGTTATGTGATTTTTTTTTATCTAAACAGATTCACATACTGTCATGGTTTCTTTCGGTATGAGAAGTGTTTGAAATGTGCCTTACTCTTTCGCTCTCAGGAAACGGTTTGGTGATGTATTTAGTCGTGAAAAACAAGAATCTGAGGACTCCCGCCAACATGCTCGTCTTCAACCTGGCCTTCAGTGACTTCTGCATGCAAATCACTCAGTACCCACCTTACGTTTACAACTGTTTCAATGGCGGAGTATGGATGTTCTCTGCGTTCTTCTGTGAGGTGTACGCATGTCTAGGTGAGTTCTTCATCGCCCATCTGGAACAAAATCCAACGAAAAATGTGGAAGACAAAGAACAGTATTATCTTGTCCCAGTGTGTACCATTTTTGCACACACCAAACAGGTAAAAAACAAAGATATTTGTGTGCTCATAGGTACTTACATACATCTGTTCATCAGACCTCATTTGTTATGAAATCCGATGGAGCGACACATGAGAGGGCAAGCAATCAGTTGCATCTTCAAATAGTTTGACAACAATCTAAATATTTCCTCATACTGGTATTCTTTTGTTAGACTTGAAAGACTCAAATTTTTCCTCTCATAACTCACACGATTCAATTATTTCTTCAGGAGCCATCTTCGGTCTGTGTTCTCTGTGGACTCTGGCCTTTGTTTCCTTCGACCGTTACAACGTCATTGTCAATGGAGTGTCTTCTGCTCCCCTCACCAAGGGAAGGGCCTTCCTCTACATCCTCTTTTGCTGGGCTTACTCCATCGGTTGGTCCATTCCCCCCTTCCTCGGCTGGGGAGCTTACATTCCCGAAGGTGAGTGCAACAAATTATTCATGTCCGCAAGAGATAACAGTGAAACTTTTCCACCACATCTAATTTTTTGCATTATGCTGTAACGAGATTTCTAAAATATGTTCAGAACCTGCCATTAACCATCACAATGTATTTCAATACCTGACAATATAGATGGTTTTACTACAGAAATCACAATCTACTCAAACATAAAAAACAGACGTATACTAAGGGGAGCATTTTCACTTGACCACATTCCAAAACCCATCATAACTGTTATCCTTAAGGGAAAAAAAGCTCTCACTGATATAATTGAAAACTTTGGCAACGTATAAGTCTTTCAAGTCTTATATAATATCAAGTCAACATATTTGGAAAGCGCCTTTTTCAGACCATTTTCTAAAATTCAAAATAGCCATGAGGAGGAGTTTAGTATAAATGACACGGTCCGTCTAAATAAGTAGTCCATGTAGTTTTTACTTATCAGTATTCAGATAAGATAGTCTTCAAAGAGTTAAAAAGAAATCAAGTGAGGAAGACGTTTATCATTGCATTCATTGAAAGCTCGAAGGTAATAAGAGGTCCTGTTCGTACAGGTATCCTGGACTCGTGCTCATATGACTACCTGTCCCGTGACGTCAACCGTCTCTCGTACGGTCTCTGCATCTTTGTCTTCGACTACATCGTTCCTCTCCTCATCATCGTCTTGGCTTATGTCTTCATCGTGAAGGCTATCTTTGCCCACGAGAAGGCCATGAGGGAACAAGCCAAGAAGATGAATGTGACCAACCTCCGATCCAACGCAGTGAGTTTCGATTGTTCTCTGTTAAATATAGATGAATTCTACATTAACGGGGTAAATACTTAATAACACTTTAACCTCGCCCAGACGGGAGCATTATAACGATCAAGGGTTAATGGCTTCAAAGAATGTTATCAGTTCTTTTTCAAGATGCTGCTTCAGCGTCAATTTTCCAGTCCTTTGCATTCTCTTATAGAAGTAGGCTATTTCGAATGGCGATTACAAGAGGTTCATATTTTTGCAGTATACACTCCCTGTTTCCGTTAAAATCTATCCATTATACCATACGATGGTCTAGCATTTGTTGATATAGCAGCATGTTATTGTAAGATGATGACCTGATCTATCAACTTTGTTACGTGACAGGACTCTAATGCTCAGTCGGCTGAGGTCCGCATCGCAAAGGTTGCAATGACTAATGTCGCCCTCTGGATTATTTGCTGGACACCTTATGCTATAGTCACTCTTCAGGTAACGCCGTTTATATGATATCGTCTCTTGTTGTTTATTGAAAGCTTTGCACATCCATAGTAATATGTACATAAGTCTAATCTCGTATAAAACTATTTGCAATAGGGTCTGGCCTTCGACCAGTCAAGCATCACGCCTCTGGTGTCCATGCTCCCCGCTCTGCTGGCCAAGAGTGCTGCTGTCTACAACCCAATGATCTACGCCATCAACCACCCCAAGTTCAGACTGGTAAGCTTTCTCTGTCTCTTTCCTCCTCCCCCCCCTTCTCTCTCTCTCTCTCTCTTCCTCTTTCTATGCCTTATCGTTTTCTTTCGTTTCACGCATGTCTTTGAAGATTGACGACGAACAGTTACAGTAACATCGGTAGACAAAGATAAGTTGTGATAGCCTTCCTAACCCTTTCTTCGTCACCCTTGCAGGCTCTTCAGAAGACTGTTCCATGGTTCTGTATCCACGAGCCCGAGGATAAGAATTCTGATTCGAAGTCGAATGCCACCGCGGTGGAGGGAAAGGACAGCTCCTAGGCAGGATATCACCTGATGAATGCGTTATAAGATCTTGCAAAGACTTATCGAAATAACATAAGGAAAAACTTTCTATGAATCCCTTTCCTTGGAAAAATGAAAAAAAAAGCAAATCATGCAAAAAAAAAAAAAAAAAAGGCATTTTATTAAATAAAAAGTGGATCCAAGTACACATAAGTTTTAATTACCCTCTCATAATAATTGTGTTTTTTTATGATGCGTTTGTCACATCCAAAAATGGCTTACCTAATAATTTGGCTTTTAAAGCACCAGCACTTAGGTACATGATATGAATATATGCCTTATGCGGACTTCAGTAGTCACAAGTAGTTATGTTCACACACACACACACACACACACACACACACACACACACACACACACACACACACACACACACACACACACACACACACACACACAGACACACACACACACACACACACACACACACACACACACACACACACACACACACACACACACACACACACACACACACACACACGCACACACACATATATATGTATATATATATATTGCAGTATTTCACAATTGGCACGTGAATATAATTTGCAGAAAAACCCACTGGTAAATAAGAAACGTAGTCCGAACGTTTTCGTCTGTTTAAGAAATCATCAAGGGAATACAGTAAGGGAGATACAGAGACAGTATATGTAAGTAAAAATCACGTGGAAACCACTGTTGGAGTATTTCGATGGGGGGTTGTAAGCGAAATATATAGATTCCCCGTCTCCAGTCTTTTTTACTCCAACAGTGGTTTTCACGTGATTGACAAATGTGTGATTACATTTTTCACCTGTAATAAGTAAAAATATTGTAAGGAACATGGAAAGATGAATCACACAAGCCTGAGAAAAATACCCACAGTTCTCAGGTCACAGATGGACCAAATGTTCGGGCAGGATAACATCTAACAATTTTCTTTGAGATGAAATTATCAAGTCTGTACATACCTAAGCTTAGACTGATATTTTGATCAAAAGTTTGTTTAATGTGGCTTGATTCAATGATGTTCCTTTCAGTAATGGAATTACAAGAGGTTATTTTACTGGCATTTTTCCAGTCAATTACATGATTCTGGTCCCTCACATGAACAAAAATACCACTAGATATTTGACCACTTCTCACACTGTATGTTGATTTATTCTTGTTTGTATATCTTTGCCAGTTTGTCCGATGTAAATTTTTTGGCACTGTAGGCAAGGAGTGGAGTACATGCAACCTTCAGTGTTATGTGGAGAATTTTTTATTTGTTAGAATATTGTATTAATTGGTTGCATTTTCATATAAACATTTTGTAAGAGAATCATGTGGTCATGTATGCTTCTCACCAGGCCAGGCTGCATCCCCGCAATACAGTTTCTATTACGTCTTCAAAGTATACGAACGTTTTTCTTGTAGTGCTTTAAATGGTAAAATTAATACTGTTTTCCCTTGTAATATCATTTCATTAGCCATCCGCATACAAACCTGCTCCCCCTTTTATCCGTATATATATATATATTTATTTATACATATATATATATATATATATATATGTATATGTATATGTATATATATATATTGTTACGCCTCCCATTGATGCCCAATCTTAACTGGAGAAACAATCCTACCTCCAATCATTGACGAACCAGACTGAGACTAAATGGCAAGGTAGCAATATACTGCATATCGAATATAAATCTGTGCAGTACTTGCAAGCACGTATGTCAATAGTTTTAGGTGACCGATGGACAACTCAAAGGGGCAAGGTTAAGCCAAACCGATGGTGTTCTAACATAAATCATTTACATTTCACTTAGCACTACACACACATTTTATGCCTACCCGGACCACTTGTTACCACTAGGGTTCACCTAACACACTTAACCTAGGG
Source organism: Oratosquilla oratoria (assembly GCF_046742065.1). NCBI lineage: Eukaryota > Metazoa > Arthropoda > Malacostraca > Stomatopoda > Squillidae > Oratosquilla > Oratosquilla oratoria. The sequence goes on along the minus strand of NC_134811.1, from coordinate 23,601,086 downwards.
GTTATAGAGGAGCGGGAAGTGCCCGCTATATACGGGTTCAGAAATCTGAATTCTGAATTCTGAATTCCTAGGAAAGACCACCCGCTTGCGCGGGATCGGTTTTTGTGGAGGGGAAGAATGTCTGTAAGAAAATGAAAAGATAGTAGCGTATAAAAGAGGGCTATTGCCACCGGGCGAATTAGCGAGCGATTTGGGGCAGTTGGTGGTCGTGGCTCGGGAGAAATGGACTGGGAGCTTGGACGGGGGCACCGATGCTGGGATTAGGATTAGGATCACCAACAAAAGTTTAGAAAATGGTAGGAGGCGTAGTAGTAGAGAAAGGTGGAAAAACGGAAAAATCTTTAGTGGGAGGTAAACTGAAATGAGAAGATGTAGTATAAGAGAAAGTTAGAAAGGAAGCGAATTTTAGTCGAAGAAAAAGTAAGTGTAGATGTTTGTGCGTGTGGCGTGGCTATGTTCGTGAGAGGTGTGTGTGTGTGTATCTTACGGGAAGTGAGTAGAGTTCACTTTCCGTGTGTAGAGCGCGTTCCTGTTAAGCCACAGGTGGGGCCTGAGTAGCCTGCTTTTCCCCAGGTTGGGTTTGAGTTGTATGTGCTTGCAGCCTGTCAATTATTGGGCTACATGCAATATTATTATTACTATTATTATTGCTATCACCAGTCAAAGCTGCTGAAGGGATGTATTATTAGTAGGTACGGTTATACACGTCTTATCGTGTACAAAGCACGTGGGACGGGCGCAGCTGACAGATAGTCTGTACGGTGTGGTCTAGGTGTAATGTGTTGTATCAGGTGTTTGTGTCTGTCGTGCAGTTTTTGTAGGTGTCTTGAGTGAAGTTTGTGTTTATGTTGGTCGAGTGGACGGATGTTGGAAATTCGGTGTAGAGATTCAGTGGTTTTGAAGTCGCTCCATCGCGAACCCGTGATGAACTTGACAGCGGCATTCTGAACCTTCTGATGCTCGTAGTTATTAGTGGGACATGTCAGCTGGCTTAGTCCCGGGGACTGGCACAGAATCGGTCTGACGAGGGCTAGGTACAATCGACGTTTGGTGGTCAGTGTTGCAGTTTTGAAGCGTCTTAGCTTTCCCAGCACAGCCCTGGCCTTCTTTCTCTGCTTGCAGAAGTGTGGGGTCCAGGTAAGGCCACTATCAAGTGTGCTACCCAGCACACGGGTATGGTCCTTCACTGGGATGTTTGTGTTGTTTATTTTAAGAGGAGTGTTTGTGATTGTTCTGAGAGAGAGAGGGTAAGAAGTAGTATACCTCGTGACTGCGGTCACCATGGGGGGCCGCAGTTGCCAACTCACAAACCGTTATCATTTATTTTATTACAGGCAGGGTGAGTGGAATAACATGATACACATACAGAGATCATTAACATAATAAGGTACAATATACAATATGAACAATATCCTAGCTAACTAAAATAAAAGGATAACAAAGGAATAATACACACGGAACATAGAATATTGTATTTCATACGATCGGTAATTCAGGAAGACGAAAAAACTAGGGCGTGGCTATAACTACCCGAAACAGGTGGTAACATGGAAAGTACATGTATTACAAAGGAACAAAGACTTCCGGCCACGCAACACTATATATATTTGTATATATATATATATATATATATATATATATATATATATATATATATATATATATATACATATATATATATATGCAACAGTAATCACATAAAACACGTGAATAAAGATTTATGCTTGTAACCACGAGGAAAATAAAGATCGGAATACTGAACGTTTTCGTCTATTAAGACATTTTCAAAGTACATAGTGTCACAACAAAGAATAACTTAAATATAATAAAAAAGAAAAAAGGAGAGGTCACACAACGTAAAAACGAAAGGACTATCATACAAAGAAAAGAAAAAATAAAAACAATCAATAAAAAGGGTGACAATAAAAAAAGGTGAAAAAATGTCACACAGCATAAACTTTGAAAATGCCTTAATAGACGAAAACGTTCAGTATTCCGATCTTTATTTTCCTCGTGGTTACAAGCATATATGTATATATATATATGTATATATGTATATATATATACATACATATATACATATATATATATATATATATATATATATATATTGTTGTAGAATTCAAGTAAGTCACGCAAGAACGTTTCCATTTGAATTCATGCTGGCTATTATTTATCAAACAGTTACTTTCTAAATGATGTTCGATAGCATCTCTGATGATAGTTTCCATCATTTTTCCTCCGATTGAAGTAAAACTTATAGGCTTGTAGTTATTTGAATTTTTTCACCTTTTTTGAATATGGGAGTTACATTAGCTAGCCTCCATTCTCTTGGGACATCACTGGATATGGTATATTTCTTGAAATAATTTCTAATGGAACAACAATCTCATTTTTCATTTCCTTTAAGATTCTTGGATACCAACAGTCAGGCCCTTGTTTTTTATGAACTCTGACTTTTTCTATACACCTTTTGATTTTTTGTTATATTTACCGTAGTAAGTTCACCCTAGACTTTTCACAGGTTTCAGTTTGAAGTTCACTTTGAGGTGTTTTGTTTACGAATACTGAGCTAAAATAATTGTTTAAAATATCACACATTCCTTCATTTGAATATTCAAGTTGACCATGAGCAGATAATAGTGGACCAATGTGATTCCTAACAACCTTTTTATCTTCAATGTAACTATAGAATTCTTTGGTATTTTCTTTGGATTTATCAGCAATATATATTTCATATTGTCGTTTTCGTTTTTTATTACCTTTTTTAACTATCTCTGTATTAATACATAACTTTGATAGTTAGTAGATGCACCCAAGCACTTATATTTCTTGTAAGCCTGTCTCTTTTTAGCAATACTTTTTTCAGTTTCTTTGTCAAGCCATTTTGGGCGAGCATGATTTGGGGGATGTCTGTCCTTAAAAGGAATGTGAGTATGAATCATCTTAGTGAGCGTATTTTGAAATATTTTCCACATCTCATCTACAGGTCTTTCGCTTAATTTTGACTCCAAATCTGTAAGCTGAAGCTCCTGACGTAGTCCTATGAACTAAGCTTTACTGAAATTGGGTATTTTAGAAACACAAGTATCTATTCTTAAATGTTTTAGTAGTTTGAATCAAACTGAATTGTGATCGCTATTTGCAACAGATTCACCGACTTGTACATCGGTTATCATGATTTCGCGGCTAGTGATCAATAGATCGAGTAAGTTTCCATGTCTTGTGGGCTCTTTTACATGCTGAACTAAGTAATTTTCACCGAGAAAATCAATCAAGCGACTACCTATATGCTTATACACATTAATGAATGTGATGGTTAATTCTACATTAAGAAACTTCTTTTTTTTTCTCTCTCTTTTTATTTTAAGCCTGGCACTAACGTCTCTATAAATGGCCATTCTTGATATTAATAAGTTAAGTTTTCCCAAATCCCAGGAATTCTGCTATCTAGGGCCTTCGTCAATGGGGGGTAGCCTTCGTTTGAAGGGCATCCGATCTAACAAGTGAGGTAGTTACTATTAGGGTAGGTAATGGTTTCACGCAGTGTAGGAGTAGGAGTTAATTAGGAGAAGCCAAAGCTGTTCCCAGATTAAGGGAAGTCACCTCACATTTGGCAGCGCTTGCAAGTCTTGCTTCTTTGTTAATCTCACGGTATTGCTTATTTGTCCTTCTGCTTTTTTTCATAACCTCAAAAAACATACAGGACTTCTTTCTCGTGTAGATATAGATCTCGGGATCTAAAACAAGTACAGATGTGTTTACCTTTAGATCTGGAAGTATTTGAGGGGTGAGTTTTTATCCTTCCAGTTCTAATTATATATTTCCATTAAACAGTTTGTACATCTCAGCCTCGCTGATAATGATTATGATTAAAGCATCGAGAATAAAAACAATTAGGGTTACAAAGATGCCAATGTAGGCGAGAATTTCTAGGATATTCGACCTCTAATCTCGATCATTAACGTTTTCCCCTTTTTATCTTCATTTTCGTGACTGTTACACTTCAGTGGAGTATCTAATAGAAATTCATCAAGTATCCGATTATGTGTCACATTTTTGTTTGGTATAATCTGTTTAGCCAGTTCAATTGTATGGGCCACGGGTGAACGACCCAGTCAAGTAATCTGCCTACAGCCGTCCTGCTAACAACCATCGTATTTCTCTCAGAACCACCGCCTCAAAAGGTCCTGCCTATTTCTTGTCGAATTTATTAAGTAATGTCGAGTTAATGACTAATTTGACAAATTGACTGCCTGCATTTAGCTGTCCTAGTAAGAAATATTCCTATTAAGCTGTATAATGAGGTGGAATTCAAACAAAACATTGTCAAATTGGGAAAAGTTTTAATGATGAAATTTCCTAAAATGGAGCCGTTGATGCTGGTATGTATGATACCGTGACACATCTTGGACTTTTCGTTAGGAAAGTCTTGAAGATGTTCATGGAATGGTGCGCCACGGAAAGGAGGCCTCCATTGGACTAAACATATACATTGCTCTCTAGATGAAAACTATTTAATCTTTTTGAAAGTTGATCTTTTGATATCTATCTTTGGTTAAGATTATGTAAAAATCTTAATCGCTTCATGTCCACTTCTCGGTATGAAACTGAAGTATTCTCCTCTTGTTGGTTCCTGGTGAGTGCTATGCAGTTGTGAACAGAATTATTGGGTTGTTTGGGAGCGACATTTTGGAGACCGAACTTCAATTATCGTGATAACTTTGTATATGTCATTCCTATTTATGAATTATGAGCCACACAATCCTTATGTTGGCAGGCAAACATGTACACATGTTCTAAGAGTGGATATCTTGATTAAGGGATACGAGGTCTTGCTAGACTTGTATTAGATAGTGATTACCAGTCTGCTGGAAAGGCCCGAGGCTTGTATATTTTTCTTTGGAATGTCCTTCATTACCAATTCGTCGGTCATGTGACAAATAATAACACATGCAGATTCTCCTTTAGAGGTGGTAGATGTTCGTCCTTATAGATATTGTTCTAAAATATATTTGGAGTTTTTGGTGAGATGTGGTATGGGTACTTGCTACCCACCAGGGTCTGTGTAGGGCGCTCCAGCTGAAAATGTCTTTCTCCAGTTAGTACAGAGGGACCATTCTCTCCTAACACAGATTCCTATGGTTTCTTGAAGCTCCTGGACATTCACGGAGGCCGTTGAGGCCGTGGCTGAATCGGTGCCCTTTGCATGAACATATGTATTGAACGTTCCATCTTCTGTTTTAATAAAGACGTCTAAATAGGGAAGGGAATCGTTGCGATTCATGAACGATACACAAACCTGATGTTTACTCAAATAGGTGGCACAGTTTCAGTAGTTACTGCTCGCCTTCTTTAGTGATAAATATAGATAAATAAATATATGAATAAAATAAAACAGATAATTAAGTAATCGATAAACGGAACCGACATAACGGCAATATGTGTATGGCTTGAAATTGTTAAAAGAAAAAAAAGTATCTTATCTCCGGTTCCATGAAAAAATGCAAATAGTATGTCCAGAGAGTGGAATACCCAATACCTCTCTTCAACAATGAAATTATCACAAAAATTGAATGCCATTTCCAGAAGGGTGCCTCCAAACAACTCAATGACTCAACTGTATCTTAACTACAATAAGCGAACATGAAGATCCTACCAACATCTGATGCACTCTTCATTATCAAAAGATGTCTTGATATCAACTCGCAAACCAATGACCTACTTGTCCTCCCGAGCCCAGAGCCCATATCAAGATATCGGAAGCCTTTCTCTACTGACGGTATTCTTCATGCGAAGCGCCATACCAGCCGACAACTCTAAAGATAAACCTCCTGACGGTAAATCCTTTCCTAAGTTACACCATATCCTGCGGCACACCATAAATAACGACTCCATTTTCTTCGTGTCCTTTTCTATATTTTTCTTAATTTCAGCTCCTTTCTAATTACGCATGACTTGAAAATACTCCTTGATAGAGTAACATGTTTTTGATGTACTCTTACTTTGAACTAATTATATATTTATAATCATGGGTTTTGTCCAGTTTCACATTAACTTTCCGCATAACAGCGGGCTATAGCGAGGAATATATATATATATTTTTAAATTTCTAATTGTGAAACTGCCGTCATTTTTAGCACTACTTGTTTGAAGTAACATGTAAATATATAGATATATCGTTTTTAAAGAGGTATTATGTCATGTCAACAACTGTTCTAAATACCTTTATAGACTTAATACATCAGATAAAGGAAAAGGAAGGAATTGGTATATGATTATTACAAATATCTTAGGAGCATACTCGTTGATAAACGTGAAAGCCGACTGTGTATATTGACCCCATTACTAGTCCTATTTTATTTCTATTAAAAAGAAGTACACAAAGAAGTAAATGTTTATTTAGTGTATGCCGAGACAGCCGCCCTTGCACCGTCATAGCCGGAGCAAAGACTCTTCCTGAGCTAGAATCAGTGCTATTCAAAGGTGTTCCATTAGTTGTGTAGAGACCCCCATTTTATAATATAGATTATTTTACTATAAACATTCTACCAACTTGATACAATGGTGAATTTAATGGTGGTATCGACTATACTCATACAACGTGTACATGTAATGCGATCAAATTGTGAACTGTGATTTGAGGATTTTATTAACTACTAAAAATATGTGACCTGCACGGTGATTTGTGTGTGAGTCTCATTTCACAAGTACATACATAAACTAAAGCCTTTTACCCTCTTACAAGGGAGGTAGCCAAAAAAACGAAGGCATAAAAAACACTCTCACTCAATCCATCCCCAACATATTCCACTCCCCTCCCCCCCTCTTCCCTCCCTCTTATCTTGGCACCTTCTGGATGACGGGTCATCCCTGCATCTTACCCACCGCCCTGGGTCAGAAGTAGTGTCGCAATTATGAAGGTGAATAAGGGATTACAAATTTTTTCCCTTCGTTCCTATTTTTGATAGCGACATATGCAGTGGATTGCGTGAAATTCCTCTCTGCTAGGGAACATTCACTTCTGCCTGGAATAGAGCTCTATGTTTAGTTTGTTCCATATCTTTTCGTCTTCGTAAGTCCTTGCTTTAACTTATGTGCTTTTCTCTTTGTCGTAGATTTACCAGTCTGCCTCTTTTCTACAATCACTTTAATGGACAATGGTAATCATGACGGTTGCATACTTGCCATACGTTGTACTGTAAAATAAGAGGTAGCTGTAATTACCACAGACATACGTTTGTTGTTGATACCTTTAGACCAGCGTTTCCCAACCCTGGGGATGCTGAAACCAATTCTTGCTGAGAGGCAATGCATCCATACACTTGCCTTTATCCTTCTAGCAATAAGATATTAGTTAGTGCTGGACTGCCCTTAGGGTCGGAAATTGTTGGGAAATTCTGCTTTAAAGTAAACTGTTGTGGTTCCAACTTCTCTCCATAAGTTGGTGAGATCTGTATTTATATACAAAGGGGAAAGCATGTTTTTCCTAATCTACCCACAAGTACAATGCATGACAATCGTACAATGTTATTCGCACGTATGTACACCACAACATTGCTCGGCCACCACCACTTGGTGACCCCACCAAGCAAACGAAAAGAAGAAATGTCAGGTAAAACAAAACCAACCCATATATAACACAGTCCACACACATTACAGGCTAATTACGAAAGTGTGGAAAATAATGATGACATTAGGACACCCAGATACATAAACATAACATACATAATTATAATTGCATGACATAAGGACAATACATAGGAATACATATACAAAACAAGAATATATATACAAATAAGAACTGTATACAAGTACAAGAAATACACGCAAGAACTGTATACAAGTACAAAAAATACACAAAAGAATTGTATGCAAGCACAACAAAATACAAAAAAAATTTGTATACAAGCACAAGAAATACACAAAAGAACTGTATACAAACACAAGAAATACACATAATACAAATCAATACACTCACACATAAACAAGATATATACATTATGCAAACAATAGACTTAATAGAGAAACAAGATACAAAGTACAGGTCAAGACAAGGATGAATGATGACATAAGCAATGCACAAATACAATTAAACAATATATTACTAATAATTCAGCAAATTGTCATAAAGGTGGTGTATACAATATTCCTTGCAAAACGTGTCACCAATTCTATATTGGTCAAACTGGAAAGGAGCTATCGGTTATTATGAGTGAACTTGAGTGAACGACCGAGGATGAGATGGATGGATGGGGTGAAGGGGGCGATGAGTAAGAGGGGAATGTCTGTTGAACAAGGAAGGAAGAAGGTAGGAGGTAGGGATGAGTGGAGAATGACTGTGTATAGATGATACTTTTGTGAAAGAAAGGGGAGATGGGGGATGGGGGTTAGGGGATGTTTATGTATGAATTATATATTGACGCAACCCAAAGGTATTTCTCCCCGTCTTCTCTTTTTCTGCATGAAGGGACGGAGAGGGGGGTTATGAATTAAGTGAAGCGACCTTATTATGGGTGTATTGTGTCCTGCTGCACTGTGTTTGACCCAGGGTAGTTGCCGGATGACCCGTCATCCATGAGGAGTTAATATGGGAGGGGTGGAGGTGGTGATGAAAGGGACCAATTTAGTGAACCTCTGAAAAAATATAAAATCAAATCCACATACCTAGATGAACTAGCAGCTAAAAACCCCAAATTGAGTTTTACCTGTAGCATTGGAGGACGACAAACCAGCAAAAGCAATACCACTTATACAACAAAATCTGAATATGATTCCGTGCCCACATAAAGTGGCACCCACACCACAACTAATGAAACTTTTCATCATTAACACATCGCTCTCATTTGGAGCAACATTGTTATTGAAATTAATAAGCAAGTAAACAAAATGCACGCACACACATCCATGTGTGTGTGTGTGTGTGTTTCTTTGTAGTTATAGAATTCCTTTTTTTTGTCTCATTATACAATTTTTTTTTTTAAAACGGAATCCCTACGACGATGAGTCTTCTGCTGCCAATGGATATAGTGTAAATCCTTTTAGGTCAGAGGATGATCCAATAATGGTTGAGTGACTATATAAGCTACTAACTCTGGTGTCTTTTTAAGTCATTCCCAAACAGATCTCGACCCGTCAAGACCATTTCAACTTCAGAGTCTCATTCGAACAAAACGACAAAGGTATTTCCCCAAACAGGTTTCATGGTCGAGGTTTTGGACGACGCTTCTTTGTGTGCCCCCGTAGACTTACATCTCGTTCTGGAACTACGTCGGTTACCATTTGCTGTGTCCTGGTACGGCTGTCTAGGCAAAGGGTTAAGGTATTCCCCCCCCCCCCCCCCCAGGAAACGTAAGCCCCCCCCCCCTGTATAAATACTTTTCTACTTTTCTTTTCTTCTACTGGATCTGTATCTTCTGTGTTGTTGGTCTGCTCACGGTGTCACCGAGTTACAACAACGGAAACCGATCGTCCTCATTGTCTTCCAGTAGATATCTCCCTGTCCAAATATTCTGTGTTCTTGTGCGTGTGCAGCCAGCACTAAGAATTCTTTGAATGTATGTGTGTGGATCTATGTGAGGCACACCGATAGTATGAATGTGTGTGGTCTTTTGTAATGCCTAACTTGTGCTGGTATGGCTTGAATGTTGTATGATGACCGATGAACACAGCCAAATCTACCGAAATGTGCTTTATCTGTTGTGTTTAGCTGAGCCTTGTGATTGTTACGTGGTGAATGATTGCTTTGGATTTCGTTTGTCTCTATATCATCTAGAAGTGTCTGTGAATATTGTGTATATGTTTGTTCATGCAGATCTGCTTGGGCCGATGTATTAGTTGTATGTATCGCGTTGTAGTAATGCTCTGGACTGATATGTATGAGTGTTATTGGGTATTTCTCGATGCAGTTTGTATGATAGTCCCTGTGTGTTTTATTGGCCATAAGCTATGTATTGCTTATGCGTAGTGTGTGTGCATCCGATGATTGTTCATATTGCCTTGTTTTGTGTGAGTTGTAGTTTATGATGTATTTCTTAAATGTTTTCTGAGTTGTACCTTTGTTTCAGATATCATAAGGATGAATCCTTCCGCTACTCTTATCAACGGCACCGGCCCACGTGCCATGGCTTATGGGGCCCATGACTTCTCGTTTGGATACCCCGAGGGGGTCACCGTGGTGGACATCGTGCCGGACACGATACGACACCTGATCCACGATCACTGGAGCAACTATCCTCCAGTCAATCCCATGTGGCACTACCTCCTCGGCGTGATCTTTGTGTTTCTCTTCATATGTTCCTGCTCAGGTGAGTATTAAATCTAAGCAATTTCTGTTGTATGATTTTATTTCATCTAAATAGATTCATGTACTGTCATGGTTTCTTTCGCTATGAGAAGTGTTTGAATGTGCGTTACTCTTTCGCTCTCAGGAAACGGTTTGGTGATGTATTTAGTCATGAAAAACAAGAATCTGAGGACTCCCGCCAACATGCTCGTCTTCAACCTGGCCTTTAGTGACTTCTGCATGCAAATCACTCAGTACCCACCTTACGTTTACAACTGTTTCAATGGCGGAGTATGGATGTTCTCTGCATTCTTCTGTGAGGTGTACGCATGTCTAGGTGAGTTCTTCATCGCCCATCTAGAAAAAAATCCAACGAAATATGTGGGAGACAAAGAACAGTATTATCTTGTCCCAGTGTTTGCCATTTTTGCACACACCTAAACATATGTAAAAACAAAGAAATGCGCATGCGCATGGGTACTAACATACATATAAAATATAGACATACATCTGTTCATCAGACATCATTTGTTCCGAAATCCGATGGAGCGACACATGAGAGGGCAAGCAATCGGTTGCACCTTCACATAGTTTGACAACAATCTAGATATTTCCTCCTACTGGTATTTTTTTTTTTGTCAGAATTGAAAGACTCAAAACTTTTCTCTCATAACTTACACGATTCAATTATTTCTTCAGGAGCCATCTTCGGTCTGTGTTCTCTGTGGACGCTGGCCTTTGTTTCCTTCGACCGTTACAACGTCATTGTCAATGGAGTGTCTTCTGCTCCCCTCACCAAGGGAAGGGCCTTCCTCTACATCCTCTTTTGCTGGGCTTACTCCATCGGTTGGTCCATTCCCCCCTTCCTCGGCTGGGGAGCTTACATTCCCGAGGGTGAGTGTGACGAATTATTCATGTCCGCAAGAAATAACAGTGAAACTTTTCCACCACATCTAATTTTTTTGTCCCATGTTGTAACGAGGTTTCTAAAATATATTCAGAACCTGACATTAAATATCACAATGTATTTCAATACCTGACAAAATAGATGGTTTTACTACAGAAATCACAATCTACTCAAACATAAAAAACAGACGTATACTAAGGGGAGCATTTTCACTTGACCACATTTCAAAACCCATCATAACTGTTATCCCTAAGGGAAAAAAAGCTTTCACTGATATAATTGAGACCTTTGGCAACGTTAATGCAGGTTTCAAGTCTTATATAATATCAAGTGAACATATTTGGAAAACACCTTTTTCAGACCATTTTCTAAAATTCAAAACAGCCATGAGGAGGGGTTTAGTATAAATGACACGGTCCGTCTAAATAAGTAGTCCATGTAGTTTTCACTTATCAGTACTCAGATAAGATAGTCCACAAAGAGTTAAAAATAAATCAAGTGAGGAAGACGTTTATCATTGCATTCATTGAAAGCTCGAACGTAATAAGAGTTTCTCTTCGTACAGGTATCCTGGACTCGTGCTCTTATGACTACCTGTCTCGTGACGTCAACCGTCTCTCGTACGGTCTCTGCATCTTCGTCTTCGACTACATCGTGCCTCTCCTCATCATCGTCTTGGCTTATGTCTTCATCGTGAAGGCCATCTTTGCCCACGAGAAGGCCATGAGGGAACAAGCCAAGAAGATGAATGTGACCAACCTCCGATCCAACGCAGTGAGTTTCGATTGTTCTCTGTTAAATATAGATGAATTCTACATTAACGGGGTAAATACTTAATAACACTTTAACCTCGCCCAGACGGGAGCATTATAACGATCAAGGGTTAATGGCTTCAAAGAATGTTATCAGTTCTTCTTCAAGAGGCTGCTTCAGCGTCAATTTTCCAGTCCTTTGCATTCTCTTATAGAAGTAGGCTATTTCGAATGGCGATTACAAGAGGTTCAAATTGTTGCAGTATACACTCCCTGTTTCCGTTAAAATCTATCCATTATACCATACGATGGTCTAGCATTTGTTGATATAGCAGCATGTTATTGTAAGATGATGACCTGATCTATCAACTTTGTTACGTGACAGGACTCTAATGCTCAGTCGGCTGAGGTCCGCATCGCAAAGGTTGCAATGACTAATGTTGCCCTCTGGATTATTTGCTGGACACCTTATGCTATAGTCACTCTTCAGGTAACGCCGTTTATATGATATCGTCTCTTGTTGTTTATTGAAAGCTTTGCACATCCATAGTAATATGTACATAAGTGTAATCTCCTATAAAACTATTTGCAATAGGGTCTGGCCTTCGACCAGTCAAGCATCACGCCTCTGGTGTCCATGCTTCCCGCTCTGCTGGCCAAGAGTGCTGCTGTCTACAACCCAATGATCTACGCCATCAACCACCCCAAGTTCAGACTGGTAAGCTTTCTCTGTGTCTTTCCTCCTTTCCCCCTTCTCTCTCTCTCTCTCCCTCTCTCTCTCTCTCTTTCTCTTTCTATGCCTTATCGTTTTATTTCGTTTCACGCATTTCTTTGAAGATTGACGACGAACAGTTACAGTAACATCGATAGACGAAGATAAGTTGTGATAGCCTTCCTAACCATTTCTTCGTCACCCTTGCAGGCTCTTCAGAAGACTGTTCCATGGTTCTGTATCCACGAGCCCGAGGATAAGAATTCTGATTCGAAGTCGAATGCCACCGCGGTGGAGGGAAAGGACAGCTCCTAGACAGGATATCACCTGATGAATACGTTATAAGATCTTGCAAAGACTTATCAAAATAACATACGGAAAAACTTTCTATGAAACCCTTTCCTTGGAAAAATGAAAAAAAAAAGTAAATCATGCAAAAAAAAAAAAAAAAAAAAAAAGTGGATCCAAGTACACATAAGTTTTAATTACTCTCTCATAATAATTGTGTTTTTTTATGATGCGTTTGTCACATCCAAAAATGGCTTACCTAATAATTTGGCTTATAAAGCACCAGCACATAGGTACATAATATGAATATATGCCTGCCTTATGCGGACTTCAGTAGTCACAAGTAGTTATGTACACACACACACACACACACACACACACACACACACACACACACACACACACACACACACACACACACACACACACACACACACACACACACACACACACACACACACACACACACACACACACACACACACACACACACACACACACACACACACACACATGTATGTATATATATATTGCAGTATTTCACAATTGGCACGTGAATATAATTTGCAGAAAAACCCACTGGTAAATAAGAAACGTAGTCCGAACGTTTTCGTCTGTTTAAGAAATCATCAAGGGAATACAGTAAGGGAGATACAGAGACAGTATATCTAAGTAAAAATCACGTGGAAACCACTGTTGGAGTATTTCGATTGCAGTTTGTAAGCGAAATATATAGATTCCCCGTCTCCAGTCTTTTTTACTCCAACAGTGGTTTTCACGTGATTGACAAATGTGTGATTACATTTTTCACCTGTAATAAGTAAAAATATTGTAAGGAACATGGAAAGATGAATCACACAAGCCTGAGAAAAATACCCACAGTTCTCAGCTCACAGATGGACCAAATGTTCGGGCAGGATAACATCTAACAATTTTCTTTGAAATGAAATTATCAAGCCTGTACATACCTAAGCTTAGACTGATATTTTGATCAAAAGTTTGTTTAATGTGGCTTGATTCAATGATGTTCCTTTCAGTAAAGGAATTACAAGAGGTTATTTTACTGGCATTTTTCCAGTCAATTACATGATTCTGGTCCCTCACATGAACTAAAATACCAAAAGATATTTGACCACCTCTCACACTGTATTTGTGTTGATTAATTCTTGTTTGTATATCTATGCCAATTTTTCCGATGTGATTTTTTTGGCACTGCAGGCAAGGAATGGATTACACGCAACCATCAGTGTTATGTGGAGAATTTTTGATTTATTAGAATTATTGTGTTAATTGGTTGCATTTCCATATGCCCATTTTGTAAGAGAACCATGTGGTTGTGTATGTTTTCCGCCAAGCCAGCCTGCATCCCCGCAATGCAGTTTTTATTACGCCTTCAGAGTGTACGCACGTTTTTATTGTAGTTTTTTAAATATAAAATGAATACACTGTTTTCCTTGTAATATAATTTCATTAGCCACCCGCATACAAACCTGCTCCCCCTTTTATCTGTATATATATATATATATATATATATATATATATATATATATATATATATATATATATATATATATATAGTATTGTAGAATTCGAGTAAGTCACGCAAGAACGTTTCCGTCTAAAACCATGCTGGCTATCATTTATCAAACAGTTATTTTCTAAATGATGTTCGATAGCATCTCTGATGATAGTTTCCATAATTTTTCCTACGATTGCAGTCAAACTTATAGGCTTGTAGTTATTTGGATTTTTTTTTGTCACCTTTTTTAAATATGGGAGTAACGTTAGCTAGCTTCCATTCTCTTGGGACATCTCCGGATATAATGGATTTCTTGAAAGTCATTTCTAATGGAACAACAATCTCATTTTTCATTTCCTTTAAGATTCTTGGATACCAACCGTCAGGCCCTGGTGTTTGATTAACTTTGAGTTTATCTATACACCTTTTAATTTTCTCTTTTGTTATATTTACCGTAGTGAGTAAGTTTACCCCAGACTTTTCACAGGTTTCAGTTTGGAGTTCACTTTGAGGTGTTTCGTTTACGAATACTGAGCTAAAATAATTGTTTAAAATATCACACATTCCTTCATTTGAATATTGAAGTTGACCGTCAGCAGATAATAGTGAACCAATGTGATTCCTAACAACCTTTTTATCTCTAATATAACTATAGAATTCTTTGGGATTCTCTTTGGATTTATCAGCGATATCCGTTTCCAATTGTCGTTTTCGTTTTTTATTGTCTTTTTTAAATCTCTCTGTATTAATACATAACTTTGACAGTCATTAGATGTACCCAAGCACTTATATTTCTTGTAAGCCTGTCTCTTTTTAGCAATACTTTTTTCAGTTTCTTTGTCAAGCCATTTTGGGCGAGCATGATTTGGGAAAGGAATGTGAGTATGAATGATCTTAGTGAGCGTATTTTGAAATATTTCCCACATCTGATCTACAGGTCTTTCGCTTAATTTTGCCTCCAAATCTGTAAGCTGAAGCTCCTGACGTAGTCCTATGAACTAAGCTCTACTGAAATCGGGTATTTTAGAAACACAAGTATCTATTCTAAAATGTTTTAGTAGTTTGAATCAAACTAAGTTGTGATCGGTGTTTGCAACAGATTCACCGACTTCTACATCGGTTATCATGCTTTCACGGCTAGTGATCAATAGATCGAGTAAGTTTCCATTTCTTGTGGGCTCTTTTACATTCTGAACTAAGTAATTGTCACCGAGAAAATCAATCAAGCGACTACCTATATGCTCATATACATTAATGAATGTGATGGTTAATTCTACATTATGAAACTTCTTTTTTTCTCTCTTTTTATTTTAAGCCTGGCACTAACGTCTCTGTAAATGGCCATTCTTGATATTAATAAGTTAAGTTTTCCCAAATCCCAGGAATTCTGCTCTCTAGGGCCTTCGTCAATGGGGGTAGCCTTCGTTTGAAGGGCATCCGATCTAACAAGTGAGGTAGTTAGTATTAGGGTAAGTAATGGTTTCAGACAGTGTGGGAGTATGAGTTAATTAAGAGAAGCCAAAGCTGTTCCCAGATTAAGAGAAGTCACGACACATTTGGCAGCGCTTGCAAGTCTTGCTTCTTTGTTAATCTCACAGTATTGCTTATTTGTCTTTCTGCTTTTTTTCATAGCCTCAAAGAAACATACAGGACTTCTCCTTTTGTAAATATAGCTCTCTGCATCTAAAACAAGAACAGATGTGTTTGCCTTTGGATCTGGAGGTATTTGAGGGATGAGTTTTTATCCTTCCAGTTCTTATTATATATTTCCATTAAACAGTTTGTACATCTCAGCCTCGCTGATAATGATTATGACTAAAGCATCCAGAATAAAAACAATTCGGGTTACAAAGATGCCAATGAAGACGAGAATTTCTAGGATATTCAACCTCTAATCTCGATCATTAACATTTTCCGCTTTTTATCCTCATTTTCGTGATTGTTACACTTCAGTGGAGTATCTAATAGAAATTCATCAAGTATCCGATTATGTGTCACATTTTTGTTTGGTATAATCCGTTTAGCCAGTTCGATTATAGGAGCCACGGGTGAATGAGCCGGCCAAGTAATTAATCAGCCTACAGCCGTCCTGCTAACAACCATCGTATTTCTCTCAGAACCACCGCCTCAAAAAGTCCTGCCTATTTCTTGTCGAATTTATTAGGTAATGTCGAGTTAATGACTAATTTGCCAAATTGACTGCCTGAATTTAGCTGTCCTAGTAAGAAATATTCCTATTAAGCTGTATAATGAGGTGGAATTCAAACAAAACATTGTCAAATTGAGAAAATTTTTAATGATGAAAATTCCTAAAATGGAGCCGTTGATGCTGGTGTGTATGATACCGTGACACATCTTGGACTCTTCGTTAGGAAAGTCTTGAAGATGTTCGCTGGAATGGCACACCACGGAAAGAAGGCCGCCATTGGACGAAACAAAGACATTGCGCTCAAGAGGAAAACTAGGTAATCTGTTTGAAAGTTGATCTTGGGATATCTTTCTTTGGTTAAGAGTGTGTAAAAATCTTAAACGCTTCATGTTCACTTCTCGTTATGAAACTGAAGTATTCTCCTGTTGTTGGTTCCTGGTGAGTGCTATGCAGTTGTGAACAGAATTACTGGGTTGTTTGGGAGCGACATTTGGGAGCTGGAACTTCAATCATCGTGATAACTTTGTATGTGTCATTCCTATTTATGAATTATGAGCCACACAATCCTTATGTTGGCAGGCAAACTTGTACACATGTTCTAAGGAGTGGATATCTTGATTAAGAGGTACGAGGTCTTGCTAGACTTGTATTAGATAATGATTATCAGTCTGCTGGAAAGGCCCGTGGCTTGCACATTTCTCTTTAGAATATTCTTCATTACAAATCCGTCGGTCATGTGACAAATAATAACACATGAAGAGTCTCGTTTAGAGGTGGTGGATGTTCGTCCTTAAAGCTATTTTTCTAAAATATATTCGGAGTTTTTGGCGAGATGTGGTATGAGTACCTGCTACCCACCATGGTCTGCGGAGGGCGCTCCAGCTGAAAATGTCTTGCTCCAATTAGTACAGAGGGACCATTCTCCCCTAACACAGATTCCTATGGTTTCTTCAAGCTCCTGGACATTCACAGAGGCCGTTGAGGCCGTGGCTGAATCGGTCCCCTTTGCATGAACATATGTATTGAACGTTCCGCCTTCTGTTTTAATAAAGACGTCTAAATAGGGAAGGGAATCGTTGCGATTCATGAACGATACACAAACCTGATGTTTACTCAAATATGTGGCACAGTTTCAGCAGTTACTGCTCGCCCTATTTTGCTATAAAAATAGATAAAGAAATAGATGAATAAAATCAAATAGATAATTAAGTAATCGATAAACGGAATCGACATAACGGCAATATGTGTATGGCTTGAAATTGTTAAAAGAAAGAAAAAAATATCTTCTCTCCGGTTCCATGAAAAAATCGAAATAGTATGTCCAGAGAGTGGAATACCCAATACCTCTCTTCAACTATGAAATTATCACAAAAATTGAATGCCCTTTCCAGAAGGGTGCCTCCAAACAACTCAATGATTCTGTCCTCAACTAAACCTTAACTACAATAAGCGAACATGAAGATCCTACCAACATCTGATGCACTCTTCGTTATCAAAAGATGTCTTAATATCAACTCGCAAACCTAATTGTCCTCCCGAGCCCAGAGCCCATATCAAGATATCGGAAGCCTTTCTCTACTGACGGTATTCTTCATGCGAAACGCCATACCAGCCGACAACTCTAAAGATAAACCTCCTGACGGTAAATCCTTTCCTACGTTGCACCATATCCTGCGGCACACCATAAATAACGACTCCATTTTCTTCGTGTCCTTTTCTATATTTTTTCTTCATTTCAGCTCCTTTCCTAATTACACATGACTTGAAAATACTCCTTGATAGAGTAACATGTTTTTGATGTACTCTTACTTTGAACTAATTATATATTTATAATCATGGGTTTTGTCCAGTTTCACATTAACTTTCCGCATAACAGCGGGCTATAGCGAGGAATATATATATATATTTTTAAATTTCTAATTGTGAAACTGCCGTCATTTTTAGCACTACTTGTTTGAAGTAACATGTAAATATATAGATATATCGTTTTTAAAGAGGTATTATGTCATGTCAACAACTGTTCTAAATACCTTTATAGACTTAATACATCAGATAAAGGAAAAGGAAGGAATTAGTATATGATTATTACAAATATCTTAGGAGCATACTCGTTTATAAACGTGAAAGCCGACTGTGTATATTGACCCCATTACTAGTCCTATTTTATTTCTATTAAAAAGAAGTACACAAAGAAGTAAATGTTTATTTAGTGTATGCCGAGACAGCCGCCCTTGCACCGTCATAGCCGGAGCAAAGACTCTTCCTGAGCTAGAATCAGTGCTATTCAAAGGTGTTCCATTAGTTGTGTAGAGACCCCCATTTTATAATATAGATTATTTTACTATAAACATTCTACCAACTTGATACAATGGTGAATTTAATGGTGGTATCGACTATTTTACAGTATAGTAAATTATTGTGACATCAAAAACTATACTCATACAACGTGTGCATGTAATGCGATCAAATTGTGAACTGTGATTTGAGGATTTTATTAACTACTAAAAATATGTGACCTGCACGGTGATTTGTGTGTGAGTCTCATTTCACAAGTGCATACATAAACTAAAGCCTTTTTCCCTCTTACAAGGGAGGTAGCCAAAAAAACAAAGGCATAAAAAACACTCTCACTCAATCCACCCCCAACATATTCCACTCCCCTCCCCCCCTCTTCCCTCCCTCTTATCTTGGCACCTTCTGGATGACGGGTCATCCCTGCATCTTACCCACCGCCCTGGGTCAGAAGTAGTGTCGCAATTATGAAGTTGAATAAGGGATTACAAATAATTTCCCTGCGTACCTATTTTTGATAGCGACATATGCAGTGGATTGCGTGAAATTCCTCTCTGTTAGGGAACATTCACTTGTGCCTGGAATAGAGCTCTATGTTTAGTTGGCTCCATATCTTTTCGTCTTCGTAAGTCCTTGCTTTAACTTATGTGTTTTTCTCTTTGTCGTAGATTTACCAGTCTGCCTCTTTTCTACAATCACTTTAATGGACAATGGTAATCATGACGGTTGCATACTTGCCATACGTTGTACTGTAAAATAAGAGGTAGCTGTAATTACCACAGACATACGTTTGTTGCTGATACCTTTAGACCAGCGTTTCCCAACCCTGGGGATGCTGAAACCAATTCTTGCTGAGAGGCAATGCATCCATACACTTGCCTTTATCCTTCTAGCAATAAGATATTAGTTAGTGCTGGACTGCCCTTAGGGTCGGAAATTGTTGGGAAATTCTGCTTTAAAGTAAACTGTTGTGGTTCCAACTTCTCTCCATAAGTTGGTGAGATCTGTATTTATATACAAAGGGGAAAGCATGTATTTCCTAATCTACTCACAAGTACAATGCATGACAATCGTACAATGTTATTCGCACGTATGTACACCACAACATTGCTCGGCCACCACCACTTGGTGACCCGACCGAGCAAACGAAAAGAAGAAATGTCAGGTAAAACAAAACCAACCCATATATAACACAGTCCACACACATTACAGGCTAATTACAAAAGTGTGGAAAATAATGATGACATTAGGACACCCAGATACATAAACATAACATACATAATTATAATTGCATGACAAGGACAATACATAGGAATACATATACAAAACAAGAATACATATACAAATAAGAACTGTATACAAGTACAAGAAATACACGCAAGAACTGTATACAAGTACAAAAAATACACAAAAGAATTGTATGCAAGCACAAGAAATACAAGAAAGAATTGTATACAAGCACAAGAAATACAAAAAAGAACTGTATACAAACACAAGAAATACACATAATACAAATCAATACACTCACACATAAACAAGATATATACATTATGCAAACAATAGACTTAATAGAGAAACAAGATACAAAGTACAGGTCAAGACAAGGATGAATGATGACATAAGCAATGCACAAATACAATTAAACAATATATTACTAATAATTCAGCAAATTGTCATAAAGGTGGTGTATACAATATTCCTTGCAAAACGTGTCACCAATTCTATATTGGTCAAACTGGAAAGGAGCTATCGGTTATTATGAGTGAACTTGAGTGAACGACCGAGGATGAGATGGATGGATGGGGTGAAGGGGGCGATGAGTAAGAGGGGAATGTCTGTTGAACAAGGAAGGAAGAAGGTAGGAGGTAGGGATGAGTGGAGAATGACTGTGTATAGATGATACTTTTGTGAAAGAAAGGGGAGATGGGGGTGGGGGTTAGGGGATGTTTATGTATGAATTATATATTGACGCAACCCAAAGGTATTTCTCCCCGTCTTCTCTTTTTCTGCATGAAGGGACGGAGAGGGGGGTTATGAATTAAGTGAAGCGACCTTATTATGGGTGTATTGTGTCCTGCTGCACTGTGTTTGACCCAGGGTAGTTGCCGGATGCAGGGAGGTGTGGGGTGGAGTTGGTGATGAAAGGGACCAATTTAGTGAACCTCTGAAAAAATATAAAATTCAAATCCACATACCTAGATTAGCTAGCAGCTAAAAACCCCAAATTAAGTTTTATCTGCAGTATTGGAGGACGACCAAGCAGCAAAAAACAAAACCCCTTATAAAACAAAATCTGAATATGATTCCGTGCCCACATAAAGTGGCACCCACACCACAACTATTGAAACTTTTCATCATTAGCACATCGCCCTCATTTGGAGCAACATTGTCACTGAAATTAATAAGCAAGTACACAAAGTGCACGCACAGATATCCATGTGTGTGTGTGTGTGTGTGTGTGTTTCTTTGTAGTTATAGAATTCTTTTTTTTTGTCTCATTATACATGAAGAAAATAGCAGAAGTTTTAATCTATCATATATCCACATTTTTTCTAAAACGGAATCCCTACGACGATGAGCCTTCTGCAGCCACTGGATATACTGTAAATCCTTTTAGGACAGAGGATGATCCAATAATGGTTGAGTGACTATATAAGCTACTAACTCTGGTGGCTTTTTAAGTCATTCCCAAACAGATCTCGACCCGTCAAGACCATTTCAACTTCAGAGTCTCATTCGAACAAAACGACAAAGGTATTTCCCGAAACAGGTTTCATGGTCGAGGTTTTGGACGACGCTTCTTTGTGTGCCCCCGTAGACTTACATCTCGTTCTGGAACTACGTCGGTTCCCATTTGCTGTGTCCTGGTACGGCTGTCTAGGCAAAGGGTTAAGGTATCCCCCCCCCCCGGGAAATGTAAGCCCCCCCTGCATAAATACTTTTCTACTTTTCTTTTCTTCTACTGGATCTGTATCTTCTGTGTTGTTGGTCTGCTCACGGTGTCACCGAGTTACAACAACGGAAACCGATCGTCCTCATTGTCTTCCAGTAGATATCTCCCTGTCCAAATATTTTGTGTTCTTGTGCGTGTGCAGCCAGCACTAAGAATTCTTTGAATGTATGTGTGTGGATCTATGTGAGGCACACCGATAGTATGAATGTGTGTGGTCTTTTGTAATACCTAACTTGTGCTGGTATTTCTTGAATGTTGTGTGATGACCGATGAACACAGCCAAATCTACCGAAATGTGCTTTATCTGTTGTGTTTAGCTGGGCCTTGTGATTGTTACGTGGTGAATGACTGCCTTGAATTTAGTTTGTCTATATCATCTAGAAGTGTCTGTGAATATTGTGTATATGTTTGCTCATGCAGATCTGCTTGGACCGATGTATTAGTTGTATGTATCGCGTTGTAGTAATGCTCTGGACTGATATGTATGAGTGTTATTGGGTGTTTCTCGATGCAGTTTGTATGATAGTCCCTGTGTGTTTTATTGGCCATAAGCTATGTATTGCTTATGCGTAGTCTGTGTGCATCCGATGATTGTTCATATTGCCTTGTTTTGTGTGAGTTGTAGTTTATGATGTATTTCTTAAATGTTTTCTGAGTTGTACCTTTGTTTCAGATATCATAAGGATGAATCCTTCCGCTACTCTTATCAACGGCACCGGCCCACGTGCCATGGCTTATGGGGCCAATGACTTCTCGTTTGGATACCCCGAGGGGGTCACCGTGGTGGACATCGTGCCGGACACGATACGACACCTGATCCACGATCACTGGAGCAACTATCCTCCAGTCAATCCCATGTGGCACTACCTCCTCGGAGTGATCTTTGTGTTTCTTTTCATATGTTCCTGCTCAGGTGAGTTCTAAATCAGAGCAATTTCTGTTTTGTGATTTTTTTTTATCTAAACAGATTCACATACTGTCATGGTTTCTATCGGTTTGAGAAGTATTTGAATGTGCGTTTCTCTTTCGCTCTCAGGAAACGGTTTGGTGATGTATTTAGTCATGAAAAACAAGAATCTGAGGACTCCCGCCAACATGCTCGTCTTCAACCTGGCCTTCAGTGACTTCTGCATGCAAATCACTCAGTACCCACCTTACGTTTACAACTGTTTCAATGGCGGAGTATGGATGTTCTCTGCGTTCTTCTGTGAGGTGTACGCATGTCTAGGTGAGTTCTTCATCGCCCATCTGGAATAAAATCCAACGAAAAATGTGGAAGACAAAGAACAGTATTATCTTGTCCCAGTGTGTACCATTTTTGCACACACCTAAACACAGGGAAAAACAAAGATATACACATGCGCATGGGTACTAACATACATGTAAAATATAGAGATACATCTGTTCATCAGACCTCATTTGTTATGAAATCCGATGGAGCGACACATGAGAGGGCAAGCAATCAGTTGCATCTTCAAATAGTTTGACAACAATCTAAATATTTCCTCATACTGGTATTCTTTTGTTAGACTTGAAAGACTCAAAACTTTTCCTCTCATAACTCACACGATTCAATTATTTCTTCAGGAGCCATCTTCGGTCTGTGTTCTCTGTGGACGCTGGCCTTTGTTTCCTTCGACCGTTACAACGTCATTGTCAATGGAGTGTCTTCTGCTCCCCTCACCAAGGGAAGGGCCTTCCTCTACATCCTCTTTTGCTGGGCTTACTCCATCGGTTGGTCCATTCCCCCCTTCCTCGGCTGGGGAGCTTACATTCCCGAGGGTGAGTGTGACGAATTATTCATGTCCGCAAGAAATAACAGTGAAACTTTTCCACCACATCTATTTTTTTTGTCCCATGTTGTAACGAGGTTTCTAAAATATATTCAGAACCTGACATTAAATATCACAATGTATTTCAATACCTGACAAAGTAGATGGTTTTACTACAGAAATCACAATCTACTCAAACATAAAAAACAGACGTATACTAAGGGGAGCATTTTCACTTGACCACATTTCAAAACCCATCATAACTGTTATCCCTAAGGGAAAAAAAGCTTTCACTGATATAATTGAGACCTTTGGCAACGTTAATGCAGGTTTCAAGTCTTATATAATATCAAGTGAACATATTTGGAAAGCACCTTTTTCAGACCATTTTCTAAAATTCAAAACAGCCATGAGGAGGGGTTTAGTATAAATGACACGGTCCGTCTAAATAAGTAGTCCATGTAGTTTTCACTTATCAGTACTCAGATAAGATAGTCCACAAAGAGTTAAAAAGAAATGAAGTGAGGAAGACGTTTATCATTGCATTCATTGAAAGCTCGAACGTAATAAGAGTTTCTCTTCGTACAGGTATCCTGGACTCGTGCTCATATGACTACCTGTCTCGTGACGTCAACCGTCTCTCGTACGGTCTCTGCATCTTCGTCTTCGACTACATCGTGCCTCTCCTCATCATCGTCTTGGCTTATGTCTTCATCGTGAAGGCCATCTTTGCCCACGAGAAGGCCATGAGGGAACAAGCCAAGAAGATGAATGTGACCAACCTCCGATCCAACGCAGTGAGTTTCGATTGTTCTCTGTTAAATATAGATGAATTCTACATTAACGGGGTAAATACTTAATAACACTTTAACCTCGCCCAGACGGGAGCATTATAACGATCAAGGGTTAATGGCTTCAAAGAATGTTATCAGTTCTTCTTCAAGATGTCTAGCATTTGTTGATATAGCAGCATGTTATTGTAAGATGATGACCTGATCGATCAACTTTGTTACGTGGCAGGACTCTAATGCTCAGTCGGCTGAGGTCCGCATCGCCAAGGTTGCAATGACTAATGTCGCCCTCTGGATTATTTGCTGGACACCTTATGCTATGGTCACTCTTCAGGTAACGCCGTTTATATGATATCGTCTTTTGTTGTTTATTGAAAGTTTTGCACATCCATAGTAATATGTACATAAGTGTAATCTCCTATAAAACTATTTGCAATAGGGTCTGGCCTTCGACCAGTCAAGCATCACGCCTCTGGTGTCCATGCTCCCCGCTCTGCTGGCCAAGAGTGCTGCTGTCTACAACCCAATGATCTACGCCATCAACCACCCCAAGTTCAGACTGGTAAGCTTTCTCTGTCTCTTTCCTCCTCCCCCCCCTTCTCTCTCTCTCTCTCTTCCTCTTTCTATGCCTTATCGTTTTATTTCGTTTCACGCATGTCTTTGAAGATTGACGACGCACAGTTACAGTAACATCGGTAGACAGAGATAAGTTGTGATAGCCTTTCTAACCCTTTCTTCGCCACCCTTGCAGGCTCTTCAGAAGACTGTTCCATGGTTCTGTATCCACGAGCCCGAGGATAAGAATTCTGATTCGAAGTCGAATGCCACCGCGGTGGAGGGAAAGGACAGCTCCTAGGCAGGATATCACCTGATGAATGCGTTATAAGATCTTGCAAAGACTTATCGAAATAACATACGGAAAAACTTTCTATGAATCCCTTTCCCTGGAAAAATGAAAAAAAAAAGCAAATCATGCAAAAAAAAAAAAAAAAAAAAGCATTTTATTAAATAAAAAATGGATCCAAGTACACATAAGTTTTAATTACCCTCACATAATAATTGTGTTTTTTTATGATGCGTTTGTCACATCCAAAAATGGCTTACCTAATAATTTGGCTTTTAAAGCACCAGCACTTAGGTACATAATATGAATATATGCCTTATGCGGACTTCAGTAGTCACAAGTAGTTATGTACACACACACACACACACACACACACACACACACACACACACACACACACACACACACACACACACACACACACACACACACGCACACACACATATATATGTATATATATATTGCAGTATTTCACAATTGGCACGTGAATATAATTTGCAGAAAAACCCACTGGTAAATAAGAAACGTAGTCCGAACGTTTTCGTCTGTTTAAGAAATCATCAAGGGAATACAGTAAGGGAGATACAGAGACAGTATATGTAAGTAAAAATCACGTGGAAACCACTGTTGGAGTATTTCGATTACAGTTTGTAAGCGAAATATATAGATTCCCCGTCTCCAGTCTTTTTTACTCAAACAGTGGTTTTCACGTGATTGACAAATGTGTGATTACATTTTTCACCTGTAATAAGTAAAAATATTGTAAGGAACATGGAAAGATGAATCACACAAGCCTGAGAAAAATACCCACAGTTCTCAGGTCACAGATGGACCAAATGTTCGGGCAGGATAACATCTAACAATTTTCTTTGAGATGAAATTATCAAGTCTGTACATACCTAAGCTTAGACTGATATTTTGATCAAAAGTTTGTTTAATGTGGCTTGATTCAATGATGTTCCTTTCAGTAAAGGAATTACAAGAGGTAATTTTACTGGCATTTTTCCAGTCAATTACATGATTCTGGTCCCTCACATGAACTAAAATACCACAAGATATTTGACCACTTCTCACACTGTATTTGTGTTGATTAATTCTTGTTTGTATATCTATGCCAATTTCTCCGATGTGATTTTTTTGGCACTGCAGGCAAAGAATGGATTACACGCAACCATCAGTGTTATGTGGAGAATTTTTGATTTATTAGAATTATTGTATTAATTGGTTGCATTTCCATATGGCCATTTTGTAAGAGAACCATGTTGTTGTGTATGTTTCCCGCCAAGCCAGCCTGCATCCCCGCAATTCAGTTTTTATTACACCTTCAAAGTGTGCGCACGTTTTTATTGTAGTTTTTTAAATATAAAATAAATACACTGTTTTCCTTGTAATATACTTTCATTAGCCACCCGCATACAAACCTGCTCCCCCTTTTATCTGTATACATATATATATATATATATATATATATATATATATATATATATATATATATATATATATATATATATATATATATATATATATATATATATATCGTTGTACAATTCCAGTAAGTTAGTCACGCAAGAGGGTTTCCGTCTGAAACCATGCTGGCTATCATTTATCAAACAGTTTCTTACTAAATGATGTTCGATAGCATCTCTGATGATAGTTTCCATCAATTTTCTTACGATGGAAGTCAAACTTATAGGCTTGTAGTTATTTGGATTTTTTTTTGTCACCTTTTTTGAATAAGGAAGTAACGTTAGCTAGTTTCCAGTCTCTTGGGACATCTCCGGATATAACGGATTCCTTGAAAGTCATTTCTAAAAGAACAACATTCTCATTTTTCATTTCCTCTAAGATTCTTGGATGCCAACCGTCAGGCCCTGGTGTTTTATTAACTTTGAGTTTATCTATACACCTTTTAATTTTTTCCTTTGTTATATATACGGGATAGGAGGAAAGCTTCTAGGAGCTGTCAAGAGTTTTTACGAGAATAGTAGAGCATGTTTCAGGATAAGAAATGGAGAGAGTGAGTGGTTCGAGTTAAAGGTGGGACTTCGTCAGGAATGCGTTATGTCGCCCTGGCTGTTCAACTTGTACATGGATGGGGTGGTGCGAGAGGTAAATGCAAGGGTGGTGGGTCAGGGATTGGAGATGGTTAAAGAAAATGGAGAAAAGTGGGAGGTGAGCCAGCTGTTGTTTGCGGACGACACTGCGCTTGTGGCAGGATCGGAGGAGGGATTGAGGAAGTTGGTGACAGAGTTTGGGAGAGTTTGAAAGAAGAAAGCTGAAGATAAATGTGGGTAAAATAAGGTGATGAGATGTACAAGGGGTGTAAGTGGCAGTAGACTGGAATTGAGCATTAAGGGAGAGCGACTGGAGGAAGTGGATAGTTTTAGATACTTGTGTGCAAATGTGGCAGGAAAAGGTGGAGTGGAGGTGGAGGTAGAATGTAGATTGAGAGAAGCGAGTATATGCCTTGGTGGATTAAAAAGTGTAATGAGGAATAGACATTTGGGAATGGATGCTAAGAGGAGACTGTATGAAGGAGTGATTGTTCCAACACCGCTGTACGGGACAGAAACATGGAACATAAGAGAGGAAGAGAGAAGGAGTTTGAATGTGTTTGAGATGAGGTGTCTGAGAAGTATGATGGGGGTTACTAGGCTAGATAGCGTGAGAAATGAGGAGGTGAGGAGGAGAACAGGGGTGGAAAGGGAGTTGGGAGATAGGGTTGATGAAAGAGTATTAGGATGGTTTGGACACATGGAAAGAATGAGTGAAGAAAGACTAGTAAAAAAGGTATGGAAGGCAGATGTGGAGGGAGTGAACATGAGGGGACGTCGTAGGATGAGATGGGTGGATGGGGTGAATGGAGCTTTGGGGAAGAGGGGAATGTCTGTTGAGGAAGGACGGGAGAGGACAGATGACAGGGGTGAATGGAGAATGGTTGTATATGACTGATGTGATACATGAGGTGGAATGGGCGCGGGGATGGGGGGTGAGGTAATATGTGTGAGCAAAATTTGATGCAGCCCAAAGGGATTTCCCCCCGTCTTCTCCTTTTATGCATAGGGGGACGGAGAGGAGGGGTCGCCGATATAATGAAGCGGCCTTGTTGTGGATATGCTGTGACTTGCGACACTGCCTCTGACCCAGGGCAGTGGACAAGGTGCAGGGATGACCCGTCATCCAGGAGGTGCTAAGATGGGAGGGAGGGTGGAGGGGAGTGGAGTGTATTTAGGGATGGAATGGGTGGGAATGTTTTTATGCCTTTTCCTTTTTGGCTACCTCCCTTGCAAGGGGGAAAAAGTGTTGGTATATGTATGTATGTATGTATATTTACGGTAATGAGTAAGTTTACCCTAGACTTTTCACAGGTTTCAGTTTGGAGTTCACTTTGAGGTGTTTCGTTACGGATACTGAGCTAAAATAATGGTTTAAAATATCACACATTCCTTCATTTGAATATTCAAGTTGACCGTCAGCAGATAATAGTGAACCAATGTGATTCCTAACAAGCTTTTTATCTAACTATCTAACTTTTATCTAACTATCTAACTTTTTATGTAACTATAGAATTCTTTGGGATTCTCTTTGGATTTATCAGCGATATTCATTTCGGATTGTCGTTTTCGTTTTTTATTGTCTTTTTTTAAATCTCTCTGTATTGATACATACTTTTTTCAGTTTCTTTGTCAAGCCATTTTGGGCGAGCATGATTTGGGGGACGTCTGTCTTTAAAAGTAATGTAAGTATGAATCATCTTAGTGAAAGTATTTTGAAATATTCCCCATATATGATCTACAGGTCTTTCGCTTAATTTTGCCTCCCAATCTATAAGCTGAAGCTCCTGACGTAGTCCTATGAACTGAGCTTTACTGAAATCGGGTACTTAGAAACACAAGTAAAATGTCTTAGTAGGTTCAATCTAACTAAATTGTGATCGCTCTTTGCAACAGTTTCACTGACTTCTACATCGGTTATCATGCTTTCGCGGCTAGTGATTAATAGATCGAGTAAGTTTCCATGTCTTGTGGGCTCCTCTTTTACATGCTGAACTAAGTAATTGTCACCGAGAAAATCAATCTAGCGACTACCTATATTGTTGAATGTGATGGTTAATTCTACATTAAGAAACTTCTTTTTTTTCTCTCTTCTTATTTTAAACTTGGCAATAACGCCTCTGTAAATGACCATTCTTGATATTAATAAGTTAAGTTTTCCCAAATCCCAGGAATTCTGCTCTCTAGGACCTTCGTCAATGGGGGTTAGCCTTAGTTTGAAGGGCACGCAATCTAAGGAGTAAGGTAGTTACTATTAGGGTAGGTAATGGTTTCACACAGTGTGGGAGTATGAGTTAATTAGGAGAAGCCAAAGCTCTTCTCAGATTAAGAGAAGTCACCTCACATTTGGCAGCGCTTGCAAGTCTTGCTTCTTTGTTAATCTCACAGTATTGCTTATTTGTCCTTCTGCTTAATTTTATAACCTCAAAAAACATACAGGACTTCTTCCTCGTGTAAATATAGATCTCGGCATCTAAAACAAGAACAGATGTGTTTGCCTTTAGATCTGGAGGTATTTGAGGGATGAATTTTTATCCTTCTAGCTCTAATTATATATTTCCATTAAACAGTTTGTACATCTCAGCCTCGCTGATAATGATTATGATTAAAGCATCGAGAATATAAACAATTCGGGTTACAAAGATGCCAATGAAGGCGAGAATTTCTAGGATATTCAACCTCTAATCTCGATCATTAACGTTTTCCGCTTTTTATCCTCATTTTCGTGACTGTTACACTTCAGTGGAGTATCTAATAGAAATTCATCAAGTATCCGATTATGTGTCACATTTTTGTTTGGTATAATCTGTTTAGCCAGTTCAATTGTATGGGCCACGGGTGAACGAGCCAGTCAAGTAATCTGCCTACAGCCGTCCTGTTAACAACCATCGTATTTCTCTCAGAACCAACGCCTCAAAAGGTCCTGCCTATTTCTTGTCGAATTTATTAAGTAATGTCGAGTTAATGACTAATTTGCCAAATTGACTGCCTGCATTTAGCTGTCCTAGTAAGAAATATTCCTATTAAGCTGTATAATGAGGTGGAATTCAAACAAAACATTGTCAAATTGGGAAAAGTTTTAATGATGAAATTTCCTAAAATGGAGCCGTTGATGCTGGTATGTATGATACCGTGACACATCTTGGACTTTTCGTTAGGAAAGTCTTGAAGATGTTCATGGAATGGTGCGCCACGGAAAGGAGGCCTCCATTGGACGAAACAAAGACATTGCGCTCAAGAGGAAAACTAGTTAATCTGTTTGAAAGTTGATCTTAGGATATCTCTCTTTGGTTAAGAGTATGTAAAAATCTTAAACGCTTCATGTCCACTTCTCGGTATGAAACTGAAGTATTCTCCTGTTGTTGGTTCCTGGTGAGTGCTATGCAGTTGTGAACAGAATTACTGGGTTGTTTGGGAGCGACATTTTGGAGACCGAACTTCAATCATCGTGATAACTTTGTATATGTCATTCCTATTTATGAATTATGAGCCACACAATCCTTATGTTGGCAGGCAAACATGTACACATGTTCTAAGAGTGGATATCTTGATTAAGGGATACGAGGTCTTGCTAGACTTGTATTAGATAGTGATTATCAGTCCGCTGGAAAGGCCCGTGGCTTGTATATTTTTCTTTAGAATGTCCTTCATTACCAATTTGTCGGTCATGTGACAAATGATAATACATGCAGATTCTCCTTTTGAGGTGGTGAACGTTCGTCCTTAAAGCTATTTTTCTCAAATATATTTGGAGTTTTTGGTGAGATGTGGTGAGGGTACCTGCTACCTACCAGAGTCTGTGTAGGGCGCTCCAGCTGAAAATGTCATTCTCCAATTAGTACAAAGGGACCATTCTTTACTAACATAGGTTCCTATGGTTGCTTCAAGCTCCTGGACATTCACGGAGGCCGTTGAAGCCGTGGCTGAATCGGTCCCCTTTGCATGAACATATGTATTGAACGTTCCGCCTTCTATTTTAATAAAGACGTCTAAATAGGGAAGGGAATCGTTCCAATTTATTTTTGATACACAAAACCTGATATTTACTCAAATAGGTGGCACAATTTCGGCAGTTACTGCTCGCCTTCTTTAGTGATAAATATAGATAAATAAATATATGAATAAAATCAAATAGATAATTAAGTAATCGATAAACGGAACCGACATAACGGCAATATGTGTATGGCTTGAAATTGTTAAAAGAAAAAAAAGTATCTTCTCTCCGGTTCCATGAAAAAATGCAAATAGTATGTCCAGAGAGTGGAATACCCAATACCTCTCTTCAACAATGAAATTATCACAAAAATTGAATGCCCTTTCCAGAAGGGTGCCTCCAAACAACTCAATGACTCAACTGTATCTTAACTACAATAAGCGAACATGAAGATCCTACCAACATCTGATGCACTCTTCATTATCAAAAGATGTCTTGATATCAACTCGCAAACCAATGACCTACTTGTCCTCCCGAGCCCTGAGCCCATATTAAGATATCGGAAGCCTTTCTCTACTGACGGTATTCTTCATGCGAAGCGCCATACCAGCCGACAACTCTAAATGTAAACCTCCTGACGGTAAATCCTTTCCTAAGTTGCACCATATCCTGCGGCACACCAGAAATAACGACTCCATTTTCTTCGTGTCCTTTTCTATATTTTTTCTTAATTTCAGCTCCTTTCCTAATTACACATGACTTGAAAATACTCCTTGATAGAGTAACATGTTTTTGATGTACTCTTACTTTGAACTAATTATATATTTATAATCATGGGTTTTGTCCAGTTTCACATTAACTTTCCGCATAACAGCGGGCTATAGCGAGGAATATATATATATATTTTTAAATTTCTAATTGTGAAACTGCCGTCATTTTTAGCACTACTTGTTTGAAGTAACATGTAAATATATAGATATATCGTTTTTAAAGAGCTATTATGTCATGTCAACAACTGTTCTAAATACCTTTATAGACTTAATACATCAGATAAAGGAAAAGGAAGGAATTAGTATATGATTATTACAAATATCTTAGGAGCATACTCGTTTATAAACGTGAAAGCCGACTGTGTATATTGACCCCATTACTAGTCCTATTTTATTTCTATTAAAAAGAAGTACACAAAGAAGTAAATGTTTATTTAGTGTATGCCGAGACAGCCGCCCTTGCACCGTCATAGCCGGAGCAAAGACTCTTCCTGAGCTAGAATCAGTGCTATTCAAAGGTGTTCCATTAGTTGTGTAGAGACCCCCATTTTATAATATAGATAATTTTACTAAACATTCTACCAACTTGATACAATGGTGAATTTAATGGTGGTATCGACTATTTTACAGTATAGTAAATTATTGTGACATCAAAAACTATACTCATACAACGTGTGCATGTAATGCGATCAAATTGTGAACTGTGATTTGAGGATTTTATTAACTACTAAAAATATGTGACCTGCACGGTGATTTGTGTGTGAGTCTCATTTCACAAGTACATACATAAACTAAAGCCTTTTACCCTCTTACAAGGGAGGTAGCCAAAAAAACGAAGGCATAAAAAACACTCTCACTCAATCCATCCCCAACATATTCCACTCCCCTCCCCCCCTCTTCCCTCCCTCTTATCTTGGCACCTTCTGGATGACGGGTCATCCCTGCATCTTACCCACCGCCCTGGGTCAGAAGTAGTGTCGCAATTATGAAGGTGAATAAGGGATTACAAATAATTTCCCTGCGTACCTATTTTTGAGAGCGACATATGCAGTGGATTGCGTGAAATTCCTCTCTGCTAGGGAACATTCACTTCTGCCTGGAATAGAGCTCTATGTTTAGTTTGTTCCATATCTTTTCGTCTTCGTAAGTCCTTGCTTTAACTTATGTGTTTTTCTCTTTGTCGTAGATTTACCAGTCTGCCTCTTTTCTACAATCACTTTAATGGACAATGGTAATCATGACGGTTGCATA
This sequence comes from Oratosquilla oratoria, assembly GCF_046742065.1. Lineage (NCBI taxonomy): Eukaryota > Metazoa > Arthropoda > Malacostraca > Stomatopoda > Squillidae > Oratosquilla > Oratosquilla oratoria. The sequence continues at coordinate 23,567,813 of NC_134811.1, read as the reverse complement.
CTTGCCATACGTTGTACTGTAAAATAAGAGGTAGCTGTAATTACCACCGCCATACGGTTGTTGCTGATACCTTTAGACCAGCGTTTCCCAACCCTGGGGATGCTGAAACCAATTCTTGCTGAGAGGCAATGCATCCATACACTTGCCTTTATCCTTCTAGCAATAAGATATTAGTTAGTGCTGGACTGCCCTTAGGGTCGGAAATTGTTGGGAAATTCTGCTTTAAAGTAAACTGTTGTGGTTCCAACTTCTCTCCATAAGTTGGTGAGATCTGTATTTATATACAAAGGGGAAAGCATGTTTTTCCTAATCTACCCACAAGTACAATGCATGACAATCGTACAATGTTATTCGCACGTATGTACACCACCACTTGGTGACCCCACCGAGCAAACGAAAAGAAGAAATGTCAGGTAAAACAAAACCAACCCATATATAACACAGTCCACACACAGTACAGGCTAATTACAAAAGTGTGGAAAGGAATGATGACATTAGCACACCCATATACACAAACATAATATACATAAGTGCATAAGGACAATACATAGGAATATACACAAATCAAGAATATATATGAAAATAAGAACTGTATACAAGTACGAGAAATACACAAAAGAACTGTATACAAGTACGAGAAATACACAAAAGACCTGTATACAAGTACAAGAAATACACAAAAGAACTATATTCAAGTACAAGAAACACACAAAGGAACCGTATACAAGTACAAAAAATACACAAAAGAACTGTATACAAACACAAGAAATACACATAATACAAATCAATACACTCACACATAAACAAGATATATACATTATGCAAACAATAGACTTAATAGAGAAACAAGATACAAAGTACAGGTCAAGACAAGCATGAATGATGACATAAGCAATGCACAAATACAATTAAACAATATATTACTAATAATTCAGCAAATTGTCATAAAGGTGGTGTATACAATATTCCTTGCAAAACGTGTCACCAATTCTATATTGGTCAAACTGGAAAGGAGCTATCGGTTATTATGAGTGAACTTGAGTGAACGACCGAGGATGAGATGGATGGATGGGGTGAAGGGGGCGATGAGTAAGAGGGGAATGTCTGTTGAACAAGGAAGGAAGAAGGTAGGAGGTAGGGATGAGTGGAGAATGACTGTGTATAGATGATACTTTTGTGAAAGAAAGGGGGGATGGGGGTTAGGGGATGTTTATGTATGAATTATATATTGACGCAACCCAAAGGTATTTCTCCCCGTCTTCTCTTTTTCTGCATGAAGGGACGGAGAGGGGGGTTATGAATTAAGTGAAGCGACCTTATTATGGGTGTATTGTGTCCTGCTGCACTGTGTTTGACCCAGGGTAGTTGCCGGATGACCCGTCATCCATGAGGAGTTAATATGGGAGGGGTGGAGGTGGTGATGAAAGGGACCAATTTAGTGAACCTCTGAAAAAATATAAAATCAAATCCACATACCTAGATGAACTAGCAGCTAAAAACCCCAAATTGAGTTTTACCTGTAGCATTGGAGGACGACAAACCAGCAAAAGCAATACCACTTATACAACAAAATCTGAATATGATTCCGTGCCCACATAAAGTGGCACCCACACCACAACTAATGAAACTTTTCATCATTAACACATCGCTCTCATTTGGAGCAACATTGTTATTGAAATTAATAAGCAAGTAAACAAAATGCACGCACACACATCCATGTGTGTGTGTGTGTGTGTTTCTTTGTAGTTATAGAATTCCTTTTTTTTGTCTCATTATACAATTTTTTTTTTTTTTTAAACGGAATCCCTACGACGATGAGTCTTCTGCTGCCAATGGATATAGTGTAAATCCTTTTAGGTCAGAGGATGATCCAATAATGGTTGAGTGACTATATAAGCTACTAACTCTGATGGCTTTTTAAGTCATTCCCAAACAGATCTCGACCCGTCAAGACCATTTCAACTTCAGAGTCTCATTCGAACAAAACGACAAAGGTATTTCCCGAAACAGGTTTCATGGTCGAGGTTTTGGACGACGCTTCTTTGTGTGCCCCCGTAGACTTACATCTCGTTCTGGAACTACGTCGGTTACCATTTGCTGTGTCCTGGTACGGCTGTCTAGGCAAAGGGTTAAGGTATTCCCCCCCCCCCCCCCCCCGGAAACGTAAGCCCCCCCCCCTGCATAAATACTTTTCTACTTTTCTTTTCTTCTACTGGATCTGTATCTTCTGTGTTGTTGGTCTGCTCACGGTGTCACCGAGTTACAACAACGGAAACCGATCGTCCTCATTGTCTTCCAGTAGATATCTCCCTGTCCAAATATTCTGTGTACATGTGCGTGTGCAGCCAGCACTGAGAATTCTTTGAATGTATGTGTGTGGATCTATGTGAGGCGCCCCGATAGTATGAATGTGTGTGGTCTTTTGTAATGCCTAACTTGTGCTGGTATGGCTTGAATGTTGTATGATGACCGATGAACACAGCCAAATCTACCGAAATGTGCTTTATCTGTTGTGTTTAGCTGAGCCTTGTGATTGTTACGTGGTGAATGATTGCTTTGGATTTCGTTTGTCTCTATATCATCTAGAAGTGTCTGTGAATATTGTGTCTATGTTTGTTCATGCAGATCTGCTTGGACCGATGTATTAGTTGTATGTATCGCGTTGTAGTAATGCTCTGGACTGATATGTATGAGTGTTATTGGGTATTTCTCGATGCAGTTTGTATGATAGTCCCTGTGTGTTTTATTGGCCATAAGCTATGTATTGCTTATGCGTAGTCTGTGTGCATCCGATGATTGTTCATATTGCCTTGTTTTGTGTGAGTTGTAGTTTATGATGTATTTCTTAAATGTTTTCTGAGTTGTACCTTTGTTTCAGATATCATAAGGATGAATCCTTCCGCTACTCTTATCAACGGCACCGGCCCACGTGCCATGGCTTATGGGGCCCATGACTTCTCGTTTGGATACCCCGAGGGGGTCACCGTGGTGGACATCGTGCCGGACACGATACGACACCTGATCCACGATCACTGGAGCAACTATCCTCCAGTCAATCCCATGTGGCACTACCTCCTCGGCGTGATCTTTGTGTTTCTCTTCATATGTTCCTGTTCAGGTGAGTATTAAATCTAAGCAATTTCTGTTGTATGATTTTGTTTCATTTAAATAGATTTATGTACTGTCATGGTTTCTATCGGTTTGAGAAGTATTTGAATGTGCGTTTCTCTTTCGCTCTCAGGAAACGGTTTGGTGATGTATCTAGTCATGAAAAACAAGAATCTGAGGACTCCCGCCAACATGCTCGTCTTCAACCTGGCCTTCAGTGACTTCTGCATGCAAATCACTCAGTACCCACCTTACGTTTACAACTGTTTCAATGGCGGAGTATGGATGTTCTCTGCGTTCTTCTGTGAGGTGTACGCATGTCTAGGTGAGTTCTTCATCGCCCATCTAGAAAAAAATCCAACGAAATATGTGGGAGACAAAGAACAGTATTATCTTGTCCCAGTGTTTGCCATTTTTGCACACACCTAAACATATGTAAAAACAAAGATATGTGCATGCGCATGGGTACTAACATACATATAAAAATAGACATACATCTGTTCATCAGACATCATTTGTTCCGAAATCCGATGGAGCGACACATGAGAGGGCAAGCAATCGGTTGCACCTTCACATAGTTTGACAACAATCTAGATATTTCCTCCTACTGGTATTTTTTTTTTGTCAGAATTGAAAGACTCAAAACTTTTCTCTCATAACTTACACGATTCAATTATTTCTTCAGGAGCCATCTTCGGTCTGTGTTCTCTGTGGACGCTGGCCTTTGTTTCCTTCGACCGTTACAACGTCATTGTCAATGGAGTGTCTTCTGCTCCCCTCACCAAGGGAAGGGCCTTCCTCTACATCCTCTTTTGCTGGGCTTACTCCATCGGTTGGTCCATTCCCCCCTTCCTCGGCTGGGGAGCTTACATTCCCGAGGGTGAGTGTGACGAATTATTCATGTCCGCAAGAAATAACAGTGAAACTTTTCCACCACATCTAATTTTTTTGTCCCATGTTGTAACGAGGTTTCTAAAATATATTCAGAACCTGACATTAAATATCACAATGTATTTCAATACCTGACAAAATAGATGGTTTTACTACAGAAATCACAATCTACTCAAACATAAAAAACAGACGTATACTAAGGGGGAGCATTTTCACTTGACCACATTTCAAAACCCATCATAACTGTTATCCCTAAGGGAAAAAAAGCTTTCACTGATATAATTGAGACCTTTGGCAACGTTAATGCAGGTTTCAAGTCTTATATAATATCAAGTGAACATATTTGGAAAACACCTTTTTCAGACCATTTTCTAAAATTCAAAACAGCCATGACGAGGGGTTTAGTATAAATGACACGGTCCGTCTAAATAAGTAGTCCATGTAGTTTTCACTTATCAGTACTCAGATAAGATAGTCCACAAAGAGTTAAAAAGAAATCAAGTGAGGAAGACGTTTATCACTGCATTCATTGAAAGCTCGAACGTAATAAGAGTTTCTCTTCGTACAGGTATCCTGGACTCGTGCTCTTATGACTACCTGTCTCGTGACGTCAACCGTCTCTCGTACGGTCTCTGCATCTTCGTCTTCGACTACATCGTGCCTCTCCTCATCATCGTCTTGGCTTATGTCTTCATCGTGAAGGCCATCTTTGCCCACGAGAAGGCCATGAGGGAACAAGCCAAGAAGATGAATGTGACCAACCTCCGATCCAACGCAGTGAGTTTCGATTGTTCTCTGTTAAATATAGATGAATTCTACATTAACGGGGTAAATACTTAATAACACTTTAACCTCGCCCAGACGGGAGCATTATAACGATCAAGGGTTAATGGCTTCAAAGAATGTTATCAGTTCTTCTTCAAGAGGCTGCTTCAGCGTCAATTTTCCAGTCCTTTGCATTCTCTTATAGAAGTAGGCTATTTCGAATGGCGATTACAAGAGGTTCAAATTGTTGCAGTATACACTCCCTGTTTCCGTTAAAATCTATCCATTATACCATACGATGGTCTAGCATTTGTTGATATAGCAGCATGTTATTGTAAGATGATGACCTGATCTATCAACTTTGTTACGTGACAGGACTCTAATGCTCAGTCGGCTGAGGTCCGCATCGCAAAGGTTGCAATGACTAATGTTGCCCTCTGGATTATTTGCTGGACACCTTATGCTATAGTCACTCTTCAGGTAACGCCGTTTATATGATATCGTCTCTTGTTGTTTATTGAAAGCTTTGCACATCCATAGTAATATGTACATAAGTGTAATCTCGTATAAAACTATTTGCAATAGGGTCTGGCCTTCGACCAGTCAAGCATCACGCCTCTGGTGTCCATGCTTCCCGCTCTGCTGGCCAAGAGTGCTGCTGTCTACAACCCAATGATCTACGCCATCAACCACCCCAAGTTCAGACTGGTAAGCTTTCTCTGTCTCTTTCCTCCTCCCCCCCTTCTCTCTCTCTCTCTCTTCCTCTTTCTATGCCTTATCGTTTTATTTCGTTTCACGCATGTCTTTGAAGATTGACGACGAACAGTTACAGTAACATCGGTAGACAGAGATAAGTTGTGATAGCCTTTCTAACCCTTTCTTCGCCACCCTTGCAGGCTCTTCAGAAGACTGTTCCATGGTTCTGTATCCACGAGCCCGAGGATAAGAATTCTGATTCGAAGTCGAATGCCACCGCGGTGGAGGGAAAGGACAGCTCCTAGGCAGGATATCACCTGATGAATGCGTTATAAGATCTTGCAAAGACTTATCGAAATAACATACGGAAAAACTTTCTATGAATCCCTTTCCTTGGAAAAATGAAAAAAAAAGCAAATCATCCAAAAAAAAAAAAAAAAGCATTTTATTAAATAAAAAATGGATCCAAGTACACATAAGTTTTAATTACCCTCACATAATAATTGTGTTTTTTTATGATGCGTTTTTCACATCCAAAAATGACTGACCTCATAATTTGGCTTATAAAGCACTAGCACTTAGGTACATGATATGAATATATGCCTTTTGCGGACTTCAGTAGTCACAAGTAGTTATGCACACACACACACACACACACACACACACACACACACACACACACACACACACACACACACACACACACACACACACACACACACACACACACACACACACACACACACACACACACACACACACACACACACGCGCGCGCGCATATATATATTGCAGTATTTCACAAATGACACGTGAATATAATTTGCAGAAAAAAACACTGGTAAATAAGAAACGTAGTCCGAACGTTTTCGTCTATTTAAGACATCATCAAGGGAATACAGTAAGGGAGATACAGAGACAGTATATATAAGTAAAAATCACGTGGAAACCACTGTTGGAGTATTTCGATTACAGTTTGTAATCGAAATATATAGATTCTCCGTCTCCAGTCTTTTTTACTCCAACAGTGGTTTTCACGTGATTGACGAATGTGTGATTATATTTTTCACCTGTAATAAGTAAAAATATTGTAAGGAACATGGAAAGATGAATCACACAAGCCTGAGAAAATTACCCACAGTCCTCAGGTCACAGATGGACCAAATGTCCGGGCAGGATAACATCCAACAATTTTCTTTGAAATGAAATTATCAAGCCTGTACATACCTAAGCTTAGATTGATATTTTGATCAAAAGTTTGTTTAATGTGGCTTGATTCAATGATGTTCCTTTCAGTAAAGGAATTACAAGAGGTTATTTTACTGATATTTTTCCAGTCAATTATATGATTCTGGTCCCTCACATGAACAAAAATACCACTAGATATTTGACCACTTCTCACACTGTATTTGTGTTGATTAATTCTTGTTTGTATATCTATGCCAATTTTTCCGATGTGATTTTTTTGGCACTGCAGGCAAGGAATGGATTACACGCAACCATCAGTGTTATGTGGAGAATTTTTGATTTATTAGAATTATTGTATTAATTGGTTGCATTTCCATATGGCCATTTTGTAAGAGAACCATGTTGTTGTGTATGTTTCCCGCCAAGCCAGCCTGCATCCCCGCAATTCAGTTTTTATTACACCTTCAAAGTGTGCGCACGTTTTTATTGTAGTTTTTTAAATATAAAATAAATACACTGTTTTCCTTGTAATATACTTTCATTAGCCACCCGCATACAAACCTGCTCCCCCTTTTATCTGTATACATATATATATATATATATATATATGTATGTATATATATATATACATATATATATATATATATATGTAAATATATATATCTATATCTTTATGTGCATATATATGTATATATATATATATCGTTGTACAATTCCAGTAAGTTAGTCACGCAAGAGGGTTTCCGTCTGAAACCATGCTGGCTATCATTTATCAAACAGTTTCTTACTAAATGATGTTCGATAGCATCTCTGATGATAGTTTCCATCAATTTTCTTACGATGGAAGTCAAACTTATAGGCTTGTAGTTATTTGGATTTTTTTTGTCACCTTTTTTGAATAAGGAAGTAACGTTAGCTAGTTTCCAGTCTCTTGGGACATCTCCGGATATAACGGATTCCTTGAAAGTCATTTCTAAAAGAACAACATTCTCATTTTTCATTTCCTCTAAGATTCTTGGATGCCAACCGTCAGGCCCTGGTGTTTTATTAACTTTGAGTTTATCTATACACCTTTTAATTTTTTCCTTTGTTATATATACGGGATAGGAGGAAAGCTTCTAGGAGCTGTCAAGAGTTTTTACGAGAATAGTAGAGCATGTTTCAGGATAAGAAATGGAGAGAGTGAGTGGTTCGAGTTAAAGGTGGGACTTCGTCAGGAATGCGTTATGTCGCCCTGGCTGTTCAACTTGTACATGGATGGGGTGGTGCGAGAGGTAAATGCAAGGGTGGTGGGTCAGGGATTGGAGATGGTTAAATAAAATGGAGAAAAGTGGGAGGTGAGCCAGCTGTTGTTTGCGGACGACACTGCGCTTGTGGCAGGATCGGAGGAGGGATTGAGGAAGTTGGTGACAGAGTTTGGGAGAGTTTGAAAGAAGAAAGCTGAAGATAAATGTGGGTAAAATAAGGTGATGAGATGTACAAGGGGTGTAAGTGGCAGTAGACTGGAATTGAGCATTAAGGGAGAGCGACTGGAGGAAGTGGATAGTTTTAGATACTTGTGTGCAAATGTGGCAGGAAAAGGTGGAGTGGAGGTGGAGGTAGAATGTAGATTGAGAGAAGCGAGTATATGCCTTGGTGGATTAAAAAGTGTAATGAGGAATAGACATTTGGGAATGGATGCTAAGAGGAGACTGTATGAAGGAGTGATTGTTCCAACACCGCTGTACGGGACAGAAACATGGAACATAAGAGAGGAAGAGAGAAGGAGTTTGAATGTGTTTGAGATGAGGTGTCTGAGAAGTATGATGGGGGTTACTAGGCTAGATAGCGTGAGAAATGAGGAGGTGAGGAGGAGAACAGGGGTGGAAAGGGAGTTGGGAGATAGGGTTGATGAAAGAGTATTAGGATGGTTTGGACACATGGAAAGAATGAGTGAAGAAAGACTAGTAAAAAAGGTATGGAAGGCAGATGTGGAGGGAGTGAACATGAGGGGACGTCGTAGGATGAGATGGGTGGATGGGGTGAATGGAGCTTTGGGGAAGAGGGGAATGTCTGTTGAGGAAGGACGGGAGAGGACAGATGACAGGGGTGAATGGAGAATGGTTGTATATGACTGATGTGATACATGAGGTGGAATGGGCGCGGGGATGGGGGGTGAGGTAATATGTGTGAGCAAAATTTGATGCAGCCCAAAGGGATTTCCCCCCGTCTTCTCCTTTTATGCATAGGGGGACGGAGAGGAGGGGTCGCCGATATAATGAAGCGGCCTTGTTGTGGATATGCTGTGACTTGCGACACTGCCTCTGACCCAGGGCAGTGGACAAGGTGCAGGGATGACCCGTCATCCAGGAGGTGCTAAGATGGGAGGGAGGGTGGAGGGGAGTGGAGTGTATTTAGGGATGGAATGGGTGGGAATGTTTTTATGCCTTTTCCTTTTTGGCTACCTCCCTTGCAAGGGGGAAAAAGTGTTGGTATATGTATGTATGTATGTATATTTACGGTAATGAGTAAGTTTACCCTAGACTTTTCACAGGTTTCAGTTTGGAGTTCACTTTGAGGTGTTTCGTTACGGATACTGAGCTAAAATAATGGTTTAAAATATCACACATTCCTTCATTTGAATATTCAAGTTGACCGTCAGCAGATAATAGTGAACCAATGTGATTCCTAACAAGCTTTTTATCTAACTATCTAACTTTTATCTAACTATCTAACTTTTTATGTAACTATAGAATTCTTTGGGATTCTCTTTGGATTTATCAGCGATATTCATTTCGGATTGTCGTTTTCGTTTTTTATTGTCTTTTTTTAAATCTCTCTGTATTGATACATACTTTTTTCAGTTTCTTTGTCAAGCCATTTTGGGCGAGCATGATTTGGGGGACGTCTGTCTTTAAAAGTAATGTAAGTATGAATCATCTTAGTGAAAATATTTTGAAATATTCCCCATATATGATCTACAGGTCTTTCGCTTAATTTTGCCTCCCAATCTATAAGCTGAAGCTCCTGACGTAGTCCTATGAACTGAGCTTTACTGAAATCGGGTACTTAGAAACACAAGTAAAATGTCTTAGTAGGTTCAATCTAACTAAATTGTGATCGCTCTTTGCAACAGTTTCACTGACTTCTACATCGGTTATCATGCTTTCGCGGCTAGTGATTAATAGATCGAGTAAGTTTCCATGTCTTGTGGGCTCCTCTTTTACATGCTGAACTAAGTAATTGTCACCGAGAAAATCAATCTAGCGACTACCTATATTGTTGAATGTGATGGTTAATTCTACATTAAGAAACTTCTTTTTTTTTTCTCTCTTCTTATTTTAAAACGTGGCAATAACGCCTCTGTAAATGACCATTCTTGATATTAATAAGTTAAGTTTTCCCAAATCCCAGGAATTCTGCTCTCTAGGACCTTCGTCAATGGGGGTTAGCCTTAGTTTGAAGGGCACGCAATCTAAGGAGTAAGGTAGTTACTATTAGGGTAGGTAATGGTTTCACACAGTGTGGGAGTATGAGTTAATTAGGAGAAGCCAAAGCTCTTCTCAGATTAAGAGAAGTCACCTCACATTTGGCAGCGCTTGCAAGTCTTGCTTCTTTGTTAATCTCACAGTATTGCTTATTTGTCCTTCTGCTTAATTTTATAACCTCAAAAAACATACAGGACTTCTTCCTCGTGTAAATATAGATCTCGGCATCTAAAACAAGAACAGATGTGTTTGCCTTTAGATCTGGAGGTATTTGAGGGATGAATTTTTATCCTTCTAGCTCTAATTATATATTTCCATTAAACAGTTTGTACATCTCAGCCTCGCTGGTAATGATTATGATTAAAGCATCGAGAATATAAACAATTCGGGTTACAAAGATGCCAATGAAGGCGAGAATTTCTAGGATATTCAACCTCTAATCTCGATCATTAACGTTTTCCGCTTTTTATCCTCATTTTCGTGACTGTTACACTTCAGTGGAGTATCTAATAGAAATTCATCAAGTATCCGATTATGTGTCACATTTTTGTTTGGTATAATCTGTTTAGCCAGTTCAATTGTATGGGCCACGGGTGAACGAGCCAGTCAAGTAATCTGCCTACAGCCGTCCTGTTAACAACCATCGTATTTCTCTCAGAACCAACGCCTCAAAAGGTCCTGCCTATTTCTTGTCGAATTTATTAAGTAATGTCGAGTTAATGACTAATTTGCCAAATTGACTGCCTGCATTTAGCTGTCCTAGGAAGAAGTATTCCTATAAGCTGTATAATGAGGTGGAATTCAAACAAAACATTGTCAAATTGGGAAAAGTTTTAATGATGAAATTTCCTAAAATGGAGCCGTTGATGCTGATGTGTATGATACCGTGACATATCTTGGACTCTTCGTTAGGAAAGTCTTGAAGATGTTCATGGAATGGTGCGCCACGGAAAGGAGGCCGCCATTGGACGAAACAAAGACATTGCGCTCAAGAGGAAAACTAGGTAATCTGTTTGAAAGTTGATCTTAGGATATCTCTCTTTGGTTAAGAGTATGTAAAAATCTTAAACGCTTCATGTCCACTTCTCGGTATGAAACTGAAGTATTCTCCTGTTGTTGGTTCCTGGTGAGTGCTATGCAGTTGTGAACAGAATTACTGGGTTGTTTGGGAGCGACATTTTGGAGACCGAACTTCAATCATCGTGATAACTTTGTATATGTCATTCCTATTTATGAATTATGAGCCACACAATCCTTATGTTGGCAGGCAAACATGTACACATGTTCTAAGAGTGGATATCTTGATTAAGGGATACGAGGTCTTGCTAGACTTGTATTAAATAGTGATTACCAGTCTGCTGGAAAGGCCCGAGGCTTGTATATTTTTCTTTGGAATGTCCTTCATTACCAATTTGTCGGTCATGTGACAAATGATAACACATGCAGATTCTCCTTTAGAGGTGGAAGATGTTCGTCCTTAAAGCTATTTTTCTAAAATATATTCGGAGTTTTTGGTGAGATGTGGTATGAGTACCTGCTACCTACCAGAGTCTGTGTAGGGCGCTCCAGCTGAAAATGTCATTCTCCAATTAGTACAAAGGGACCATTCTTTACTAACATAGGTTCCTATGGTTGCTTCAAGCTCCTGGACATTCACGGAGGCCGTTGAAGCCGTGGCTGAATCGGTGCCCTTTGCATGAACATATGTATTGAACGTTCCATCTTCTGTTTTAATAAAGACGTCTAAATAGGGAAGGGAATCGTTGCGATTCATGAACGATACACAAACCTGATGTTTACTCAAATAGGTGGCACAGTTTCAGTAGTTACTTCTCGCCTTCTTTAGTGATAAATATAGATAAATAAATATATGAATAAAATCAAATAGATAATTAAGTAATCGATAAACGGAACCGACATAACGGCAATATGTGTATGGCTTGAAATTGTTAAAAGAAAAAAAAGTATCTTCTCTCCGGCTTCCATGAAAAAAATGCAAATAGTATGTCCAGAGAGTGGAATACCCAATACCTCTCTTCAACTATGAAATTATCACAAAAATTGAATGCCATTTCCAGAAGGGTGCCTCTAAACAACTCAATGACTCTGTCCTCAACTAAACCTTAACCACAATAAGCGAACATAAAGATCCTACCAACATCTGATGCACTCTTCGATATCAAAAGAAGACTTAATATCAACTCGCAAACCAATGACCTACTTGTCCTCCCGAGCCCTGAGCCCATATTAAGATATCGGAAGCCTTTCTCTACTGACGGTATTCTTCATGCGAAGCGCCATACCAGCCGACAACTCTAAAGGTAAAACTCCTGACGGTAAATCCTTTCCTAAGTTGCACCATATCCTGCGGCACACCAGAAATAACGACTCCATTTTCTTCGTGTCCTTTTCTATATTTTTTCTTCATTTCAGCTCCTTTCTTAATTACGCATGACTTGAAAATACTCCTTGATAGAGTAACATGTTTTTGATGTACTCTTACTTTGAACTAATTATATATCTATAATCATGGGTTTTGTCCAGTTTCACATTAACTTTCCGCATAACAGCGGGCTATAGCGAGGAATATATATATATATATTTTTAAATTTCTAATTGTGAAACTGCCGTCATTTTTAGCACTACTTGTTTGAAGTAACATGTAAATATATAGATATATCGTTTTTAAAGAGGTTTGCTGAGAAGCAATGCATCCATACACTTGCCTTTATCCTTCTAGCAATAAGATATTAGTTAGTGCTGGACTGCCCTTAGGGTCGGAAATTGTTGGGAAATTCTGATTTAAAGTAAACTGTTGTGGTTCCAACTTCTCTCCATAAGTTGGTGAGATCTGTATTTATATACAAAGGGGAAAGCATGTTTTTCCTAATCTACCCACAAGTACAATGCATGACAATCGTACAATGTTATTCGCACGTATGTACACCACAACATTGCTCGGCCACCACCACTTGGTGACCCCACCGAAGAAACGAAGATAAGAAATGACCAGGCAAGACAAAGGCAAACCATATACAACACAATCCACACACATTACAGGCTAATTACAAAACTGTGCAAAAGAATAATGACATTAGCACACCCATATCCATAAACATAACATACATAAGTGGATAAGGACAATACATAGGAATATACACACATCAAGAATATATATGAAAATAAGAACTGTATACAAGTACGAGAAATACACAAAAGAACTGTATACAAGCACAAGAAATACACAAAAGAATTGTATGCAAGCACAACAAAATACAAGAAAGAATTGTATACAAGCACAAGAAATACACAAAAGAACTGTATACAAACACAAGAAATACACATAATACAAATCAATACACTCACACATAAACAAGATATATACATTATGCAAACAATAGACTTAATAGAGAAACAAGATACAAAGTACAGGTCAAGACAAGGATGAATGATGACATAAGCAATGCACAAATACAATTAAACAATATATTACTAATAATTCAGCAAATTGTCATAAAGGTGGTGTATACAATATTCCTTGCAAAACGTGTCACCAATTCTATATTGGTCAAACTGGAAAGGAGCTATCGGTTATTATGAGTGAACTTGAGTGAACGACCGAGGATGAGATGGATGGATGGGGTGAAGGGGGCGATGAGTAAGAGGGGAATGTCTGTTGAACAAGGAAGGAAGAAGGTAGGAGGTAGGGATGAGTGGAGAATGACTGTGTATAGATGATACTTTTGTGAAAGAAAGGGGAGATGGGGGATGGGGGTTAGGGGATGTTTATGTATGAATTATATATTGACGCAACCCAAAGGTATTTCTCCCCGTCTTCTCTTTTTCTGCATGAAGGGACGGAGAGGGGGGTTATGAATTAAGTGAAGCGACCTTATTATGGGTGTATTGTGTCCTGCTGCACTGTGTTTGACCCAGGGTAGTTGCCGGATGACCCGTCATCCATGAGGAGTTAATATGGGAGGGGTGGAGGTGGTGATGAAAGGGACCAATTTAGTGAACCTCTGAAAAAATATAAAATCAAATCCACATACCTAGATGAACTAGCAGCTAAAAACCCCAAATTGAGTTTTACCTGTAGCATTGGAGGACGACAAACCAGCAAAAGCAATACCACTTATACAACAAAATCTGAATATGATTCCGTGCCCACATAAAGTGGCACCCACACCACAACTAATGAAACTTTTCATCATTAACACATCGCTCTCATTTGGAGCAACATTGTTATTGAAATTAATAAGCAAGTAAACAAAATGCACGCACACACATCCATGTGTGTGTGTGTGTGTGTGTGTGTGTGTGTGTTTCTTTGTAGTTATAGAATTCCTTTTTTTTTTGTCTCATTATACAATTTTTTTTTTTTAAAACGGAATCCCTACGACGATGAGTCTTCTGCTGCCAATGGATATAGTATAAATCCTTTTAGGTCAGAGGATGATCCAATAATGGTTGAGTGACTATATAAGCTACTAACTCTGGTGGCTTTTTAAGTCATTTTCAAACAGATCTCGACCCGTCAAGACCATTTCAACTTCAGAGTCTCATTCGAACAAAACGACAAAGGTATTTCCCGAAACAGGTTTCATGGTCGAGGTTTTGGACGACGCTTCTTTGTGTGCCCCCGTAGACTTACATCTCGTTCTGGAACTACGTCGGTTACCATTTGCTGTGTCCTGGTACGGCTGTCTAGGCAAAGGGTTAAGGTATCCCCCCCCCCCGGGAAATGTAAGCCCCCCCTGCATAAATACTTTTCTACTTTTCTTTTCTTCTACTGGATCTGTATCTTCTGTGTTGTTGGTCTGCTCACGGTGTCACCGAGTTACAACAACGGAAACCGATCGTCCTCATTGTCTTCCAGTAGATATCTCCCTGTCCAAATATTCTGTGTACATGTGCGTGTGCAGCCAGCGCTGAGAATTCTTTGAATGTATGTGTGTGGATCTATGTGAGGCGCCCCGATAGTATGAATGTGTGTGGTCTTTTGTAATGCCTAACTTGTGCTGGTATGGCTTGAATGTTGTATGATGACCGATGAACACAGCCAAATCTACCGAAATGTGCTTTATCTGTTGTGTTTAGCTGAGCCTTGTGATTGTTACGTGGTGAATGATTGCTTTGGATTTCGTTTGTCTCTATATCATCTAGAAGTGTCTGTGAATATTGTGTATATGTTTGTTCATGCAGATCTGCTTGGGCCGATGTATTAGTTGTATGTATCGCGTTGTAGTAATGCTCTGGACTGATATGTATGAGTGTTATTGGGTGTTTCTTGATGCAGTTTGTATGATAGTCCCTGTGTGTTTTATTGACCATAAGCTATGTATTGCGTATGCGTAGTGTGTGTGCATCCGATGATTGTTCATATTGCCTTGTTTGGAGTGAATTGTAGTTTATGATATATTTCTTAAATGTTTTCTGAGTTGTACCTTTGTTTCAGATATCATAAGGATGAATCCTTCCGCTACTCTTATCAACGGCACCGGCCCACGTGCCATGGCTTATGGGGCCCATGACTTCTCGTTTGGATACCCCGAGGGGGTCACCGTGGTGGACATCGTGCCGGACACGATACGACACCTGATCCACGATCACTGGAGCAACTATCCTCCAGTCAATCCCATGTGGCACTACCTCCTCGGAGTGATCTTTGTGTTTCTTTTCATATGTTCCTGCTCAGGTGAGTTCTAAATCAGAGCAATTTCTGTTTTGTGATTTTTTTTTATCTAAACAGATTCACATACTGTCATGGTTTCTTTCGGTATGAGAAGTGTTTGAAATGTGCCTTACTCTTTCGCTCTCAGGAAACGGTTTGGTGATGTATTTAGTCGTGAAAAACAAGAATCTGAGGACTCCCGCCAACATGCTCGTCTTCAACCTGGCCTTCAGTGACTTCTGCATGCAAATCACTCAGTACCCACCTTACGTTTACAACTGTTTCAATGGCGGAGTATGGATGTTCTCTGCATTCTTCTGTGAGGTGTACGCATGTCTAGGTGAGTTCTTCATCGTCCATCTGGAACAAAATCCAACGAAAAATGTGGAAGACAAAGAACAGTATTATCTTGTCCCAGTGTGTGCCATTTTTTGCACACACCAAACAGGTAAAAAACAAAGATATTTGTGTGCTCATAGGTACTTACATACATCTGTTCATCAAACCTCATTTTTTTCCGAAATCCGATGGAGTGACACAAAAGAAGGGAAGCAATCGGTTGCACCTTCATATAGTTTGACATCAATCTAGATATTTCCTCATACTGGTATTCTTTTGTCAGACTTAAAGACTCAAAATTTTTCCTCTCATAACTCACACGATTCAATTATTTCTTCAGGGGCCATCTTCGGTCTGTGTTCTCTGTGGACTCTGGCCTTCGTTTCCTTCGACCGTTACAACGTCATTGTCAATGGAGTGTCTTCTGCTCCCCTCACCAAGGGAAGGGCCTTCCTCTACATCCTCTTCTGCTGGGCCTACTCCATCGGTTGGTCTATCCCCCCCTTCCTTGGTTGGGGAGCTTACATTCCCGAAGGTGAGTGCGACGAATTATTCATGTCCGAAAGAAATATCACTGCATCTTTTCTACCACTTTTTTTTTTCTCTACCATGATGTAACGAGATTTCTAAAATATGTTCAGAACCAGCCATTAACCATCACAATGTATTTCAATACCTGACAATATAGATGGTTTTACTACAGAAATCACAATCTACTCAAACATAAAAAACAGACGTATACTAAGGGGAGCATTTTCACTTGACCACATTCCAAAACCCATCATAACTGTTATCCTTAAGGGAAAAAAAGCTCTCACTGATATAATTGAAAACTTTGGCAACGTATAAGTCTTTCAAGTCTTATATAATATCAAGTCAACATATTTGGAAAGCGCCTTTTTCAGACCATTTTCTAAAAATCAAAATAGCCATGAGGAGGAGTTTAGTATAAATGACACGGTCCGTCTAAATAAGTAGTCCATGTAGTTTTTACTTATCAGTATTCAGATAAGATAGTCTTCAAAGAGTTAAAAAGAAATGAAGTGAGGAAGACGTTTATCATTGCATTCATTGAAAGCTCGAAGGTAATAAGAGGTCCTGTTCGTACAGGTATCCTGGACTCGTGCTCATATGACTACCTGTCTCGTGACGTCAACCGTCTCTCGTACGGTCTCTGCATCTTTGTCTTCGACTACATCGTTCCTCTCCTCATCATCGTCTTGGCTTATGTCTTCATCGTGAAGGCTATCTTTGCCCACGAGAAGGCCATGAGGGAACAAGCCAAGAAGATGAATGTGACCAACCTCCGATCCAACGCAGTGAGTTTCGATTGTTCTCTGTTAAATATAGATGAATTCTACATTAACGGGGTAAATACTTAATAACACTTTAACCTCGCCTAGACGGGAGCATTATAACGATCAAGGGTTAATGGCTTCAAAGAATGTTATCAGTTCTTTTTCAAGATGCTGCTTCAGCGTCAATTTTCCAGTCCTTTGCATTCTCTTATAGAAGTAGGCTATTTCGAATGGCGATTACAAGAGGTTCATATTTTTGCAGTATACACTCCCTGTTTCCGTTAAAATCTATCCATTATACCATGCGATGGTCTAGCATTTGTTGATATAGCAGCATGTTATTGTAAGATGATGACCTGATCTATCAACTTTGTTACGTGACAGGACTCTAATGCTCAGTCGGCTGAGGTCCGCATCGCAAAGGTTGCAATGACTAATGTCGCCCTCTGGATTATTTGCTGGACACCTTATGCTATAGTCACTCTTCAGGTAACGCCGTTTATATGATATCGTCTCTTGTTGTTTATTGAAAGCTTTGCACATCCATAGTAATATGTACATAAGTCTAATCTCCTATAAAACTATTTGCAATAGGGTCTGGCCTTCGACCAGTCAAGCATCACGCCTCTGGTGTCCATGCTCCCCGCTCTGCTGGCCAAGAGTGCTGCTGTCTACAACCCAATGATCTACGCCATCAACCACCCCAAGTTCAGACTGGTAAGCTTTCTCTGTCTCTTTCCTCCTCCCCCCCTTCTCTCTCTCTCTCTCCCTCTCTCTGTCTCTCTTCCTCTTTCTATGCCTTATCGTTTTATTTCGTTTCACGCATGTCTTTGAAGATTGACGACGCACAGTTACAGTAACATCGGTAGACAGAGATAAGTTGTGATAGCCTTTCTAACCCTTTCTTCGCCACCCTTGCAGGCTCTTCAGAAGACTGTTCCATGGTTCTGTATCCACGAGCCCGAGGATAAGAATTCTGATTCGAAGTCGAATGCCACCGCGGTGGAGGGAAAGGACAGCTCCTAGGCAGGATATCACCTGATGAATGCGTTATAAGATCTTGCAAAGACTTATCGAAATAACATACGGAAAAACTTTCTATGAATCCCTTTCCTTGGAAAAATGAAAAAAAAAGCAAATCATGCAAAAAAAAAAAAAAAAAGCATTTTATTAAATAAAAAATGGATCCAAGTACACATAAGTTTTAATTACCCTCACATAATAATTGTGTTTTTTTATGATGCGTTTGTCACATCCAAAAATGGCTTACCTAATAATTTGGCTTTTAAAGCACCAGCACTTAGGTACATGATATGAATATATGCCTTATGCGGACTTCAGTAGTCACAAGTAGTTATGTTCACACACACACACACACACACACACACACACACACACACACACACACACACACACACACACACACACACACACACACACACACACACACACACACACACACACACACACACACACACACACACACACACACACACGCACACACACATATACATGTATATATATATTGCAGTATTTCACAATTGGCACGTGAATATAATTTGCAGAAAAACCCACTGGTAAATAAGAAACGTAGTCCGAACGTTTTCGTCTGTTTAAGAAATCATCAAGGGAATACAGTAAGGGAGATACAGAGACAGTATATCTAAGTAAAAATCACGTGGAAACCACTGTTGGAGTATTTCGATTGCAGTTTGTAAGCGAAATATATAGATTCCCCGTCTCCAGTCTTTTTTACTCCAACAGTGGTTTTCACGTGATTGACAAATGTGTGATTACATTTTTCACCTGTAATAAGTAAAAATATTGTAAGGAACATGGAAAATTACCAACAGTCCTCAGGTCACAGATGGACCAAATGTCCGGGCAGGAAAACATGTAACAATTGATATGAAATTATCAAGCCTGTACATACCTAAGCTTAGATTGATATTTTGATCAAAAGTTTGTTTAATGTGGCTTGATTCAATTATTTTCCTTTCAGTAAAGGAATTACAAGAGGTTATTTTACTGGCATTTTTCCAGTCAATTACATGATTCTGGTCCCTCACATGAACTAAAATACCAAAAGATATTTGACCACCTCTCACACTGTATTTGTCTTGATTAATTCTTGTTTGTATATCTATGCCAATTTCTCCGATGTGATTTTTTTTGGCACTGCAGGCAAGGAATGGATTACACGCAACCATCAGTGTTATGTGGAGAATTTTTGATTTATTAGAATTATTGTGTTAATTGGTTGCATTTCCATATGCCCATTTTGTAAGAGAACCATGTGGTTGTGTATGTTTTCCGCCAAGCCAGCCTGCATCCCCGCAATGCAGTTTTTATTACGCCTTCAGAGTGTACGCACGTTTTTATTGTAGTTTTTTAAATATAAAATGAATACACTGTTTTCCTTGTAATATCATTTCATTAGCCACCCGCATACAAACCTGCTCCCCCTTTTATCTGTATATATATATATATATATATAGTATTGTAGAATTCGAGTAAGTCACGCAAGAACGTTTCCGTCTAAAACCATGCTGGCTATCATTTATCAAACAGTTATTTTCTAAATGATGTTCGATAGCATCTCTGATGATAGTTTCCATAATTTTTCCTACGATTGCAGTCAAACTTATAGGCTTGTAGTTATTTGGATTTTTTTTTGTCACCTTTTTTAAATATGGGAGTAACGTTAGCTAGCTTCCATTCTCTTGGGACATCTCCGGATATAATGGATTTCTTGAAAGTCATTTCTAATGGAACAACAATCTCATTTTTCATTTCCTTTAAGATTCTTGGATACCAACCGTCAGGCCCTGGTGTTTGATTAACTTTGAATTTCACTATACACCTTTTAATTTTTTCTTTTGTTATATTTACCGTAGTGAGTAAGTTTACCCTAGACTTTTCACAGGTTTCAGTTTGGAGTTCACTTTGAGGTGTTTTGTTCACGAATACTGAGCTAAAATAATTTTTTAAAATATCACACATTCCTTCATTTGAATATTGAAGTTGCCCGTCAGCAGATAATAGTGAACTAATGTGATTCCTAACAACCTTTTTATCTCTAATGTAACTATAGAGTTCTTTGGGATTCTCTTTGGATTTATCAGAGATATTTATTTCGTATTGTGTTTTCGTTTTTTATTGTCTTTTTCAATTCTCTCTGTATTAATACATAACTTTGACAGTTATTAGATGCACCTGAGCACTTATATTTCTTGTAAGCCTGTCTCTTGTTAGCAATACTTTTTCAGTTTCTTTGTCAAGCCACTTTGGGCGAGTCTGATTTGGGGGACGTATGTCCTTAAAAGGAATGTAAGTATGAATCATCTTAGTGAGCGTATTTTGAAATTTTTCCCACATCTGATCTACAGGTCTTTCGCTTAATTTTGCCTCCCAATCTGTAAGCTGAAGCTCCTGACGTAGTCCTATGAACTAAGCTCTACTGAAATCGGGTATTTTAGAAACACAAGTATCTATTCTAAAATGTTTTAGTAGTTTGAATCAAACTATGATCGGTGGTTGCAACAGTTTCACCAACCTCTACATCGGTTATCATTGTTTCACGGCTAATGATCAATAGATCGAGTAAGTTTCCATGTCTTGTGGGCTCTTTTACATTCTGAACTAAGTAATTGTCACCGAGAAAATCTATCAAGCGACTACCTATATGCTTATACACATTAATGAATGTGATGGTTAATTCTACATTAAGAAACTTCTTTTTTTTTCTCTCTTTTTATTTTAAGCCTGGCACTAACGTCTCTGTAAATGGCCATTCTTGATATTAATAAGTTAAGTTTTCCCAAATCCCAGGAATTCTGCTATCTAGGGCCTTCGTCAATGGGGGGTAGCCTTCGTTTGAAGGGCATCCGATCTAACAAGTGAGGTAGTTACTATTAGGGTAGGTAATGGTTTCAGACAGTGTGGGTGTATGAGTTAATTAGGAGAAGCCAAAGCTGTTCCCAGATTAAGAGAAGTCACGACACATTTGGCAGCGCTTGCAAGTCTTGCTTCTTTGTTAATCTCACAGTATTGCTTATATGTCCTTCTGCTTTTTTTCATAACCTCAAAAAACATACAGGACTTCTTCCTTTTGTAAATATAGCTCTCTGCATCTAAAACAAGAACAGATGTGTTTGCCTTTAGATCTGGAGGTATTTGAGGGATTAATTTTTATCCTTCTAGCTCTAATTATGTATTTCCATTAAACAGTTTGTACATCTCAGCCTCGCTGGTAATGATTATGATTAAAGCATCGAGAATAAAAACAATTCGGGTTACAAAGATGCCAATGAAGGCGAGAATTTCTAGGATATTCAACCTCTAATCTCGATCATTAACAAGTTTTCCGCTTTTTATCCTCATTTTCGTGACTGTTACACTTCAGTGGAGTATCTAATAGAAATTCATCAAGTATCCGATTATGTGTCACATTTTTGTTTGGTATAATCCGTTTAGCCAGTTCGATTATAGGAGCCACGGGTGAATGAGCCGGCCAAGTAATTAATCAGCCTACAGCCGTCCTGCTAACAACCATCGTATTTCTCTCAGAACCACCGCCTCAAAAGGTCCTGCCTATTTCTTGTCGAATTTATTAAGTAATGTCGAGTTAATGACTAATTTGCCAAATTGACTGCCTGCATTTAGCTGTCCTAGTAAGAAATATTCCTATTAAGCTGTATAATGAGGTGGAATTCAAACAAAACATTGTCAAATTGGGAAAAGTTTTAATGATGAAATTTCCTAAAATGGAGCCGTTGATGCTGGTATGTATGATACCGTGACACATCTTGGACTTTTCGTTAGGAAAGTCTTGAAGATGTTCGCTGGAATGGCACACCACGGAAAGAAGGCCGCCATTGGACGATACAAAGACATTGCGCTCAAGAGGAAAACTAGTTAATCTGTTTGAAAGTTGATCTTAGGATATCTCTCTTTGGTTAAGAGTATGTAAAAATCTTAAACGCTTCATGTCCACTTCTCGGTATGAAACTGAAGTATTCTCCTGTTGTTGGTTCCTGGTGAGTGCTATGCAGTTGTGAACAGAATTACTGGGTTGTTTGGGAGCGACATTTTGGAGACCGAACTTCAATCATCGTGATAACTTTGTATATGTCATTCCTATTTATGAATTATGAGCCACACAATCCTTATGTTGGCAGGCAAACATGTACACATGTTCTAAGAGTGGATATCTTGATTTAGGGATACGAGGTCTTGCTAGACTTGTATTAGATAGTGATTACCAGTCTGCTGAAAAGGCCCGAGGCTTGTATATTTTTCTTTGGAATGTCCTTCATTACCAATTCGTCGGTCATGTGACAATTAATAACACATGCAGATTCTTCTTTAGAGGTGGTAGATGTTCGTCCTTAAAGATATTTTTCTAAAATATATTTGGAGTTTTTGGTGAGATGTGGTATGGGTACATGCTACCCACCAGGGTCTGTGTAGGGCGCTCCAGCTGAAATTGTCTTTCTCCAGTTAGTACAGAGGAACCATTCTCTCCTAACACAGATTCCTATGGTTTCTTCAAGCTCCTGGACATTCACGGAGGCCGTTGAGGCCGTGGCTGAATCGGTGCCCTTTGCATGAACATATGTATTGAACGTTCCGCCTTCTATTTTAATAAAGACGTCTAAATAGGGAAGGGAATCGTTCCAATTTATTTTTGATACACAAAACCTGATATTTACTCAAATAGGTGGCACAATTTCGGCAGTTACTGCTCGCCCTATTTCGCGATAAAAGATAGATAAATAGATAGATGAATGAAATAAAGTAGATAATTAAGTAATCGATAAACGGAATCGACATAACGGCAATATGTGTATGGCTTGAAATTGTTTGAAAAATATCTTCTCTCCGTTTTCCATGAAAAAATCCAAACAGTATGTCCAGACAGTGGAATACCCAATACCTCTCTTCAACTATGAAATTATCACATCAAATTAATGCCATTTCCAAAAAGGTGCCTCTAAACAACTCAATGATTCTGTCCTCAATTGTACCTTAACCACAATAAGCGAACTTGAAGATCCTACCAACATCTGAGGCACTCTATATTATCAAAAGCTGCCCTAACATCAACTCGCAAACTAATGACCTACTTGTCCTCCCGAGCCCAGAGCCCATATCAAGATATCGGAAGCCTTTCTCTACTGACGGTATTCTTCATGCGAAGCGCCATGCCAGCCGACAACTCTAAAGATAAACCTCCTGACAGTAAATCCTTTCCTAAGTTGCACCATATCCTGCGGCACACCAGAAATAACGACTCCATTTTCTTCGTGTCCTTTTCTATATTTTTCTTAATTTCAGCTCCTTTCTAATTACGCATGACTTGAAAATACTCCTTGATAGAGTAACATGTTTTTGATGTACTCTTACTTTGAACTAATTATATATTTATAAGCATGGGTTTTGTCCAGTTTCACATTAACTTGCCGCATAACAGCGGGCCATAGCGAGGAAAATATATATATATTTTTAAAGATTTCTAATTGTGAAACTGCCGTCATTTTTAGCACTACTTGTTTGAAGTAACATGTGAATATACAAATATATCGTTTTTAAAGAGCTATTATGTCATGTCAACAACTGTTCTAAATACCTTTATAGACTTAATATATCAGATAAAGGAAAGGAAGGAATTAGTATATGATTATTACAAATATCTTAGGAGCATACTCGTTTATAAACGTGAAAGCCGACTGTGTATATTGACCCCATTACTAGTCCTATTTTATTTCTGTTAAAAAGAAGTACACAAAGAAGTAAATGTTTATTTAGTGTATGCCGAGACAGCCGCCCTTGCACCGTCATAGCCGGAGCAAAGACTCTTCCTGCTCTAGAATCAGTGCTATTCAAAGGTGTTCCATTAGTTGTGTAGAGACCCCCATTTTATAATATAGATTATTTTACTATAAACATTCTACCAACTTGATACAATGGTGAATTTAATGGTGGTATCGACTATTTTACAGTTTAGTAAATTATTGTGACTTATCAAAAACTATACTCATACAACGTGTACATGTAATGCGATCAAATTGTGAACTGTGATTTGAGGATTTTATTAACTACTAAAAATATATGACCTGCACGGTGATTTGTGTGTGAGTCTCATTTCACAAGTGCATACATAAACTAAAGCCTTTTTCCCTCTTACAAGAGAGGTAGCCAAAAAAACAAAGGCATAAAAAACACTCTCACTCAATCCATCGCCAACATATTCCACTCCCCTCCCCCCCTCTTCCCTCCCTCTTATCTTGGCACCTTCTGGATGACGGGTCATCCCTGCATCTTACCCACCGCCCTGGGTCAGAAGTAGTGTCGCAATTATGAAGGTGAATAAGGGATTACAAATAATTTCCCTGCGTACCTATTTTTGATAGCGACATATGCAGTGGATTGCGTGAAATTCCTCTCTGCTAGGGAACATTCACTTCTGCCTGGAATAGAGCTCTATGTTTAGTTTGTTCCATATCTTTTCGTCTTCGTAAGTCCTTGCTTTAACTTATGTGTTTTTCTCTTTGTCGTAGATTTACCAGTCTGCCTCTTTTCTACAATCACTTTAATGGACAATAGTAATCATGACGGTTGCATACTTGCCATACGTTGTACTGTAAAATAAGAGGTAGCTGTAATTACCACAGACATACGTTTGTTGTTGATACCTTTAGACCAGCGTTTCCCAACCCTGGGGATGCTGAAACCAATTCTTGCTGAGAGGCAATGCATCCATACACTTGCCTTTATCCTTCTAGCAATAAGATATTAGTTAGTGCTGGACTGCCCTTAGGGTCGGAAATTGTTGGGAAATTCTGCTTTAAAGTAAACTGTTGTGGTTCCAACTTCTCTCCATAAGTTGGTGAGATCTGTATTTATATACAAAGGGGAAAGCATGTATTTCCTAATCTCCTCACAAATACAATGCATGACAATCGTACAATGTTATTCGCACGTATGTACACCACAACATTGCTGGGCCACCACCACTTGGTGACCCCACCGAGCAAACGAAAAGAAGAAATGTCAGGTAAAACAAAACCAACCCATATATAACACAGTCCACACACATTACAGGCTAATTACAAAAATGTGGAAAATAATGATGACATTAGGACACCCAGATACATAAACATAACCTACATAATTATAATTGCATGACATAAGGACAATACATAGGAATACATATACAAAACAAGAATATATATACAAATAAGAACTGTATACAAGTACAAGAAATACACGCAAGAACTGTATACAAGTACAAAAAATACACAAAAGAATTGTATGCAAGCACAAGAAATACAAGAAAGAATTGTATACAAGCACAAGAAATACACAAAAGAACTGTATACAAACACAAGAAATACACATAATACAAATCAATACACTCACACATAAACAAGATATATACATTATGCAAACAATAGACTTAATAGAGAAACAAGATACAAAGTACAGGTCAAGACAAGGATGAATGATGACATAAGCAATGCACAAATACAATTAAACAATATATTACTAATAATTCAGCACATTGTCATAAAGGTGGTGTATACAATATTCCTTGCAAAACGTGTCACCAATTCTATATTGGTCAAACTGGAAGGAGCTATCGGTTATTATGAGTGAACTTGAGTGAACGACCGAGGATGAGATGGATGGATGGGGTGAAGGGGGCGATGAGTAAGAGGGGAATGTCTGTTGAACAAGGAAGGAAGAAGGTAGGAGGTAGGGATGAGTGGAGAATGACTGTGTATAGATGATACTTTTGTGAAAGAAAGGGGAGATGGGGGATGGGGGTTAGGGGATGTTTATGTATGAATTATATATTGACGCAACCCAAAGGTATTTCTCCCCGTCTTCTCTTTTTCTGCATGAAGGGACGGAGAGGGGGGTTATGAATTAAGTGAAGCGACCTTATTATGGGTGTATTGTGTCCTGCTGCACTGTGTTTGACCCAGGGTAGTTGCCGGATGACCCGTCATCCATGAGGAGTTAATATGGGAGGGGTGGAGGTGGTGATGAAAGGGACCAATTTAGTGAACCTCTGAAAAAATATAAAATCAAATCCACATACCTAGATGAACTAGCAGCTAAAAACCCCAAATTGAGTTTTACCTGTAGCATTGGAGGACGACAAACCAGCAAAAGCAATACCACTTATACAACAAAATCTGAATATGATTCCGTGCCCACATAAAGTGGCACCCACACCACAACTAATGAAACTTTTCATCATTAACACATCGCTCTCATTTGGAGCAACATTGTTATTGAAATTAATAAGCAAGTAAACAAAATGCACGCACACACATCCATGTGTGTGTGTGTGTGTGTGTGTGTGTGTGTTTCTTTGTAGTTATAGAATTCCTTTTTTTTGTCTCATTATACATTTTTTTTTTTTAAAACGGAATCCCTACGACGATGAGTCTTCTGCTGCCAATGGATATAGTGTAAATCCTTTTAGGTCAGAGGATGATCCAATAATGGTTGAGTGACTATATAAGCTACCAACTCTGGTGTCTTTTTAAGTCATTCCCAAACAGATCTCGACCCGTGAAGACCATTTCAACTTCAGAGTCTCATTCGAACAAAACGACAAAGGTATTTCCCGAAACAGGTTTCATGGTCGAGGTTTTGGACGACGCTTCTTTGTGTGCCCCCGTAGACTTACATCTCGTTCTGGAACTACGTCGGTTACCATTTGCTGTGTCCTGGTACGGCTGTCTAGGCAAAGGGTTAAGGTATTCCCCCCCCCCCAGGAAACGTAAGCCCCCCCCCCTGCATAAATACTTTTCTACTTTTCTTTTCTTCTACTGGATCTGTATCTTCTGTGTTGTTGGTCTGCTTACGGTGTCACCGAGTTACAACAACGGAAACCGATCGTCCTCATTGTCTTCCAGTAGATATCTCCTTGTCCAAATATTCTGTGTACATGTGCGTGTGCAGCCAGCGCTGATAATTCTTTGAATGTATGTGTGTGGATCTATGTGAGGCGCCCCGATAGTATGAATGTGTGTGGTCTTTTGTAATGCCTAACTTGTGCTGGTATGGCTTGAATGTTGTATGATGACCGATGAACACAGCCAAATCTACCGAAATGTGCTTTATCTGTTGTGTTTAGCTGAGCCTTCTGATTGTTACGTGGTGAATGACTGTCTTGAATTTCGTTTGTCTATATCATCTAGAAGTGTCTGTGAATATTGTGTATATGTTTGCTCATGCAGATCTGCTTGGACCGATGTATTAGTGGTATGTATCGCGTTGTAGTAATACTCTGGGCTGATATGTATGAGTGTTATTGGGTGTTTCTCGATGCAGTTTGTATGATAGTCCCTGTGTGTTTTATTGGCCATAAGCTATGTATTGCTTATGCGTAGTCTGTGTGCATCCGATGATTGTTCATATTGCCTTGTTTTGTGTGAGTTGTAGTTTATGATGTATTTCTTAAATGTTTTCTGAGTTGTACCTTTGTTTCAGATATCATAAGGATGAATCCTTCCGCTACTCTTATCAACGGCACCGGCCCACGTGCCATGGCTTATGGGGCCAATGACTTCTCGTTTGGATACCCCGAGGGGGTCACCGTGGTGGACATCGTGCCGGACACGATACGACACCTGATCCACGATCACTGGAGCAACTATCCTCCAGTCAATCCCATGTGGCACTACCTCCTCGGAGTGATCTTTGTGTTTCTCTTCATATGTTCCTGTTCAGGTGAGTTCTAAATCAGAGCAATTTCTGTTTTGTGATTTTTTTTTATCTAAACAGATTCACATACTGTCATGGTTTCTTTCGGTATGAGAAGTGTTTGAAATGTGCCTTACTCTTTCGCTCTCAGGAAACGGTTTGGTGATGTATTTAGTCGTGAAAAACAAGAATCTGAGGACTCCCGCCAACATGCTCGTCTTCAACCTGGCCTTCAGTGACTTCTGCATGCAAATCACTCAGTACCCACCTTACGTTTACAACTGTTTCAATGGCGGAGTATGGATGTTCTCTGCATTCTTCTGTGAGGTGTACGCTTGTCTAGGTGAGTTCTTCATCGCCCATCTAGAACAAAATCCAACGAAATATGTGGAAGACAAAGAACAGTATTATCTAGTCCTAGTGTGTGCCATTTTTTGCACACACCAAACAGGTAAAAAACAAATATATATGTGTGCTCATGGGTACTTACATACATATGAAATATAGACATACATCTGTTTATCAGACCTCATTTGTTACGAAATACGATGGAGTGACACATAAGAAGGCAAGCAATCGGTTGCACCTTCACATAGTTTGACAACAATCTAGATATTTCCTCATACTGGTATTCTTTGTTAGACTTGAAAGACTCAAAACTTTTCCTCTCATAACTCACACGATTCAATTATTTCTTCAGGTGCCATCTTCGGTCTGTGTTCTCTGTGGACGCTGGCCTTTGTTTCCTTCGACCGTTACAACGTCATTGTGAATGGAGTGTCTTCTGCTCCCCTCACCAAAGGAAGGGCCTTCCTTTACATCCTCTTCTGCTGGGCCTACTCCATCGGCTGGTCTATCCCCCCTTTCCTCGGCTGGGGAGCTTACATTCCCGAAGGTGAGTGCAACAAATTATTCATGTCCGCAAGAAATAACAGTGAAACTTTTCCACCACATCTAATTTTTTGTACTATGTTGTAACGAGATTTCTAAAATATGTTCAGAACCTGCCATTAACCATCACAATGTATTTCAATACCTGACAAAATAGATGATTTTACTACAGAAATCACAATCCACTCAAAACATAAAAAACAGACGTATACTAAGGGGAGCATTTTCAGTTGAGCACATTTCAAAACTCATCATAACTGTTATCCTTAAGGGAAAAAAAAAGTTCTCACTGATATAATTGAGAACTTTAGCAACGTTTCAAGTCTTTCAAGTCTTATATAATATCAAGTCAACATATTTGGAAAGCACCTTTTTCAGACCGTTTTCTAAAATTCAAAATAGCCATGAGGAGGGGTTTTGTATAAATGACACGGTCCGTCTAAATAAGTAGTCCATGTAGTTTTCACTTATCAGTACTCAGATAAGATAGTCCACAAAGAGTTAAAAAGAAATGAAGTGAGGAAGACGTTTATCATTGCACTCATTGAAAGCTCGAACGTAATAAGAGTTCCTGTTCGTACAGGTATCCTGGACTCGTGCTCATATGACTACCTGTCCCGTGACGTCAACCGTCTCTCGTACGGTCTCTGCATCTTCGTCTTCGACTACATCGTGCCTCTCCTCATCATCGTCTTGGCTTATGTCTTCATCGTGAAGGCTATCTTTGCCCACGAGAAGGCCATGAGGGAACAAGCCAAGAAGATGAATGTGACCAACCTCCGATCCAACGCAGTGAGTTTCGATTGTTCTCTGTTAAATATAGATGAATTCTACATTAACGGGGTAAATACTTAATAGCACTTTAACCTCGCCTAGACGGGAGCATTATAACGATCAAGGGTTAATGGCTTCAAAGAATGTTATCAATTCTTTTTCAAGATGGTGCTTCAGCGCCACTTTTCCAGTCCTTTGCATTCTCTTATAGAAGTAGGCTATTTCGAATCGCAATTACAAGAGGTTCATTTTAAAATCTATCCATTATACCATACGATGGTCTAGCATTTGTTGATATAGCGGCACGTTATTGTAAGATGATGACCTGATCGATCAACTTTGTTACGTGACAGGACTCTAATGCTCAGTCGGCTGAGGTCCGCATCGCCAAGGTTGCAATGACTAATGTCGCCCTCTGGATTATTTGCTGGACACCTTATGCTATAGTCACTCTTCAGGTAACGCCGTTTATATGATATCGTCTTTTGTTGTTTATTGAAAGCTTTGCACATCCGTAGTAATATGTACATAAGTGTAATCTCCTATAAAACTATTTGCAATAGGGTCTGGCCTTCGACCAGTCAAGCATCACGCCTCTGGTGTCCATGCTTCCCGCTCTGCTGGCCAAAAGTGCTGCTGTCTACAACCCAATGATCTACGCCATCAACCACCCCAAGTTCAGACTGGTAAGCTTTCTCTGTATCCTTCCCCCCTCTCTCTCTCTCTCTCTTCCTCTTTCTATGCCTTATCGTTTTCTTTCGTTTCACGCATTTCTTTGAAGATTGACGACGAACAGTTACAGTAACATCGGTAGACGAAGATATGTTGTGATAGCCTTCCTAACCCTTTCTTCGTCACCCTTGCAGGCTCTTCAGAAGACTCTTCCATGGTTCTGTATCCACGAGCCCGAGGATAAGAATTCTGATTCGAAGTCGAATGCCACCGCAGTGGAGGGAAAGGACAGCTCCTAGGCAGGATATCACCCGATGAATGCGTTATAAGATCTTGTAAAGACTTATCGAAATAACATACGGAAAAACTTTCTATGAACCCCTTTTCTTGGAAAAATGAAAAAAAAAAGCAAAGCATGCAAAAAAAAAAAAAAAAAGCATTTTATTAAATAAAAAGTGGATCCAAGTACTCGTACACATAAGTTTTAATTACCCTCTCATAATAATTGTGTTTTTTTATGATGCGTTTGTCACATCCAAAAATGACTAACCTAATAATTTGGCTTACATAATATGAATATATTTCGATTGCAGTTTGCAAGCGAAATATATAGATTCCCCGTCTCCAGTCTTTTTTACTCCAACAGTGGTTTTCACGTGATTGACAAATGTGTGATTACATTTTTCACCTGTAATAAGTAAAAATATTGTAAGGAACATGGAAAGCTGAATCACACAAGCCTGAGAAAATTATCCACAGTCCTCAGGTCACAGATGGACCAAATGTCCGGCCAGGATAACATCTAACAATTTTCTTTGAAATGAAATTATCAAGCCTGTACATACCTAAGCTTGGATTGATATTTTGGTCAAAAGTTTGTTTAATGTGGCTTGATTCAATGATGTTTCTTTCAGTAAAGGAATTACAGGAGGTTATTTTACTGGCATTTTTCCAGTCAATTACATGATTCTGGTCCCTCACATAAACTTAAATACCACAAGATATTTGATCGCTTCTCACACTGTATTTGTGTTGATTAATTCTTGTTTGTATATCTATGCCAATTTTTCCGATGTGATTTTTTTGGCACTGCAGGCAAGGAATGGATTACACGTAACCATCAGTGTTATGTGGAGAATTTTTGATTTATTAGAATTATTGTATTAATTGGTTGCATTTGCACATGCCCATTTGGAAGAGAACCATGTGGTCGTGTATGTTTCCCGCTAAGCCAGGTTGTATCCCCGCAATGCAGTTTCTATTAGGCCTTCAACGTGTACGCGCGTTTCTGTTGTAGTGCTTTAAATTGTAAAATAAATACACTGTTATCCTTGTAATATAATTTAATTAGCCACCCGCATACAAACCTGCTAATCCTTTTATCTGTATATATATATATATATATATATATATATATATATGCATATACATATATAAATATATATATATATATATATGCATATACATATATAAATATATATATATATGCATATACATATATAAATATATATATATATATGTATATATATGTATATATATATATATATATATATATATATTTATATATATATTGTTACTCCTCCCACTAATGCCCAATCTTGATTGGAGAAACAATCCTACCTCCAATCTTTGACGAACCAGATTGAGACTAAATGGCAGGGTAACAATATACTGCATATCGAATATAAATCTGTGCAGTACTTTCAAGCACGTATGTCAATAGTTTTAGGTGACCGGTGGATAACTCAAAGGGGCAAGGTTAAGCCAAAACGATGGTGTTCTAACATAAATTATTTACATATTCACTTAGCACTACACACATACTTATTTTATGCCTACCCGGACCACTTGTTACCACTAGGGTCCACCTAACACACTTAACCTAGGGATTATAGAGAAACGGGAAGTGTCCGCTCTATACGGGTTCAGAAATCAGAATTCAGAATTCTGAATTCCTAGGAAAGACCACCCGCTTGCGCGGGATCGGTTTTTGTGGAGGGGAAGAATGTCTGTAAGAAAATGAAAAGATAGTAGCGTATAAAAGAGAGCTATTGCCACCGGGTGAATTAGCGAGCGATTTGAGGCAGTTGGTGGTCATAGCTCGGGAGAAATGGACTGGGAGCTTGGTCGGGGGCACTGATGCTGGGATTAGGATTAGGATCACCAACAAAAGTTTAGAAAATGGTAGGAGGCGTAGTAGTAGAGAAAGGTGGAAAAACGGAAAAATCTTTAGTGGGAGGTAAACTGAAATGAGAAGATGTCGTATAAGAGAAAGTTAGAAAGGAAGCGAATTTTAGTCAAAGAAAAAGTAAGTGTAGATGTTTGTGCGTGTGGCGTGGCTATGTTCGTGAGAGGTGTGTGTGTGTATCTTACGGGAAGTGAGTAGAGTTCACTTTCCGTGTGTAGAGCGCGTTCCTGTTAAGGCACAGGTGGGGCCTGAGTAGCCTACTTTTCCCCAAGTTGGGTTTGAGTTGTGTGTGCTTATTATTATTACTATTATTATTACTATTATTATTTCATCAATATTGCTATCACCAGTCAAAGCTGGTGAAAGGGGTGTACCTATTAATAATTATTAATAGGTACGGTTATACACGTTTTATCGTGTACAATGCACGTGGGACGGGCGCAGCTGACATATAGTCTGTACGGTGTGGTCTAGGTATAATGTGTTGAATCAGGTGTTTGTGTCTGTCGTGCAGTTTTTCTAGGTGTCTTGAGTGAAGTTTGTGTTTGTGTTGGTTGAGTGGACGGATGTTGGAAATTCGGTGTAGAGACTCAGTGGTTCTGAAGTCGCTCCATCGTGAACCCGTGATGAACTTGACAGCAGCATTCTGAACCTTCTGATGCTCGTAGTTATTAGTGGGACATGTCAGCTGGCTTAGTCCCGAAGACTGGCACAGAATCGGTCTGACGAGGGCTAGGTACAATCGACGTTTGGTGGTCAGTGTTGCAGTTTTGAAGCGTCTTAGCTTTCCCAGCACAGCCCTAGCCTTCGCTCCCTGCTTGCGTAAGTGTGGGGTCCAGGTAAGGCCACTATTTTTTTTTGTCACCTTTTTTGAATATGGGAGTAACGTTAGCTAGCTTCCATTCTCTTGGGACATCTCCGGATATAATGGATTTCTTGAAAATAATTTCTAATGGAACAACAATCTCATTTTTCATTTCCTTTAAGATTCTTGGATACCAACCGTCAGGCCCTGGTGTTTTATTAACTTTGAATTTCTCTATACACCTTTTAATTTTTTCTTTTGTTATATTTACCGTAGTGAGTAAGTTTACCCTAGACTTTTCACAGGTTTCAGTTTGGAGTTCACTTTCAGGTGTTTCGTTTACGAATACTGAGCTAAAATAATTGTTTAAAATATCACACATTCCTTCATTTGAATATTCAAGCTGATCGTTAGCAGATAATAGTGGACCAATGTGATTCCTAACAACCTTTTTTTATATCTAATGTAACTATAGAATTCTTTGGGATTCTCTTTGGATTTATTAGCGATATTCATTTCGTAATGTTTTCATTTTTTATTGTCACCTTTAAATCTCTCTGTATTAATATATAACTTTGATAGTCATTAGGTGCACCCTGGCCCTTGTATTTCTTGCAAGCCTTTCTCTTTTTAGCAATACTTGTTTCAGATTATTTTTCAAGCCATTTTGGGCGAGACTGATTTCGGGGGTGTCTGTCCTTAAAAGGAATGTAAGTATGAAGCATCTTAGTGAGCGTATTTTGAAATATTTCCTACATCTGATCTACAGGTCTTTCGCTTAATTTTGCCTCCCAATCTGTAAGCTGAAGCTCCTGACGTAGTCCTATGAACTGAGTTTTACTGAAATCGGGTATTTTAGAAACACAAGTATCTATTTTAAATTTTTTAGTAGTTTGAATCAAACTAAACTGTGATCGCTATTTGCAAACAGATTGACCGACTTGTACATCGGTTATCATGCTTTCGGGGCTAGTGATCAATAGGTCGAGTAAGTTTCCATGTCCTGTGGGCTCTTTTACATGCTGAACTAAGTAATTGTCACCGAGAAAATCAATCTAGCGACTACCTATATTGTTGAATGTGATGGTTAATTCTACATTAAGAAACTTCTTTTTTCTCTCTCTTTTTATTTTAAGCCTGGCAATAACGCCTCTGTAAATGGCCATTCTTGATATTAATAAGTTAATTTTTCCCAAATTCCAGGAATTCTCCTATCTAGGGCCATCGTCAATGGGGGGTAGCCTTCGTTTGAAGGTCACGCAATCTAAGGAGTAAGGTAACTACTATTAGGGTAGGTAATGGTTTCAGACAGTGTGAGAGTATGAGTTAATTAAGAGAAGCCAAAGTTGTTCTCAGATTAAGAGAAGTCACCGCACATTTGGTAGCGCTTGCAAGTCTTGCTTCTTTGTTAATCTCACAGTATTGCTTATTTGTCCTTCTCCTTTTTTTCATAACCTCAAAAAACATACAGGACTTCTTTCTTTTGTAAATATAGCTCTCTGCATCTAAAAGAAGAACAGATGTGTTTGCCTTTTAGATCTGGAGGTATTTGAGGGATGAGTTTTTATCCTTCCAGTTCTAATTATATATTTCCATTAAACAGTTTGTACATCTCAGCCTCGCTGATAATGATTATGATTAAAGCATCGAGAATAAAAACAATTTGGGTTACAAAGATGCCAATGAAGGCGAGAATTTCTAGGATATTCAACCTCTAATCTCGATCATTAAAGTTTTCCGCTTTTTATCCTCATTTTCGTGATTGTTACACTTCAGTGGAGTATCTAATAGAAATTCATCAAGTATCCGATTATGTGTCACATTTTTGTTTGGTATAATCCGTTTTAGCCAGTTCAATTGTATGGGCCACGGGTGAACGAGCCAGCCAAGTAATTAATCAGCCTACAGCCGTCCTGCTAACAACCATCGTATTTCTCTCAGAACCAACGCCTCAAAATGTCCTGCCTATTTATTGTCGAATTTATTAAGTAATGTCGAGTTAATGACTAATTTGCCAAATTGACTGCCTGCATTTAGCTGTCCTAGGAAGAAGTATTCCTATAAGCTGTATAATGAGGTGGAATTCAAACAAAACATTGTCAAATTGGGAAAAGTTTTAATGATGAAATTTCCTAAAATGGAGCCGTTGATGCTGATGTGTATGATACCGTGACATATCTTGGACTCTTCGTTAGGAAAGTCTTGAAGATGTTCATGGAATGGTGCGCCACGGAAAGGAGGCCTCCATTGGACGAAACAAAGACATTGCGCTCAAGAGGAAAACTAGTTAATCTGTTTGAAAGTTGATCTTAGGATATCTCTCTTTGGTTAAGAGTATGTAAAAATCTTAAACGCTTCATGTCCACTTCTCGGTATGAAACTGAAGTATTCTCCTGTTGTTGGTTCCTGGTGAGTGCTATGCAGTTGTGAACAGAATTACTGGGTTGTTTGGGAGCGACATTTTGGAGACCGAACTTCAATCATCGTGATAACTTTGTATATGTCATTCCTATTTATGAATTATGAGCCACACAATCCTTATGTTGGCAGGCAAACATGTACACATGTTCTAAGAGTGGATATCTTGATTAAGGGATACGAGGTCTTGCTAGACTTGTATTAAATAGTGATTACCAGTCTGCTGGAAAGGCCCGAGGCTTGTATATTTTTCTTTAGAATGTCCTTCATTACAAATCCGTCGGTCATGTGACAAATAATAACACATGAAGAGTCTCGTTTAGAGGTGGTGGATGTTCGTCCTTAAAGCTATTTTTCTAAAATATATTCGGAGTTTTTGGTGAGATGTGGTATGAGTACCTGCTACCCACCATGGTCTGCGGAGGGCGCTCCAGCTGAAAATGTCTTTCTCCAATTAGTACAGAGGGACCATTCTCCCCTAACACAGATTCCTATGGTTTCTTCAAACTCCTGGACATTCACGGAGGCCGTTGAGGCCGTGGCTGAATCGGTCCCCTTTGCATGAACATATGTATTGAACGTTCCGCCTTCTGTTTTAATAAAGACGTCTAAATAGGGAAGGGAATCGTTGCGATTCATGAACGATACACAAACCTGATGTTTACTCAAATATGTGGCACAGTTTCAGCAGTTACTGCTCGCCCTATTTTGCTATAAAAATAGATAAACAAATAGATGAATAAAATAAAATAGATAATTAAGTAATCGATAAACGGAATCGACATAACGGCAATATGTGTATGGCTTGAAATTGTTAAAAGAAAGAAAAAAATATCTTCTCTCCGGTTCCATGAAAAAATCGAAATAGTATGTCCAGAGAGTGGAATACCCAATACCTCTCTTCAACTATGAAATTATCACAAAAATTGAATGCCCTTTCCAGAAGGGTGCCTCCAAACAACTCAATGATTCTGTCCTCAACTAAACCTTAACTACAATAAGCGAACATGAAGATCCTACCAACATCTGATGCACTCTTCGTTATCAAAAGATGTCTTAATATCAACTCGCAAACCTAATTGTCCTCCCGAGCCCAGAGCCCATATCAAGATATCGGAAGCCTTTCTCTACTGACGGTATTCTTCATGCGAAACGCCATACCAGCCGACAACTCTAAATGTAAACCTCCTGACGGTAAATCCTTTCCTAAGTTGCACCATATCCTGCGGCACACCAGAAATAACGACTCCATTTTCTTCGTGTCCTTTTCTATATTTTTTCTTCATTTCAGCTCCTTTCCTAATTACACATGACTTGAAAATACTCCTTGATAGAGTAACATGTTTTTGATGTACTCTTACTTTGAACTAATTATATATTTATAATCATGGGTTTTGTCCAGTTTCACATTAACTTTCCGCATAACAGCGGGCTATAGCGAGGGATATATATATATATTTTTTTAAATTTCTAATTGTGAAACTGCCGTCATTTTTAGCACTACTTGTTTGAAGTAACATGTAAATATATAGATATATCGTTTTTAAAGAGCTATTATGTCATGTCAACAACTGTTCTAAATACCTTTATAGACTTAATATATCAGATAAAGGAAAGGAAGGAATCGGTATATGATTGTTACAAATATCTTAGCAGCATACTCTTTCATAAACGTGAAAGCCGACTATGTATATTTACCCCACTACAAGTCCTATTTTATTTCTATTATAAAGAAGTACACAAAAGAAATAAATGTTTATTTAATGTATGCCGAGACAGCCGCCCTTGCACCGTCATAGCCGGAGCAAAGACTCTTCCTGAGCTAGAATCAGTGCTATTCAAAGGTGTACCATCAGTTATGTAGAGACCCCCATTTTATAATATAGATTATTTTACTATAAACATTTTACCAACTTGATACAATGGTGAAATTAATGGTGGTATCGACTATTTTACGGTTTAGTAAGTTATTGTGACTTATCAAAAACTATAATCATACAATGCGTACATGTAATGCGATCAAATTGTGAAGTGTGATTTGAGGATTTTATCAACTACTAAAAATATGTGACCTGCGCGGTGATTTGTTGTGCTAGTCTCATTTCACAAGTACATACATACATAAAACAAAGGCTTTTTGCCCCCTTACAAGGGAGGTAGCAAAAAAACAAAGGCACCTCCTGGATGACGGGTCATCCCTGCATCTTGCCCACCGCCCTGGGTCAGAAGTAGTGTCGCAAGTATGAAGGTGAATAAGGGATTACGAATAATTTCCCTGCGTATCTATTTTTGGTAGCGACATATGCAATGGATTGCGAGAAATTTCCTCTCTGCAAGGGAACATTCACTTGTGTCTGGAATAGAGCTCTATGTTTAGTTGGCTCCAGACCTTTTCGTCTTCGTAAGTCCTTGCTTTAACTTATGTGCTTTTCTCTTTGTCGTAGATTTACCAGTCTGCCTCGTTTCTACAATCACTTTAATGGACAATGGGAATCAAGACGGTTGCATACTTGCCATACGTTGTACTGTAAAATAAGAGGTATCTGTAATTACCAACGCCATACGGTTGCTGCTGATACCTTTAGACCAGCGTTTCCCAACCCTGGGGATGCTGAAACCAATTCTTGCTGAGAAGCAATGCATCCATACACTTGCCTTTATCCTTCTAGCAATAAGATATTAGTTAGTGCTGGACTGCCCTTAGGGTCGGAAATTGTTGGGAAATTCTGCTTTAAAGTAAACTGTTGTGGTTCCAACTTCTCTCCATAAGTTGGTGAGATCTGTATTTATATACAAAGGGGAAAGCATGTTTTTCCTAATCTACCCACAAGTACAATGCATGACAATCGTACAATGTTATTCGCACGTATGTACACCACAACATTGCTCGGCCACCACCACTTGGTGACCCCACAGAACAAACGGAAAAGAAGAAATGACCAGGCAAGAGAAAAGCAAACTATATATAACACAGTCCACACACATTACAGGCTAATTACAAAAGTGTGGAAAAGAATGACATTAGCACACCCAGATACATAAACATAACATACATAATTACATGGCATAAGGACAATACCTAGGAATACATATACAAAACAAGAATATATAAATAAATAAGAACTGTATGCAAGTACAAGAAATATACGTAAGAACTGTATACAAGTACAAAAAATACACAAAAGAATTGTATGCAAGCACAACAAATACAAAAAAGAATTGTATACAAGCACAAGAAATACACAAAAGAACTGATATACAAACACAAGAAATACACATAATACAAATCAATACACTCACACATAAACAAGATATATACATTATGCAAAACAATAGACTTAATAGAGAAACAAGATACAAAGTACAGGTCAAGACAAGGATGAATGATGACATAAGCAATGCACAAATACAATTAAACAATATATTACTAATAATTCAGCACATTGTCATAAAGGTGGTGTATACAATATTCCTTGCAAAAACGTGTCACCAATTCTATATTGGTCAAACTGGAAAGGAGCTATCGGTTATTATGAGTGAACTTGACGTGAACGACCGAGGATGAGATGGATGGATGGGGTGAAGGGGGCGATGAGTAAGAGGAGAATGTCTGTTGAACAAGGAAGGAAGAAGGTAGGATGGTAGGGATGAGTGGAGAATGACTGTGTATAGATGATACTTTTGTGAAAGAAAGGGGAGATGGGGGATGGGGGTTAGGGGATGTTTATGTATGAATTATATATTGACGCATCCCAAAGGGATTTCTCCCCGTCCTCTCTTTTTCTGCATGGGACGGAGAGGGGGGTTATGAATTAAGTGAAGCGACCTTATTATGGGTGTATTGTGTCCTGCTGCACTGTGTTTGACCCATGGTAGTTGCCGGATGACCCGTTCATCCATGAGGAGTTAATATGGGAGGGGTGGAGGTGGTGATGAAAGGGACCAATTTAGTGAACCTCTGAAAAAATATAAAATCAAATCCACATACCTAGATGAACTAGCAGCTAAAAAACCCCAAATTGAGTTTTACCTTGTAGCATTGGAGGACGACAAACCAGCAAAAGCAATACCACTTATACAACAAAATCTGAATATGATTCCGTGCCCACATAAAGTGGCACCCAGACCACAACTAATGAAACTTTTTCATCATTAACACATCGCTCTCA
>NC_134811.1:23517957-23527245 GCF_046742065.1 Oratosquilla oratoria | reverse complement strand
TGGAGCAACATTGTTATTGAAATTAATAAGCAAGTAAACAAAATGCACGCACACACATCCATGTGTGTGTGTGTGTGTGGTGTGTGTGTTTCTTTGTAGTTTATAGAATTCCTTTATTATGTCTCATTATACAATTTTTTTTTTTTTTTTTAAACGGAATCCCTACGGACGCTGGTCTCTATCCATACTCCCCCCCCCCCCCCCCCCCCCCCCCCCCCCCCCCCCCCCCCCCCCCCCCCCCCCCCCCCCACCCCCTTACGATAATTGTGTGTATGCTCTTAGATCAGAGATCAGGTAGACGACTAGAGATGAGTAGTCATTTGTGTCTCCGCCATAGTGACTGTGCCCCTCACCTTGCGCACTTCACCACAACGGCCACCAGTATGAGATCCTCTCCTCCTCTCTGACGGCATACATCCCAACCTGCTAGATGAGGCTCAAGTCTCTTGAACTGTTGAGAGTTCTAACCTCCGCTCATCTAACTGCCTGTACTCGAGACCGTATCACTGCCGCTCACGCGCGCCCGTGTGTTATCAGTACAGCTGCAGAGAGAGACGCTACGCCATTTGTGAAATACAAATTCTGGATGATAGATTCATCCTGCTCGAGTTCGATCGAAGGGACGTCAACCCACGCACTCTTCAGAATGGACAATACCTTTCCCCCACTAAGAGGGGTCACAGCTTTGGCGTTCAGAGTCCTCCACTCCCCCGCCGAGAGAGTGTTGTGTATCTCTGCGTGAGTTGGACGAGCGCTCTCTGAGTCGAGGAGGTGGCTACACATGCTCCTTCAGATATGCTAATTGGCCCCGTAGACGTGCATGGAGAACTCAGGTGCGAGACGATTGCTGCCGAACCTCCAGAAAAGTAGAGATGTCAGTGTTCCAGAACTGATGTGAGGATCGTGCCTGTATGCCAGATGTGACTCTGCTGTGATGATACAGCCGCCGCGCGCATGAATTGTCAGCTGTTTATCTAGGCAATATATAGTGGGAGCGATGCGCACTCACGCGCTAGTCCTTAAACAGACGCTGACTACCCTGCGCTCGCGCACACTCGCTAGGACAAACTATTGGGATGCGACGTCATTAAGCGCCTCCCTCGCGCTGCCTAGATAGCAGATACCTTCATGTAGCATGCGCATTGTGATCTCGTTGATTTCTGGCCTAATCTATGGAATGCGTGTGTGCTTCATGTATGGTAATGTCTGGCGTCTGCCGTCACGAGCCGCACGCTAAGAACTACCGAGGTTGGAGTGTTGGAGGCATACAGTCCTCAGAAGAGTGCATATCTAGGACGAAGAACGAGTCCGATCCGTGTGCATCTTGCTCATTCCTAGCTCCCACACGAGTGCAGAGACTACTGCGCCTAGTGGCAGGCACAGATAGTCTGGAGGAGTAGCGTACGAATGGTAAAGACCGCAAGCAGATGGGTGCCAGCCTATGTCTGCGTGAGATAAGGTCTATCGAATGTGTGAGATGCTGACCTGCTCTCGAGCACCGCTTCTGCCGAAGTGTAGCGCTCTCTGCTATCCCGCCAATGGATATAGGTAAATCTTTTAGGTAGTGGGTGATCCATATAATGCTGTAGAGTCGTCTACCACTTTTGTATTGAGCTATGAACTGGGTGGTGTGCTGCTTATTTGAGGTCTCTCGCGCCCACACGTAACATCCCTTAGTCTGCCTAGCGCCAATAGCAGTCTGTGCGTCCGGAACATGCATCCCACACGCCCAAACCCACGTGTGAGGCTCTGTGGA
This sequence comes from Oratosquilla oratoria, assembly GCF_046742065.1. NCBI lineage: Eukaryota > Metazoa > Arthropoda > Malacostraca > Stomatopoda > Squillidae > Oratosquilla > Oratosquilla oratoria. The sequence continues at coordinate 23,525,489 of NC_134811.1, read as the reverse complement.
CCCACTCCCCGCGGCCCTCCCGCTCGCGCTCCCTCCCGCATTGTGATGAACTCGGTGATCGAACTACGGCGTCCGAAACGCTATGTGTCGCATCTCAAGAGTAGCTACTCTCACTCGTCTGTGTTTCAGCTGGATGCCTTGTGGTGTGTGTTACGTGTGTGAATGAGTGCTGCTTCGGGATTTCGCCGATTTTGTCTCTATTATCATCTGAAACCGATCGTCTTGTGAAATTATGCTGGCATCGCTGTCCAAATATTTGTGTACATAGCGCAGCTGCTCCATAGTCCTGAGCCTGATGAGTAATATGAGCTGTGCTACGACCGGGTATCAGTCGTCCCGACTGTCCTCGCTACATGCTGTACTGGATCTATGCTCGGGAGTGTAGCAAAGTCAAATGAGAGGAGTGATCGATGTGTGGCAGGTGTGTAGTGACTCGCGCGCGATAGCAGGAGTTTGTTATAGTAGTGTCAACCTTCAGCTTGCTGTCTTGCTCTTATTCAGCTTTCACCAGGCCTCGCCCACGAGGTAACCTGCACGTTTGCCCTCGCCCACTCCCCACTGCCCCCCCCCCCCCGCCTGACTTGCATGTGTGGGCGGTCCTGGCTCCGAAATTTGAGTGTGCAGTCCTAGATTTTGTGTGTGTTATTGTTTACGAGATTTAGTGGCCCTTGGTATGGGCGTACCTTCGTTCAGATGTGAGATATCGCTCTCCTTGGACGCGGGGTGTGAGAGTACTGATGTAACCAATATGGTCTCGAAAATCGTATGTTGTGTAGAAGACCAATAACGCAGTTTTCCCAATAGCAAATGTGTGTCTATATGAAAAAGTGCAATCCATCGTATAATAGTGATCGTGAACTATCCTATGTGAGTTCGAATTGTAACATTATACACTGCTTAGTGTGCACCGCGCACCCGGCCTCTCCCCCAGTATCAGCCGATGCTCTCGATGTTGTCGACACCCCCCGCACCCGTGTTGCAGAGACATGAGAGGATCAATCCATCGCGTGCCACACACAATCTAAGCACCACTAGTGTACCGCCCCGTCACTTCTCGTTTGGATACCCCGAGGGGGTCACCGTGGTGGACATCGTGCCGGACACGATACGACACCTGATCCACGATCACTGGAGCAACTATCCTCCAGTCAATCCCATGTGGCACTACCTCCTCGGCGTGATCTTTGTGTTTCTCTTCATATGTTCCTGCTCAGGTGAGTATTAAATCTAAGCAATTTCTGTTGTATGATTTTATTTCATCTAAATAGATTCATGTACTGTCATGGTTTCTTTCGCTATGAGAAGTGTTTGAATGTGCGTTACTCTTTCGCTCTCAGGAAACGGTTTGGTGATGTATTTAGTCATGAAAAACAAGAATCTGAGGACTCCCGCCAACATGCTCGTCTTCAACCTGGCCTTTAGTGACTTCTGCATGCAAATCACTCAGTACCCACCTTACGTTTACAACTGTTTCAATGGCGGAGTATGGATGTTCTCTGCATTCTTCTGTGAGGTGTACGCATGTCTAGGTGAGTTCTTCATCGCCCATCTAGAAAAAAATCCAACGAAATATGTGGGAGACAAAGAACAGTATTATCTTGTCCCAGTGTTTGCCATTTTTGCACACACCTAAACATATGTAAAAACAAAGATATGTGCATGCGCATGGGTACTAACATACATATAAAAATAGACATACATCTGTTCATCAGACCTCATTTGTTCCGAAATCCGATGGAGCGACACATGCGAGGGCAAGCAATCGGTTGCATCTTCACATAGTTTGACAACAATCTAGATATTTCCTCATACTGGTATTTTTGTTGTTGTCAGAATTGAAAGACTCAAAACTTTTCCTCTCATAACTTACACGATTCAATTATTTCTTCAGGAGCCATCTTCGGTCTGTGTTCTCTGTGGACGCTGGCCTTTGTTTCCTTCGACCGTTACAACGTCATTGTCAATGGAGTGTCTTCTGCTCCCCTCACCAAGGGAAGGGCCTTCCTCTACATCCTCTTTTGCTGGGCTTACTCCATCGGTTGGTCCATTCCCCCCTTCCTCGGCTGGGGAGCTTACATTCCCGAGGGTGAGTGTGACGAATTATTCATGTCCGCAAGAAATAACAGTGAAACTTTTCCACCACATCTAATTTTTTTGTCCCATGTTGTAACGAGGTTTCTAAAATATGTTCAGAACCTGCCATTAACCATCACAATGTATTTCAATACCTGACAATATAGATGGTTTTACTACAGAAATCACAATCTACTCAAACATAAAAAACAGACGTATACTAAGGGGAGCATTTTCACTTGACCACATTCCAAAACCCATCATAACTGTTATCCTTAAGGGAAAAAAAAGCTTTCACTGATATAATTGAGACCTTTGGCAACGTTAATGCAGGTTTCAAGTCTTATATAATATCAAGTGAACATATTTGGAAAACACCTTTTTCAGACCATTTTCTAAAATTCAAAACAGCCATGAGGAGGGGTTTAGTATAAATGACACGGTCCGTCTAAATAAGTAGTCCATGTAGTTTTCACTTATCAGTACTCAGATAAGATAGTCCACAAAGAGTTAAAAATAAATCAAGTGAGGAAGACGTTTATCATTGCATTCATTGAAAGCTCGAAGGTAATAAGAGGTCCTGTTCGTACAGGTATCCTGGACTCGTGCTCATATGACTACCTGTCCCGTGACGTCAACCGTCTCTCGTACGGTCTCTGCATCTTTGTCTTCGACTACATCGTTCCTCTCCTCATCATCGTCTTGGCTTATGTCTTCATCGTGAAGGCTATCTTTGCCCACGAGAAGGCCATGAGGGAACAAGCCAAGAAGATGAATGTGACCAACCTCCGATCCAACGCAGTGAGTTTCGATTGTTTTCTGTTAAATATAGATGAATTCTACATTAACGGGGTAAATACTTAATAGCACTTTAACCTCCCCTAGACGGGAGCATTATAACGATCAAGGGTTAATGGCTTCAAAGAATGTTATCGGTTCTTTTTCAAGATGCTGCTTCAGCGTCACTTTTCCAGTCCTTTGCATTCTCTTATAGAAGTAGGCTATTTCGAATCGCAATTACAAGAGGTTCATGTTTTTGCAGTATCCACTCCCTGTTTCCGTTAAAATCTATCCATTATACCATACGATGGTCTAGCATTTGTTGATATAGCGGCACGTAATTGTAACATGATGACCTGATCGATCAACTTTGTTACGTGACAGGACTCTAATGCTCAGTCGGCTGAGGTCCGCATCGCAAAGGTTGCAATGACTAATGTCGCCCTCTGGATTATTTGCTGGACACCTTATGCTATAGTCACTCTTCAGGTAACGCCGTTTATATGATATCGTCTTTTGTTGTTTATTGAAAGCTTTGCACATCCGTAGTAATATGTACATAAGTGTAATCTCCTATAAAACTATTTGCAATAGGGTCTGGCCTTCGACCAGTCAAGCATCACGCCTCTGGTGTCCATGCTTCCCGCTCTGCTGGCCAAGAGTGCTGCTGTCTACAACCCAATGATCTACGCCATCAACCACCCCAAGTTCCGACTGGTAAGCTTTCTCTGTATCCTTCCTCCTCCCCCTCCCCTCTCTCTCTCTCTCTTTCTCTTTCTATGCCTTATCGTTTTATTTCGTTTCACGCATTTCTTTGAAGATTGACGACGAACAGTTACAGTAACATCGATAGACGAAGATAAGTTGTGATAGCCTTCCTAACCATTTCTTCGTCACCCTTGCAGGCTCTTCAGAAGACTGTTCCATGGTTCTGTATCCACGAGCCCGAGGATAAGAATTCTGATTCGAAGTCGAATGCCACCGCGGTGGAGGGAAAGGACAGCTCCTAGACAGGATATCACCTGATGAATACGTTATAAGATCTTGCAAAGACTTATCGAAATAACACACGGAAAAACTTTCTATGAATCCCTTTCCTTGGAAAAATAAAAAAAAAAGAGCAAAACATGCCAAAAAAGGCATTCTACAAAATAAAAAGTGGATCCAAGTACACATAGTTTTTAATTACCCTCTCATAACAATTGTGTTTTTTATGATGTGTTTGTCACATCCAAAAATGGCTTACCTAATAATTAGTCTTTTAAAGCACCAGCACTTAGGTACATGATATGAATATATGCCTTTTGCGGACTTCAGTAGTCACAAGTAGTTATGTACACACACACACACACACACACACACACACACACACACACACACACACACACACACACACACACACACACACACACACACACACACACACACACACACACACACACACACACACACACACACACACACACACACACACACACACACACACATTGACACACACATACAGACACACACACACACACACACACACACACACACACACACACACACACACACACACACACACACACACACACACACACACACACACACACACACACACACACACACACATATATATATATATACACACACACACATGGATATCTGTGCGTGCACTTTGTTTACTTGCTTATTAATTTCAGTGACAATGTTGCTCCAAATGAGGGCGATGTGCTAATGATGAAAAGTTTCAATAGTTGTGGTGTGGGTGCCACTTTATGTGGGCACGGAATCATATTCAGATTTTGTTGTATAAGTGGTATTGGTTTTTGCTGGTTTGTCGTCCTCCAATACTGCAGGTAGAACTCAATTTGGGGTTTTTAGCTGCTAGCTCATCTAGGTATGTGGATTTGATTTTATATTTTTTCAGAGGTTGACTAAATTGATACTTGAATATCTCTCTTTTTTTTTTCCTGGAGCTTATACATGTTTTTCTGGAATCTAGCCATACAAAGTTTGCCTCGGGGGACGGTCTTGTGTTATTTTTATGAGGTGCCCCAACCAGCGAAGACGCTTATGATACAATGATTATATTGGGGTTGCTTGTTCTGTAATAGGCTTCGACGTGTGTTGCTCTATCCTTTATTTTGCATAAGCATTCTAGAAGCTTGGTGTGACACAAGTAAGAGGTCCAGTCTCCCATTCATGCAATAAGGTTAATGTTCATTTAGTATGGTAGATTGCAGCCTTAATGCTAGTATGTACGTGTTTGTTTGAGAAAACTTTTAACCTGAGTCTTCCGAAGACAGATGGTGGTTAGTTCATTCTCGCTTGGCTTCTAAGTTGAAAGAACGGGATATAGAGGATATGTCCGTGGTAGGTAAAATGTTGGACTATTTTGTCCCGTTCATTATCAATGTAAAATTGCGTTTGCTCTGATTGGGAAATATTTATAGTATATAAAGAAAGATATCCTAAGATCAACTTTCAAACAGTTTCCCTACTTTTCCTCTTGAGCGCAATATCTTTGTTTCATCTAATGGCGGCCTCCTTTCCGTGGTGCGCCATTCCAGCGAACATCTTCAAGACTTTCCTAACGAAAAGTCCAACATGTGTCACGGCATCATACACACCAGCATCAACGGCTCCATTTTCAAAAGTTTCATCATTACAACTTTTCCCAATTTGACAATGTTTTGTTTGAATTCCACCTCATTATACAGCTTAATAGGAATAGTTCTTCATAGGACAGCTAAATGCAGGCAGTCAATTTGGCAAATTAGTCATTAAATCGACATTACTTAATAAACTCGACAAGAAATAGGCAGGACCTTATGAGGCGGTGGTTCTGAGAGAAATACGATGGTTGTTAGCAGGACGGCTGTAGGCACATTAATTACTCGTTCACCCGTGGCTCCTATAATCGAACTGGATAAACGGATTATACCAAACAAAAATGTGACACATAATCGGATACTTGATGAATTTCTATTAGATACTCCACTGAAGTGTAACAGTCACGAAAATGAGGATAAAAAGCGGAAAACGTTAATGATCGAGATTAGAGGTCGAATATCCTAGAAATTCTCGCCTTCATTGGCATCTTTGTAACCCGAATTGTTTTTATTCTCGATGCTTTAATCATAATCATTACCAGCGAGGCTGAGATGTACAAACTGTTTAATGGAAATACATAATTAGAGCTAGAAGGATAAAAATTAATCCCTCAAATACCTCCAGATCTAAAGGCAAACACATCTATTCTTGTTTTAGATGCAGAGAGCTATATTTACAAAAGGAAGAAGTCCTGTATGCTTTTTGAGGTTATGAAAAAAAGCAGAAGGACATATAAGCAATACTGTGAGATTAACAAAGAAGCAAGACTTGCAAGCGCTGCCAAATGTGTCGTGACTTCTCTTAATCTTGGAACAGCTTTGGCTTCTCCTAATTAACTCATACACCCACACTGTGTGAAACCATTACTTACCCTAATACTAACTACCTCACTTGTTAGATCGGATGCCCTTCAAACGAAGGCTACCCCCCATTGACGAAGGCCCTAGATAGCAGAATTCCTGGGATTTGGGAAAACTTAACTTATTAATACAAAAAAATGGCCATTTACAGAGACGTTAGTGCCAGGCTTAAAATAAAAAGAGAGAGAGAAAAAAAAAGAAGTTTCTTAATGTAGAATTAACCATCACATTCATTAATGTGTATGAGCATATAGGTAGTCGCTTGATTGATTTTCTTGGTGACAATTACTTAGTTCAGCATGTAAAAGAGCCCACAAGACATGGAAACTTACTCGATCTATTGATCACTAGCCGCGAAAGCATGATAACCGATGTAGAAGTCGGTGAATCTGTTGCAAATAGCGATCACAATTTAGTTTGATTCAAACTACTAAAACATTTAAGAATAGATACTTGTGTTTCTAAAATACCCGATTTCAGTAAAGCTCAATTCATAGGACTACGTCAGGAGCTTCAGCTTACAGATTTGGAGTCAAAATTAAGCGAAAGACCTGTAGATCAGATGTGGAAAATATTTCAAAATACGCTCACTAAGATGATTCATACTCACATTCCTTTTAAGGACAGACACCCCCCAAATCATGCTCGCCCAAAATGGCTTGACAAAGAAACTGAAAAAAGTATTGCTAAAAAGAGACAGGCTTACAAGAAATATAAGTGCTTGGGTGCATCTAATGACTGTCAAAGTTATGTATCAATACAGAGAGATTTAAAAAAGACAATAAAAAACGAAAACGACAATACGAAACGGATATCGGTGATAAATCCAAAGAGAATCCCAAAGAATTCTATAGTTATATTAGAGATAAAAAGGTTGTTAGGAATCACATTGGTTCACTATTATCTGCTGACGGTCAACTTGAATATTCAAATGAAGGAATGTGTGATATTTTAAACAATTATTTTAGCTCAGTATTCGTAAACGAAATATGTATATATATATATATATATATATATATATATATATATATATATATATATATATATATATATATATATATATATATATGCAAAATGACCACAGCAGAAGAGAAACTTGTAGACAGTAAGTACTTTCGTATATTACATCTTTTGACTAAATGAAAGAGATACAGAGTTGTGTTTAAATGTAGGTATCAAGTAGAAACCGTAGGGGGCGGGGGAGATAATACAATGCGGGTTGGG
>NC_134811.1:23490457-23512957 GCF_046742065.1 Oratosquilla oratoria | reverse complement strand
ACGGACCGTGTCATTTCTACTAAACCCCTCCTCATGGCTATCTTGAATTTAAAAAAACGGTCTGAAAACGGTGCTTTCCAAACATGTTGACCTCGATATTATATAAGCCTTGAAACCTGCATTAACGTTGCTAAAGTTCTCAATGATACCTGTGAGGACTTTTTTATTTATTTATTTATTTATCTATTTATTTATTTATTCATTTATTTATTTATTTATTTATCTATTTATTCATTTATTTATTTATTCATTTATTTATTTATTTATTTATTTATTTATTTATTTATTTATTTATTTATTTATTTATTTATTTATTTATTTATTTATTTATTTATTTATTTATTTATTTATTTATTTATTTATTTATTTATTTATTTATTTATTTATTTATTTATTTATCTATTTATTTATCTATCTATTTATTTATTTTTAGGAATAACAGATTTATGATGAGTTTTCAAATGTGATAAAGTGAAATTGCTCCCCTTTGAATACGTCTGTTTTTATGTTTGAGTGAATTGTGATTTCTGTAGCTAAACCAAATTATTTTGTCAGGTACTGAAATGCATTGTGATGGTTAATGGCTGGTTCTGAACATATTTTAGAAATCTTCTCAGAGAAGAAAAAAAAGTGGTAGAAAAGATGCAATGATATTTCTTTCGGACATGAATAATTCGTTTCACTCACCTTCGGGAATGTAAGCTCCCCAGCCGAGGAAGGGGGGGATGGACCAACCGATGGAGTAGGCCCAGCAGAAGAGGATGTAGAGGAAGGCTCTTCCCTTGGTGAGGGGAGCAGAAGACACTCCATTGACAATGACGTTGTAACGGTCGAAGGAAACGAAGGCCAGAGTCCACAGAGAACACAGACCGAAGATGGCCCCTGAAGAAATAATTGAATCGTGTGAGTTGTGAGAAGAAAAATTGATGTCAAAATATATGAAGGTGCAACCGATTGCTTCCCTTCTTTTGTGTCACTCCATCGGATTTCGGAAAAAATGAGGTTTGATGGACAAATGTATGTTTTTATTACATATGTATTAATTACCCATGCGCACAAGTATATCTTTGTTTTTACCTGTATTTAGGTGTGTGCAAAAATGGCACACACTGGGATTTGATAATACGGTTCTTTTCATTTTAGTGTCTTGTCTCCCACATATTTCGTTGGATTTTGTTCCAGATGGACGATGAAGAACTCACCTAGACATGCGTACACCTCACAGAAGAATGCAGAGAACATCCATACTCCGCCATTAAAACAGTTGTAAACGTAAGGTGGGTACTGAGTGATTTGCATGCAGAAGTCACTGAAGGCCAGGTTGAAGACGAGCATGTTGGCGGGAGTCCTCAGATTCTTGTTTTTTATAACTAAATACATCACCAAACCGTTTCCTGAGAGCGAAAGAGAAACGTACATTCAAATACTTCTCATACCGATGAAACCATGAATCTGTTTAGATGAAATAAAATCACATAATAGAAGTTGCTCGGATTTAGTACTCACCTGAACAGGAACATATGAAGAGGAACACAAAGATCACGCCGAGGAGGTAGTGCCACATGGGATTGACTGGAGGATAGTTGCTCCAGTGATCATGGATCAGGTGTCGTATCGTGTCCGGCACGATGTCTACCACGGTGACCCCCTCGGGGTATCCAAACGAGAAGTCATGGGCCCCATAAGCCATGGCACGTGGGCCGGTGCCGTTGATAAGAGTGGAGGAAGGATTCATCGTTTTGAAATCTGAAACAAAGGTAGAACTCAGAAAACATTTAAGAAATACATCATAATTTACAACTCACACAAAAAAAGACACTATGAACAATCATCGGATGCACACAGACTACGCATACCTGATACATAGCTTGTGGTCAATAAAACACACAAGGTCTATCAGACATACTACATCGAGAAACACCCAATAACATTCATGCATATCAGAATCCAGAACATTACTAGAACTCGATACATAGAACTAATACATCGGCAAACATATACACAATATTCACAGACACTCCTAGATACTATTGAGATAAACGAAATCTAAGACAGTCATTCACCACGTACCAATCAGAAGGTCTAGATAAACACAACAGATAGAGTACACTTAAGTAGGTTTGGTTGTGGCCATCGGTCATCACACAACATTCAAGACATACCAGCATAAGTAAGGCAATGCAAAAGACCACACTCATTCACACTACCAGGACGGTTCACATAGATCCACACACGCATTCAAAGAATTCTCAGCGCTGATTGCACACACACAAGAACACAGCATATTTGGACAGGGAGATCCCTGCTGGAAGACATTGAGGACGATCGGTTTTCGTTGTTGTAACTCAGTGACACCGTGAGCAGACCAACAACACAGTAGAAGAAAAGAAAAATAGAAGAGTGTTTATGCCATGGGTGGGGCTTACGATTCCCGGGGACAATACCTTAACCCTTTGCCTAGACAGCCGTACCAGGACACAGCAAATGGTAACCAACGTAGTACCAGAGCGAGATATAAGTCTACAGAGGCACACAAAGAAGCGTCGTCCAGAACCTCGACCATGAAACCTGTTTGGGGAAATACCTTTGTCGTTTTGTTCGAATGAGACTCTGAAGTTGAAATGGTCTTCACGGGTCGAGATCTGTTTTGGAATGACCTAGAAAGCCACCAGAGTTAGTAGCTTATATACTCACTCAACCATTATTGGATCATCCTCTGTCCTAAAAGGATTTACAGTATATCCAGTGGCTGCAGAAGGCTCATCGTCATAGGGATTCCGCTTTAGAAAAAAATATTTATATGATAGATCACTTCTGCTATTTTATTCATGAATATTGAGGCAAAAAAATATAATTACAATGGAGCACGCTAACACACACACACACACACACACACACACACACACACACACACACACACACACACACACACACACACACACACACACACACACACACTCTCTCTCTCTCTCTCTCTCTCTCTCTCTCTCTCTCTCTCTCTCTCTCGGTGGCGCTGTTGGTAGAGCGCTGGACTGGGAAGTACGATAGTTCTCGCAGTACCCAGTTCGAATCCTGCCCAGGGCCGAAATTATTTCGGTATCGCTATGCTTCGGGTCGTTACTCTGACTCTCGTGGGCGGAGAGTTGGGTGTGCGTGTGTGTGTGAAAGGTCATAGCATTACCCATAGATCGGTCATATGAGCTCTGAGCTATCTTCCGGGAGGGAAATAGCTGTCGATCACGAGTCCAACACGTGATCCAAAGACCAAGGTGAACACACACACACACACACACACACACACACACACACACACACACACACACACACACACACACACACACACACGCACACACACACACACACACACACAGATGTGTGTGCTTGCACTTTGTTTACTTGCCTATTACTTTCAATGACAATGTTGCTGTAAATGGTTGTGGCGTGGATGCCACTTTATGTGGGCACGGAATCATATTCAGATTTTGTTGTATAAGTGGTATCGGTTTTGATTGTTTGGCGGAAACTCACCAATACAGCAGGTAAATCTGAATTTGGTCCTTTTAACTGCTAGCTCATCTAGGTATGTGGTTTTGATTTTATATTTTTTCAGAGGTTCACTAAAGTGTTACTTGAATATCTCTCTTTTTTCCCTCGAGCTTATACATGTGCTTCTAGAATCTGGCCATGCGAAGCTTGCCTCGGGGGACTGTCTTGTGTTATATTTGAGGTGCCCCAACCAGCGGAGACGCTGATTATACAATTACTATATTGGGGTTGCTTGTTCTGTAATAGGTTTCGACGTGTGTTGCTCTATTCTTTATTTCGCACAAAGATTCGTTGCTGCCATCGGATAATGAATCCCTCTCTAGATTCTAGGAGCTTGGCGTGACACAGGTAAGAGGTCCACGTTTCACATTCATGCAATAAGGTCAGTGTTCATTTAGTATGGTAGATTGCAGTCTTAATGCTAGTATGCAGGTGTTTGTTTGAGAAAACTTTTGACCTGAGTCTTCCGAAGACTGATGGTGGTTAGTTCATTCTCGCCTGGCTTCTAAGTTGAAAGGACGAGATATAGGGGATGTGTCCGTGGTAGTTAAAATGTTGGACTATTTTGTCCCGTTCATTATCAATGTAAAATTACGTTTGTTCTGGTCGGGAAATGTTTACAAATGATTACAAAGGCGGAGCATGCCGACAGGAGACCTTTTGGTCCTTATCTAGGTCAGATAGTATACATGTGTACGAATTGCCGTACGCTGGTTTTCATGCCCGGTAAGATTCATAAACTTGTTTGGAAAATGTAAAGAAAAAATGCCTAAAGAAAATTATATACGGCTTTGTAATTATGATATTACCGCCTAAGTAAGCCAGCTATGTAGAGGGAACATATACTCGAGGTGTTATTTAAGAACATAAAATACACAAGTAGATAAAAAACAGCTGTCTTTGATACATGGAATGTCGCATTAGTAAATATATTCATTAGCACTATTTACGATTTTTGTCATAGTTGTCTGTCCCCAAAATCAAATCGGTTGTGCTACGGTTTTTTGATAGCTTCATTGGATCTATAACTGAATATGATCAGTGCACTGTTCTGTCTTCGGCATAATCCTATATATCTTTTATTAGTCGGTAGAGTTTCCACATACTATTTTTTTATGTGAATCATTAGTGACGAAACCTCAGAAATCCCGAGGTACGTTCAAGTTGTCCAAAAGGAGTTGTAAAGGTTGTAGAATTCCATCACGATTTATTTTCCCTGTTTCGTATGCCGTTGTATACCGTTAGGACCTGCGTTTTTTGTTTCCAAAATTACTTCGGTGCCATGTTGCTTTTATGTGGAACATATGGCAATATTACAGCTTGGTAGAATTCCTGAACGTTGTTTGTGTTAACAAGGGTTATGGCGATGACAAGTTGGGTTCTGTGTATCTGAATGTAGTTTAGCAATTAATGCATGCTGAAATTTATTCTTTGGTGTGTGTAAATTGTGGACATCTGGAGAGTGTAGATCAAACTTGTTTTGATGATTCCTACAGAAATAACCAAATACATCTGGAATTTTCCATGAGTTACTGATGTCAAGTGATCTTTTCATATAATTTGGTTGACCTTTAAGTAGAGCTTTCAGATGATATGATGTTTCAAGATTCTGGAATTTTCAAATATAGTTTTATGATAGGTGTACCTTGGTGGTGCTGGGATCAAAGCTCTATGCGGACACTTCTCCTTACTAGACCTTATTCGATAGTTTGTTCTTTTCATTGTCCATTTGCCTGGCTTTTAAGTAGTCAAAGGGATGCCATTGATTTAAATGGGAACTTTCCCATGTGGTGTTAGACTTTTAGACATCTGAAAATGGAACTGGTATTAACTATCAAATAATTGATGTTCAATGCAGAGTATTAATGGTCTATGGTCATTATTGTTAGTGGTACAGACTCCGTGTTTACCAATTATGCCGTCCAAGATTGCATTGGAATCTCTAAGGACCAGTAGCTTATCATTTAGAGAGCCTGTCTGGTGAGTTTAAATCAGTATTCAATAGAAAATATCTTAATTCTGATCGTTAGAATCGAGAGCTCATGCATACCATAGAGGCACACTAAGATTAAAAAAAAAAAAAAAAAAAAAATGATACGCCGTCATCTATCATTTACACCAACCGGTGTCTCAGTTACATGTTGGTGAAATAGGGATTTGATTGCGACGCCTCACGTCTTGTACACGACGCATGCCTGGGAGACCTTTCCTGTAATATGTGTAGCCACCTCCATCTTCTGTGATAAATCCCTTCCTCTGCGTCAGTGTCGATGCTATACATTTTAAGCTTATGTGCAATGAGTGTCGTTGTGTTTCTTAGCATAAAGCAACCTGGTGTATTGTGTTTCTTAATCTATCCACTGGTTTAGAGATATTCTGGTAGTCAGCAGTTCGACTGCCTAGGAGGCACGTGGACAATGGGTAAACAACTTATTTGAAGTTCTTCCTTATTCAGGATGAGCATTCTTGGATTTGCTTAGACACGCACAATGCTACCGAAGAGTCCTGTCGTCAGTCCCTAGCGCTCGACCTACGTGCAGTTCATGGCTGAACACTACCTGTCACATGTGATGCCTGTTTTCATTGTCCTATCTCCGTCATTATAAGAATTGAACATTGGTGATGGGGATGGTGGGAGGATGGTGAATGTTCTGGAGAAGACCAGCAGAGTGAGTTTATTTAAGTTAGTGTTGGGGTAAGCGCACCCACTACATTGACCTTCAGTCTTTGTCAGTGCCATGAGAAGCCCAAGATTACTGAAAACTTAAAGAGCTGCTAGAATATGCAAAGTGAGTGAGTGTGTGTGTGTGTGTGTGTGTGTGTGTGTGTGTGTGTGTGTGTGTGGATGTATGAATCCTTTTTTAAAAATTTGCGTCGATGAGAGAATTGCACAATTTGTATGAAGTTTTCTTGATAATTCTGATGAGAATGCGAAGGTTGATATTTCGGGAATTTACAAGTTTCTCAGAGTTGATGTTCTTACTCTAAATGTCTTTCGACCCAGTCAAGAGTGATCTTCAGGGTCTACTGTTTTATTAGGAGAAAGGGACATGAGTAAAGACTGTTCAATTCCTGGTACCATTTATATCGGCCGGGCATCTCTTTTGACACCAGCGAACAAACCTTTCCACGAGGTACGTTTTGGTTGCTGGAGATTTCTAATTAGTGGGAATTATACAAAAGGCTTTAATTGAGTATTTCATAGAGGGTTTGTTCAGATGAATATTAACGGAGTCTACCACCATCAACCTTCTTTTATCCGGTTTTCTGTACTGAATAGAGACTTGAGTGTCTAGTTGCTAACTGCTGAGGGAGTTACGATGGGTACTAGTGTTGTGACGTAGAATAGCCCAATCCTTTAATTGTTCTCTCATTCTTCCAGAGAAAATGATTGCTCTAATGTACCATAAGTTGTGGCGACTGCAATCACCTATTTCGCAAAATATTGGTACACGGAATCATTGTCGTGGACGTGTCTTACGGAAACTACAACTAAATAACTTCATTAAACCCGTCACAACGACAGAGGTGTAGAAAACAATACAATTTTGCTGCGAACTCTGTAGAAAGCCCAGTAAGTTTTTTTTATTCTTTTTTAATTTATATATATATATATATATATTTTATTTTATTTTAAGGGGAAATACCACTAAAAACACAAACCAGTGGTGAGTGCCACAGGATAGGAAAAGGTAAAGCATAAGTGTTATGTACTTGAGAGTAATAGGATTGGGCAAATCGTTTGAAACTATCTACTGATAGGATGCTCGCTGGCCGAGAGGGTTGGAGCTAGAGAGTTGGACCAATGGCATGGTAAATCAAATACCATGCTACAAAGTTCTCTGTGAGGGACACCGTCCTAACCTCCTGATAGGAAGGAGTTCACGACGTTAAACCAAACTATCATCATCAGCATATATATGATAAAAAATGTAATGATAGGATTATCATTAATGCGAAAGTGCATTTTGAATTCATGTATTTATTCATTAGCTATATTTTGATAAGTGTTTCTTTATTACATGTATTTTAGGCTCTTTTGTATATTACTCAAAAAGTATTTCCGAAATCCAATAGCTCCTTCTTCTGATATATCCTGCCTAAGCGTCGTCCTTTCCTTCTACCTTTGTAGCATTCGACTGATTATCAGATGTCTTTTCTTCGGGCTCGTGGATGCAGAACCATGGAAGAGTCTTCTGAAGAGCCTGGAAGAGTGATGGAAAAAATAAATAAATAAAAGGTTTGTGACAACCTATATTCATTAATCTAAATAAAAAAAAAGCAATCTAAAAACTATATAAGAGTATTAAAAAGGAAACAATTGGAATGAAAGAGAGCGAGAAAGATTCACCAGTCGGAACTTGGGGTGGTTGATGGCGTAGATCATTGGGTTGTAGACAGCAGCACTCTTGGCCAGCAGAGCGGGGAGCATAGAGACCAGAGGCGTGATGCTTGATTGGTCGAAGGCCAGACCCTATCGCAAATAGTTTGGCAAGAGATTAGATTTATGCATATATGAATAAGGATGTGCAAAACTTTCAATAAATAGCCAAAGACAATGCCATAGAAACGGCGTTACCTGAAGAGTGACTATAGCATAGGGTGTCCAACAAATAATCCAGAGGGCGACATTAGTCATTGCAACCTTGGCGATGCGGACCTCAGCCGATTGTGCGTTAGCGTCCTGTCAAGAAGGAAAGTTAGTGAGTTAGGTCTCCATGTTCCACTAATATGTAGTTAAATCAGCAAATGTTAGGCAATAGCATTATTGATAGATATATTTAAGCAAGATTAGGGATGCGCACGGTAAAAGTATGAATATATTGTAACTGTTACACTGATTTAGTGAAAAGAATACAAAGAACAACAAAAGTGACGTTGAATCATGATTTTGGTAGATATATAACAAATTTTGAAGCCATCCTTCCTTAATGATTGTCTATGCTACCTACGTATATGCACTGATGAAAAATATACACTTTAGATCCCAATAACATAGATTTTGTTTACATTCATCTATGGGCAATCGGAACTCACTGCGTTGGATCGGAGGTTAGACACATTCATCTTCTTGGCCTGTTCCCTCATGGCCTTCTCGTGGGCAAAGATGGCCTTCACGATGAAGACGTAGGCGAAGACGATGATAAGCAGAGGAACGACGTAGTCGAAGGCAAAGATGCAGAAACCGTACGAGCGACGGTTGACGTCACGGGACAGGTAGTCATAAGAGCACGAGTCCAGGATACCTGTACGAAGAAAACCTCTTATAAGGTCAGAGCTATCAATGGGTGTAGGGCAATGATCAGGGTAAAGACTACTTGGAATGGTTGACCAGACGGACTATGTAAGTTTCTCAACTCTTTCTGATGGCCATCTTGCGTTGCAGAAGATTACTTTATATTTTTTTTTCTCATATATCTTGGCTTGTAGATGATGTAAGATCTTAAACTCTTATCAGCTTTGATCAAGTGGAATTTATCTCCTTAGAATAGTTCAATTTTTAATTTATGCAGATGTTTTATTTCAGTTGACCAAGTTTTTCTGTGTCTGCAGGTATTAAGCACATTTTTAATGATTAATGGTGGTTTATGAATATATTTCAGAAACCCTATTGAGACCAGTGATGTTAGGAATGTAATTACCTCTCCTGCCAATGGACAAGATTCACTATTATTTCTTCAAGATATATGAATTTGTTTCACTCACCTTCGGGAATGTAAGCTCCCCAGCCGAGGAAGGGGGGGATGGACCAGCCGATGGAGTAGGCCCAGCAGAAGAGGATGTAGAGGAAGGCTTTTCCCTTGGTGAGGGGAGCAGAAGACACTCCATGAACAATGACGTTGTAACGGTCGAAGGAGACGAAGGCCAGAGTCCACAGAGAACACAGACCAAAGATGGCTCCTGAAGAAACAATTGAATCGTGTGAGTAACGAGAGGAATTTTTTTGAGTCTTTGAAGTCTCACAAAAGAATACCAGTATAAAGAAATATCTAGGTTGTTGTCAAAATATGTGAAGGTGCAACTGATTGCTTCCCTTCTTATGTGTCACTTCATCGGATTTCGGAACAAGTGAGGTCTGATGAACAGATGTATGTATATATTTCATATGTATGCAAGTACGTATGTGTACACTTATATCTTTGTTTTTGCCTGTGTTTAGGTGTGTGCAAAAATGGCACACACTGGGACTAGATAATACTGTTCTTTTCATTTTAGTGCCTCTTCTCCCACATATTTCGTTGGATTTTGTTCCAGATGGGTGATGAAGAACTCACCTAGACATGCGTACACCTCACAGAAGAACCCAGAGAACATCCATACTCCGCCATTAAAGCAGTTGTAAACGTAAGGTGGGTACTGAGTGATTTGCATGCAGAAGTCACTGAAGGCCAGGTTGAAGACGAGCATGTTGGCGGGAGTCCTCAGATTCTTGTTTTTTATGACTAAATACATCACCAAACCGTTTCCTGAGAGCGAAAGAGGAACACCCATTCAAATACTTCTCATACCGAAAGAAATCATGACAGTACATGAATCTGTTTAGATGAAATAAGATCACATAACAGAAGTTGCTCTGATTTAGTACTCACCTGTGCAGGAGAACATGAAAAGAATCACAAAGATTACGCCGAGGAGGTAGTGCCACATGGGGTTGACTGGAGGAAAGTTGCTCCAGTGATCGTGGATCAGGTGTCGTATCGTGTCCGGCACGATGTCCACCACGGTGACCCCCTCGGGGTATCCAAACGAGAAGTCATGGGCCCCATAAGCCATGGCACGAGGGCCGGTGCCATTGATGAGGGCCGTAGGATTCATTCTCGCAAAATCTGAAACAAAGAGGTTCATGATCACAACTTAGAAGACATTTAAGAAACACAACATCACATGTTTCAGATCACAAAACATGGCTCTGTGAATAACCACTGGATTCACATAGACTCCACAAACGCATGCCATGTTTTCCGACAAATAAAATCCCACACTGCATAAGAAACCACAGCCAATATGAACGTGTACCAGAACTTAAAAGTTATTACAATACAACACATAAAACTATCTGACCATCCCGGCCCAATCACATTGACATGAACATGTATATTGATACAATATCTACAGATTGATACCTAGATATTATAAAACCAAGGAAGACCCAAGGCAGCCATCCTCCACTTATACACCCATGCGCCTATTTACAGGAAACAGCTAAGTAGATTTGGCTGTGGTCATCGCACAACAACATATGGCCAAACTGGCATGATGCATCACGCAACAACATAAACTTTGGTAGATTTTCCAGTGCCGGCAACACACAAACACGATCACAACACATCTTGTGGAAGCTCATGAGGACAGCCGATTTCGTCCATCACTCCTGTGTTATATCTCAGTGACCATCAACAGCAACTCATGAGATATAGATCCAGCAGACCAAACGGAATATTATAACTGAACGTTGACACCATGGGAAGCTTAGATTTTTCGGAGCCGACTTCTTAGCTCTTTGCACCTAGAGTGTCATAGCAAGCGACAGTTACCGGTAGCCGTTGGAGAAATGGATGACGGGCTGACGTAGGTCCGGAACAAAATCGAAGCCCAGTGCGTTACAGGAGCACACAAAGACAAAGAAGGGTTCTCCAAAACCGGACCCTGGCACTTGTTGAGGGAAATACCTTTCTCGTTCAGTTCGAAGGAGCTTCTTGGAGCGAAACGGTCTTGACTGCTCGAGATCTGCCTTAGAATGACGGAGAGTCACTGAAATGAGTAGCTTATAGTCAGGTGTACGTTATTGGATTATCCTGGTTTCGAAAAGAGTTTAAGCTATATCCAACGACACCGGAAAGCTTATCTCTATAAGGATTCGTTGTAGAAAAAAGAGGAAAGAAGTATTCAAGTGCTGACTCTTTCACACATAAGGAGACATAATCTGAATGCTGCAACCACAAAAGAACAAAGCTACGCAAGTTGGAAATAAGGGATAGAATTAAATAGATATATAGATAGATGAATAAATGAATAAATAGATAAGTAAATAAATAAGTAAATAAACAGATTAAATAAGAATAAACAAACAAAAAGAATAAGTAAATAGATGATAAGATGAATCGCTAATAAAATCAAATAAAAAATAAATAAACTGGTAGATAAGCAAATAAATAAGGAAATAAATGAACACATAACGAAATAAACAAGCATGTAGATAAATAAATAAATAAACAGTTAAATAAATAACAAACAAATAAATAAATAAGAAATAAAATAATGAATAGATTAATAAGAAATACATATATATATATGTATCTCTCTCTCTCTCTCTCTCTCTATATATATATATATATATATATATATATATATATGTATATATATATATATATATATATATATATATATATATATATATAAATAAATAATTGAATAATCTAATAAATAAGTAAATAAGTATATAAATGAATAAATAAATGAATAAATAAACAAATAAGTCATTAGATGAATATATAAACAAATTAATAAGTAAATGCATAAACAAATAAATGAACAAATAAGTAAATAAACAAACAAATAAATATATAAATAAACAAACAAACAAATAACTAAAAATCTAAATTTGTCCATTCTATAACCATTACAATAAATGACTACAGTGACCTATGTCAAAAGTCTAAATTTGTCCATTCTATAACCATTACAATAAATGACTACAGTGACCTATGTCAAAAGTCTGAAACAACAACAAACGACAGCGATGAGGAGTTGGTCATCACAGGAAATTATTTTTCTGACTTCGTATTTGTAAATATTGTATATCGTAAGTGTAGTTGAAAACATTAACCAGCTATCAAACTCAAGAAATAGTATATCCCTGAAGGAGAGCGGAAAGAATCAAATAAATTGATCGAAGAGACTAAAGTGTTTAGAGTATGTGTGTGGAACTAAAATAGAAATGGCACTACAGAAACCTGTAAAGAATAGTTATGATTTCAAACAAAATAATAAACTAAGAAACAGTAATCAACGAACATTGATTACAACATATACACTGCTAATGAGCTATGATAATACACAGTGTTTAACTTTGTTAATTAGAGCAAAGGCACTCACTGAAACACGATAGTCAATAGGCGACCTATGAACAGTGCAAAACGATAGTTAGGGGGGAAAGAGAAATCGCTAGACTCTAATCTGGTTACCTATGTTGACGTGGTGGTTCGAATCGGGTTCGAAGAACTATTTACAAAAAAAAAAAAAAAAAAAGACAGACTATCACAGTGCAAATGTTATTACACAATTATACCAGTACAATTACACACACCAAAATACTAAACTTAGATATAGAATATATGCATGCAAAAGTAATGTATATATATATATATATATATATATATATATATATATATATATATATACAGTATATATATATATATATATATATATATATGTATATATATATATATATATATGTATATGTATATATATATATGTATATATATATGCATATATATATATACATATATACATATATATAAATATATATATACATATATATATATATATGTATATATATTTTTATTCATATATATACATACATACATACATACACAGATACATACATATATATATACATATATATATATATATATACATACATATATATATATATATATATATATATATATATATATATATATATATATATATATATATATGTATTCCACCGGCAATTAACCTGCATTCGGGTGAGACGGCACAAGTGTGTCTGTCTCAGCTGATGGTAGATCAGCTCTTTCCTTGTTATCTACAGTAGAACTTGAGCAGGATTTACAATAAAGTCACTGAGAGGCTAATTTGTTATTGTAATCTGGCACAAACTGTGGCAGCGCTAACAATGTAGCTCCGTAACATTCGAGGTGTTTTAAGTATGTCTATTTATATACCAAGGGTTTTTCCCCTTACAAGGGAGATAGCCAAGTCAAAAGGCAAGTACCCACTACCACACATTTAACTCCCACCCATTCTACTACCATCCATCATCTTTTCCTCCATTTCATCTTAGCTCCTCAAGGATAACGGGTCATCCCTGTATCCCGGCTAGTGCTCTGGTTCAGAAGCAATGTAGCAAGGCACAGTGCATCCACAGTAAAGCCGCTCTCCCTCTTCTCCGTCCCCTCATGCAGAAAAAAAGAGAAGACGGGGAAAAATTCCTTCGGGCTGCGTCAAAATATCATTCATACATAACCACTTCCACCCCCTCCCATACCCTCCTTTCCTTGGATCACAGTATCATCTATAAACAACCCTTCTCCATTCATCCCTATCTCCTGTACTCTCCTTCCCTTGCTCCACAGACATCCGCCCCTCTTGCTCAATGCCCCTTTCATCCCAGCCATTTATTGTTCCCTCGGTTGTCCTTTTATGTTCATTCTATCCACCTATGTTTTCTAATTTTTTTTCTTCAATAATCTTTAGTTATTTATTTTTTCTATGTGCCCAAAGCATCCTAGTACTCTTTCAACATCCCTATCTTCCATTTCCTTTACCACCCCAACTCTCCCTCTTACATCGTTTCTCATTCTATTCAACCTTGTAACCCCTACCATACTTCTCAGACATTTCATCTCAAAGGCATTTACTTAATTCTCACAGTCTACAATATATTTCCACCACCACTCCTCCCTTTCCTGTTACATGCGACCCCATATACCTAAAGCTATCCACTTCCTCCAGCCTCTCTCCTTTCAGACTTACTTCCAACTCACTGCCTTCCTCTTTCCTTTTACATCTCATCACATTGCTTTAACCCACATTTACCTTCAATTTTCTCTTATCGCATACCCTCCCAAACTCCGTATATATCTGCCTTAATCCCTCCCCTGGCCCTGCCACAAGCGCAGTGTCGTCAGTGAACTACAATTGGCTCACCTCCCACTTTTCTCCATTTCTAAAACAATCTCTAGTCCTCTGCCCATTACCCTCATCTTCACTTCCTGCACCACCCCATCCACAGAATCTAATAAAGACTCGAGTTAGTAGATAACAAATGAGTTGAATCATCGAGGATAACCTGCATATCAATATATTGATGTAACCGTCACTAACCATCACCAAACACGCACGTGGTCCACACACATGCGACATGGTACTCGTCTTTGGCAAGACTCCCAATCTTGCAGACCTCACTAACTTCTCAATCCCAACACAGCTTGAGTCAATGCAAAGTAAGACAACGACGCAACCGCAGTGTCGCCACACACGAGATATCTAAGTTCACCAGACAGACCCATTGAAGCCTTTCTCATACTTACCCCAATTACATTACCGTAACTTAATACATATACGCCATATCTAACCACGCCCACCAACCCTGTAACCAACTCCTATATAAAAGAACTAACACCCATATCTGTGTTTGATGACTAACACATCTCCCATGCGGCAACCCACAAAACCTTACCACCTCGTATTTATTACGAACGGCTGAGCCGTTGAAGATAGGACTGCCCAGGTGAATTACCTGGCAGGAGGACTGCCTATGTCGATCCACCCATTACATTGATGAAATTAGAAATTGAAAATATAATTCATCATATGTTATAGATCATATTACTTTATAAGTTAATTTACAATAACATGCTCGTCATATGAAAATTAAAGACTAAGTTTATCTCATGTAGATCATCATTCCACATAATAATACTGAATCACACATGTAACGTATAATACATATGCTTATCATTTATTATTTATGATGTGTTACAGAAATTAAGCTTTGCAACTTGAATGGTATTGATTTATATAACTGTCATCATCTGTGTAAACATACTGGCAAAATTGTAAAGCTGTTGGTGAAATGTATACGCGATTCGGGACGCGTGGGCATTTGTATTGGGTAGCAATCGAGTCTACTCTATCTATAGTTTTATTGTCTATGGAATTTGAGACATCTAGAAAAGAAAGGGGCAAATGCCACACCTCCTAAGTACGAAATATGGTTCTTAGATTGTTTGATGTTAAAAGGCAAAATGGCTTACGTATGACGCCAGCATTTTCCTCTTTCTATTCTAGACGTCTCAGGGCATAATCAATTCTAGCTAGTACATTAATTAGTAAAGTTTAAGATATCATTAGGTATTTCATAATAGAATAACTTAAAATTCACGTGCCAGCACTGTATATTTCTCTCCTTTGCAGAATCTGAGAAGCGTCTTTACGTCCATATAGAGGTGTTGCTACGTAGGTAGGGATTAGTGGATGAGCTTCAGTATGTCGCTCGGCTTATTTCTTTACAGTTAAAGGCGTTCACTTAGCAAAAACCTCAGTTCTACCAAGGCCACCTGGTAAGGCTGTGATTTCTGCTGTGATTGCGGCCTTGTGGATGGATCAGCCGAAGGATGCATCATGTGTTAGCTGTAGGACTACTACTTATGTAGTACGTAGCATGAGTTTGCGTCTTATGAAGTGCTCATTCCCAGTACACTCCATATTCTGCCATCTAATCTATCTTACCAGGTTTAAATTCCATTGGTCACTAGGAACTGCCACCTAGTTACCCTAGTTACTAGGAACTGTCACCTAGTTACCCTAGTCACTAGGGACTACCACCTAGTGCTTTAGTTCTTGTTTGGCGTTGGGGCGTGTGTGTTTATAACGGTTGTCAGTCTTATGTACTACAGTGGAAACTTATTGAGCCATCTTGAAATGTTCATTGTTAACTGGATGCTATATCGTGTATGATTATACATGTTATGTGTGCTATGGGTACTTATTAAGTTGTCTTGAAATGTTAATTGATGGATTCTGCAAAGATTGATTTGTGTTAATGATGTTAATGATTCTGATTTATGTATAAATCCCAATTATGTCATTTCTGATTGGTTTTGTATTATGTTTAATGAGTCCATTGCAATGGACATTTGCATTTTTCTTCCACTCCGAGAGGTGTCGTTCACGGAGAATAAATGTCAGTGTCATTGTCATTCTAGGAGGGTCTCTTGGAATGCGCTGGATGGGAGGCATAAGTCACATTAAGCCCCAGTCACACCAAGCTTACGACCTGTTTCCGACCACCTTTGGCCGACAATTAAGCGATCGGTCGGCGACACAAAACCTATGCAAGGAATTGAAATGGAAAAAGTTAATGTGGTTGATGAAAATCTATGTACTGGGGACTATTCAGTGTGTGTTGTAATATATCTATCTATTTATCTATCTTATTACCGACTACCAGCGATTTCCAAAGACTACCTGCAACTTGCCGACGACCACCTGGTCGCCGATGGTCGATGGTCGGAAACAGGTTTAAGCTTGGTGTGGCTGGGCCCTTACCTTTTCGATAATCACAGGTGCTGTACAAATCGGAGATTGTCTAATATTGTGTAGAATTACTGGGGAATGCAGGTGAAGATTCAGAAGGCAGAATATGAAATCAAAACTGTTCACCTCCAAAGGGAATTCGCAGGTGAGAATCCAAGCATGGTCTTATTGTTCCATGTTGGGACCACATCAGTTTAGTTTAAAGCAGTTTCCCAACAATTTCCGACCCTAAGGGCACTCCCTGTTAGTAGTCAGATTTAAGCAGTCCAGCACTCTCTAACTAATGACTTATTACTAGAGGGATAAAAGAAAGTGTATGGATGCATCGCTTCTCAGCAAGAATTGGTTCCAGCACCCCCAGGGGGTGCTATCACCCCAGGTTGGGAAACGCTGGTCTAAAGGTATCAGCAACAACCGTATGTCGGTGGTAATTACAGCTACCTCTTATATTACAGTACAACGTATGGCAAGTACGCAACCGTTGTAATTACCATTGTCCATTGAAGTGAGTGTAGAAACGAAGCAGACTGGTAATTCTGCGACAAAGAGAAAAGCACATAAGTTAAAGCAAGGACTTACGAAGACGAAAAGATATGGAACCAACTAAACATAGAGCTCTATTCCAGGCACAAGTGAATGTTTCCTAGTAGAGAGGAAATTCTCGCATTCCACTGCAAATGTCGTTATCAAAAATAGGTACGCAGGGAAATTTTTCGTAATCCCTTATTCACCTTCATACTTGCGACACTGTTTCTGACCCAGGGCAGTGGGCAAGATGCAGGGATGACCCGTCATCCAGGAGGTGCCAAAAGGGAGGGAAGAGGGTGGAGGGGAGTGGAATATGTTGGGGATGTATTGAGTGGGAGGGGTTTTTATGCCTTTGTTTTTTGGCTACCTCCCTTGTAAGGGGGAAAAAGCCTTTGGTATATGTATGTATGTATGTATGTATGTACTTGTGAAATGAGACTTGCACAACAAATCACTGCGCAGGTCACATATTTTTAGTAGTTAATAAAATCTCCAACGAATAGTTCACATTTTGTTCGTATTATATGTACACGTTGTATGAGTATACAGTAGTTTCTGATAAGTCACAATAACTTACTAAACCGTAAAATAGTCAATACCACCATTAAATTCACCATTGTCTCAAATTGGTAAAATGTTTATAGTAAAATAATGTATCTTTTTACTTATAAAACTCTGATAATCTTGTTTTTATCTTGCTTGCTTGAAACCGTCAGAAGAAGAGATATGACGTCACGACTGAGGACCAGCCAATCAGAAGAAGAGAGATGACGTCACGACTGAGGAGAGCCAAGCAGAAGAAGAGATCAAAAGAAGAGATATGACGTCACGACTGAGGACCAGCCAATCAGAAGAAGAGACATGGCGTCACGACATCATATGATGCGTAGTGTTCCAAGCAACGACGACATGACGTCACAATCTTCTGCATTTCACTTCTTATAACAACGCATCATTTAAAATTTTATTTGATCCAACATACATATATATATCTATCTATATATACTTATAATTTTTTCATATTCAGTATTTAAAAGTACAGCCAACTCCTGAGTTAGCATCTATGAGGCATAATGAGTTTATTAAAATATTACGAACCCTATAAATCATATGATGCATAATGTTCCAAGCAACGACGACATGACATCACAATCTTCTGCATTTCACTTCTTATAAGTAATCAAGTCCTGCCTTTGTCTACTAAATAGAACATTGTCTAAATAAAGATTTTATTGACCATTTTATTAACAACGTATAATTTAAAATTTTATTTGACCCAACGGGTCACGGGTGGTCTTGCTTATATTATAAAATGGGGGTCTCTACATAACACCTTTGAATGGCACTGATTCTAGCTCAGGAAGAGTCTTTGCTCCGGGAAGACGGTGCAAGGGTGGCTGTCTCGGCATACACTAAATCAGCATTTACTATTTTGTGTACTTTTTTATAATAGAAATAAAATAGGACTTGTAGTGGGGTTAATATACATAGTCGGCTTTCACGTTTATGAACAAGTATGCTGCTATGATATTTGTAACAATCATATACCAATTCCCTCCTTTTCCTTTATTTGATGTATAAATTCTCTATATAGGTATTTAGAAGAGTTGTTGACATGTCACAATAGCTTTTTAAAAACGATATATGTATTTATTCACATGTTACTTCAAAGAAGTAGTGCTAAAAATGACGGCTGTTTCACAATTAGAAATCTTTTTAAGAATTTTTGGGGCAAATTTTTATTTTCCTCGCTAGGGCCCGCTGTTATGCAGAAAGTTAATGTGAAAGTGGACAAAACCCATGATTATAAATACATAATTAGTTCAAAGTAAGAGTACATGATAAAATCTTCCTCTATCAAGGAGTACTTTCAAGTCATACGCAATTAGGAAAGGAGCTGAAATTAAGAAAAAATAGAGAAAGGGTCACGAAGTAAATGGAGTCGTTATTTCTGGTGTGCAGTATATGGTGCAACTTAGGAAAGGATTTACTGTCAGGAGGTTTATCTTTAGAGTTGTCGGCTGGCATGGCGCTTCGCATGAAGAATACCATCAGTAGAGAAAGGCTTCCGATATCTTAATATGGGCTCTGGGCTCGGGAGGGCAAGTAAGTCATTGGTTTGCGAGTTGATGTTAGGGCAGCTTTTGATAATATAGAGTGCCTCAGATGTTGGTAGGATATTCATGTTCGCTTATTGTGGTTAAAGTACAGTTGAGGACAGAATCACTGAGTTGTTTAGAGGCATCCTTCTGGAAATGGCATTCAATTTTGGTAATAATTTCATAGCTGAAGAGAGGTATTGGGTATTCCACTCTCTGGACATACTATTTCGATTTTTTCATGGGAAACGGAGAGAAGATTTTTTTTTTAAACAATTTCATGCCATACACATAATACCGTTATGTCGATTCTGTTTATTGATTATTAAATTATCTATTCTATTTTATTCATCTATTTATTCATCTATCTTTTATCGCGAAATAGGGCGAGCAGTAACTACTGAAATTGTGCCACCTATTTGAGTAAACTTTAGGTTTGTGTATCAAAAATGAATTGGAACGATTCCCCTCCCTATTTAGACGTCTTTATTAAAACAGAAGGCGGAACGTTCAATACATATGTTCATGCAAAGGGGACCGATTCGGCCACGACCTCAACGGCCTCCGTGAATGTCCAGGAGCTTGAAGCAACCATAGGAATCTGTGTTAGGAGAGAATGGTCCCTCTGTACTAACTGGAGAAAGACATTTTCAGCTGGAGCGCCCTCCGCAGACCATGGTGGGTAGCAGGTACCCATACCACATCTCACCAAAAACTCCGAATATATTTTAGAAAAATAGCTTTAAGGACGAACGTTCACCACCTCTAAAGGAGAATCTGCATGTATTATCATTTGTCACATGACCGACAAATTGGTAATGAAGGACATTCTAAAGAAAAATATACAGGCCACGGGCCTTTCCAGTGGACTGATAATCACTATCTAATACAAGTATAGCAAGACCTCGTACCTCTTAATCAAGATATCCACTCTTTGAACATGTGTACATGTTTGCCTGCCAACATGAAGATTGTGGGGATCATAATTCATAAATAGGAATGACATATACAAAGTTATCACGATGATTGAAGTTCCAGCTCCCAAATGTCGCTCCCAAACAACCCAGTAATTCTGTTCACAACTGCATAGCACTCACCAGGAACGAAACAAGAGGAGAATACTTCAGTTTCATACCGAGAAGTGAACATAAAGCGTTTAAGATTTTTACATACTCTTAACCAAAGAAAGATATCCTAAGATCAACTTTCAAACAGTTTACCTAGTTTTCCTCTTGAGCGCAATGTCTTTGTTTCGTTCAATGGCGGCCTCCTTTCCGTAGTGCGCCATTCCAGCGAACATCTTCAAGAATTTCCTAAAGAAAAGTCCAAGATGTGTCACAGCATCATACACACCAGCATCAACGGCTCCATTTTCAGAAGTTTTATTATTATAACTTTTCCCAATTTGACAATGTTTTGTTTGAATTCCACCTCATTATACAGCTTAATAGGAATAGTTCTTCCTAGGACAGCTAAGTGCAGGCAGTCAATTTGGCAAATTAGTCATTAACTCGACATTACTTAATAAATTCGACAAGAAATAGGCAGGACCTTATGAGGTGGTGGTTCTGAGAGAAATACGATGGTTGTTAGCAGGACGGCTGTAGGCAGATTACTTGGCTGGTTCGTTCACTCGTGGCCTATATAATTGAACTGGATAAACAGATTATACCAAACAAAAATACGACACATAATCGGATACTTGATGAATTTCAATTAGATACTCCACTGAAGTGTAACAGTCACGATAATGAGGACAAAAAGCGGAAAACGTTAATGATCGAGATTAGAGGTTGAATATCCTAGAAATTCTCGCCTTCATTGGCATCTTTGTAACCTGAATTGTTTTTATTCTCGATGCTTTTGTCATAATCATTAGCAGCGAGGCTGAGATGTACAAACTGTTTAATGGAAATATATAATTAGAACTGGAAGGATAAAAGCTCATCCCTCAAATACCTCCAGATCTAAAGGCAAACATATCTGCTCTTGTTTTAGATGCCGAGATCTATATTTACACAAGAAAGAAGTCCTGTATGCTTTTTGAGGTTATGAAAAAAAGCAGAAGGACAAATAAGCAGTACCGTGAGATTAACAAAGAAGCAAGACTTGCAAGCGCTGCCAAATGTGAGGTGACTTCTCTTAATCTGAGAACAGATTTGGCTTCTCCTAATTAACTCATACTCCCACACTGTCTGAAACCATTACCTACCCTAATAGTAGCTACCTTACTCCTTAGATTACGTGCCCTTCAAACGAAGGCTACCCCCCATTGACGAAGGCCTTAGATAGCAGAATTCCTGGAATTTGGGAAAACTTAACTTATTAATATCAAGAATGGTCATTTAGAGGCGTTAGTGCCAGGCTTAAAAAAAAAAAAAAAAAAAAGTTTCTAAATGCAGAATTAACCATCACATTCATTAATGTGTATAAGTGTGTTTATGACCGGGTAAGGCTATCAAATTGGTCCCATTATTATATATTGAGTAAAAAAGATAATTATAATGAAAATATATCATCCTTGAAAGAAAATACACAAGCTCTGTCGCCACACAATAATGTATATCCATCTCCTTCTTTACCTCACAAACCTCATGTAAAGTGTGGGGGTGCGTTTACTCCCACGGAACGTATCATTGTAAAATGCTTTGGTTTAATTGGTAATTACTAAGGAAAAACATATATTGTAGGAAAATTAGATTACAATTATGTATGAAAGCGGTTATTTTCATTAATTGCTTTCATGGGTTCTGTGTAAGGTCATGATTTTGGGGGGAGGGGGGCAGAAAGAGGAGTATGGCGTCAGTGCGAGGCATCCTGTTGTCTTGGTCCTATGTTATGAATTTACCAACAAAATGAGGAAAACCATTGGAGAAACAGTAGTAAGGATAAATAGATAGAATATATATATATATATATATATATATATATATATATATATATATATATATATATATACAATTTATCAACCACAATGCACTTTAATTCTATGCCATATAGGCGCATGCAGAAATTGTAACAT
>NC_134811.1:23472957-23482957 GCF_046742065.1 Oratosquilla oratoria | reverse complement strand
AAATCTCGGCGTTGATGATCTTTTTCTGAAGACTTTCAATTCTTCGAAAGAGGCGTTTCTCATCCTTATTTAAGGAATACAGGAATTCTCCGAAAGTGTAAGGTATGGAGACGAATAAAGTCGATTCTGTTATTTACAAGCAGGACGTTTCGTAACTCTTGTTACATTTTCAACTGAATACAATGTCTTTTGATACATGAGTTATAAACACAAAAACTAACATTGGGAAAGGTCAATACAGTATTGCTGCACATCTAAGTACATGGCGCTCCGTGGGGAACCTTAATGTAGGAGTGGCGAAATGTTTCTACTGGTGGGAAGGGTCAAAAGCCACATACCGCTACCATCACCAAGATATATGTTGTTGACTTTGCTACACAAGTCCAACATATATATGTATATATGTATGTATGTATGTTTGTATGTACGTATGGATTGATGGATAGATGGATGGTTTCAGATATGCATATGCAACTAAAAAAAAATCAAAAGGTCAATTTGTTTCCAAACATAGATGGCAAAAAAAATATCTAAAAATAATCATCTATTTTCGAGAAGGGAATCCGTATAACATGAAGGGTATTTGGTTGTCCCGTATTCCTAGTCTTAGTGTTTAGTGTGATCCAATAAAGAGTGCCCGACGGATATATATATTGCGTTGGGGGCCCCTCTCTTTGGCTATTTTGATACAAACCGCGACCGGCAGAAGGCAGTAACTTCTTCAGAATCTCACTCGTATTGAACGACGAAGGTGAGACATAGAGAAAGGAGAGAGTTGGTGTTTCTGTGGAAGTCATCATCACTACCTTTCGCATATCTGGTTGGTTATCTGTGCTCACAGAGCTCTTTGTTTCAGATATCATAAAGATGAATCCTTCTGCTTCCCTCATCAACGCAACCGGCCCACGAGCCTTGGCTTATGGGGCTCACGACCTCTCGTTTGGATACCCCGAGGGGGTCACCGTGGTGGACATCGTGCCAGACACGATACGTCACCTGATCCATGATCACTGGAGCAACTACCCTCCAGTCAACCCCATGTGGCACTACCTCCTCGGCGTAATCTTTGTGATTCTTTTCATGTTCTCCTGCACAGGTGAGTGCTGAATGCGAGGGAGATGAAAGATGTACAAATATTCAATCAGTACATTTTTTTTTTTTTTTTTTTTTTTTTTTTTTTTGTCTAAGAAGTGTTTGATTCGGCCCTCTTCTCTCACTCCCAGGAAACGGCTTGGTGATGTATTTGGTCATGAAGAACAAAAACTTAAGGACGCCCGCCAACTTGCTCGTCCTCAACCTGGCCTTCAGTGACTTCTGCATGCAAATCACTCAGTACCCACCTTACATCTACAACTGTTTCAACGGTGGAGTTTGGATGTTCTCCGCCTTCTTCTGCGAGCTGTATGCCTGTCTAGGTGAGTTCTCCATCGTTCATCTGGAGCTAAAACAAAGAGGATACACTTTCACAAATATTTGAGAGTAAAGGCACTACAAGTAGAGTAGTTCATTATCTAACCTTTAAACTGAGACATTAGTTCCACTGACCTGCCTCAGTGGCCGTCATTTTTGCAAATACACGTTCTTGCGTATACATACACAAACACACCGCATATCGAAATCGGGGCTCTTCAAAGAAACAACACTACCCATCAAATGTCGATAACACCTAGCGTTACTCAGAGCAGTAATGTGCCAATTTTCGGAATGGGACCAGATGGCATGCTCCACAAACATCAACTTTCATCAGAAAGATCAGAATATTAGGTCCGTTTCATCATGGGATCAAAATAGTGCGACTTCAGAACTTCTGCATCACTTGACCACGGTACAAACATCCGTCCATTCATCCAACACAAACAAATCCTTAGAGAGCTTACACCAAACATAAACATCTGATACGACACATAACACATAGGTCTTATCGGACAAACTACTTGTCTTCTGTGCCCTCTCCCCCATCTGCATACACGAGAAGTCGTGTCTAAATTTCGTCTTTTTCCCAATCGCGGTTGACCTAAGCTGACTGTAAATTACGTGGTGCAGTCTTTTCCTATGCATCGTCACAGTTCCTCGACTTTCAGAGGAGAGTACATGAAGAATAGAAATAAGTTTGTGACTCTTATCCATAGTGACCGGCTTGGAGATAACCATGACTAGCCTCATTATGCGTATTGTAATTAATTTGCAATTGTTATTCCAAACGTGCATTTATCTACATTCAGTGTTACAAACGCGAAAAGTGAAAACAACAAACTCCTCTTTGGAAACACACGCACGAACACTCACATACGCATGATAAAAAAACATAGCATGCTCGCAAGTGCAAACACATTTACATGCTCCGTTTTCTTTTACGGTTCCTTTAATTTCAAATATTCTTTCAGAATACATCTCACTAGAATTATCAATCTTCGTTGACCACTATGTCTCGGACCTTTTTTCTTACTTTGTTGTTAAATCTGATCAAACACAGCCCTCTTTTCAATAGATTGATCCTGAGTCACAACAGTTAATGAAATCGTAAAATGCGCTTATTGACTATGGCCGCTTTTATACACAACTGTTCTTTCATTTTCTTGCAAATTATTTCTTCTCCTCCTTTAAAGACCGATCCCATAACCCACACGATTCAATTGTTTCTTCAGGAGCCATCTTCGGTTTGTGTTCTCTGTGGACTCTGGCCTTCGTCTCCTTTGACCGTTACAACGTCATTGTCCATGGAGTATCCTCTGCTCCCCTCACCAAGGGAAAATCCTTCATGTACATCCTCTTCTGCTGGGCTTACTCCATCGGTTGGTCCATCCCCCCCTTCTTCGGCTGGGGAGCTTACATTCCCGAAGGTGAGTGTGGTGAATCCGTATCTTTGAATGTTTTAACCAATGGACCTTTTGTATTGAACCCTTTTCATCACCATGATGATCGAATACAACTTTGAACTTGTGCATTCCGTAGCACGATATTATCAACCACTAGTATTAACTTGATGTCTGATATCTCTTTATAAGCTAGCTTTTATCATCACTATCGTCTTCTTTGGAAGTATCTTCAGCTTTTATATGGCGAGACATTATTGTGAGAGTCTTTGCTGCGGTAACAGTCCTATGATTGCGAATCCTTTCCTGTACGCGATACGCAGTGGCATCTAACTAGTCTCAGTGACATTCTGTAAATATAGAAATCTTTGGTTTGGCAAGAGGAATGTCAATGCTATGTTGTCTAGAAGTTATGTCATTCTAAAAATAGACTTTATTAATTTTTTCAGTAAAACTGTACGGTTGCCTTGAAGTAATACTTTAATTATTTTTACCTTTCCTAACTGATACTACAGGAATCCAAGGCCATGAAAATATAGGTTTAGTTAGAGAATTTATTTAAGTTTATTTAATTCAAAATCGCTGTATTTAGAAGTCACACTTATAAGAACAAAGTCTTTAACAATCCAAGGTGGCTAGAAAATAAGGTTTGGAGAAAATAACTTCATTCAGTGTCTGACTACATCACTTTCACATACTGAACAATACTTTAAAACCCATGCAAGTGAACCCAATTAAAGAGAAAAATGCTCTTCCTAAATGAGAGTCCTTGTTTAACTCTGTTGTTACAATGAACCTAACGAGAAATCCTCTTCGTACAGGTATCCTGGACTCGTGCTCTTATGACTACCTGTCCCGTGACGCCAACCGTCGCTCGTACGGTCTCTGCATTTTCGCCTTCGACTACGTCGTTCCTCTCGCCATCATCTTCTTCGCCTATATCTTCATCGTGAAGGCCATCTTTGCCCACGAGAAGGCCATGAGGGAGCAAGCCAAGAAGATGAATGTGTCCAATCTCCGATCCAACGCAGTAAGTTGTGATTGCTCTTAGTCGAACGTACAAGAATTCTCTTTATCGAGAGCAGCATTTTGCTTTTTTATAGTTGCCTGTGGCAATGAAATTTTCCTTCAAAGTTTATTCTGTTTATATGAAAAGTATGAATTCTGCAACAGAATCAAGTCTGCAGTCCCTTGCGTTGTCATTGCTTTGTGAATATATTTGGAGGTAACAGTCCCCCTCACGTTAAGATACCTTGATATTACCATCTAATGTGGTAATATATAATAAGCTCTGTATTTCTTATTAGTATGATTTCATCAACGAACATTGCTACTTAGTGACCTTAGTGATTAATTTAATTCCTTTCAGGACTCCAACGCACAGTCAGCTGAAGTCCGCATCGCTAAGGTTGCAATGACTAATGTCGCCCTCTGGCTCATTTGCTGGACACCCTATGCTATTGTTACTCTTCAGGTAAGTTTGTTTTCCATGGCATCGTCTTTGGCGATTCAAAGAATGATATGCGTATCTTTATTCATGTGTGCATAAGCCTAATCTCGTCCAATATTATTTGCGATAGGGTCTGGCCTTCGATCAGTCAAGCATCACTCCTCTGGTCTCTATGCTCCCCGCTCTGCTGGCCAAGAGTGCTGCTGTCTACAACCCAATGATCTACGCCATCAACCACCCCAAGTTCAGACTGGTGAGACTCTTTTTCGGGTTAATCGTAAATGTTTGTGAATACATTCGAGTGCAAATGTATGATGCCAAACAGGAACCCACCTAACTTTCTCATTATCCCTTTCTAGGCTCTCCAGAAGACCCTTCCTTGGTTCTGCATCCACGAACCCGAAGAAAAGTCATCCGACAATCAGTCGAACGCCACTAAAGTGGAAGGGAAGGAATAGACGGCTTGGGCACAACATTCGGATAGATTTTTTATACCAGTCACTCCAAACCGAGTTTGTTATCGAATGGTCTTAATGAAAAATATCCTTATTGTAGTACATCCCCAGCAAAACATATATACGAATATATACGCATAAAAAAAATCGAACATTAAAAAATAAACGACTACTAGGATCCAAGTAAAAACAGTTTTTTAATGAGAATTCCTATTTCCATACAATTTATCCTCTTTACTATCATTCTATACTTTCACCAAAGCAACAATAAATGTTGTCGTAGTAAGATTGATACATCCACTTCTCTGCCACATCTTTATCCATGGATAGTTAATCTAGTAGGGACATTTTATAAAGAACCTGAGAGCAAATGTCCCTTAAAGTGGACTTCAGCCGCCGTCCAGTGTCACGCCTGGGACGTGTGGGAAACCAATGTGGCAAATTGTCTTTTTAATTGAGGAGAAGTTCTTTGTTGATGAAATCACTTGCACAGACTGTTCCATGAGCTTCATCTGATCAGATCAATGGACTTACCATATCCTAATCAAATTTAACCTAACCCACTTAAGTTACTATACAAAATTATGCTTTGGTGGACCTAATTCAACCAAACTCACCTAACCTGACATAACCAAAACTATTGTACCAAGCCTATGTTTTGGCAGACCTAACCTAACCTAGTAGTCTGTGCTCTGGTGAGCTTAACTTACTATACCGAGCCCGTTTCGGCAGACCTAGCCTAACCTAACCCACCTTACCTACCGTACTAGTCTGTACTTTGGTGGACCTAACCTAAGTTACTATACCAAATCTATGTTTTGGCAGACCTAGCCTAACCTAGCCTTCCTTACATACCGTACTAGCCTATGCTTTGGCGGGTCTAACCTGGAAGGAAAAGCCATAGATACCTGAATAAAAATCCCTTTAAGGAGGTTTTATGTTAGTAGGTCATGGGGCGTACGCCAGGAGGTGCGCGGCTGCGGCCGAAGCCGTCAACTTTGCCCTGTGTGCTTGGGAATCGGCAAGGAGTGCGGTATTCGACCCCACAACTAGGCGAATGCAAAGCCAGCTCGTATAGGGCGTTTTATATTAATTCTTTTTGGGGTTGTTACAGAAGGGGTTATATACTAAAGGGATTTTGTCTGTAAACCCACATATACTCGTACTTCTACTACACACTACACCTACCGTCGGAGGTGCGTTTGGAAGGGAAAAACTACAACACTTGTGCTCTTGTCATCAGTAAACACAATGATCTATCAGGATTTATCATAAATGGATTATAATGGTCAACAAAGAACGTGTCCCAAGGAAAGGAGCTCTTATTTTCACGAACTTTTGCATTATAAATCGAAAAATAATCACACAAATTTTGTACCATACTCCAGTACACTCTTGTCCTTTGATGTTATGTGTGGTTCATTATAGTTATCGGTTGTAGTATTGTAGAAACTAGTGGTTGAAAAAATCCATTTTCTATGAATTAATTCAATCCTTAAGTCTAGCTGAGTCAACATAGGGAGGTAAAACATGAAGTAATATGTTAAAATGTGCAGGCAGTACATACTAAAGGTGAATAGCATACTTAGTACTGTACTTGACGGCCTAGAGTGAACACGCTGACACTCTCCATGTTGTTGACGGAAACATAAGTGTGGTTGGAATTTTTGTCTTAGTGGTACTTTGTGTGATACTTTACAAGATTTTACTATGTTACATGCTCCATTCACCATCACAATTCCGAGAAACTGTACAAACAGCTCAAACTGGTTTTGATATATCTGTGGTGAATTAACATTTAAGTCACAAAAGCGCCATCTTACATCACCGAGTGTTATGAGCATTATTTTGGGTGTAGAGCGGGTGACCAGGATAGAAATTGGGACCCTCATACATTATATGCTGAGTAACCAGTGTCTGACATCTCACTCCATGGGCAAAAGGTTTACGCCATATTCCATCTTAAAATCCTACAATTTGGAGAGAGTCCAAGAATCACACTTTTGGTGGTTATTTCTATATGACCAATATAAATGGCATAGCATCAAAATCCAAACACTGTAAAATATCCTAATTTATCATCCGCCAGGAGACCAGATCCTCCAAAGAAAATTACACTTGTCAACAAAAAAGAAACTTATCTTTTGTCCCAAAAACTGAAGTAGATGCACCTAATGGTGTTATTAAAAAAAAAAAAAAAAAAAAAAAAAAAAAAAAAAGTGTCTATCAAGCATGATTTATCTTGTGATATAGTTTATTTTTCATAACAACTTTACGTCTTTAATTAGCATATTAGGAAAACCATGCCTGGTCGACAAACTCTGAAAACACGCTTGAATTTTGCTTAAACAAAGCACCATTAAGTCCACCTGCTTTAGTCTTTAGGACAAAAACAATTCTAATTTTGTTGACTGGTGTTATCAATGTATATTAACTATTGTATATCTAACTATCGTTCTTTTATCTCACTTTGACGAACATAGATTGTTCAGTAAAGTTTTGGAGCTTGTATACTAGTACCAATACATAACTCTTCTACTCCTTTCAGAGGTTTCCGTTGAAGGAAAGAAGCTAACTCCCCGATGCTAACGTTCTTATCATTGACGACATTAACCTGCTTGGATTCATCACGGTAAGATTATACAGTGTAAGTATATCTTATGTACAAGCACTATCTTTTGTACATATCCTTATGTTATATTCTATGTATGCACAATACATGTTATGTATTATATATGCATTTGTTATAGAACTGCTTCTGACCCAGGGCGGTGGGCAGGGTGCAGGGATGACCCGTCATCCAGGAGGTGCTCAGATGAGAGGGAGGGTGGGAGGGGTGTGGAGTGTATTTAGGGATGAAATGGGTGGGAGTGTTTTTATGCCTTTCCCTTTTTGGCTACCTCCCTTGGAAGGGGGAAAAAGCCTTGGTATATGTATGTATGTATGTATATTATAGAACATATTATGTACATATATATGTACCAGTTCTGTGTCCAACTCAGAAGTGAAATAAACCTACTCCAAAGTGCACAGACATTACACACACATATGCGAACGCAGACACATTTAGTTCTACTAAAATTCGCTTTCTTTTCGACTTAAAACAAGATTTTCGTTCCATTTTACCTTAATATATATATATATACATATATATATATATATATATATATATATATATATTTATATATATGTATTTGTGTATTTCAGCATCATTTTTTTCTCTAATGCATGTAGTATTAAATGCGACTGGCATCTCGGCGTTGACGATCTTTTTCTGAACGACTTCTACCTAATTGAAAAGACAATATGGCACATTGGTATCTCACACGTCCCAGACGTGACGCTGGACGGCGGCTGAAGTCCATTCTAAAGGACATTTGCTTTCAGGTTCTTTATAAAATGTCCCTACTAGATTAACTATCCATGGATAAAGATGTGGCAGAGAAGTGGGTGTATCAATTTTGCTACGACAACGTATATTGTTGGTATGGTGAAAGTATAGAATGATAGTAAAGGCACAGATCCAGAAAGGATAAATTGTATGGAAATAGGAATTCTCATTAAAAAACTTTTTTTTACTTGGATCCTAGTAGTCGTTTATTTTTTTAATATTCGATTTTTTAATGCGATTTTTTAATGCGATTTTTTAATGCGTATATATATTTTGCTGGGGAGGTACTACAATAAGGATATTTTTCATTAAGACCATTCGATAACAAACTCGGTTTGGAGTGACTGGTATAAAAAAAATCTATCCAAATGTTGTGCCCAAGCCGTCTATTCCTTTCCTTCCACTTTAGTGGCATTCGACTGATTGTCGGATGACTTTTCTTCGGGTTCGTGGATGCAGAACCAAGGAAGAGTCTTCTGGAGAGCCTAGAAAGGGATAATAAGAAAGTTAGGTGGGTTCCTGTTTGGCATCATACATTTGCACTCGAATGTATTCACAAACATTTACGATTAACCCGAAAAAGAGTCTCACCAGTCTGAACTTGGGGTGGTTGATGGCGTAGATCATTGGGTTGTAGACAGCAGCACTCTTGGCCAGCAGAGCGGGGAGCATAGAGACCAGAGGAGTGATGCTTGACTGATCGAAGGCCAGACCCTATCGCAAATAATATTGGACGAGATTAGGCTTATGCACACATGAATAAAGATACGCATATCATTCTTTGAATCGCCAAAGACGATGCCATGGAAAACAAACTTACCTGAAGAGTAACTATAGCATAGGGTGTCCAGCAAATGAGCCAGAGGGCGACATTAGTCATTGCAACCTTAGCGATGCGGACTTCAGCTGACTGTGCGTTGGAGTCCTAAAAAGGAATAAAGTTAAATGCTAAGGTCACTACGTAGCAATGTTCGTTGATGAAATCATACTAATAAGAAATACAGAGCTTATTATATGTTATCCCATTAGATGGTAATATCAAGATATCTTAACGTGAGGGGGACTGTTACCTCCAAAGATAGGAATGTAATCACAAATCAATGAAAACGCAAGGGACTGCAGACTTGATTCTGTTGCAGAATTCCTACTTTTCATATAAACATGATAAATTTTGAAGGAAAATCTAATTGCTACAGACAACTATAAAAAAAAAGTAAAATAATGCCTCTCGATAAAGAGAATTCTTGTACGTTCGACTAAGAGCAATCACAACTTACTGCGTTGGATCGGAGATTGGACACATTCATCTTCTTGGCTTGCTCCCTCATGGCCTTCTCGTGGGCAAAGATGGCCTTCACGATGAAGATATAGGCGAAGAAGATGATGGCGAGAGGAACGACGTAGTCGAAGGCGAAAATGCAGAGACCGTACGAGCGACGGTTGGCGTCACGGGACAGGTAGTCATAAGAGCACGAGTCCAGGATACCTGTACGAAGAGGACTTTTCATTAGGTTCATTGTAACAACAGAGTTAAACAACTGCTCTCATTTAGGAAGAGCATTTTTCTCTTTAATTGGGCTCGCTTGCATGGGTAATGTTCAGCATGTGAAGGTGATGTAGTCAGACACTGAATAAAGTTATTTTCTCCAAACCTTATTTTCTAGTCACTTTGGATTGTTAAATATTTTGTTCATATAAGTGTGACTTCTGAATACAGCGATTTTGAATTGTATAAACTTAGATAAATTTTCTAACTAAACCTATATTTTCATGGCCCAGGATTCCAGTAGTATCAGTTAGGAATGGTAGAAATAATTAAAATATTACTTTCAGGCAATCATACAGTTTAACGAAAAAATAAAATCTATTTCTAGAATGACCTAACTTCTAG
>NC_134811.1:23450457-23467957 GCF_046742065.1 Oratosquilla oratoria | reverse complement strand
GTCCTATAGAATGGACATATATTCACTGTAATCAGTACAGAGAAGAAAGACCAAAGTGATACATGGACTCAGAAATTTGCTTTATGAGGAAAGGCTTATACACCTTAACTTACACTCTCTGGAGAGACGCAGAGTACGGGGTGATCTAATAGAGGTGTTCAAGTGGATCAAAGGCTTTAACAAGGGTGATGCAAACAAGGTCACCATATTAAAACAACAGGGCAGGACTCGCAGTAATGGATTTAAACTGGAAAAATTTAGATTTAAGAAGGAAATAGGCAAGAATTGGTTTACTAATAGGGTGGTCGACGAATGGAATAGATTTAGTAACCATGTAGTGAAAGCTGAAACTATCAGTTGTTTTAAGAAACAGTTAAACAACTTTATGGATGGGGAAGACAGGTGGTGATGGATATGGAGCTGCCTTGTGTAGGCCTTATCGTCTCTTGTAGTCTCCTTCATTCTTATGTTCTTATGTTCACACACACATACACACACACACACACACACACACACACACACACACACACACACACACACACACACACACACACACACACACACACACACACACACACACACACACACACACACACACACACACACACACACACACACACACACACACACACACACACACACACACACACACACACAGAAAAAAACATGCTTAAACGACACTCCCAAAGCGACCGGCAGGTACGTAAGTGATGAGTATTTCTCGGGGTTCGGAGGCAAGGAGAAACAATGTAGAAAACCTTGGACACTGAGAGAGATTTTAGGTTTAGCAGAACAATACGAAACAGAGAAATTGACAACTTAGCAGACGAAGTGATCGATTTAAGATTAAACTACAAAGCTTTGCAACTAGAAGTAATCACCCTACGTACAACGAACGAGGTGATACTAAGGGGATTAAACGAACTAAAAAGTAAACTAAGTGCGATAAAAAGAGAAAATGAAAGAAAGGAAAATGAGGTTAGGAATACTAATGATGAACTGAAGAAAGAGGTAAAAGATCAATTGAAAGCAGTAACTGAAAAAATGGAAGAATCAATCAAAGAGACTGATCTAAACGAAATAAAAAAAACAGTGGAAAAATGAGAGCGAAAGTCAAAAACTATCATTCACAGAAATAGTACAGCAGCAGGTACAAGAGAATGCAAAGGAAGCAGTGATCAAGGTGATCAAAGAGAAGGAAAATTGGGTGAGACACAGTGGACAAAAAGAAATGTATTGTGGTTTATGGTATAAATGAAAAACACAATGTACAGAAATACCAAATGGAAAAGGAAGCGAAAGAAATTGCGAAGGAGAATCTAAAAGTGGTCCAAGAAGTAGGATAAAACCTATATACAGAAATTGATGAAGTACATAGGATGGGTACATACTCAAAAGAAAAAAATCACAGACCAATGAAAATCAAACTAAGAACACAAATGATACCAGAAGAAGTACTATCAAAAGCGGCAAAACTAGCAAACAGTGAAAAATACAAAAATGTATGGATAAGATAGGGAATGAATGCTGAGGAATTAGAGAAAGATAGGGAACTGAGAAGTGAGGCCAAGGAAAAAAGTAATAAAAAAAAAAAGAAAAAAAAAAAAGATAAAAACGAGAAAAGAACGGAGACGGAAAAAACGAGTTTTTTTTTTGGAGAGTGAGAAACTGGTACATTGGAAAAATGGAAACTTAAACAAAAAAATAGAAGAGAAGAAAAAATTAAAAGTGGCATATACAAATATGGACGGTATTATTTCAGGATTAAATGAATTGAATGACTATCTGTCAATAGAGAAAACTGACAAAATGGGAATTGCAGAGACAAAACTGAAAAGTCCTATACAAACAAGTATGGTAAAGGGAACAGAAGGAAAAGATAATGTGGAATTGATAACAGTTAAAATCGAAAACACCAATATGAAAAGTAGAAGGTTTATAGTTATTTATGTGCCACCAAAAACTAAGACCTGGACTGACAGCGAACACTCAAAATTACTAGAAGACACAAAGAATGAATTAACCGAGATACTGAAATACGGAGAAAATATAGTAATTATGGGTGACTTTAACGCCAAGGAAATAAATTGGGAAGAATTAACAATGGGAGGTGGAGACGAACTCTGGGGAAATGTCCTACTGGATATTACCATAGATTACACATTGACGCAATGGGTTAAAGAAAATACAAGATTTAGACAAAACGAAGAACCATCGAGACTAGATTTGATATTCACCTCTGAACCAGAAATAGTGGAAGAAATAAATTATAAAACACCAATTGGGAAGAGTGACCACATACTAATAGAGATCGAACTTAAGGAACAAAATGTGGTAAGAAGGAATGAGAAACTTTGATAAGGAAAATTGATGTACAACAAAACTGATTTTGTAAAACCTAGAATTTTTTTCAAAATGCCTGTTGGGAAAAATTGCAAAGGATGAAACAAAGACGGAAGAGAAATGGAACATTTTCAAAGAAATACATAAAGAGGGAACAGACAAATACACGCCTAAGCAGAAACAGAAAAGGGAGTACATAAAGTGCTGGTATAATAAAAAGTGTAGCGATGCTAAAGATAGAAGAGACAAAGCTTGGAAAAGATGGAAAAGAGATAAAATAGAGACTAAATGTCAAACATACATTAAACTGAGAAATTAATACGTAGACATACGAAGAAAGGAAAAAAGAAAGTATGAAAAAGATACAATAGCAAAATACAAAGATCAACCTAAACTATTTTACAGATATGTAAACGACAAACTAAAAGACAAACACGAAATAGTAAAACTACGTGAAGGAAATCAAGAATACACAGATGTAGAAATGGCTGAAGTAATGACCAGACACTTTAAGTCTGTTTTTACAATTGAAAGCTCACAATTGTGGGATGATAGTCACCAGGAAGGATCCCCTAAAATGAAAGAAATAATGATGACACAGAAAGAAATAAGAAACCAAATAAAGAAACTCGATGTCAGAAAGTCACATGGGCCAGACGGAATAGCGAACTGGATATTAAAAGAATGCATAGACGAACTCACAGACAAAATACACAAGATAATTGACTTCTCACTCAAAAAAGGAAAAGTACCACAAGACTGGAAAAATGCTAATATTGTACCAATATATAAAGGAGGAGATAAAGAAAATCCAACAAATTATAGACCAGTATCCCTTACAAGCACAATTGCAAAAATATGCGAAAGAGTTATTAAAAACAAATAGACTAAACACTTGGAAAATAACAAAATATTAAACCCCAACCAATTTGGATTAAAAATGGAAGATCATGTATTACAAACTTAAAGGATTCTATTCAAGATTGCTAGACATAATACAAGAAAGAGATGGTTGGGCAGATTGTGCCTTCCTGGACCTACAAAAGGCTTTTGACAAAGTATCACACAAAAAAATACTAAGAAAAATTGAACTAATATGTGGAATTCAAGGAAAATTATTGGAATGGATGGAAAACTTCTTGAAAGGAAGAAAAAATAGAGTGATACTTAGAGAAAAGAACTCAAAATGGGAAAACATGATAAGTGGAGTACCCCAAAGCTCTGTGTTGGCTCCGATAATGTTTGTTATTTATATAAACGACAAGGATGAAGGAATTAAATGCTATATAAACTTCTTTGCAGATGATGCAAAACTATTGAAGAGAGTGAGTAACGAAGAAGACTGTAAATCTTTTCAGGGAGATCTGGACAAAGTCTGGAATTGGAGTAAAAAGAACGAAGTGAATTTCAACATTAAAAAATGTAGTATAATGGAATTTGGAAAACGCAGGTGTTTCATGGGGAAAAGTGATCATGATTTTTATATTATAAGAATGTAGAAGATATAGATAAGTCCCATAGACAAAGAACGTGTGTCTTTGGAAGACCAAAATTCATAGAAGTGAGGAAATTCCATAATTATATAATCAATCAGATTTAAGAAAATTCAAGAAGAAAAAATAATATACAAAAATATTTAGAGTTTGAGGGTAATACAATAAGTACCTTAACAGTAAAATTGTCAAGAGTATAGGATGGAAGGAAATTAAAGTATTATGAAAAAAGTGGATAAAGATTGGGTCTGTCGCGCAGGCAAGGTGTTGGCACCTCATGAAGAAGGTGAAATAGGTCCACTATGATCGCTGGTTAGCGGTCCGGATCTTTTCCAGTGTCGGTGAGCCTTTCCACGGTTAATTTTTCATTCG
Organism: Oratosquilla oratoria; assembly: GCF_046742065.1. Taxonomy (NCBI): domain Eukaryota; kingdom Metazoa; phylum Arthropoda; class Malacostraca; order Stomatopoda; family Squillidae; genus Oratosquilla; species Oratosquilla oratoria. The sequence continues at coordinate 23,463,749 of NC_134811.1, read as the reverse complement.
TCCTTTCTATGTCGCAACGTGAAGGGTTATCATAAAAAGACACATTTACTTTGGATACAAATATTCATTTATTGTCAACGTTTTTGTTGATTTTTTTGTAATTTTTCATGGCTACAAGGAACTAAATGCATTGTATGTATTTTGTCGTATGGATTTTAATATGTGTTTGTAAGAATAATGGTGCATTTGTTGGAAGAAGTTTCGTCTAAGCGTCATCTTTTCCGTCCACCTTGGTTGCATTCGACTGATTGTCACTCGTCTTTTCTTCGGGTTCGTGGATGCAGAACCATGGAAGAGTCTTCTGAAGAGCCTGGAAAGGTGCCAAAGAAAAAGTTAGTAAAGTTGTTACAGCCCATATTCATGTGCAGAGAGAGAGAGATAGATAGATAGATCGAGATAGATAGATAGATAGATAGATAGAGATAGATAGATAGATAGATAGAGAGAGAGAGAGAGAGAGATAGAGTTAACTTACCAGTCTGAACTTGGGGTGGTTGATGGCGTAGATCATTGGGTTGTAGACAGCAGCACTCTTGGCCAGCAGAGCGGGAAGCATGGAGACCAAAGGAGTGATGCTTGACTGGTCGAAGGCCAGACCCTATCGCAAATGATATTGGACGACATTAGGCTTATTCGCATATTACTATGGATGTGCAAAGCCTTCAATAAACAGCAAAAGACAATATCATATAAACGGCATTACCTGAAGTGTGACTATAGCATAGGGTGTCCAACAAATAATCCAGAGGGCGACATTAGTCATTGCAACCTTGGCGATGCGGACCTCAGCCGATTGTGCGTTAGCGTCCTGTCAAGTAACAGATTTAGGAAGGTTGTGTTCCAATAGTATGTAATTAAATCATCAAATGTTGTGCTGTTACATGGTATGCTAAATCAATTTTAACGTGGAAGGCAGTACAGATGGCAGAAGTATGAATACAGCTATTGTTACCGATGTGAAAACAAAGAAACGTATTGAATCTCTACTCCGCTAGGATAGATTTCTTCCACATGCAAATGAAAGTAATGGAAACTCACTGCGTTGGACCGGAGGTTGGTCACATTCATCTTCTTGGCCTGTTCCCTCATGGCCTTCTCGTGGGCAAAGATGGCCTTCACGATGAAGACATAAGCCAAGACGATGATGAGGAGAGGAACGACGTAGTCGAAGGCAAAGATGCAGAGACCGTACGAGAGACGGTTGACGTCACGGGACAGGTAGTCATAAGAGCACGAGTCCAGGATTCCTGAATGAAGACGACATCTTATTAGGTTTGAGCTTTCAGTGAGCGCATCGTAGTGATCAAGGTAAAAGATAAGAATTCATTCCTTTTCTTTTTTTTAATGCTTTAGCATTAGTTTTTAAATTTCTCTCAACTTTGCAAAACCTACCATATCTGTGTACCGATAAGTGAAAACATCTTGTAATGATTGAGCAGGTAGACGTTGCCATTTACTCTAAACCCTTTCTAGTGACCATCTTGCATTTAAAAAATCTGCCCTACAATGTGCATTTCCAAATAAACGTTTAGATGATGTTAGAATCTAACCCGATATTAACATAGCCAAAATTTCCAATGGACTCAGTGAGGAGATATGATGAATTTCGGATTCTGGTCAAACAAAACTTTTCCCCTTAACATATCTCAGTTTCTAAATTTGCTAGGTTTGTGACTCTTGTGGTTAAACAATTTCTTATGTATGTGTAAGTACCAAAACGCATATTGATGATAATATTAGGTGTGTTATGAACAGACTTCAGAATTCTTATTGATACTAGTGGTTAGTGTGTTTCAAAGGCTATAGTATAGTAAAAGAAGAAGCAAGAGTTCAAAGAGTATTCACCTCTCATGGTGATGGACATGATTAGTTAATTTCTTCAGACGTATGAATTCGTTTCACTCACCTTCGGGAATGTAAGCTCCCCAGCCGAGGAAGGGGGGGATGGACCAACCGATGGAGTAAGCCCAACAGAAGAGGATGTAGAGGAAGGCTTTTCCCTTGGTGAGGGGAGCAGAAGACACTCCATGAACAATGACGTTGTAACGGTCGAAGGAGACGAAGGCCAGAGTCCACAGAGAACACAGACCGAAGATGGCTCCTGAAGAAATAATTGAATCGTGTGAGTTATGGGAGTAAAATTTTTACTTCTTCGTGTACACAATGTGGTCTTATAAAAGAATATAAGGATCAGGAGAATTTGAATCGATGTGAACCAATCTAACAGTGCAACTGATTTCTTGCCACCTGATGTGTTGCCCCATCGGACCTCTGAACATATAAAGTCTGGTGAATAGCCATCTTATATTTTGCCTGCTAGGAAAGCCAGTAAGATCTATATTTACATCTTGTACATGTGCTTTTGAACATGAGCACGTGATTGTAATTGTTCGTGTTGTGGTATGGGGAAAATAGTGCACACTGGCACAGTGCCTCAGTGTAAATGATAAATGAGACGGTCACTGTATTTCTCATTCTTCGCCTTTCACAGTCTTCGTAGAGTCTATTTAATTTGGTTTTGTTTCAGAATTGATTAAATTTTAGTTTCAGATGGACAATGAAAAACTCACCTAGACATGCGTATAGCTCGCAGAAGAATGCAGAGAACATCCAAACTCCACCGTTGAAACAGTTGTAGACGTAAGGTGGGTACTGAGTAATTTGCATGCAGAAGTCACTGAAGGCCAGGTTGAAGACAAGCATGTTGGCGGGCGTCCTTAGGTTCTTGTTCTTTATGACCAAATACATCACCAAACCGTTTCCTGGAAGTGAATGAGGAATGCCTGGTCAAACGCTTCCTGTGCCTAGCAAAAACACGAGAAGAGAGGAATTTATGTCGATGGAGAATTCATATTTCACGTATTTCTCGTACTCGTTACTCACCTGAGCAGGAGAATATGAAGAGAAATACAAAGATCACGCCGAGGAGGTAGTGCCACATGGGGTTGACTGGAGGATAGTTGCTCCAGTGATCGTGGATTAAATGTCGTATCGTGTCCGGCACGATGTCCACCACGGTGACCCCCTCGGGGTATCCAAACGAGAATTCCTGGGCCCCATAAGCCATGGCCTGTGGGCCAGTGCCGTTGATGAGAGCAGTAGGATTCATCACTATGAAATCTGAAACAAAGAACTTTATGAACACAGCTCAGAAGACGTTTGAGAAATATCACAAACTACGTAACCACGCAGCACAAGTCATCATGAACAATTACTAGATGCACACAGACTACATAAGTTCCGTCAAACAAAACCTACAACACTCATTATACTACATGAAAAACAACACACCAACCAGGCTCAAGAGGCTCAGCACAATACACTACAATACAATATAATACAATACAATACAATACAATACAATACAATACAAAACATAGACCTATCCCTTCACCCCTGCTCAACCCCACCAACCTGAACAAACATATACATACATTACTCATAGACAGATCTTTAGCTACTATACTGCAGAGCCAAATAAGATCCTTCCACCCCTACCACCTATACATAAATCTATGTACCAAATAAACAGAACAGATAGAATAGAGTTAAGCAGACTTTTCTGTGGTCATGACGACACTGGAGCCATAGCAACACAAGTTAGACAACAAAGAAGACGACCCGTGCTCACACTGCCAGCCTTTCTCATAAACAACACTTATACTTTCATATTTTTCCCAACACTAGTGGGACAAAAACACAAATTCAATGTTTTAGAGTAGAGCACATTTTGCGGGAACCCATGGGGGTAATAGGTTCTCTGTATCTCTTTAGCGTTAGAATTTGATGATGATGTGAGCAGACCAGCAGCAACAACCAAGAACCCACAAATACAACAAAATGAAAACAAGGTAAAAGAGAGTTTGCGCCATTAGGCGCTTAAGCAACGTAGTTCTCAGTGCAACAGTGACATACAAAAAGGAGTTCTTTATACTATGAACTTGATGGAAATACCTTTGTCGTTTATGTCGAATGAGATTCTGGAGTGAAACCGTGTTAACAGCTTGAGGTCTGTTTTGGAATGGTACAAAAACCGTCGAAGCTAGTTTCTTATATTGTTACTCGACGGTTATTGGATTATCATGTGTCCAAAGAGTTAAGTTTTAAGGATTCTGTTTTATAAAAAGAAATGGATTGGTACTACTTTTTTCATATATTTTAGCATTATTTGAATATCCTCTTTTATACAAATACAAAGGAATACTATGGAACTTGGCAAACAAAAAGACATGCAAAATTGATATATATATATATATATATATATATGTATATATATATATATATATATATATATGTATATATATAGTATATATATATATATATATATATATATACATATATATTATATTATATATATAATATATACGTATATATATATATATATATATATATACACACACACACACACACACACACACACACACACACACACACACACACACACACACACACACACACACACTTATATATATATATATATATATATATATATATATATATATATATATAAAGATACATATGTGTATATATATATATATATAAATATATGTATATATGTAAATACATATATGTATATACACATATATATGTATATATATATATATAATATATATACATATATATATATATATATATATATATATATATATATATTTATCAGCCACAATACACTAATTCTAAGCTATCAGCATCCAGAGATCCGTGGAGGCCAACATGGAGAAATTGAAACGTGGTACGGCCAAAGACTCGAACCCGGGCTAGCACGTGACAAGTGTTGTAGTGACTTAACCAAGTGCTCCATCAAGAGAGATATCTCTCGTCTCTTGATGGAGCAATTGGTTAAGTCACTATAACACCTGTCACGTACTAGCCCGGGTTCGAGTCCTTGGCCGTACCCCGTTTAAATTTCTGCTTGTTAGTCTTCACGGATCTCCCGATGTCGATGGCTTAGAATTAAAGTGTATTGTGGTTGATAAAAATGTATCTCTGTTCACTGGGACCCATTCAGTGTTGTACACACACACACACACACACACAGTGAGGTAAGCAAGAAGGGACGGGGGCTCAGGTCAAGTGTCCGGCGCGTATTGCGTGGACCTTGGTGGCTCAGGTCACGTGTCCGGCGTTGCGTGGACCTTGGTGTCTTTTGTCCACCGCTAATGTAGATGGTAACATTTTATTTATAGCAAAAGAAGAAATACAATCTGGTGACCATAGGAAATGTTATAATTTGGAAAATTGTTTATTAGGGAGGATTCTACTCGGTAGTGAGGTCTCGACCCGTCTGTCCCCAATATACATCCGGGTCGAGACCTCACTACCACGGTCAAGGAGCACAAGAACTCTGTAAAATACGGGCAGGAAAATTCCGCGGTATTTCAGCACGTCGCCAACAAAAACCACCGGATAAATTGGGACGATGCTGAAATAATTTACAAATCCAAATGTAACTTCAGAAGAAAAATGGCAGAATCCTCCCTAATAAACAATTTTCCAAATTACAACATTTCCTATGGTCAATGGTCACCAGATTGTATTTCTTCTTTTGCTATAAATAAAATGTTACCATCTACATTAGCGGTGGACAAAAGACACCAAGGTCCACGCAACGCCGGACACGTGACCTGAGCCACCAAGGTCCACGCAATGCGCGCCGGACACATGACCTGAGCCCCCGTCCCTTCTTGCTTACCTCACTGTTTCAGTATAATTACACATTGTTCTCTACTCTGTAATTCATATCTGCTGAAGAGGATCACAGTAAGTGATCGAAATATACAGATCTCTATATCTTCTCCGAAAGTGGGTCATCAGTATTATTTTACAAATGTGCTACGACATAACTTTGTTGATGTGTATATATACATACATACATATATATATATATATATATATATATGTGTGTGTGTATATATGTATATATATATATATGTGTGTGTGTGTGTATATACATATATATATACTGTATATACGTATGTATACATACATAAATACACACACACACACACACACACGCACACACACACACACACACACACACACACACACACACACACACACACACACACACACACACACACACACACACACACACACACACACACACACACACACACACACACACACACACACACACACACACACACACACACACACACACACACACACACACACACACACATACACACACACACACACACACACACACATATATATATATATACATATATATATATACATATATATATGTATATATATACACATATATATATATACATAGCCTTTATAGATCTGACTAAGGCCTTTGACCTGGTCAGCAGGGAAGGGCTGTTCGACATCCTTCCAAAGATCGGTTGCCCTCCAAAACTCCACAGTCTCATTAGATCCTTTCACGATGACATGAAGGCAACGATCCAGTATGAAGGCAACATGTCCAACCCCTTTGACATCAAGAGTGGAGTCAAGCAAGGATGTGTACTGGCTCCAACCCTCTTCGGCATCTTCTTTGCTATGCTCTTAAAGCATGCTTTTGGAACATCAACAGAAGGAGTGTACCTTCGCACAAGATCTGACGGTCGACTTTTCAACCTGGCTCGACTGAAAGCAAAAAGCAAAGTGACTGAGATAACCATCAGAGACATGCTTTTTGCTGATGATGCCGCTGTCACCTCCCACAATGAGCAAGAACTCCAGCGCCTCATGGACAGGTTTTCCCAGGCCAGCAAAGACTTCGGAATGACCATCAGCCTAAAAAAGACCAATGTGCTGAGTCAGGATGTGGACACTCCACCAGCTATCTATATCGACGACTACCAACTCGAAGTCGTACACCAGTTCACATACCTGGGTTACACCATCAGCGACAACCTGTCCCTTGACGCCGAGATCAACAAGTGCATCGGCAAGGCTGCTACGACCCTAGGACGCCTCACCACCCGCGTCTGGGAGAACCAGAAGCTGACAACGTCAACTAAGATGGCAGTGTACAACGCGTGCATTGTCAGCACTCTCCTCTACGGCAGCGAAACATGGACGACCTACTCGAAGCAGGAGCGCAAACTGGGTAACTTCCATCTGCGCTGCCTTCGCCGCATCCTTGGCATCCGCTGGAGTGACAAGATTACCAATGCCCAGGTACTCGAGCGAGCAGGTATTCCCACCATATTCACATTGCTAAGGCAGCGCAGACTTCGATGGCTCGGCCATGTGCGAAGGATGGAAGATGGACGCATCCCCAAAGACATCCTTTACGGTGAACTTGTCTCCGGCAAGAGAAACGTTGGTCGACCCCAACTGCGCTACAAAGATGTCTGCAAGCGTGACATGAAAGCCCTGGGCATCAACACTGAGAACTGGGAAGAGGTAGCAGCCGACCGCAGCAAATGGCGCAGTGTTCTTCACAAGCAGCTGAAGTCTGGAGAGGAAACAATTCTGACCACAGCCAGTGAGAAGAGAGCCAAACGGAAGGCACACACCCCAGCAGCCACTCCAACAAGCCACACATGCAGCAAATGCGGCCGAGACTGCCACTCCCGCATCGGGCTCACCAGCCACAGCCGTCACTGTCGCTAGCAAAATCATGACTTTCTCCGGCGCAATATCCATAGTCGATATCGACTGACGGAGGCCTACTATATATACATATATATATATATATATATATATATATATATATATGTACACATATGTACAACACTGAATGGGTCCCAGTGATTAGAGATACATTTTAACAACCACAATGCACTTTAATTCTACGCCATCAAAGGCCAGCATGCTAAAATTGAAATGTGGTGCTGCCCAGGACTCGAACCCGACATCCTCATGACAGCGATTTTTTAACTAGGCTATCAAGAGAGATAAAGGTTAAGCGCATTTTTTCTTATATATTTGTATGCTCGAGTTACATACACATATATGAAATTGTGCGTTCAACACATCTCCACTATGATAGTACAATTGGAAGTATACGAACGTGGGAAAGTATTTGTACAACACTGAATGGGCCCCAGTGATTAGAGATACATTTCAACAACCACAATGCACTTTAATTGTAAGCCATCAAAGGCCAGCATGCTGAAATTGAAATGTAGTACTGCGCAGGACTCGAACCCGGCATCCTCATGGCAAGTGCGACAGTGAATTTCCAACTAGGCTATCAAAAGAGATAAAGGTTAAGCGCATTTTTTCTTATATATTTGTATGCTCCAGTTACATACACATATATGAAATTGTGCGTTCAGCTCATCTCCACTATGATAGTACAATTGGAAGTATACGAACGCGGGAAAGTATTTGTACAACACTGAATGGGCCCCAGTGATTAGAGAGTTGTTATGGATTTTAGAAACTTACTTAATACCCTCGCCTACGAAGATCGGAACACCATTAGAAAAATTGAAAAAGCAAACCGCAAACTGAATAATGCTGTAACTGCTGTCGACTACAACAGAACACACATACACACACATATATATATATATATATATATATATATGTATGTATATACTGTATATATATATATATATATATATATATATATATATATATATATATATATATATATATGTATGTATGTATGTATCTTTTTTTCAACCACAAATAACTTTTAATTCCATGCCATCGCAATCCAGAGGTGGGTTGAACGCGATATTTCGTGTAGGTGTATGTAATTCGAGCATACAAATACAAGAAAGTGGTACTCAACTTATATCTCTCTTGAAAGCGTATTGGTTTAAGTCACTGTAGCTTTGTTACGGGTTAGCTGGGTTCGAATCCTCGGCTCGTCCACGTTTTAATTTCCAACGGATGCCTCCATCGAGCGATTCTTCAGTCTCGACTGTGATGGCATGGAATTAAAAGTAATTTGTGGTTTGAAATATATATACATATATATATATATATATATATATATATATATATATATATATATATATATATATATATATATATATATATATATATATGTACACACACACACACACACACACACACACACACACACACACACACACACACACACACACACACACACATACACACACACACACACACACACACACACACACAAACACACACATACACATACACACGCACACACACACACACACACACACACACACACACACACACACACACACACAAACACACACACACACATACACACACACACACACGCACACACACACACACACAGATACATACATACAGACACACATACACAGACATACACACACACACACACACACACACACACACACACACACACACACACACACACACACATATATATATATATATATATATATATATATAATGATACACACACATACACACACACACACAATATTAGTTTTAGACAGAGTACCAGACTTGCCAGACAAATAATTTTTCAGCACTAAGGAGTAAGTGCAAGGGTTTTTATAAAAAATTACCATTCGTAAGACATGGCTGTCATCCACCGGTTTGCAATTTCTGAAGACGATGTCTTTAATACGTTTTCCATCTTCCCAGTACGAACTGCTATAAATATTTTGGTAGAAACTGTGATTTTGTTTTTCAGACACGAAGAATACTCAGAGGTTTTCGTGCAGGTCAGGGCTAAGAAAACCTTCAAGCGGAAAGCACAAAGAATAGATTTCGACATGCGCCCTGCCTTTTGTCCCTCCGCCTTCGCGAAGCCGCCCAGCAGCTCTGTGATAATGAACACATTATCATTCGTAAAGCTGACAAAGCTTCTTCATATGTTATCCTTGACTGTGATACATATATAGGTAAATGTAATAACTTACTACATGACTCTACAAAAATTTTACCACTTTCTAGTAATCCCACGGTTAAACTTAAATCTAAGGTCTCTCATTGATGCTGCCAACGCTGTAGTGGGTTACCTTAAATTTGACCTAGTTACTGGTGATTTTGCCCCAGGCAATTTTTACGGAAATGTAAAAACTCACAAAGAAGGTAACCCTTTAAGGGCCATTATTTCTCAAATTCCCATCCCTACCTACTCCCTTGCTAAACGCTTAAACCAAATTCTCACCCCTTACATCCCCACTACTCACTGAAATCCACAGATGAATTCATTGACATTTTAAGAATCAATAGGCCTACTGGCATCATGGCTTCGCTGAATGCGGATAGCCTCTTCTCTAATGTCTCCCTCTTCAGAACTATTTATATTATTCTTAACTTTGTTTATGGCCACTCAGTGCTCCCTCCTCCCAAACTGCCCGAAAACTTCTTGAAAGATATGCTCTTGGCTTATATTTCTGAGGCCCCTTTCAGATGTCCATCGGGTAACTTGTATGTTCAAAAAGATGGGGTTGCTATGGGATCACCTTTACGGGTTCTCTTTGCCCAGGCTTTCATGACCCATGTTGAAGAAGCTATAAAATCCACCATATCAAACCAATTTTGTATCGTAGGTATGTTGATGACATTTTTGTGTGTGTAGATGACCTACAGTTACTCGAGGAACTCAGATCTAACATTCAAGTTATTTCTGGATTAAAGTTCACTGTGGAGTTGAATAAGAACAACAGACTCCCATTCCTCGATGTAATGCTAGATGTTTCTTCATATGTTTTTATTACCGCCATTTACCGCAAGTCCACCAACGCGGGTAAGTTCGTGAATGGTGATGGTGAATGCACACAAGATTACAAGAGAGGGGTAATCAAGGCATACGTGAGGCGGGCAATTAAGGTTTGCTCTTCTTAGCATCTGCTGCATACTGAACTTCAGCACTTACGTCAGATGTTAGTTAACAATGGATATTCTAACACAGACTTTGATCAAATTACTAAATACTTGCTAGACCGTCGTGCCTCTGAGTACTCTTCATGTCAGAAAAGCAAAATCACATTTTTCTACCAAAATATTTATAGCAGGTCGTACTGGGAAGATGAAAAACATATTAGAAATATCGTCTTCAGAAATTGCACACCGGTGGATGATAGCCATGTCTTACGAATGGTGATTTTTCTATAAGAACCCTCGCACTTGCTCCTTAGTGCTGAAAAATTATTTGTCTGGCAAGTCTGGTACTCTGTCAAAAACTAAAGTTGTGTACAAATTTAACTGTAATTATGGAGACTGCACGCTCCACGAATGTGTATACATTGGGTTTACGACTTGTAGTCTCAGCCGTCGCCTAACGCTCCATCTCCAACAGAGAACGATTAAAAATCATTTTCAACACGAGCACAATTCTACCCTTGATAGAGCGACCATTGTTAACAACACTGAAGTAGTTACCCAATGTAATGATGTTAGAGAATTAAAAATGTTAGAGGGTATGTATATTAGGGAATGGGCTCCTACCATTAATATTCAGTCTAATAAGGATTACAAAGGCGGAGCATGCCGACAGGAGACCTTTTGATCCATATCTAGGTCGGATGAAAAAAAAAAAAAAATCTTATTAATAATAAATTAAAACTATAATAATAATAATAATAATAATAATAATAATAATAATAATAATAATAATAATAATAATAATAATAATAATAATAATAATAATAATGGTAATGGCCATTCCCTTATTCAATAGTTCTTCTAGATATGTGAGAACTAATCCCACCAATAGTGAGATTGTGTCCACCCCTCTCGCATTGCACACTGCCCCGACTCCCCCTCCCCCACCTATGAGAAAAACAGCTCGGGTAGATCGACGGCCCACACACTAATGTAAGCCTCTCCATGTCACCTTAGAACTTGTTTATAAGGTATATAGAAACGCGTAGTCTTGTTCATTCTGTGAAAATGTAGTTGTTCTGAGCCTGTTCGATTGTGTTGATTTGTAATTTATTATTCTGAGAATGACTCCTTGAAGTCGAAGCACCAACTTCTGTGTTATTAAAATGGATAACTTTGGACAGCTCGTTTATGCTCATCCTCCCGAAGTCAGAACTATAGTGAGGAGAATTGTAAACATTAGAAAGAAAATTAATAATTGTGATAATGCTGTGGTTTAACTCAGTGTGTATATATATATATATATATATATATATATATATATACATATATATATGTGTGTGTGTGTGTGTGTGTGTGTGTATACATATACATAGACAAATGTATATACATATACATATACATATACATATACATATACATATACATATACATATACATATACATATACATATACATATACATATACTGTACATATGCATATGCATATACATATACATATACATATACATATACATATACATATACATATACATATACATATACATATACATATACATGAACATATATGTATTTATATGTATATATATATATATATATATATATATATGTGTGTGTGTGTGTGTGTGTGTGTGTGTGTGTGTGTGTGTGTGTGTGTGTGTGTGTGTGTGTGTGTGTGTGTGTGTGTGTGTGTATGTGTGTGTGTGTGTGTGCGTGTGTGTGTGTGTGTGTGTGTGTGTGTGTGTGTGTGTGTGTGTGGGTGTGTGTGTGTGTGTGTGTGTGTGTGTGTGTGTGTGTGTGTGTGTGTGTGTGTGTGTGTGTGTGTGTGTGTGTGTGAATGGAAGGGTGGAGAGCTAAACACAGAGAACAGTTGGAACTTTATTCACTGAGGTTTCGTTCTTACCAGGTCATTCTCAAAGTACATATAATCTCAGAAAATGAACAGCTTATTTACTTTATCCTTGCCATGTTCCTCTCCCTCCATTTGCCTCCATACCCTCATCCGTTTTCAATACTTCTTAGGTGACTCCGACTATGCCGCTTCTCTTTCCGTTCTCAATCGTCCTCTTGACTTCCTTGATGATTAACGTGCTTGCTACTCCTGCTAATTTTATAAACCCATTCCTATGGTTGATGCAGGGGTGTGAAGTGATGTAGGCTGCCTCCACTCCTATGTCTCCACCTCTTATGCCTTGACTTCTCATAAGATGAACATACAGATATAGACTGCAGGATCCCGAGTCCCATCACTCCCTCCCATTTTGTCGCCTTTTACGACTCACATGGGAATCACGATGGCAGACCTTTTTTCTACCAGGTATAGGAAAAGGTATTCATAGAAATTGTAAAGGACATTTTGAAGGTAATATCATAACGGAGGGACAGTTGTATGTTAATAGTATTATCATTCCTCTATATATAGAGATTTTACTCTAACATAGACAAATGATGTGTGGCTCCGGTCTGTAGGGGTGCCCCAAAAGAGTCTAATGCTTTGGTTGCATGCAGTATTGTCTTGAGGGCAATATCGTGGCGAAGAGGCGAAATCATAAATGTAATAGATTAGGATTTTTTTTTACAAAGGATTACAAAGG
>NC_134811.1:23420457-23422957 GCF_046742065.1 Oratosquilla oratoria | reverse complement strand
GTCGATTACGAGTCCAACACGTGACCCAAAGACCATGGTGAAACACACACACACACACACAAACATGCACACACAAACATGCACACATGTGGTTAGAGCTCTGGCCTGCCACTACGGAGGTCCGGGTTCGACCCTCGCCCGGGGCTGAAATAATATCAGTATCGCAGCGCTGAGGGGTGTTACTCCAACTCTCGTGGGCGGGGAGTTGGGGGTGTGTGTGTGTGCAAGGTCATAGCATTACCCATAGATCGGACCTACGAGCTCTGAGCTCTCTTCCGGGAGGGAAATAGCTGTCGATTACGAGTCCAACACGTGACCCAAAGACCATGGTGAAACACACACACACACACACAAACATGCACACACAAACATGCACACACAAAATACACTTACACATGGATCATTGTACACGCGAAAGTACACTCACATTTATGAAACACTTGTACAACCTTTGCCCCATGAAACAAAACTCAGAGGCAAAAAGAGCCGGCTTAAGCTGTAGACGGTCTGAGCGGCCGCTTGGCTCCTCAGACTAAGCCGACGGCCCTCATTCGGGCTTTTTTTAGGATTTAGCTCAGTATTTCTGAAGCCGAGAATATAGGATGTGACCTGGGACTCCACTTCAGTCTTGAGTGCAGGCGTTGATAGGCAGTTACATTTGTTAATGCATTTATGTTAAGTAATTTATATATCTACCTTCACAATTATGTATGAAAATTAGGAAAATATGATGTAATGATAATTTGTGTCAGTTTATAAAGGCTAATTATTGTTTTTGATCTTTTTTTTTTGAGGTAGCGTTCTTTGTTTACTTTTGCAAGGGATACTTTCCTTCGCGTTATCAGTTCCACCAAAGTAGGCATTTCGACAAAATCACGAAGTTCGTCCACTCTTACGAAGTTGACCAGGAGGCTGAAATTTATAACAACTAATTACATGGAATAATACAGTCCATATTTGCAGTAAGACAACGTACATTAGCAGGTAAGTGAAACGGAGACGGAACATGCTTTTTTGTATATCACCAAGCATCACTTCAAACAATGAAAACCACTCGAAGAAAGGTGTGATTGTTTTCAAGGGATCTTAATGCTACAAACATTTATAAACTTAACTTTGACAGATGGATTCGTGTTCCCAGGTGCTTTCTCTCGGCATTTTTAATTTTGTTAGATAATTATTACTTTATTGTCCTTAGACACCCCCCATTGGCTCTTTATGTTTCTGGCACTCTGGCCAGGGCGGCATGACGTAATGTCGTGTTCTTACATGGCTTCTTTACATTTTTGTTTAACCTGCAATTTTAAACCCAGTTAACTTATTATTTTTTAGAAAGCCGCATTGGGGTGGGGGGTGGGGGGTGATCGTCCTTAAATAAGGTAATTGTTTTTTTCTTCAGAAATTTTTATGTTGATTCTATTCTCACATGCCTTCTTTACATTTCCGGTGTCACCTGCATTTGTTAATCTAGTCCACTTGACCAAATTAATTTGTTATTTTTTAGAAGGACACATTTTTTGAGAGGGTGACTGTTCTTAAATAGGATATCTTTTTTCAGAATGTTGTATGGTAATTCTACCGTCGTCATGACACCGAAAAATGTCTCCAATGTAAAGAAATAGACTTCTTTCCCTGTGGGCCACCTCTTCTCTGACTTCAGGTATTTCAGATTCTTTTTTACTAAACTTTGGGGGACTTCATGTTTATCTTATTTTATTTTATCTTTATCATTATTTTTTTTTACACCGCGATATTTTGATGATGTTCACACATTCTACGTGCGATGATGTTTGACCGTATGTCAAAGTTTAAGTTAGGTTAAGGTAGGCTAGTTTAAGTTAAGTTCCGTTAGAATAGGTTACATTAAGCTAGGTTGAGTTAGGCTAGTGCAGTTTTTCCTTAACTTAGAAAAAGATACAAAATCGGTGAAGGGACCTATTGAGAAACAAATCTATCTTTAACATAAGAACATAAGAATGAAGGAGACTGCAAGAGACCATAAGGCCTACACTAGGCAGCTCCGTTTCCATCACGACCTGTCATCCCCATCCATAAAGTTGTCTAATCGTTTCTTAAAACAACTGATAGTTTCAGCGCTTACTACATGGTTACTAAGTTTATTCCATTCGTCAACCACCCTATTAGTAAACCAATTCTTGCCTATTTCCTTTTTAAATCTAAATTTGTCCATTTTATAACCATTACTGCGAGTCCTGCCCTGTTGTTTTAATATGATGACCTTGTTTGCATCACCCTTGTTAAAGCCTTTGACCTTTACAGCCCAAGTGACAGGCACGTCGAAGAATCATAAGCAAAAACACTGGCACATTTGATAGCAGAACATAAATGAAATAACCTAAATTGGACAAATTTGAAAAATTTGGGTTTGAATGATGCTCATAAATGTAGTTTTCAACATTCACATATTTCATTCTAGATTACTGTAGACATTTGTTGTAATTTGTTACTTGCAATTATGATTATCTGACCTTTGAGTGGG
>NC_134811.1:23402957-23415457 GCF_046742065.1 Oratosquilla oratoria | reverse complement strand
GCAAAGAGGAATAGGAGGAGGAGAAGGAAGAGAAGGAGGAGGGTGAGAAGGAAGTGAAATGAGAAGGAGAAATGAGTTGAAGAATAATTGAGAAAAAATGTATATATGAAAGAAAATATTACAAAGACTAACGTGTTGGTCTCTGAGGGAAAATGGGAAATATTCAGAACACTGAAAATGGAAATACCTGAGCAGAGGGAAAGGAATGAAAAAAAGAAAAGAAAAAAAAAATAGAAAAAGAACAAAAAACGAAACCAGAAAAATATTTGACAGTGAATAGATTGAGACAGGATCAGAAAGAAAGAAAGAAAGAAAAAAAAAATCTTGAAGAGGGAAGCAAAGCGAGAGGAACAGTAAACGAAAGAAAAATGTAAGAAAAAGGAATGTGGGGGGGGGAAAAGAAGTAAAAAAAATAACATAAAAGAAAACAGAATGATATTGAAAAATAGAAGAAAGCGAGAAAAATAATAGAATATTTACCCCTGGTGCAGCTCAGCTGTTCCGGCGGTTGCTGCTGCTGCTGCTGCTCTCCCTGCTGCAACTGCCGCTGTCTCAGTCACAGTCATTTTAACAGCAGCAGCAGCAGATGTGATGGCCTCGGAGGCAGCTTCAGCTGTCACAGAACACTCAAATAGAGAAGAAGAAGAAAAAGAAGAAGAAGAAAAAGAGGAAGAAGAAGAAGAAGAAAAATCTTGAGGAGACAAGAAAAATTATGAAATTGATAATAATAATAATAATAATAATACCAAAAGAAGAGGACGCGAGAAGTCGAGCCTGATGGAAAGGTGGAGAAGAAAGTAGTGGGTGGAAAAGTGATAATCTCAAGTCGAAAAACTTGAAAAAAGTCTTGGGAAACAAACGACATCAGCAAAGAAGAAGGGGCTTGGGGGGGAGGTAGGAGAACAAACACAGGAAGGAAGAGGAGGAGGAGGAGGAGGAGGAGGAGGAGGAGGGCAGGAAAACGAGGAAAGAGGGGAGATGGACAATGGAAAAAGAAGAGGAGGAGGGGAGGAAAACGAGGAAAGAGGGGAGATGGACAATGGGAAAAGAGGAGGAGGAGAAGAAGGAGGGGTAGGGTGAGGATGAGGATTAGGAGGAGGAATAGTAGGGGGAGGGGGAGAAGAGGAGGAGAAGGAGACAAAGGAAAGTAAGAAATAAGAAGAAAAACGTAGGACGAAAGGGAGAGAGACAATATTTGAGGAAGAGAAGGAGAAGGAAGTGAAACAAAAGGAGGAAGAAAAGGAAGAGAATGAAGAGAACGAAGATGTGGAGGAGGAGAAGAGGGAGGGAGAGAACAAGGAGGAGAAAGAGGAGAAGGAGGAGGAGGAGGAGAAGGCTGAGGGGGTTAAAACCAGGAATAAATTCTTAATTTGTTTCAAATGATCTTGGAATCCTGAATATCAACTTCGAAGGTTTCGTACTGGCTAATATCAAACAATATAATTCATCTATAAACCTCTGGAAACTGTAGTCTTCAGGTTCCCGTCTCTTTTCCCTCACTATTTACTCCTGATCTTGTCACGTATAACACAGAAACTGTCGTATCATTTCTTTGTGTACATTAGTCCATGCGCGCGTGTACAGTAATACCCAACCACGCAATTCTGGTTTTTTTTTTTTTTTTTTTTTTTTTTTTTTTGAAGAGTACAACACGAGGTCTCTTCATGCATATGCATGACCACTTAAAACCCCGGAACTCTGGCCAAGAGCTTCATGTATGTGAGTAGTCGAGCCCCGGCCATTGTCCAGAAACGTGAATATTAACCGGCGTGTGGTCCACTCCTGAACGCAGCTGGAAAATAAACAAAGTGCCCAGATTTGTCAAGCTTAGCGTGGCCGGGATTAGTCGTGTAATAAAACGCTCGGACAGCTGTGGTCTTTCCGGAATGCGGTAATACAGAGCATACATGAAACCCGGAAGCAAGTTAAAAGCGTTTTGGGATACTGAAAACAGAGACACGGAGGACAAAAAAAAAAAAATAATAATTCCCTGTGATTAACAAAACCGTCTGGTAAAAGCCAGAAAATAAAATCTGCAGACTGCGTCACTGTACTAAGTATTAATAGACTCTTCGGGGTGTTATAGAAGTTTCCCTTTTCCGTCTTTGTTTCCCCTCACCTTTCCCCTCCTCCCACTCCCCTTTCTTTTCCCTCTCCCCCCTTCCTCCTCTCCCTTTCCCCCTCTCCCTCTCTCCCTCCCCATTCCCCTTCCCTTTCTCCCTCCCCTTCCCCCTCTCCTTTCTCTCCGTTTCCCCCCCACAACGAATACAAAAATCATTTGAGGTTCTCCGCAACCTTATGATGAACTCTGTAAACTTCCTCTTCCTCCTCCTCCTCCTTCTCCTCCTCCTCCTCCTCCTCCGCCTCCTCTGTCTGGCTTTCCCAAGTTCTTAGATTACATCCGCGAAACCCCAGCCCTCTAGCACAGTTAATCTACTTACGTAATCCAGAGCTTAGGACTCAACCTTTTCGCTTTAAAAGGAGGCGGAAGTGAGGAAGAGGAAGAGGAAGAGGAGGGACAAGAGAGACATATTAGGAAAGATTGTGAGAATATAAGATCTGGTTGTGACGTTAAGGGACTATAGAGGATTCAACTCCTTTGTAATTTCTTTTCCGATTTATTCTGCAACCGAATCGAGTCTGTCTGTCTTAATGAGTTTAAGTCCCGGAGGAGAGTAAAACTCAAACGTAATCTTGTTGATCGACTCTTCATGACTACTAAATCTAGTACACATTTCAGTAAACTAGAACCCCACTCCTTTTCTGGTTCCTAGTTTTCCTAAAAATGTAACATATCTAAGCCTAATCTTTCCTAATCTAACATAACCTAGTCTACTTTATCCTAATCTAATCTAAACTAAGCTAAGCTAACTTCACCTAAACGTGAACTGACATGTCATGACCTTATTTGACCTAACTTGATCAGAACCTAACTTGATCTGACCTAAACTAACGTAACTAACCACACCCTCTCGACCTTTCCGAATTGTAAACTATTCACACGTTATTCAAACAAACTTCACGGGTTTCTGACTCTACTAGTGGCATCTCTCATTCCACCAAAGTGGAATTCCACCAGAATACATTTTGAATTTTACTCTGGCTGAGGAGAAACGAATTTATGTTGCTGAAGGGGAGAGTTCTGGGCCTGAAAGTAGATTCAATCGATGAAGACCCTCTCAGGTATGGAGTCTGGTCTCTCAGCTGCATAAGTGAGTTATCATACTGGAATATTTTTCCTCTTGGAGCAGATTTGCAGCCGGCAGTTGACGAGAAGAAATCTGATATGCTAGAGGAAAATAATTTTTCTCCGTCATATCAAATTACATTCTATGTATTTTTCTTGAGAAAAACAAAATAGTTTCCCATAGTGGTTTTACTACGGGAAAATTTCTGGAGGTGGGTTGTATCGCCGATTAATCGGAGGTTGAAGGAAAAATAGCCCAGTGTGATAGCCCCTTTAGACATTCGGTGCTTCGGAAGACCGAGGACCACACAACACGGCAATCTCTATTAGGTTCCGTCTTACTTTTACTTATCACTAACCCCGACGCTTACCTTTACTTAGTCCTATGACACAATGACACAGCCACTTCGACTGTTCCACCCCACCCTCACCCTCATCGTTCTATCATTGCTGAGACTCCATCAACCTATCTTTGAGATCCTTCCACCTCCTCCTTCTCTTCAGACTACTACTCGTTATACTACGGTTCACTGTCTCACATCAAACCAATATTTCCACTCCTTATCCTACAGCCTTTATCCACATAAAGTAAACGCCACTATTTTATCCTTCAACTCTCTGCCTCACCCTTGATCTTGTTGTTTGCCTCAACCCTCTCGAGATGCCTTCGTTCGCTCATTTCACCCTCAACCTTCGGGTAAACAACCAACTCAAACGTTCAGTTATTTTATTCATTTATTTATTTTTATTTTTTGTTCACGGCCTTGTGTTGCCAGAGAGATTGAGCGTCGCATCTCAGTGTAAGCTCTGACACAAGGACCCATACACAGGGACCTAATTGCCTTTACATGTTCGCCTGAGTTTCTCCTTCGACCTTGTCGTTCTCCCATCACGTTCTTCCTCGCCCATGTCCACAGTCTTCGTTTCTCCTTCTCCTCCTCCACCTCCTCCTCCTCCTCTTCCTCCTCCTCTTCCTCCTCCTCTCGTGGTTCTTCACCCTGCTTCCACATTCAATTGTTCACCCTTCTACTATTTATGACTCTTTTTATTTCCCTGTCACCATCAATTCAATAACTGTCTCCTTCTCTTCCTCCCCTCCCTGTTCCTAATCTCTCTCTTCTCTTTCTCGTTGTCTATCTATTTCGTCCTCTTTCTCTTTCTCTTTCCCTCGTCCACTCTGCCTCACCCTATTGCTTTATTTGTCTTTTTATTCCTTTTCTAGTAACTCTCTCTCTCTCTCTCTCTCTCTCTCTTTCATTTCCAATCCAACTCATGTGAAATGTTTTACAAATCTTTACAAGTCCTTAAATATTTTTCGTGACTCGTTTTCTCTTGTTCCCATTTTCTGTACTGTTTCACTAAGAACGAATATACTTAGTTCCTTCTTCCCCGAGACCAGACGTTATCTCATACCTTCTTGTTCCGTTGCCACAATTCCATACGACTTATTTTTCCCCAACCTTCATTCCGTTGCTTCTCCGCCTTTCTGGTTTTTTTTTTGTTTTGTTTTTTCACTTGCGCTGGTGGCGTAATAGAAAGCGTGCGTGCTGGTCTCGCATTCGCTTAGTTGTGGGTTCGAATCCCGCATTTCTCCCCAATTCCCAGCAGTGACTGTTAGTTACCTGCCTCAACACTCCAAGTGCACAGGGCAAAGGTACAGCTTCGGCCGCAGATACGCGATTCCCGGAGTAGGATCCTCATCTTCACCACCATTTCCTCAGAAGCTTGTGATTATTGATTTTTTTTCTATGCATCTGTACATATGAATACTTAATACTTCATATACAGTGCAAGTTATTTTCCAATATACCCCTTGAATATATGCCTTTGTATCATATTTTATCTATTCATATAAAAATGTCCCTTACATGGACAAAAACCCCACTAGACATTTGGCCCGTCCTTATACTATATCTGTGTTGATTCATCCTAATATTAGGTTGAATCAACACAGATATAGTATAAGGACGGGCCAAATGTCTAGTGGGGTTTTTGTCCATGTAAGGGACACTAACCATAATATTGACTGGGACAATGTTAAAAAGAATTGTTGTTTGTAATTCTGTTTTAGAAAGGAACATCATTGAATCCAGTTTTATAAAGAGCAATTTTGACAACAACATCAACTTGAGTTTAGGTTTATTTAAATAATTTTGATAATTTCATAATTGATAGGATAGTAAAGCAGTACCATGGCTCCTAATTGTGCCAGATGTCCTATGGACGTTTCGGCCACATGGTTATGCTCCCTTGTATTTGCTGTTTTACTGGTTCATTATTACTATTACTAGTTACATTTGTATATGAATGTGTGTGTATGTATATTGTCCAAAGCTTTTACCTGCCTATAACCTTTCCCAGTTTCTTATTTCTGTATAAATATTGTGTTCTATTTCTCTTTCTTGTACACTGAGGATGTCGTAATAGACGAAAACGTTTAGTATTCCGACTTTATTTTCCCTGTGGTTTCTGCAACACATACACACATTTAAAAATTGTTTGAGACAAATGAGAGAGTGATAGGTGGGGAAGGGTAAGCGAAGATGGGCTTAAGAACACGTTTATTGTCCTAACGTTTCGGTCTCCATGACCGTCTTCGGAGGACTTGCTACAATACATCATGATCACAAAATTTATACCTGTAGTGGGAGGAACTGGCCAAGCTTCGAGTGTCCGGTTTTTTACAGAGCGTTAATTATCAAGAGACTGGCTGATTTGGAAAGGCATATAAAACCTTCTCTATCGTTGTTGTTTACATGGATGTTTATATGTGCAGCTTCCACCGTCTTCCTCATTTTCTTTTGTAATCCCTTATGTAAAATCTCGACTTTGTTCCGATTAGGTAGGTTATTACAACGTTTGAGGTGGCGAACAAGGGAGTTGGATGTCCTGTGTTTGCTCAACCTCTTTTCAATCCCTCGACCTGATTCACCGATGTATGCTAAGGGACAGCCGCTACAGGTAATGCGATAAATCACACTGAGGTTGCTGTGGTTATCAGTGTAGCCTTTAAACATTTTTCCTATTTTATTAGAGTATTCCTTTGGGTTAATGTGCCCTTCCAAAGCAGCTAGTCTCTTAATGATTAACGCTTTGGAAAAAACCTGACACTCGAAGCTTGACGAGTTCCTCCAACTACAGGTATAAATTTTGTGATCATGATGTATTGTAGCGAGTCCTCCGAAGAAGGTCACAGAGACTGAAACGTTAGGATAATAAACGTATTCTTAAGCCCATCTTCGTTTACCCTGCCCCACCTATCACTCTCTCATATACATATACATATACATATACATATACATATACATATACATATACATATATATATATATACATATACATATACATATACATATACTTTAACATATACAGATGAACACCGACACACGTACATACGCATGCACGCATGCACGCACATACGCATGCACGCACGCACGCACATACTGTGAGGGGGAGAGTAGGTTGATTAATCTTGTTGGCTCAGACGCAATGTAAACACAATAGTCTCTGTGGAAAAAAAAATTGTCTGCAGGGGTTCTGTTTAACAAGCTTATTCCAGTGTGTGGAGAATTTTGTTTAATTGCCACCATTTTTTTTATTTTTTATTAGCAAGGAGATGATAATAATGATAATACTAATGATAATAATGGTAATGATAATAATGATATCAATAATAATAATGATAATGTTAATAATGATGAAAATAATAACAAAAATAATGATAATGATAATGATAATAGTAATTATAATTATAATAATGATGATAATAGTAATGATAAAAATAACAATGATAATAATAATGATAATAATAATAATAATAATAATAATAATAGTAATAATAATAGTAATAATAATAATAATTATAATTATAGTAATAATTATAATTATAATTATAATTATAATAACAATAATGATAATAATGATAATAATGTTAATAGTAATAGTAATAATAATAGTAATAATAGTAATGATAATAATGATAATAATGATAATAATGATGATAATAATAAATAATAATAATAATAATAATAATAATAATAATGATAATGATAATGATAATGATAATGATAATGATAATGATAATAATGATAATAATGATAATGATAATAATAACAATAATAATAATAATGATAGAAATAGTAATGATAATAGTAACAATAATAAAAGTGATAATAATAATCATATCAATAATAATATATACACAAATCAAAAGGGCCTTTAGTCTTTGTAAGGGTGTGGCATAGTCAAATCATACATTCAACATTTATCCAGCTCACATCCATCCAACACTCATATGATATCCCTTGTGTTTAGCTCCTTATGGAGCTGCTCGTGTCAGGAGTAATGCAGCAAGACACAGCACCAAAGCAGGCTACGACAGCTGAAGATGGTTTACCTCCACCGCTTCATTCAATGAGACCTCTCCCCCGTTATCCAGTCGATATTTTAAAGACCAAATATAAAGAAAAAAATGATCTCCCAGTCTCAATCACCTTCCACTCACATCTGTCTTTTGTCCTCTCCTTTCCCTACTCGACAACACTGCCCCCTTCATCTAATCCCTCCGCTCCATTCCCAGTCTTCCCCTCAATTTTACTCCATCCACTTCCACACTTTTTTTCCTATGATTTCTTCGTTCTTTACCTACGTCCAAATCATCTCAGTATTCTCTGATCAATCCTAACCGCCAAGTCCCTTTCCAACACCGCTCTTTGCCTCGCTTCCTCATTTTTCATTCTATCTATACTTGTAACCCCCACTGCATCCGCGCAGGACTATGTGTTTGGAGGGTTAATGGGGGTAATACAAGTCCGTGAGGTCTTGGTGTATAGTACACACACGCTTCATCCCCAGTGGTGAGGGGTTTTGAAGGTTACATTGAATATATAGCATCGTCCAACTCTATTAACTCTCATACTCAGTATTGGAGCATTTGTGATTTAATGCTTAGCAAAGTACAGAGTCATGTATAGACCAGGTAGTGGCGAGGACTCTTCTGACAATGAAACGTCCTGTCCAAGCATGGGATGGGCAGTCATGAGTTTCATGACGTCATGAACAAAATGCAAAATGAAATAATACGCCACCATATTTCTTAAAGATTTCATCTCAAACACGTTTTTTTTTTTCCTTTCTGCCTCCAGTTTCAGTGAAGTTGTTCTAGTTGAGATAAGAGTTTTCCACTTCAGTTTACTTGTGAAAGAATAATGAAATCTAGGGTGTCAGCAGGAGGAATTTGAACGCTGTCGAGGAAAAGAAGAAAGTTCTTATGAATATTGTGTTGAGTGGAAAAGTGGAGAAATTTAGTCTTGATGACGCTGAACGAGAGGCGTTTTTCTTGGCCCCAACCAGATATGATAACAAAATCAGAAATCAGGTGTTCTGTAAGGGATACCACTCAGAAGAATGGAGCTCAGTTTAAGAATGAGATCTATTGAATAACGTAAAAACATGTACAGCAGAGTCATGTCATCAACATAAGGGTGTATATCGGGAAACTGTGTTGTCAAATAGGTTAGCTACGAACAGGAGGAAAAAAGTAGGAGACAGAAAAGTACCTTGTGGGACTCCAGAGGTGAGAGGGTCTGTGAACGTCAACAACTACTGAACGGTCAGAGATAAAATCAGAGATAAGCGAGCAGAGAGAGGGATAGACGCTGTGTCATGGTAGTTTAGAAATCAAAGACATGTGCCAGTTAGTTAAACACATAATATAGTTAAGAGCACGTTTGATGAATGATATAATTACATGGTACGAAATGGGCTGAATTAGAATGAATAATCTAATTTACCAAGAGGTAAATTCATTAGGTGGCTGGATGCATATCAGTATAACGCTCACCTTACACAGCTTGTCACTGAATATCTATATCAAAAAGCGATAAAAATGATAATGATTATATGTATATATATATATATATATATTTATATATATATATATATATATATATATATATATATGTATATATATATGTACACACACACACACACACACACACACACACACACACACACACACACACACACACACACACACACACACACACACACACACACACACACACACACACACACACACACACACACACACACACACACACACACACACACATATATATTATATATATATATATATATATATATATATATATATATATATGTGTGTGTGTGTGTGTGTGTGTGTATTCACCTCACCTCGGATCTGCTGCAGTCTCTGTCGAGACAGCCAGACACCACCCTACGGCAGTGAGCTCAGAGCTCATTATTTGCCGATCTCTGGGTAGGTCTGAGACCACTCACACACCACACCGGGACAGCAAGGTCACAACTCCTTGACTAACGTCCCGTACCTACTCACTGCTAGGTGAACAGGGGTTACACGTGAAAGGAGACAAACCCAACTTATCTCCCCCCGGCCGGGGAATCGAACCCCGGTTCTCTGGCTTGTGAGGCCAGTGCCTTACCAATCCGCCACCGAGCCGTGTATGTGTGTGTGTGTGTGTGTGTGTGTGTGTGTGTGTGTGTGTGTGTGTGTGTGTGTGTGTGTGTGTGTGTGTGTGTGTGTGTAAAGAAGTGCCTACATAAGAGTTTCGAAAAGGTAAATTAAAAAGGATGCCAAATCGTTGTTGAATGCCGGAACTGAGGAGGCGCTATGTGCTTTCTGAGCTTCCCATTTTCTGTGACACGTCTTCGAAGTGGGAAAGAAAACGAGCTGTAAACAGAACAACGATATGACGTCATCATCTGCCACGTAAGCTGCTGGGCTTGGGTAAATCCTCGTTGACACGGGATACTTTAGTAGCCGCTAGCGTTAACAACTTGTAAACTACCCTTCTACTTGTCCAATGTCAAAAGAAAGTTAGTCATCTTGCCTCCAAACTATCCTAGTGTCAACATTTACTTGCCTTTAGGGAAGTTAGTTGCAGCTAGGCACTAGCGGCTGCTAAACTAGCACAGTGTCAACGAGGCTTAATGACACTTCAATTAATCTCAACACAAGGCATCCCTAAAAAAAAGATTGTTTATCAATGCCTCGTTTACGATGGTCGCCTTGTTGGTGTACTCATTGCCGAAGTGAAACGATACAATGTGAATTTGCAGGGAAGTATGAAATCGAGCCAATCAGACTCTCTCTCTCTCTCTCTCTCTCTCTCTCTCTCTCTCTCTCTCTCTCTCTCTCTCTCTCTCTCTCTCACTCTCTCTCTCTCGCTCTCTCTCTCTCTCTCTCTCTCTCTCTGTGTGTGTGTGTGTGTGTGTGTGTGTGTGTGTGTGTGTGTGTGTGTGTGTGTGTGTGTGTGTGTGTGTGTGTGTGTGTGTGTGTGTGTGTGTGTGTCCATCAACTGTGTAAGAAGATTTTTCCAACTCTGACGGACGTGGTCTGTCGTTAAATCGTTACGTGGACGCGGCGATGATATCTATATTCAGGAAATGATGGTTGTCTCTCGGGAACCGATAATGACATTATCTTTGTTCAGTCATCTATATATTTATGGGTGCGTCCATATATCTATGGATGCGCTTTCATATGGCTCCGGAGTCCGAAGGCAGAAGCGCAGAGTCTGTTGCATAGGGGGCATGGAACGCCAGTCACTGGAAGGGGGTGGGGGCAGCAGCTGGTATATGTCGACGCGCTCGTGAGACTTCTAGATGGTGACGTTGATCGTTTTCAAAGGCATTGGCTGCTGTTTGGGTTTCAACACGCCATGATGACCTGTCTGAGGCAACGGGCTCAAGTTCTTTCGGTTTTAGGCTAGCCCATTTGAGATTGGCCTTCAATTGGTCCTTGAACCTCCTCTTCGGCCGGCCTTGTTTCCTGGACCCAGAGGCTAATTCACCGTATAACACTTGTCTTGGGATGCGCTGCGTGTCCATGCGAATGACGTGACCAGTCCATCGTAGCTGAGTCTTGAGGACAGTGGCTTCAATGCTGGTGAGATTGACCCTGTCGAGGACTTTTTGGTTAGTGATTCTGTCATACCAGCGCATCCTCATAATTGACCGTAGGGAATTGCTCCAGTTGTTTCACATGTCTCCGGTACAATGTCCATGTTTCGCAGCCATACAGGAGCGAAGTAAGGACCACTGCCCTGTATACCTTGAACTTGGTGGTAAGGCTGATACCACTGCCTTGGAGGACTTTAGAGCGCAGTCTCCCAAAGGCCTGGCTTGCCTTTTGGATCCTGGCGTTGATCTCATGGTCCAAGGACCCGTCGTTGGAGATGGTGCTGCCCAGGTACTTGAAGATGATGACGTTGGAGACTTGCGTGCCATCGATGGTGATAAACGGTTGATCAGCTGTTTTTCCTGGTGCCGGCTGGAATAGAACTTCTGTTTTGCTGAGGCTGATGGTCAGACCAAACAGCTTTGATGCTGAGGAGAGGTTCTCTTCGTGGGCTATAAGAGCACAGTCATCCGCGAAGAGAGTTTCAAGGATAAGTCTTTCGAGTGTCTTTGTTTTGGCAGCCAGACGGCGAAGGTCAAAGAGTGAGGTCCAGGTCTCTCACAGCGTGTCGGAGCACTTGGGTGCAAAAGAGGTTGAATACCACAGGGGCGAGGACACACCCTTGTTTCACGCCGTTGGATATGCTGAAGCGGTCGGAAGGCTCCCCAACAGACGGGGCCTCTCCTGTCATGTCATCGTGCAAGAGCTGGATCAGTTTTGTGAATTTCGCTGGACAACTAAGCTTGCTTAGAATGACCCACAAGGCTTCTCTGTTCACCGTATCGAATACCTTCGTCAGATCTATAAAGACGGTGTAGAGGTGGAGATTCTGCTCGATACACTTTTCTTGTATCTGCCTCACTGTGAAGACCATGTCGATGGTTGGTGCTACGGTTTGGTCGAAAGCCGCACACATACACACGCACACACACATACACACACACACACACACACACACACACACACACACACACACACACACACACACACACACACACACACACACACACACACACACACACACACACACACACACACACACACACACACACACACACACACACGAACACACACTTTGTTAACCATTGAAGTCCTGGCTGTGGCTTTACTATTTTTGTTCAGGGTAATTCCAAACAATTTCATTCAGCTTAGACCCACCTCTAGGTCTTTATAAGGCGAACACTCTCCATTAGCCATTTAGTCTTTGTTGTGACTTTACTACTTTTCATCTGGCCAACATTAAGCGATTTCATCCGGCTAGGAGGAAAACCACCGGCCTTAGTGGCCTAATAAAAAGTTATATATGAAAAAACATAAAAATAAACAAAAAGATGTGTAAAATTACAATTTATATATATATACACATGTACA
>NC_134811.1:23395457-23400457 GCF_046742065.1 Oratosquilla oratoria | reverse complement strand
GAATTTAATATTGCGGGATTTAAACACTTTCATCAGGATAGAAACCACAAAAAAGGTGGGGGTGTTTTATTGTACGTTAAAAACAATGTTCATGCTTGTGTTTTAGATAAAGTGAAACAGGATGCATATGATAGTTTGTGGGTTGAGTTAACCCAAACAAATGGACAAAAAATGAATATAGGTGTAATATATAGGCCAAAGACATTATCGTTAGCAGACGACAAACTGTTATTTCAAGAACTGTCTAGTTTCTGCAACCGGGATTTATTGATAATGGGTGATTTCAATTTTACTGACATTAATTGGATGACCCTTGAACATGGCCATATAGGTAGTCGCTTGTTTGATTTTCTTGGTGACAATTACTTAATTCAGCATGTAAAAGAGCCCACAAGATATGGAAACTTACTCGATCTTTTGATCACTAGCCGCGAAAGCATGGTAACTGATGTAGAAGTCGGTGAATCTGTTGCAAATAGCGATCACAACCTAGTTAGATTCAAACTCCTAAACAATTTTAGAATAGATACTTGTGTTTCTATAATACCCGATTTCAGTAAAGCTCAGTTCATAGGACTACGTCAGGAGCTTCAGCTTACAGATTGGGAGGCAAAATTAAACGAAAGACCTGTAGATCAGATGTGGGAAATATTTCAAAATACGCTCACTAAGATGATTCAAACTTACATTCCTTTTAAGGACAGACGTCCCCCAAATCAGGCTCGCCCAAAGTGGCTCGACAAAGAAACTGAAAAAAGTATTGCTAAAAAGAGACAGGCTTATAAGAAATATAAGTGCTCGGGTGCATCTAATGACTATGAAAGTTATGTATCAATACAGAGAGATTTAAAAAAGACAATAAGAAAAAGAAAACGACAATACGAAATGAACATCGCTGATAAATCCAAAGAGAATCCCAAAGAATTCTATAGTTACATTAGAGATAAAAAGGTTGTTAGGAATCACATTGGTCCACTATTATCTGCTGACGGTCAACTTGAATATTCAAATGAAGGAATGTGTAATATCTTAAACAATTATTTTAGCTCGGTATTCGTAAACGAAACACCTCAAGGTGAATTCCAAACTGAAACCTGTGAAAAGTCTAGGGTAAACTTACTACGGTAAATATAACAAAAGAAAAAATTAAAAGGTGTATAGAGAAACTCAAAGTTAATAAAACACCAGGGCCTGACGGTTGGCATCCAAGAATCTTAAAGGAAATGAAAAATGAGATTGTTGTTCCATTAGAAATTATTTTCAAGAAATCCATCATATCCGGAGATGTCCCAAGAGAATGGAAACTAGCTAACATTACTCCCATATTCAAAAAAGGTGACAAAAAGAAACCAAATAACTATAGGCCTATAAGTTTGACTTCAATCGTAGGAAAAATAATGGAAACTATCATCAGAGATGCTATCGAACATCATTTAGAAAGTAACCGTTTGATAAATGATAGCCAGCATGGTTTCAGACGGAAACGTTCTTGCGTGACTAACTTACTCGAATTCTACAACACAGTCATCTCGAATTATGACAAAAGAAACAATATAGATTTAACATATCTAGACTTTTCAAAAGCTTTTGATACCGTCCCACACGAAAGACTACTTACTAAATTAGCTTTGCATGGAATAAGTGGTAGCCTATTAGGTTGGACTAGTAATTGGTTGAATGGTCGAAAACAGAGAGTTGTTTTAAATGGACAAACTTCTGGATGGAAAAGTGTTGCAAGTGGAGTTCCTCAGGGTTCCGTTCTTGGGCCACTTCTATTCATAGTATATATAAATGATATAGACCATGGACTAAAATCTACTGTTTCCAAATTTGCTGATGATACAAAACTGTGCGGAGTGGCAAATGATCACTCAAACCAATTAGATATTCAAGAAGATTTAGATCAATTACAGCAATGGTCTGAAAAGTGGCTAATGACATTTAACATAACTAAATGCAAGGTAATGCACATAGGTAAAAATAACAGTAAGTACGATTACAAGTTATTTGGAAATTCGTTAACAAAAGTGGATAGTGAAAAAGATCTCGGCGTAATTATCAGTAACGACCTCAAATCATCCAAGCAGTGTATTTCAGCCTCTGAGAAAGCAAATAAGATTCTAGAACTGATTGCGCGATCTTTTGATTTCAAAAGTCCATCACTCATTAACAAGCTATATAAATCGTTAGTTCGTCCACATTTGGAATATGCTGTTTCCGTATGGTCACCGAATCTCATTAAAGACATTGACAGACTGGAAAAAGTACAACGGCGAGCCACAAAACTGATTCCAAATATCAAAAATAAATCATACGAAAATCGACTAAAACATATGAATCTGTTTTCCCTAAAAAAGCGTAGACTCAGAGGTGACTTGATACAGGTCTTTAAGATTTTAAAGGGAATTGACAACATCAAAAGTGACCAAATTTTCACATTGAATGAGAATCAGACAAGAAACAATGGTCTCAAACTGTCCGGAAATAGATTCAATTTGGAAGTAGGTAGAAACAACTTTGCCAACCGTGTAGTTAATGAATGGAATAAACTTCCTGCACAGGTAGTGCAATGTAGTTCAGTTCGAAGCTTTAAGAATCATTTAGATAAATACCTAAGTAAGATGCTGTAATGATTATAATTTATCTTATATTATTTGTTTTTGTTTTGTTATCATTTGTCTGTCTGATTTTCATTTATTATTAGTTATATGTCAATTTATTATTATTTACTATTTACCTGTTTGTTTATTATTTAACTATACCTATGCATTTATTTATGCATTTTATTTGTTATTTACATTATCATAGTTTTTATTTATTATTTTATTATTAATATGATTTTTTTTCGCATCCGACCTAGATATGGATCAAAAGGTCTCCTGTCAGCATGCTCCGCCTTTGTAATCCCTTTGTAATCTTTTATGTTCCATGTTTCTGCCCCGTACATTGCTGCCGGCACAATCACTCCTTCACACAATGTCCTCTTAGCATCCATTCCCAAATGTCTATTTCTCATTACACTTTTTAATCCATCAAGGCATTTACTCACTTCTCTCAATCTACATTCTACCTCCACCCCCACTCCTCCCTTTCCTTCCACATTCGCACCCAAGTATCTAAAACCATCCACTTCGTCATGTCTCTCTCCCTTAATACTCATTTCCAGTCTGCTGCCACTCTCTCCCCTTGTACATCTCATCAACTTACTTTTACCCATATTTATCTTCAACTTCCTTCTTTCGCACACCTTCCCAAACGCTGTCACTAAAATGCTCAATTCCTCCTCTGATCCTGCTACAAGCGCAGTGTCGTTAGCAAACAATAACTGGCTCATCTCCCACTTTTCTCCATTTTCTTTAACCATCTCCAATCCCTGACCCACTGCCCTTGCATTCACCTCTCGCACCACCCTATCCATGTATAAATTGAACAGTCAGGGCGACATAACACATCCCTGACGAAGTTCCCCCTTTACCTCGAACCACTCACTCTCTCCATTCCTAATCCTAACACAAGCTCTACTACTCTCATAAAAACTCTTGACTGCTCCTAACAGCTTTCCTCCTATCCCAAATGTCTGCAAAACCTCCCACAGTGCCTTCCTGCCTACCCTGTCATAAGCCTTTTCCAAATCCATATAAGCCCAAGAAACATCCTTACCTTTTCCTATAGCTTTCTCACATATTTGTCTTACCACAAAGATCTGATCTACACAACTCCTGCTTGACCTAAACCCACACTGTTCCTCACCAATTACTCCCTCTGTTCCTCTCCTAATCCGCTCAATCAAGACCCTTCCATAAGCCTTTCCAACTACACTTAACAAGCTGATCCCTCTGAAACTACTACACTCACACTTGTTCCCCTTTCCCTTGTAAAGTGGAACTATACAGGTACCCCTCCAGTCCTCAGGCACTCTACCCTCTCTTAATAAACTTTAAATAACCTCACTAGCCAGTCCACCATCACTGTAACTCCTTTATTCAGACATTCTGCATGACATCCATCCAACCCAGGTGCCTTACCTACTCTCATCATCTTAACAGCTGTCTTCACTTCATCTTTCCTTATTTCTCCTCCATTTTCCTCACTCATCACGGTCATTTTCTTGGCGCTTCCCACTGCAACTACCTTTCCCTCCCTATCCTCCTTCACATTTAGCAACTCCCTAAATACTCTGCCCACCTTTCTCTCACCGCCTTCTCTTCCATTATCATCTCTCCATCTGTACATTTTACCTTTTCTTCTCTACTTGATTCGCCTCTTTTTCCTCTTTTAATTTCTTTCCAAGTTTTTTTTATTTCTTTCAAAATTTTCTGTCATAATCTTATCCCATTTCACATCTGCTCTCCTCTTTGCCTCCTTTATCTTATGCTTTACTTTTCTTCTCTTTACTTTGTACCTCTCATATGATTCCCTCGTCCTAATTTGTAACCAATCTATGAAAGCCTACTTCTTCTCTTCTACAACCTTCTTTGCTTCCTCATCCCACCACTCATTACCCTTCCTTCTATTTCCTTCCATCCTCCTTGTTCCACACACTATCTTTGCACACCTTATGACTCCCCCTTGAACCATCCCCATTCCTCCTCCACTCCTAGTTCTACTCTATCCTTCACTCCCTCCCACTCCTCTCTCAGCTTCTTCTTATACACCTTCTCCTTTTCTGCCTCATTTAAGCAGTTTGGTCTAAGTACCTCTCTACCTTCCGCCCTTTTCCTCTTTCTCCATCTTTTTTACACTCTCAATTTACTTTTCACCAAAAAATGATCTGACATTCCCACACTCTATCCTTAGAACATGTACATCTTTAACTCTTCTTACTATACTCCTGGTTACTACTATATAGTCCATTAACGCTCTACCTGCCGCCCTTCCATCCACCACCCTCTCCTATGTGTACTTATGCTTGGCTTTCTTCCTAAACACTATATTAGCTATCATCAACTCTCTTTCAAGACGCATCTCCACCATCAATTCTCCACTACGATTTTTTCCTG
>NC_134811.1:23372957-23390457 GCF_046742065.1 Oratosquilla oratoria | reverse complement strand
AAATCATAAAACACCAAAATGTTTGATCAAACACCAGAAAAATATGACGTTAGTCCTCGTTTCGCTCGCGAGCGAAGCGAGGACTGACGTCATATTTTTCTGGTGTTTGATCAAACATTTTGGTGTCTTATGATTTTTTGTTTTATTTGACCAAATGACAAGAATCTTGTCATCGGAGTTTAATGGGTTGATTTGTATCCAGGTTTGTGAATTCTGACATTTCCATAACAGTATCCCGGTTCAGTGTCTTACAAAGGATTACAAAGGCGGAGCATGCCGACAGGAGACCTTTTGATCCATATCTAGGTCGGATGCGAAAAAAAAAATCATATTAATAATAAAATAATAAATAAAAACTATGATAATGTAAATAACAAATAAAATACATAAATAAATGCATAGGTATAGTTAAATAATAAACAAACAGGTAAATAGTAAATAATAATAAATTGACATATAACTAATAATAGATAAAAATCAGACAGACAAATGATAACAAAACAAAAACAAATAATATAAGACACCGTCGATCACTGCATTTGCGTTATAAATCAAGGCAGATACTTTATTTCCAGATTTAGTCTACGGGGTCTTCTGGTTCGTAAGAATTGGCACGAGTTCAAATTCTTACGAATCAGAAGGAACCCCGTAGACGAAATCCAGAGAAAAAGTAATTGCCTTCATGGCAAAAACAATGGTAGTAAATATGACAACTGTTGCGACAGGTTTCCTTGACTGGAAAACCCGCAGCCTCACAATGATTGGCAACGGTCCCCGGGCCCTCTCATAAACCATCCTGGAATAAAGACTTTAGACTGTGTTGTATTAGTGTGGGGCGATTTTTATATCTCCGATTTACATTAGGGGACAGTCACAATATGTCAGAACTCTTAATGTGAAAAAGTGGTGGAAATACAAATGATACTGATTGAGAGAGAGAGAGAGAGAGAGCTCTTGGGACCTAGTTATCACACTGAGCTATTTTTCCTCCCACCTCTAACCTTCATTTGAATAACTAGAATATGACTTCGCTTACGGAAATCTAGACTTTTCTAAGAACATTTCAACAGTATATCTAGCACTCGTAAAGTTCATAATCTCTTGATTCATCATTCAGTTTTGCTACACATGACGGAAAGATAAATTGATATTTAGAAATTTGATAAATAGAATATTGTAACCGAAGTCGTTTTTACTCAAACGAACTCTCAACTGTCGGCGCTGGTGAAGACCGTGGAAGATCAGTGTGATAGCCCCTTTAGTCCTTCAGACTTGGCTATGTGAGAGACGACGTCATTGTCTTACGTGAGGTCTTCTCGTATTCACTTATTTTATTAAAAAAAAAAAAAAAAACCTCTCCACGCGTCGTCTTCATTTGTTTATGTTTTTGTTTGTGGTTCTTGAATAAGCTGCCTCACTAACATGTATACGCCTCCAATAATGTTTTATTTCGCTTATCAAGCTTTAACATACGTTCGATCATTCATTTGTTTTTCTTGTTATATTTTTCTTTCAACATATTCAGTATTTTAATATTATTCTTGATCTGTGCCTTACACCTCATTCAAGCAATTTATTACATTGTCGCCTTTGTAATCCTTTGTAATCCTTTGTATGTATGTATGTATGTATTATTACCATTATCACCATTATTGATGTTATTATTATTATTATTGTTATTATTATTATTATTATTATTATTATTACTATTATTACTATTATTGTTATTATCATTATCATTATCATTATTATTATTATCATCATCATCATCGTTATCATCATTATCATCATTATTATTATTGTTATTATTATTATTGTTAATATTATTATTATTATTATTATTGTTACTAATATTATTATTATTATTATTATTATTATTATTATTATTATTATTATTATTATATTATTATTATTATTATTATTATTATTATTATTATTATTATTATTATTATTATTATTATCAATCATTATTATTATTATTATTATTATTATTATCAATCATTATTATCATTATTATTATCAATCATTATTATTATTATTATTATTATTATTATTATTATTATTATTACTATTATTATTATTCATTGCATTATTACATTGCTTCTGACACAAAGCAATGGACAAGATGCAGGGATGACCCGTCATCCAAGAGGAGCTAAGA
Source organism: Oratosquilla oratoria (assembly GCF_046742065.1). Classification (NCBI taxonomy): domain Eukaryota; kingdom Metazoa; phylum Arthropoda; class Malacostraca; order Stomatopoda; family Squillidae; genus Oratosquilla; species Oratosquilla oratoria. Next base: position 23,388,296 of record NC_134811.1, on the reverse strand, counting down.
AAAGAGTGAGGGAGGGGTGGAGAATGGGAGTGGATAATGTGGGGATGAAATTGCTAAGGGTGGATTTATGCTTTTAACTTTAGCTACCTTCCTTGTAAGGGGGGAAAAGCCGTTGGTATATGTATGTCGATAGTTATTTTTTGAATAAGACATGGAGGAAGTGAGGTTAGTATCTTGGGTGTTAGAAGCATGTATAGGTATAGATTTGATCAATTTATTCTTTCTTATACCAATAGTTTTATACCACAAGACGGCTTTTGACCAAAGAGTAAAATTTAAAGTTACCCCTTAACTCATATTTAAAATATTGAAAATATTCCAATTCACAACAACAATATATGTATGTATTCATATCCTTAGGATATTGAATACATCAACAAATATATCATGATAAATTGAAATAATGCATTGATCATCATTATCATATTTTCAACATGACAAAAAACACAAAAGGCAAACGCTGCCTTCACATCAAGTAACAGGTCCAGCGGCAGACGAGCAGCTCATTTGACTCTTGTCGTTTGCATTGTAGTCGCCGGATGTGTTACACTTTAATGTCAGGGGTGATTGTGAACTTTTATAGCATGAAAGTGCCGTGCACAGGTCAGTTACTGTGAATAACGAACTGATTTTTTTTTCATCACAAACAACAAGAGATGTGAAGAGGACGGCAATCGGCTCAACACTGATCCAACAACTGATTAGTAAGTCTACTTTATATACAAGCACTCGTCTGATACTCTTTTCGCAGTCATTGGTAGTTAAATATGTCAATTGGTGATTTGATGTCTATAAAAAATAGAGCAAGTGGGTCTGCCCCACATCTATTATAACTCTTACTTCCTTCCATTTCACTCTCTCCTTCCACTAAACCCCGAATTCCCCTCTCCCTCCCTCTCCCCCATCTTATCTATCCTGCCCTCTAACTAACTAACTAATGATGATGAAAGCCAGATTATTCTGTTCAGTTAAGGGGTGGTACCCTATTCTTCTATTCTGGCTGTCGCCTGACTGTTTTATTCATCTTTTGGAATTTCTCGGTCACAAGGTGATTGTAGCCTATTTTAATTACCCACTTCCGTATCGGGTGGTAATTTTCCGCTTGTTCTGGCAACCGCCAAGGTATATTGTTTGTTTCTTTGTCCCTTTTCATTAGCAAAAGGGTGTATGATAAGCTAAACTAATGTCAATTTAGTATGTTTATGGTTTTTGATCCATTGGTGATTTTCTTAGAAAGGCGTCAAATTCTGTAAATCAAGTAACATATATATCTTAAACTTGTTGCATTAGAATAGAGGCGCTGGTAAATTACTCCACATGAACAACAACAGCTTATTACATTAACTTCCGCCCCTGTTCATAATAAACGCGACGAAACGCATATCGAATGAAAAGTAAAATGATGAGAGAGAAAGGAAATTCTCGATGGCATACATGCAAAAGTGATGTAAACTTTGGCCAAACTTTGACACTAAAGGGTTATCACAATGGGCCATTTTTCCTCCCACATCTTACTTCCAACCTCCATTTGAATAACTAGAACATGACTTCGCTTAAAGAAATCTAGACTTCTCTAAGAATATTTCAACAGTATGTCTATCACTCATATAGGTTTACGATCTCTTAGTTTATTATTCATCTTTGTTCTATATGACGGAATGTGCTGAATAGCCTAAAAGCTCCGTCGCTTGGCTGATAATGCCCCCCAAAAAATTAATATTCATTCATATGACGGAAAGATAATAGGATATTTGGAGATTTGAAAAAAAGAATATTGTCACCGAAGTCGTTTTTCTCAAACGAACTGTCGGCGCTGTTGATAACCCATTTACTCTCTTTCGAACTACAGCACCAGTGACCATCATATTCAGCGCATATCAACGGTAAAACAGTAGAAGGCATCCCTCTAACTTTGACTCTCGTCGTGGCCACTAGTAAACCTAACCTGATTTGTCTTACTTTCTAAGAGGGGGTGGGGGGGGCTCGACTCGTTTGCCCCCCCCCCCCCCGGGGGTGGGGATGGGTGAGGAGGGTAGGGCTGTCGGGTGCCAGCTGAGGATTCGACTTTTCAATGTATTTATGTTAACCACTTCAGTACAAGCCAAATTCTCACGCGCAGCATCGGCTGCCATATGTAATTTGCATCACACTACAAAGGATTACAAAGGCAAAGCATGCCGACAGGAGACCTTTTGATCCATATCTAGGTCGGATGCAAGAAAAAAAAAAAATCATATTAATGATAAATTAAAACTATAATAATGTAAATAACAATTAAAACACATAAATTGCATTGGTATAGTTGAATAACAAACAAACAGGTAAATAGTAAATGATAATAAATTGACATATAACTAATAATAAATGAAAATCAGACAGACAAATTATAACAAAACAAAATAATTACAGCATCTTACTTAGGTATTTATCTAAATGATTCTTAAAGCTTTGAACTGAACTACATTGCACTACCTGTGCAGGAAGTTTATTCCATTCATTAACTACACGGTTGGCAAAGTTGTTTCTACCTACTTCCAAATTGAATCTATTTCCGGACAGTTTGAGACCATTGTTTCTTGTCTGATTCTCATTCAATGTGAAAATTTGGTCACTTTTGATGTTGTCAATTCCCTTTAAAATCTTAAAGACCTGTATCAAGTCACCTCTGAGTCTACGCTTTTTTAGGGAAAACAGATTCATGTGCTTAAGTCGATTTTCGTATGATTTATTTTTGATATTTGGAATCAGTTTTTGTGGCTCGCCGTTGTACTTTTTCTAGTTTGTCAATGTCTTTAATGAGATTCGGTGACCATACGGAAACAGCATATTCCAAATGTGGACGAACTAACGATTTGAAATCAAAAGATCGCGCAATCAGTCCTAGAATCTTATTTGCTTTCTCAGAGGCTGAATAACACTGTTTGGATGATTTGAGGTCGTTACTGATAATTACGCCGAGATCTTTTTCACTATCCACTTTTGTTAACGAATTTCCAAATAACTTGTAATCGTACTTACTGTTATTTTTACCTATGTGCATTACCTTGCATTTACTTGTGTTAAATTTCATTAGCCACTTTTCAGACCATTGCTGTAATTTATCTAAATCTTCTTGAATATCTAATTGGTTTGAGTGATCATTTTCCACTCCGCACAGTTTTGTATCATCAGCAAATTTGGAAACAGTAGATTTTAGTCCATGGTCTATATCATTTATATATACTATGAATAGAAGTGGCCCAAGAACGGAACCCTGAGGAACTCCACTTGCAACACTTTTCCATCCAGAAGTTTTTCCATTTAAAACAACTCTCTGTTTTCGACCTTTCAACCAATTACTAGTCCAACCTAATAGGCTACCACTTATTCCATGCAAAGCTAATTTAGTAAGTAGTCTTTCGTGTGGGACGGTATCAAAAGCTTTTGCAAAGTCTAGATATATTAAATCTATATTGTTTCTTTTGTCATAATTCGAGATAACTGTGTTGTAGAATTCGAGTAAGTTAGTCACGCAAGAACGTTTCCGTCTGAAACCATGTTGGCTATCATTTATCAAACGGTTACTTTCTAAATGATATTCGATAGCATCTCTGATGATAGTTTCCATTATTTTTCCTACGATCGAAGTCAAACTAATAGGCCTATAGTTATTTGGTTTCTTTTTGTCACCCTTTTTGAATATGGGAGTAACGTTAGCTAGCTTCCATTCTCTTGGGACATCTCCGGATATGATGGATTTCTTGAAAATAATTTCTAATGGAACAACAATCTCATTTTTCATTTCCTTTAAGATTCTTGCATGCCAACCGTCAGGCCCTGGTGTTTTATTAACTTTGAGTTTGTCTATACACCTTTTAATTTTTTCTTTTGTTATATTTACCGTAGTGAGTAAGTTTACCCCAGACTTTTCACAGGTTTCAGTTTGGAATTCACTTTGAGGTGTTTCGTTTACGAATACTGAGCTAAAATAATTGTTTAAGAGATTACACATTCCTTCATTTGAATATTCAAGTTGACCGTCAGCAGATAATAGTGGACCAATGTGATTCCTAACAACCTTTTTATCTCTAATGTAACTATAGAATTCTTTGGGATTCTCTTTGGATTTCTCAGCGATGTTCATTTCGTATTGTCGTTTTCTTTTTCTTATTGTCTTTTTTAAATCTCTCTGTATTGATACATAACTTTCATAGTCATTAGATGCACCCGAGCACTTATATTTCTTATAAGCCTGTCTCTTTTTAGCAATACTTTTTTCAGTTTCTTTGTCGAGCCACTTTGGGCAAGCCTGATTTGGGGGACGTCTGTCCTTAAAAGGAATGTAAGTTTGAATCATCTTAGTGAGCGTATTTTGAAATATTTCCCACATCTGATCTACAGGCCTTTCGTTTAATTTTTCCTCCCAATCTGTAAGCTGAAGCTCCTGACGTAGTCCTATGAACTGAGCTTTACTGAAATCGGGTATTTTAGAAGCACAAGTATCTATTCTAAAATTGTTTAGGAGTTTGAATCTGACTAAGTTGTGATCGCTATTTGCAACAGATTCACCGACTTCTACATCAGTTACCATGCTTTCGCGGCTAGTGATCAAAAGATCGAGTAAGTTTCCATATCTTGTGGGCTCTTTTACATGCTGAATTAAGTAATTGTCACCAAGAAAATCAATCAAGCGACTACCTATATGGCCATGTTCAAGGGTCATCCAATCAATGTCAGTAAAATTGAAATCACCCATTATCAATAAATCCCGGTTGCAGAAACTAGACAGTTCTTGAAATAACAGTTTGTCGTCTGCTAATGATAATGTCTTTGGCCTATATATTACACCTATATTCATTTTTTGTCCATTTGTTTGGGTTAACTCAACCCACAAACTCGCATTATACCCGTAAAATGTAAAGTAACTGCTGTATTACTCACTTTCTTTTACTCTGAGTAATAATACACACAGAAAACGTGATCAAACTAGTTCACAGAATACGAGGATAACTCGTGTACGACAACAGACTATTATAATTATAATCATTACAGCGACGCTGGCGCCCTCGTGTACTCATTCACGCCTCATGACGCCTACGTCGGCGTCATCGGACCGATGTGGTAAGCTTACAATCTCTTAGTTTATTATTCATCTTTGTTCTATATGACGGAATGCGCTGAATGTCCTGAAGCCTCCGGCGCTTGGCTGATAATGCCCCCAAAAAATTAATATTCATTCATCCTATATGACGGAAAGATAATAGGATATTTGGAGATTTGAAAAAAAGAATATTGTCACCGAAGTTGTTTTTCTCAAACGAACTGTCGGCGCTGTTGATAATCCATTTACTCTCTTTCGAATTACAGCACCAGTGACCATCATATTCTTACTGGAAAAGCCATAATTCATCTGTCACATGGACAATGTACAACACTGAGTATTTATAATATTTCAGACTGCACTAACTTCACTTTATATTTTTTCCTAAGAAATTTTTTTTTTTAGTAAGAAATCGGTGGAAACTAATAATGACTGTTAATTTTTTTCTTTTCTATTGGCAAAATTGACATGTCAACTATCTTTTATTTTCAGACATAATTTTGTTTAATATGAGATCTATATTCTAAAGAAAATTATTTTCAGGTAAAAGAAAATAATCGGAAACAAATAATGTTATTTGATTTTTAGAATTATGTATCTTATATGTAAGTAATTTCTCCATATCATTCATAAGGTAGCCCACATCTCTTTCTCCCTTAGACTATGGTTTGTTTATTTTGTCAATCTTCCACTTTTATGTCTGTCTATCCCCATTAATCTTTGGTATTCTACCCACTCCTTGTTTACCTTATAAACCTCCTTGTATCCTCCACTCCTAGACACGAGGATAGAAACGCTACAATTTATATTTCATTCCCCTCTTGGATACCATCATCATTTTAATTCATGATGCAAAACTTTGCTGCTTCCGTGAGCAAATCCTCCCAAACCCATTGACGAAACTCGTTAAGCTCTCTTTTGTCTCTTCCGGCAGATAGTGTCGTTACTTGGCTCTTTGAGAATATACAGAATGTTCATGAATTGCAAATTTCTTATATTTTGTAAAGTGTGGTGCCTCAAGTCAGTACACTTTGCAGCCAACCTAACACAGATGCTCCTCCCCTTTCCTGTCCCCTGGCGAGAGACGGGGCAACTCTGTTCTGTTAGCTGCATAGTGTACTGACTTGGGCTACCACACTGTTTGCAACACATAATAATTTTGCATTTCACTATAGAATATTGTGTTTTTTTTTTATATGGAATGTATTCCTAATGCTTGCCGCTTAAGTTCACGAATATAAGCGACGACATAATCCATATGAGAGGCCATGTGGGGATGAACAGGTAGAAATACTATTCGGAAAATATCTTCCATGGAAGGTGTGAGAGAGACACGTAGGATGAGAGTAAAAGCGGGAGAGGGTGTTCCTTTGTCCACTATGCCTAACGGCCTCCTTTGTGGAAGTGGATGGAGAAATGTCAATAAAGAGCGCGAAAATTAGGTTAGGTTAAATGAGATCAGAGAATGTGATGCAAGGTTCAATTAGATTAGGTTGTGTTAATTTGGGTTAGGTTGGGCTAGATTGGGTTAGTTGGGTTAGATTGGGTTAGTTGGGTTAGTTGGGTTAGATTAGGTTAGTTGGGTTAGATTAGGTTAGTTGGGTTAGATTAGGTTAGTTGGGTTAGGTTGGGTCAGGTTAGGTTATGTTATGTTAAATTAGACGAAGTAAAATGAAGTGATGTGAGATTATGCTCGGTTGGGTTAGATTTGATTAGGTTAATTTATATGAGGTAAAATGAAGTGATATGAGGCTATGTTAGTTTAGGTTAGATTGGGTAAGGTTAGGTTAGGTTAAGTTACATTAGATGAAGTGAAGTGATGTGAGGCTATGGTAGCTTAGATTGGGTAACATTAGGTTAGGTTGGGCAAGGATGCGTTAGGTTAGGTTAGATGAGGTGAAGTGATGTGAGGCTATGTTGGGTTAGGTTAGGTTGATTTAATTGTCATCTTTAATCCTACAAAGGACAAAATAAATGACATACACTTAGTCGAACGCATCAAAGCTCTTAACTTAGGAATCAGATAGTGCTGTTATTATTCATTTTCAGCGATTTGCCGTTATGAATAATTTCCTTTTGAAAATACATATTTTGCAAGAGCAAAATGGTGAAATAGTGAGACTGATAACGTTCTGAAACTAAATTCAGCTAAAGTTGGAACGTAACAAAAGAGCCGGTTCATAGTTTATTCAGATCGACCGACCAGGCCTTAATTCAGGCGAGTTTCGTATGTTATAGTTTTACGCTGCATTTAATTTTGAAAAATACATAACGTCCGGGCTTCATACAATATCCTATTACATTCATTGGCATTGTTGTCGTAGTCGTCATCGTCAACGTCCTACCCCTCCTCCTCCTCATAATAGTAATCATTGTTATCATCATCATCATCATTATCACTATCACCATCATCACTATCATCACGGTCCTCCTCCTCCTCCTCGTCGTCGTCGTCGTCGTCGTCGTCGTCATCATCATCATCATCATCATCATCATCATCATCATCATCATCATCATCATCATCATCATCATCATCATCATCATCATCATCATCATCATCATCATCATCATCATCATCATCATCATCATCATCATCATCATCATCATCATCATCATCATCACCACCACCACCACCACCACCACCACCACCACCACCACCATCATCATCATCATCATCATCATCATCATCATCATCATCATCATCATCATCATCATCATCATCATCATCATCATCATCATCATCATCATCATCATCATCATCATCATCATCATCATCATCATCACCACCACCACCACCACCACCACCACCACCACCACGACGCTTTTGTTCAGGACAAAAGTGGTGTCTGATCCTGAAATGCACTTTATCTCTACCGAGAGGTGCATCTGTATGAGTAGTCAGTCGTATCGCATTGCGCTTCGTATTTGTGCGAGTGTTCATTGTAATGTGAAAAATAGTAATCATTCTAACCTCATTACGAGGATTTAGAAATATCTAGCACCTCTCTGCACATGAGGATTGTTCTACCTATTTAGTATTACATTTGCATTTATTTTTTTGTTTTACATTGTTCCTAGATAGGAGAAAATATCAACGGGTCTTGTTATTCAAGATTGTCGCATGGCGCCAAACTTTGGTTTATAGGATTGCACTACCGAACACCATATCTAGATCCCTCCCCTGACCTTCTCCGTATTTTACCTATTTCTAGAAGTCAGATCAGGAAATGATACAAGGAGGCATGTAATTACTTTAATATATATCAATGTCCACTATCACAAACTGTCTTTTGTGAACATTTACACTAACCGACATGTTTCACTGCAGCTTACTTTTCTGTTCGGACGTGCAAGCCCGATATAGCGCTAGCTAAGGCGAGCCTGGGGACTGACTGTACGACCTAATGTATCTCCACCCAATTCGATACTTGTTCTTGGGGATGATTGTCTATTCTTTGTACTCAATTTTAGGTTATATTGAATATTCTGGTTAAATCCTCCAAAAAACTGTCTTGCACCGTCACCAAAGGCTCTTCACTTACATTTAGCACATTTGATATATAAATGGTACATGCAACAAAAACACTAAGAACGTGTGTTCACAAATACGGGAGTAACCACCAGGAGGAAATAAACTAAAGCAGCAGAGCGCTTTCGTATAATTATGTCTTCGGTGCTAATACAAAGGAATTATGAAGGGAATTTGAACTTGACATCATAAAAAATCTTAGATGGGTAGAAAAACTATATCATGACTGTACATGTACCATTTATACGGGAATAACCACCAGGAACAAATATATTAACGAAGCAGAGCGCTTTCGTATATTTACAGTTTGTGCAAATACAAAAAAGGAATTATAAAAGGAAGAGAGAACATACAGAATATACTGTATGACTGAATGGGACATGGTAAATAAGGAATTCGGAAAGGTAGTTGAAGAAGTATTCGTGTAATATACCAGTTGTGAGCAATTGTCCCATGCTTGTTGGTTACCAGGATAGCAGTAAAGCCACGTGTACTTCTTCCATTACCTCTCCGAATTCCTTCTTCACCATGTCTCATTCAGTCATACAGTATATTCTTTATGTTCTCTCTTCCTTTTATAATTCCTTTTTTGTATTTGCACAAACTGTAATTATACGACAGCGCTCTGTTTCGTTAGTATCTCTTTTCCTGGTGGTTACCCCCGCATAAATGGTATATGTACAGTCATTATATATTTTTTTCTACCCATTTAAGATTTTTCATGATATAAAGTTCAAATTCTTTGACATTCTTTTAATATATTCTAAAAAAAAAATCTAGCTGTAAGCTAAATACTACATAGGAAAACTTATCACACACTCGAAAAGAAATTACGTTCTGAGAACTATAACGTGTCAAAAATTTTGATTGTGACTACCACTGAAGTGAATCTGAGAACTTGCTCTCCTGCATATAACTCTTATTTATTATTATAGTCTGTGCGCTACAAGGAGTCCGTTTAGGGTGTGGCAGGCGTGGTGATTTACTCCTAGCTTCAACTTAACCTCATTGCATATTTTTGGGGTGTGAGAGAACTTATGTAATTAAAAAAAAAAAAAAAAAAAAAGAGCAGGGGGAGGGAGAGATGAAGAACCTCAGCTATAAGAGGACTCTGTCCCAATAAGAGCAAGACACTGGAGGAAATGTGATTATGATTGGTCGGTATTTCATTCTGTCCCAACTTATTAGTATCTATTTTTAGCAATAACCAGCCATTCTGTCCTTGAGGACAATATTGTACTGAAAAGGTGAGCTGTTCAAGTCAAACAGGAGAACGGGGGTTAGAACAAGATCAAAGTGAACAGCATTCTTTTTTGAGTAAATATTAGTCTACAACGATAAAATAATCCTACGTGACTCTGGTCCGTAGGGATGTCACTAAAGTCCCTAAAATGTCGATTACATGAATTTTTGTCTCGCCTAATAAAATCATCTAGTATCATACGGAAGAAAATATCGAAAGATCGCCGCTGGGCCGAAGGCGTTTTGTGAGGTGTTTTCATGTTCTTGCGAGCAATAAGCCGAAGCAAACCTCGAGGAAGGGGATCATCCATCCTCATCCTCCTCTCCGGGGTCACGCGACAACAGTGCGAGATTGTCTACAAGGATAGAACCACTGGTAATGTGTAACCCATAGCAACTTTCCTTCCTCCCGAAGAGTGGGCCATGCAAAAACCCGACATAAACTTTATTCATGAGAGGGGTAGGGGGGGGGGGGCGCTAAGGGGTCAAACTCCCTTGATTCAGAACAGTTCCTTTGCGCTGAATGAACTCGTCCGGCATCAGCCAGAATAAAGTCATCAAACGTGTCAAAGAAACAACCCTAGTGCTTCAGAAAGGTCGAATTAACTCCGGGACCAGAAAGTGACGTCAGTGTTACCTTAGGAAAGGAGGGAATAAAGGAAGGGAAGAAGGGAAGAAAGGAAGGAAGAGGGGAGAGAAATGGCTATGGAGCTAGAAATCATGGCATCGTGAATTTGTAAATCCTCTCAGATACAGGACCAACTCCATTATCAAATAACAAAATTAAAAGTGTCTGAAGTAAGCTTTGAATCTCTCTATTCGTGTATATAGGCCGCGATATTTTGGGAACAAACCATACATCAACACAAATGATGAGCCTTGCAAGAAAAGTTCAGAAATAAATTGCTGAAGGCGCCTGCAGCATGATTTCATGCATGAGTTATGCTCAAGTCTCACGAAGTGGGATGGGGAGTTTATACGATAAAATAAAAAAGTTTATAAGCTCGCTATGGGACCAAAGAAGGGTTCGGCTAGGCCAGGAAAAATTGGGTGAGAATGGGTTAGGATGGGTTAGATTTGGGTTTTGTATTGACCAGGTTGGGTCAAATTAGTTCCGGTTCTGTCAATTCAGGTTGTGCCAGGTCGAAAAATTCCTAAAGTCATAACAGACTAGCCAGCTCTTATATGTGGTAGTGATAGCATGTGCACATAAAAATACAAATATTCGTATATTTTTTGTACGAATACACATGGTTGATGGATTGATTGTTTTATGTATCGTAGGTCCGGAGTAGAACGTATTCTCTTAGCAGCCAAGTGAATGTTGTTGTGTTTTATCAAAGTGGAGTTTGTTGAGAAACGCTCGACAAGAAATAAGCTCGGAATGAGAATGTCAGTTACAATAACATAAATCTTGTGTGTCACAACATATATCAAGAGAGTTTCTCATCTTTCGATTATCTTTCTTTAGACTTCATATCTGAGGCACAGATGATGTGATGCTAAGTGACGCATGGCGAAGTATGAGGTTTATATGTGGGTACGAGGCTAGTATGTGCATAATCATGTAGTATGTGCGTGTATGCGTATTCTGTACCTTATATTCAATTCTCAGAGTCCGCGGTGATTTTGTTTTTGCGTTTTATAAAGCACCGCTCATGACCAAAGGCTCCATTTATAATCGGATATTCGTCGCTACTTCACGATGTGTATCAGCCTGGATGTTGATCTTTGGTTACATTTTACATTTTGCAAACACCATCATCACGATACAATGGTAAAGAACATGATCTTCAGATTACAAAGAAACCTAAGCCAAAGGTCACCGTACTGCAAGGATGAGGTCTAGAGTAGCTCCTGCTGTATATTACAGAACTACAACAGGAGACAAGGGCATTGTCCTGAGAGGCAGAGAGCCAAAGGGTCCTGATGTATACCATATATGTACACCAAAGGACGAGGCATTGCCGCGCGGGGCAGACAAAGGAGATGAGAGAATGGGTGGGTGGTGCCCTGGGCACTTGGACGAGAGTCATTGTCACAGAAAACAAAGCAAAAAGATCATATTATTCCCATTGTATATCATCCCTTTTAACAACGAAATGGTTCATCTAAACTGAATGAAATTATTCGTTCAAAGGTGAGTAATTCTTTGGTCAACAAAATAGTTTGGCGTTAAACAAAATCAAATATTTCAAACGTGAAAATAAAAAATAAAATATAGAATACGCTACTGCGGTGTTAGCTTACATCATAGGACATGCAGTCATGACTCAGCTGGTAGAAGGATAGGTTGTTGAGCAGATGAACACTGGTTCGAAGCCCGCTTGGCGCCCCAGCTGAGTTTCCATGTGCCAGTTTCTTAAAACTGGCGGCACACTAAGCTAGCATGCTACTTGATTTTAACTTCAGTTAAAATATCTTAGACTTCCGTAAGAACATTTCAACAATGTGTCTAACATTCGTATAAGTTTAACTTCTCTGAGTTCGTCACTCAGGTTCTCACTACATAACGCAAGAGTAATTTGACAATTGGAAATTCGAAAAACAAAAGATCATAACCGAAGTCATTTCTACTCAGAGTAGCAAAAGTAAGTAGTATGCTGGCGAGAAATGCCTATCGTGACGCCACCTTAAGATTACCCTCATGTTGCATGCTAATACTTCCCTTGTAGCCGCGTCCTTGTGCGTAGAATTGTAGTGAAGACAAGACTCCAACAAGAGTGTGTGTAGGTGGACTAATCAAATGTATATATATACTATCATTAAATGTACACTATCAAATTACTAATATGCAATTCCGTCAGGGATTCCGATATAGCCTACTGAGCAACATGGCATGAAGAAAAGAGACATACTATACATACATTTATGAGATTCGAATAATGGTTCCATGTCCATCGGCAGGTTATTTCACTCTTCTCCGTGCCCTCCCAAACCATCCACCCTCCCCCAATCCCCGTGTGGTGAAGAAGGGACAATATGTTTGAACCTCACTGCAGCAAAAGCCAAATTATCCGGCAAAATTTGTCATCGACTGTGATGAACGATAATTACACGATGATTTTTGACCAACGACAGAGTCGTCAACTCTCCCACGTCATTAGGCAGAGGGAGAGGACCAGAGGATGACCATTAGCGAATGAAATAAGACGGAATATTTTGAGACTGATGGAGTGACTCTGGTTGCCTCTGCTCCAGTGCTCGGACGTCATGCGTTGTGGATCATATCCACTGTCTTGGGTGCACTACAAGGGTAGATTTAGAGAGGGTTGCTGAGAAAAAATACACACACACACACACACACACACACACACACACACACACACACACACACACACACACACACACACACACACACACACACACACACACGACTCGGTGGCGCGGTTGATAGAGTCTCAGACTGTCAGCACGGGGGTGACGGCGGTACCTGGTTCGAATCCTGCCCAGGGCTGAAATTATTTCAGTATCGCTACGCTTCGAGTCGTTACTCCAACTCTCGTGGGCGGGGAGTTGGGTGTGTGTGTGCGTGTAAGGTCATAGCATTACCCATAGATCGGTCATACGAGCTCTGAGCTCTCTTCCGGGAGGGAAATAGCTGTCGATCACGAGTCCAACACGTGATCCAAAGACTAAGGTGAATACACACACACACACACACACACACACACACACACTATATATGTATATATATATATATATATATATATATATATATATATATATACATATAAATATATATATATGTGTATATATACATAATGTGTGTATGTGTGTATACATATATATGTACACACACACACACACACACACACACACACACACACACACACACACACACACACACACACACACACACACACACACACACACACACACACACACACACACACACACAGGCGGGGAGAAATCCCTTTGGACTGCGTTAGAATATTATTCGCAAATAACTACTCCCTACCCTCATCCCCCTCTCCCTTCCTTGCATCACAGTATCATATGTACACATCCTCTACTTACCTCTATCTCCTGCTTCTCCCTTACTTGCTCAACAGACATTCCCTCTTGCGCAACGCCCCTTACATCCCATCCATCCCTCTCATCTTCGGTCGTTCCCTCAAGTTCATTTCATCCACCTTTGCCTTTCACATCTTTTGTATGTTCTTGGTTTTAATTTTGCTATCTAAATAGCTTTAAGGAATGTGAGTCGGTATGGGTCTATTCCTCTGCCAGGTATTCTTGTTATTTTTTTTCTAGGTTCTGGCGGGTAAGGGAAGTTTTATGTTGTAGATGGGAGGTTGACTGTGTCACAAGCTTTGTTCTCGTCACCCCGATATATGAATGAGCCCTACAGTTCTCATTGGTGCAGTTGTATTGTTAGATGACGTGCTTTTCTTGTAGAGACGATGATGGTTTGGACGGGCGATTTCTAGGCAAATGCTATGTCGTTTTTCGGTTCTTGTAATATGTGAGAGGTGATATGTGTGAGTGGGTTTGACGTCTTTTGTGGTGATGTCTTGAAGGACTCTCCCGCCGTTTTTTCATTTGGCGACAGGCAATTTCTGTAGTACAAAGTAACGTTTTCTTGTCTTTGTGGGGAGAGTTTGCTGGAATACCAGTTGTTGATAATGCACCGTTTTGCCTCATTAACTACACCATTGCTGTTTCTGTTGTTGGTAAGGATTTGGGTTAGTATTTCTAGTTTCGTGCGTGTTTTTTCCCAAGTGGAGTAGTGTGATATGGCGCGATGTATGTTTGGCAGTGATAATTGAATTTAAGTAGCGTTGGAAACATTCACTTTTACCATTGAGACAGAGTCTTTTATTGGTGGATCTGGCGCATACTGAAGTAATAAATTTGTGGCTAGTTAGCAGGGCATCGAGGAGGGGTAAGCTGCTATTTGATTTTTCGAACGTAAAATTAAAACCGTAAGCTTCTATAAGGCGTTCTGAGTTTTTGGAGTTCTTGATGATGATTAATGGACGAAAATAACATTTATATAGCGTAGGGGCAGTTGGTGGTGAGTGTAGTTTTCTCTATGGTTTCCATAGAAAAACATTAGTGCGAAGGCTTCTTAGGGGTTCCCTTATGTCGACTCCATCGATTTGTTTGTACATATTACAACAAGGGCATACGAAGGGGTCCTTTTTGGTGCAGAGGTCTAGTCACGTGTGTAAAACAGCTTCCGGGATGTTCAGGGTCGGTGTTTCGTACCATCTGTTACTTTATGTTTTCCAAAATCTAATTTCAAAATTCATTCCTCGCCAGAAACAAACGAAAGCCGCTTACAGTTTCTCTTATACAAACAAAGGTTTTTAAAGTTTACGAGCCTTGTCTTTTTTTTGTCAACCACGTAATAGCATTGTGTTGGAATCGGAAATGAGAAATCTCTCCGTGACGACTTTTTATTAAAAATCGTGAAAGCTTGACATTACTTTTGTCATCGTAGTCACATGTTGACTTGAGCCTTATTAGCAAGAATTATTAG
>NC_134811.1:23355457-23360457 GCF_046742065.1 Oratosquilla oratoria | reverse complement strand
GCTTATTTCATCTTATTTTCTTTCCTTTCCTCTATTGTCTTTCATTTGTCCATTCATCTGTGTGCCATTTTTGGGACATCTTCTCACGTTTTTAGATTTCATTCATATTATTTCTCTCGTAATTTACTTGACATTTAATGATTCTCTGCCTCTTTGTTTTTTCCCTCAGAACTCACTTTACCTTCCATCTTCTTCCCTCTATCTATTCCTTGCTTTTCGATAAATATCTCGTTCCTGTTTCTTCTATTCCCTCATAATCCTGCTTTCTCAGCTAGCAGAATCACTTTTGTTCTTTATGCTTACATCTCATTTTTCCTTGCGCTCTTGTTTGTCTTATTATGCTCACCCTGACCCAATTCCTTGAACTTTATCTCCACTTTTGTGTTTCTCACATCTTCCATGCAACTCCATCTTCCCTTTGAAGAACTCTATGCTTACTCCGATTCTGATCTTCAACCTTTCATGTTTGGTTATATCTTATTTCCAAGAAATTTCCAGTTACCTTTGAGGTTCTGTGTCTTTACTCAAAACCTCCTTATGTTGGCCTTGTTTTCTATTTTGCTTACAGACTTTAGAGTCTTAGATACAGTTTACATTTTCCTCGGCCCGTCTAGTTCCTTCTAGTCCACGTCTTCTTTTCAATTCCATTCGAGAAGAACCGGTTCTCTATCCTTCTATTTCTATTCCAGCTCGTGGTATCTGTATCGAAGCCTCTCTTCACCTCCTTTCATTTCCTTATTTTCCATATATGTATTTCATCTCGTAGTACTGATATATTCTGCTGTTGATCAGAGTGTGTTGCGTGCGACTCCACACAATTTTCACATTGTCAAACGTGTATTTATGTTGTTCCAGGTTCCCCCTCTTCCAAATTGAATGCGAGTTCCAGTGGCTTCGTCTCCGTCAGTTCCAGACTTCTGTTTCCTTTCTTTTACTTGGAATAATTACAGGTTTGACAGCGTGGTCCTCATAGAGACGTCGTGCAGCTTCTGCCTTCAGATTCCAAAACCTTTTTCTCTTGTTTGATTTGGCTGATGTCATGTACCTTCCATCCGTCTTTGGGGTACTCCTGAACTTTATCGATTCAGCAAGATTGAGATAACATCTGCGTAGCATCTCCTATCGTCCTTAATGCTTCTCTTTTCTTTCGTTTTCTATGGGGGGCTCGTTGTTGACTACTGGTCACCTCCCGCTGGATGTTAGTTGAACTCTCGTCTGTTCCATGTAACTCTTTTCGTCCCTGTTAATTTCCCAGCCTTTATAATTCACCATTGTGTCGAAGGCTTGCTGTCCTTACTCTTAGCTCTTTTGTTTGTGATAAGTTTTCTTCAGCTTTTTGTCTTCGTTCATATTTTAAGTCTGGACAAATTTTACTTAGATTTGTTTCTTTAATATATCAAATCCCGTATTCACCAAATTAATCTATCTATTTACTTGTTACTTAGATTTGACTGGATTAACAGTTCATTCTTTGGCTCTTAGAAAAAATAGTTAATTAAATTTTCAATTAGCCCATTCAACCTTTCAGTTTGGCGTCTGGAAATATTGATATACTACTGCGTTTTATGTGTTTGCACTTTTCTATTCCACGCTACTTTTTTCAATTTACTATTTCTTGGTTATCAAAACTTGTCCTTGTAACTTCGTCTTGTCTATTTCTTTTTTGTCTCTATCTCTATTTTCGCGTACACGCGCGCGCGCGCACACACACACACACACACACACACACACACACACACACACACACACACACACACACACACACACACACACACACACACACACACACACACACACACACACACACACACACACACACACACACACACACACACACACACACACACACACACACACACACACACACACGTACTTTTTGAGCTCTCATCTAGGAGAGGAATAACTTTCAATCAGTAGTCCAACACGTGAGTCAAGGCAATGGTGAATAAGATACACACATATGTTGACGACTTGACTTCCACTGACTTAATTTCCATTCGGAATCATGCAGACTGAGAACCATTTTTGCTCATCTCCTACGGACTTCATCAACCTTATCGAACTTCTGCCCCCATTGGCCATCCAAGGTCTCTTCGTGCACGAACTCCTTGGTTTCCCGCTTAGTCTTATGCTATCGAACCTTCCATCCAATTACACGTATGGCTGTCGCTCTCCATCCATCCTTACAATATGTCCAAACCATCTTCTTTGCATGTCTGTCCAGAATCGTTACTACTCACACCCTCTCATTTCTTATTCTGTTCTCCAATCTGATCTCGCATACTCTTCTCAGACATTTCATGTGGATTGAAGGAAACATTCTCATCTTGTTCAATCTCAAAGGTCAACAATACTCCGTACATGTTGGTTGGAATACTGACAATAAATATCAGTCTTCATTTGAGATTCATGTTGTCGGCGTTGCGCCTCCAGATTTTCTTCACTCTGCTAAATGCTCTCTGATCATTACAAAGTTTGCTTTTCTTTCATTTTCTCTTAGATGTACACTAAGATATTTAAAAATGTCAACCTATGCAATCTTTTCTGTTTGTCCAAAGCGTCCCTACCTATCATCATACTCTTCGCCTTGTCTTTGATGATTATTAACAATCCGCATTTTCTAAATGGTTCCTCAATCTTTCCCAACATTCTTTGTAATTCCTCCCTCAACTCCGTTATTATCACTATATCAAGATATGTATGTGAATCTCGCACCGCTCCATCTACTCACATTCCTACTCTTTCTCCTGGGTTTCTATAATTCCTTAGATAAAATACATACATATACCAAGGCTTTTTCCCCTTTACAAGGGAGGTAGCCAAAAAGAAAAGGCATAAAATCATTCCCACCCATTCCATCCCTGAATACACTCCACACCCCTCCATCCTCCCTCTTATCTTAGCACCTCCTGGATGACGGGTCATCCCTGCACCTTGTCCACTGCCCTGGGTCAGAAGCAGTGTCGCAAGACACAGCACATCCACAGCAAGGCCGCTTCATTAAATCTGCGACCCCCCCTCTCCGTCCCCCCATGCATAAAAGGAGAAGAAGGGGAGAAACCCCTTCGGGCTGCGTCAAATTTTGCTCACACATACTACCTCATCCCCCATCCCCCCCGCCCATTCTACCTCATGCATCACAACATCATCCATATACAACCATTCTCCATTCACCCCTGTCTTCTGTCCTCTCCCGTCCTTCCTCAACAGACATTCCCCTCTTCCCCAAAGCCCCCTTCACCCCATCCATCCACCTCATCCTAGGACGTCCCCTCAGGTTCACTCCCTCCACATCTGCCTTCCATACCTCTTTTACTAGTCTTTCTTCACTCATTCTTTCCATGTGTCCAAACCATCCTAATACTTTTTCATCAACCCTATCTCCCAACTACCTTTCCACCCCTGTTCTCCTCCTCACCTCCTCATTTCTCACTCTATCTAGCCTAGTAACCCCCATCATACTTCTCAGACACCTCATCTCAAACACATTCAAACTCCTTCTCTCTTCCTCTCTTATGTTCCATGTTTCTGCCCCATACAGTGTTGTTGGCACAATCACTTCTTCATATAGTGAATGAATAAATGGTGTGAGGAAAGAGGACAACCCGGAACCACTTCTCTTGTTGTGAAACTGTCCGTCGCCGTGTCTGCCTTTCTTCCTTTCGCTTATTCATTATCCTCCAGGTCTTGCGCTACTCCCAGTTGTTCCTCCTCGAATCCCCAACTTCTCATCACCCTCCCTATGTTGTGCAGAGAGTCGAAGACCTGCTGAAAATCAATGAAGACACAGCATTTATATTTTGCTGTATCCCACCTTTTATATGTTATCTGCACGCATGTGGAAATATAACCGCCTATCTCTATTCCATCTTAAAATTAATTTGGTCTTCTAGAATTTCCTCTTCACTTCATTCTGCTGAGTAATGTCATAGCAAGCATCCTGTATGTATGTGAGAGCAAATTTACTTGCCTACAAATGGCATAGTCCATTGCACCTCTCTTAGGCATGAGATTGTTCACGAGGATAGGAGCACCGGTAAACTAGCCCATAATAGCAACAACATATCTCCCTTCATAAGAATGGGGGCAATTTCAGTCTGCCCTGAGTCCTTTTCTCTGTCCCCTTTCCTAATATCTCCCAAACAGTAGATCTCCAACAACCAGCACATACAACCATACCATCTCTTTCCTCCAACAGTTCCTGTTATACTTTGTCCATTCTTGGTGCTTTGTCCATAGTAAGCGACATCAGGTTCTGTTCCATCTCTTGCCTCATGAAGTCTGGTGTGACCTCACTGGTACCGTTTTCATTAAGTCCCCTTTCTTGTCCCTATTTGGTCATCTTCTCTAAGCACTTCCTTTTTCTATACAATTTTTTTTCCGAAAAAAGAGAAAAGGGAAATATAGACGGTAAGCTCTTTCGTTTATTATATTTTCAGGGGAAAATGCATAGATACAAAGTAGAATAACATACGTACACGTTCACAAACAGGCAGGAATGCAAGGAGTCCAGATAATAGGGAAAACAAATGGGTATTAGTTGAGTGTGTGATGGGTGTAGGGTAGGCGCTTGAATTGACAGGTAAGTCCCCTTATGTATGTATGTATGTATGCATGTATGTATGTATGTGTGTATATATGTATGTATGTATGTATGTATGTATATATGTACCCTATGTAAATCCAGATAACAGGGAAAACAAATGGGTGTTAGTTGAGTATGTGATGGGTGTAGGGTGGGTGCTTGCCTTGACTGGACAATCCCCTTATATATGTATGTACATATATATGCATGTATGTATGTACAGTATGTATGTATGTATGTACAGTATGTATGTATGTACAGTATGTATGTATGTACAGTATGTATGTATGTACAGCATGTATGTATGTACAGTATGTATGTATGTACAGTATGTATGTATGTACAGTACAGTATGTATGTATGTACAGTATGTATGTATGTACAGTATGTTTGTATGTACAGTATGTATGTCTGT
>NC_134811.1:23345457-23350457 GCF_046742065.1 Oratosquilla oratoria | reverse complement strand
ACCGAAACCAAGACCGAAACCAAGACCGAAACCAAGACAGCAACCAAGACCGCAACCAAGACCGCAACCAAGACCGCAACCAAGACCGCAACCAAGACCGCAACCAAGACCGAAACCAAGACCGAAACCAAGACCGAAACCAAGACCGAAACCAAGACCGAAACCAAGACCGAAACCAAGACCGAAACCAAGACCGAAACCAAGACCGAAACCAAGACCGAAACCAAGACCGAAACCAAGACCGAAACCAAGACCGAAACCAAGACCGAAACCAAGACCGAAACCAAGACCGAAACCAAGACCGAAACCAAGACCGAAACCAAGACCGAAACCAAGACCGAAACCAAGACCGAAACCAAGACCGAAACCAAGACCGAAACCAAGACCGAAACCAAGACCGAAACCAAGACCGAAACCAAGACCGAAACCAAGACCGAAACCAAGACCGAAACCAAGACCGAAACCAAGACCGAAACCAAGACCGAAACCAAGACCGAAACCAAGACCGAAACCAAGACCGAAACCAAGACCGAAACCAAGACCGAAACCAAGACCGAAACCAAGACCGAAACCAAGACCGAAACCAAGACCGAAACCAAGACCGAAACCAAGACCGAAACCAAGACCGAAACCAAGACCGAAACCAAGACCAAGACCAAGACCAAGACCGAAACCAAGACCAACACCAAGACCAACACCAACTTCAACACCACGACCAACACCACGACCAGCTTCAAGAACAGCATCAAGAACAGCATCAAGACTAGCATGAAGATTAGCATCACGACCAACGCCACGACCAACGCCACGACAAACGCAACAACCAACGCCACGACCAACGCCACGACCAACGCCAGGACAAACGCCACGACCAGCGCCACGACAAACGCAACAACCAACGCCACGACCAACGCAACAACCAACGCCAGAACCAACGCCAGGACCAACGCCAGGACCAACGCAACAACCAACGCCAGAACTAACGCCAGAACTAACGCCAGAACTAACGCCAGGACCAACGCCAGGACCAACGCCAGGACCAACGCCAGGACCAACGCCAGGACCAACGCCAGGACCAACGCCAGGACCAACGCCAGGACCAACGCCAGGACCAACGCCAGGACCAACGCCAGGACCAACGCCAGGACCAACGCCAGGACCAACGCCAGGACCAACGCCACGACCAACGCCACGACCAACGCCCCGACCAACGCCACGACCAACGCCCCGACCAACGCAACAACCAACGCCACGACCAACGCCACGACCAACGCCACGACCAACGCCAAAGGGAGCCATCCAACGCCCCTATCTCGAAAGTATCTGGCACTTAGAGAAGCGCAGCGTCACGGGACTCCCGCTCTCCTTTTCGTATCTGTTGCTCGGGTAGTTGGTCCCGAGGGACGGTCCAGGCGAAACGGATTTACATTTTTCTTCTCCCAGAGGTCTTACCGCCTCGCCAGCATGCAAACCCAACCAAATCGGGTTTGTTCTCATTCAGTCGTCACAGAGTTCCGTCTGCGTCCTACTGGATCCTGTTCGTACCCGGTACTGGACAAGAGGTGCCCCTACCGGGAGATAAGGATTCAACTAAGAAAAAACTGGTTACACATGGTTAAGTACAGAAGTCCTTGCAATGGCTAAAGGACGCCTATGGAGTTGGAAGAAATCTGTAATAGTTTGCTGTTAGATATAAGTCGTTTTACTTTCCTTTCTCCTTTCCTCATTGTTCCTCCATCCTCCATCGTCAGTTTTAATAAGCATCATCTCTACTTTTAATGTATCTCTATACCATCTTGTGTCCTACTCAACGCTCACTTCCTTCCTTCTCTCCTCTTCCTTCTCGTCCTCATGACGAAGTCATTTGTCTTTCTTTGCATTTTCCATTTACATTCTCTCTTGCTTCTTCAGTACCTTGTGTATCATTTCCTTTCCTCCTGCATTCTCTTTATTCTTATCTGTCTTCTTTCCTTTCTTTTTGCATTCTTTTTCCTCCGATTGGCTATTCACTCTAATTCTCCTCTTCTTGTATTTTCTTTTCTTTTCTCCGTTCTTGCTGTCGTGTGATTTATGTGTAAAGTCACCTCTGTATCCCTTCCATAATTATCTAGTTCTTCCTCAACTTGCATTTTTTTCTTGTCGTTTTACTTTATCCTATTCAACACTCGGTAATATAATATATGGAGGTGATGTGGCAATGAGAATTTAAAGCTGGAGTATGGAGTTTTATTTAGAACCAGACGTTTCGACTTCTCGAGCGACCTCACCTCCGTATTCTGTCAATCTTTACGTACTTAATAATATCTTCATCATAACAAAGAAGTTAACTGATGATGCCAAAAGCTTTCAGTATGTGGGCTTGGCCTAATTTGAATGATACAATCTGTTGTTAGCCAAAATTTGTAAAGGTGCTGTCACAGCGAACGTGGTTAAGTTTCCGCCAAGGTCTCCCCACTTTAAACACACTACTCTCTACACTCGAAATGCTCTTCACTGTTGGTTTTTTGACCTTTTTCAGTGCTTGCTCTCCCTGAAAATTCAGCGTGTTTTTTCGAGCATTCTTATCAAAATAAGCCTCGAGCCTAGAGATCGTTAAACATGTTTTATGTTAAGTTAGAAAAATTGTGTAGTGAACAAACATTTAACAATTGTGACACTGAAAACCTGATCTCATGACAATTGTGGACGGTTTGCCAGCTGTACTGTTTTGTATCCTGGCAGGTGTGTGTGTGTGTGTGTGTGTGTGTGTGTGTGTGTGTGTGTGTGTGTGTGTGTGTGTGTGTGTGTGTGTGTGTGTGTGTGTGTGTGTGTGTGTGTGTGTGTGTGTGTGTGTGTGTGTGTGTGTGTGTGTGTGTGTGTGTGTGTGTGTGTGTGTGTGTGTGTGTGTGTGTGTGTGTGTGTGTGTGTGTCACTTCATGTTAACCCTGTCGATGCGAAGGGAAGCGCACGCCCTTCGTCTGAATAAAATCGCCTGACGGCAACCTGAACAAATGCAATAGTTGTAAGGTCAAATAAATTAGTAGTATATGGATTTAAGAACTATCGCTCTACGTAACTATTCAATTATCATATTCATATTCACCCAAAACCCTCTGACTTTGTCCTTTTTTCCAGCTTCCAGTTTTTTCTCAGACATTTTATTATTCTTTTTTTTTTCCTTCTCCCCTTCTCTACTTAATTTTTTGTCGCCTGACCTTGTGTGCCTTTTCCAAAATGTCTCCTTCTTTCTTTATAGTTTTCTTTATTGTTCTCTCGCCTTTATTTTTCTCCATTCCAGAACCTTAATGCTGTCTTTTCTAATAATGTTTCCGTTCCTTTGTTTATTCTTTATTTTTTCTACTTACCATTTTTACCCATTTCATAGTAGTCGTCAATACTTTTTCTTTATCTTTTTTCTTCTTCTACCCTTCTCTCGGCAGGTCCATCTGCTTTACTTCCTCTCTTTATCATCCTAAATGGTTCTTGCTGTCTTGATTTTATCTTTGATCTTAAATATTCCTCGCAAGTATCGCCTCTGCTTCAAAAGTATCAATATTTTATCCATACAACATTTTCCCAAATTGATGCGCTCCCATTTTCTTCTGCTCTCTCCCTTCCTCTCTTGCTCCTCAAAGTCCTCTTTCTCTCCTTCCTCTCCTCTCGTCCTTCCTATTTTCTTTCTTTATTTTTCCTCATTTCTATTTTCCCTTCCTCCTTTTCCTCGTATCTTTATCCTGTAATACTAACTTATTTATGCAATGGGGGGACGGAGAGGGGGGGTCGCCGATTTAATGAAGTGGCCTTGCTGTGGATGTGCTGTGTCTTGCGCCACTGCTTCTGACCCAGGGCAGTGGACAAGGTGCAGGGATGACCCGTCATCCAGGAGGTGCTCAGATAAGAGGGAGGGTGGAGGGGTGTGGAGTGTATTCAGGAATGGAATGGGTGGAAATGATTTTATGCCTTTCCCTTTTTGGCTACCTCCCTTGTAAGGGGGAAAAAGCCTTGGTATATGTATGTATGTATGTATGTATGTACTACCTTATTATCCTCTGAACTTCTGTGTTTTTTGTTTCCTTCCTACACTTCCTCCTGAGCATCTCCGGTTCACTATAAGAGAAACCAGGAGGGTGAGTCGCCGGCCATTATCAAGGGAAAACTGAAGATTAATACGGCTTCTCCTGAAACGGGGACCCAGCCCATAGATTTGGACCCGAGGCAGGTCCAAGAAATAAACGTCTAGTCGGTTTTTGGAATTATGCGCTGGGACGCCATGTTCCACCCTCAGCCCCTCCCCTCCCTCCTTCTCCAATACTCCCTTTTCTCCTCAGTAAGTCCTAGGAGGGATCCTTATAAATGCATACGTAAGAGGAAACCGATTCTTTTCATTCTCATAAATTGAGATATTCTAC
The DNA here is from genome assembly GCF_046742065.1 of Oratosquilla oratoria. NCBI lineage: Eukaryota > Metazoa > Arthropoda > Malacostraca > Stomatopoda > Squillidae > Oratosquilla > Oratosquilla oratoria. The sequence continues at coordinate 23,346,069 of NC_134811.1, read as the reverse complement.
TCCAGAAGACGTAATTCATAACTCGTTGGTCCTCAATGTGGACGGAATGGCAAGGCCGAAGAAGAGAACTCTCAGAGTGCTTTAAATGAAGAAAGTCTTCTTCGGAGAAGTTTCTCGTTGATCGACTAAAGTGCCCCTATGGCATAAGCATCATCCAATGCATAAGAACATTCTCCATAAGCTTGATGCTCTCTTCACCCTTCCTTCCTTTGTTGACTGAGTACTTGAGGGTTAGGAGAATTAGGACCGGCTTAGTGCACTCGTAGTTAAAATCAAGTTAACGTACAGATCTTTTTTTCTTCAGATGCACCAAGTCATCTACCGGTAGTTTGAAAAAAAAATTAAATAAATTATTCTGGAGGATTAATCGACTGTTTTTAACACTATAAGTCAGTGACTCCCCTCTCGCCCACCTCAGATAAATAAAATCACCTGGCGACAGATAGAACAAACATGGAAGGCAGTGAGGTATTCAGATGTTTAAGTAACGACTGCGGGCGTACGTAAGCGCCTCCTGGGGTGAGCTCTTCACTATACCCGTTGCACTGAGAACTGGCCGTTAGGGCGGAGCACTGGGAGTTCCCCTGTGGTGCCACATCTAATTATTTCATA
>NC_134811.1:23335457-23340457 GCF_046742065.1 Oratosquilla oratoria | reverse complement strand
CTGCTCAGCGAAAAGGTAAAGAATATTTTGATGAATTGTTTCGCTGGTATCTATAGCTAACACGTTTGCTTTAATTCCAACCAGTCAATTTTAGTTAGCAGAAAGGAAAATATTTTTGACATTGCTACAGTTTTATATATATATACATATAATGTATACATATGTATATATATGTATGTATATATGATATAATACACACACACGCATATGTATACATATATATATATATAATATATATATATATATATATATGTATGTATGCATATATGATATAATACACACACGCATATGTATACATATATATAATATATATATATATATATATAGATATATATATATATATATATATATATGTATATATATAGATGGTATCAGGACAACTGCCCCCAGGACAAGTGCCCCCCGACAACTGCCCCCGGGACAATTGCCCCCGTAGGACAACTGCCCCCGTAGGACAACTGCCCCCGGGACAACTGCCCCCGGGACAATTGCCCCCGTAGGACAACTGCCCCCGTAGGACAACTGCCCCCGTAGGACAACTGCCCCCGACAACTACACCCTGGACATTTGCCCCGACAATTGCCCTGGAATTTGTTGCCAATTACGTAATTACTTTCTAGTAATTTCCTGAGTAACTATTTATAAAAATAAATCTTCATAGAGAAATGGTAGTAAATAAGAACTATTAAAACAATGTTTTATTATTGTTAATAAAAGTACATGATTTTAAAAAGATAACGTTATATACTCAAATTTGAGCCATTTACGTAATTACTTTCTAGTAATTTCCTGAGTAACTATTTACAAAAAAAAATCTTCATAGAGAAATGGTAGTAAATAAGAACTATTAAAACCAATGTTTTATTATTGTTAATAAAAATACATGATTTAAAAAAATAACAATATATACTCAAATTTGTACATATATATTTTGCAAAAATATTGAAAAAGGATTTAACTACTAAAATTTTAAATTGTGGGCTATGTATCTCAAAAATTCCAATACATCGCGGTTCTGAAAGTCTTGCACAATGTTTGCTATTCTTATGCTGGAATCCTGATAGCGTTTCCGCTTAGGAGGTACTGGCTGCCCAGCAAGTATTTGATTGATTATGACGCTGGATAGTGCCTGTTCTCTCTTCAACACCCCCAGAAATTTCCATATATTTGGATGAAATGACGTAACGCTTGCTTGCATACTGTTATGCCATCCTTCTAAGGCGGTTTGTTCGAAGTAAAGCTTCAACAACACAAGTATACATACTCCACATGCTTACAGGGAAACGTGGCTGTCTCCTTGTATGTCGACGTCTTCTGCCGATGTATGTATCTTCAAAATAATCTATTATAGCATCAGCCTCAGGTGGTAACGTCTCTTGCAGTTCTTGCAGTAGCTACATAAATGGTAATAAATTCAGGAAATAGCAACAATTATTTCTTAAATGACCGATTATGTAATCGTTACTTAATTAGGAAATTACTAAAAAGCAATTACGTAAATGGCAATAAATTCCAGGGCAATTGTCCAGGGGGCAGTTGTCCGGGGGGCAGTTGTCCGGGGGCAGTTGTCCGGGGACAGTTGTCCTACGGAGGCAATTGTCCCGGGGGCAGTTGTCGGGGGCAATTGTCCCGGGTGCAGTTGTCCTAGAACCAATATATATATATATATATATAATATATATATATATATATATATATATATATATATATAATATATACTAAAATAAAGTAGTAGCTTCTGTCTGTCTGTTTGTTCACGAACTCCTAGGGTTTTGTAGATAGACCCCCATAACCATATATATTCTGATACCCTATCACTCTAGGTACTTGGATAACTATACTTCATTTAAAAAAAATATATTATTTTGGCTAGGGTTAAAGGTTAAAGGTGTATGGTGGAGTAACACGCCACTACTGTAGTGTCCCCTTAAAACGTTTGGGATTTGTGACAAAAATTACTCTGATTAAATAAACCATTGTATGTGTTCATATGGGTCCTGAAATTAATGTATTTTTTAGTATATTACATGTACTCGTATGTGTACACTCGTGTGTGGTTAAAAGTGATAGCTAGTTCAATATTTTGTATTTTCTTTTTATCTCTAATGATAATCTTATCCTCTTTCTTAATTGTTTATGACTATTTTTCCTTGGCATATCTGTTATACCATATCGGGATTTCAAGTTTCTCTAAATTTTGTGGAGTGTCCTGGGAGTGATATGTTATTTCTTCAGTCGAGGAGGTGAGAATAAGTGGCATACCACTTCGGTGGTATTCAAGGAGTGGCTTTGCCGTTCGTCTCGATCTATCTCGACGCTGTTTGCCTGGACTCGGGAACTAAATGTTTCCACATGCTAGATAGAGCTTGTAAATCAGAAGCCTGGATGTTTAAGGACGGCTCCAAATATAAGGTTTTTCCCTTCCTATTTTTGTTCTCCTTTTTGATTTTTGCATATCCGTGAATGTTTTAAATTTTAGTTTTTGATATTTTGTCAGTTTTTCTGCTCTATAACATAACTGGTGTATAGCGTGGACTTTTAAACGGGACTGCAGTTAATTTTGAATTTATTCCTAAATTATCTATTGTTTTTATACATATTCCTCTTTAAGTCTCCCACCGTAATATTTCTTGCATCTCTCCTTTCTTCTTCTCACCTTATTTTCGTCCTTATCTTCACATTCAGACTTTTTATTTCTCTTCTTTGACATCTTCCTTTCTTTTCTTTAAAACAATTTTCTTTCTTTCAGTAAGTCTATTCTTTCGATATACTTCAACCTAATCTCATTCATTTATTTCTGTTACTAGTATTTTTGATAACGTCCCAAACTCTTCTATTTCACGAGTTGTGTTGTCTTGCCTCTCTTCTTCTTTCTTGCAGTCGTTTCCACTCCTCTTATGTTTTATGACTTCTGCCTTCTCTCCTCCCGCTCACACCTATTTCTTCAGCCAAGTCTCTTCTTTGCCGTTCTTCTACCTCCTTGCAAACGTTTCTAGTCGATTTGTTTTCGTGCCTCTGAGAGCGGCTCTAGAAGGACCATTTCGAAAACACACATCTCTCTGAATGACCACTTTTCTTCCTTCCTGTTTTTATTTATCTATTTATTTATCTATTTGTTTCTTTATTGTTTATACATTTATTTATTAATTTAATTATCTATTCATTTATCTATTCATCTATTTATCTATTCATTCATCTATTTGTTTCTTTAATATTTATCTATTTACTTATTCATTTATTTATTTATTTAGTCATCTATTTATTTGTCTATTTATTTATCGATTTATCTATTATTTATTCATCTATTCATCTATTTATTTATCCCTTTTTCTCAAAAGGCGTTCTTGTGTACCTTGTACTCGTAACATCCTCTTATCTTTTCTTTTTCTTCCTCCTCTTCGTCTTCTTTTCTTCTTTCTCTTCATATTCTTCTTTTTCTTCTTCTTCTTCCTGTTCTTTCGCTTCTTTTTCGTCTTCTTATTCGTCTTCTTCCTTTTCTTTCTCTTCTTTTTCGTCTTCTTATTCGCCTTCTTCCTTTTCTTCTTCCTCCTCTTCATTTTCCTCTTCTTCTTCCTCTCCTTCTTCTTTTTCCTCTTTTTCCTCCTCTTTTTCTTGCTCTCCTTATCTATCTTCTTCCTCTCCTAATCTATCTTCCTCTTTTTATTCTTCCTCTTGTTTCTTCTTCCTCTTCTTCGTTTTCTTCTTCTTCTTCTTCTTCTTTCTCTTCCTCTTCTTCTTCTTCCTCTGCATCTTTTTCCTCCTCTTACTCGTTTTCCTTTTGATGTCTTCTCAACTTCTACCACTCTTCCCCACCTAATTTTGTCTTCTAAGTTCTGTTGCCTTCTGCGCGCTCCCCTTTTTTCTTAATCAATCCTTTGACTTCCAAATAATTTTGTATTGTATGTCGTCAATGGGAATTCGGCAGAACATCTGCTCTCGGGGACAATACGGTGCCGGAGAGGTGACATCACAGAGATAGTAACGGAGAGAGGACAGGGATAACAAACGGGCCCAGCGTTTTTCTACGAGTAGAGGTTAGTCACCAATCATAAGATTATCCTGCGTGACTCTGGTCCATATAGATTTGGGAACGTCTTCTTAACCTCTTAGGAGCCGGAGGTTTCCTTTCAGCTGAATAAAATCGCCTGACAGCAGCTAGAATGGAATTTATCAAGTCGATCTTGGAAGTCGAATTGGTACCCACTGTTAACCCCAGACAAACCATTGACATACGTTGAAGACTGATATGTTTGCCGCTGGAGGAAGGGTTCATAATTCATCACTTCTTATATTTCATTTTGTCTTGTGATAGATAAATTATTATGAGGTTGTGGGGTGCGGGGGTGTATTGTGTGTGGGTGTTCCCCTTAAGTGAATGAAATACCAAAGTCGTAAAATACAGCGAGAGGGAAGGCTAAGAAGATTAAAATGATTCATGTGACCCACCAAGGTATAATGTTCAGTTGTTATTTTTTGAGGTCTTATGCTTTGTGTTCTTTCTATATGATGTAGGATGAAAAAAAAAAAAAAAGTAGATTAACAGTGCTAATGACATTCGAAACAACTATGATATTAACAATAATAATAGCAATAATGATAATAACGATAAAGACAATAATTAATAAGAAAATTAAATGATAATTGATGATAAGAATAGTAATATGATAATTATAGTAATAACAATAGTAATAATTACGACAATAATAATAATAATGATAAATTATTATTACGAATAAGAAATAAATGTTTAATAGCAGTGGAAGGATCACTATCGTAGTTCAGAGGTTCTCCCTCAGATTAGGAAGTTTCAGCCACTGATCGAGTATTGCACCGCCTTCTTTAATCTCTAGTAGTCTATTTCTAGTCGCTGGATGACATTTTCACATCTCTATTTTTATGTCGTTTTACACACACACACATTTCTGCCAGTCATTCAGTAAACTGTCTATATGTAACGTCAATTTTTGTTCTTAATTTCTCTCTCTCTCTCTCTCTCTCTC
>NC_134811.1:23317957-23332957 GCF_046742065.1 Oratosquilla oratoria | reverse complement strand
TGCTGAATCAAATCTGGTATACGAGGGAGAGTCCTTGGAGAATATTCAGGGTACAAACATCGATGTCTTTGCGAGACAAACTTTGCGCAAAGTAGTCTCCCAGTCCAGATGGATTCTTGCCAAAGCTACTGCGTAAGGTTCGCGAGCAGGTGGCTACTGTAAGAGGCTCCTAGATATAGGTAGACTAGTGAGGTAGAAAGAGGGGTAGATAGTGGGAATTTCATTTTATTTGATCAACTGTTTTGTAAAAAACAGTTCGAAGACGAGAAATTTTATTACTTTGCTCTCAGCGTATGTTTATAAACAAGTTTTACTTTTGCTGATGTAAACTAAGTCAGTGTGCAGTGAATTCGAGATTGCTTGAGTAAGCAATATTGCATTCGGAGTTGTAACGGCGGATCTGATTGGAGAAAGGGTGGAGGAGGAAAAAATTAAATTGGTTTACGATTGTAAAATCCCACCCATAGGGGAGGGTCTTAGATATAAAATCAAAGATCATTGGACTAAAGAAATTATGACGTCACTGCAGAACTGATCTAGGACCCAAATTAAGTGTTCTTGACGGGATTCCTTGCAAGAACATTGTAGAGAGCTGTGTACTAAAATTAACAGAAGATAGACATAGATGAAAAGAGAGAAATTTTGTTCACTTCGAATGTAGACTATAACTGAAGGAAAGGAAAAAAAGTGGATAATCGAAGAAATGGGGCCTACCAAATTAAATTTGTAAGTGACTAATCATATATTTGTATCAGCCTTACATAGTAAGGAAGACACTGGAAGGTTTTATTAGACTCGCAGCATAGTTTTCGGCGTCACAGATCATGCTTAATCAACCTGATAGAGTTCTTCCATGTCATGCTTCAATAATATGCGAGGAACAAAGCAATCGACATACTTTATCTCGACTTCCAGAAAGCCTTTGTTAAAGTGCCTCATAAGAGGTTAATGTCGAAAGTTTGAGCCATGGGTATTAGAGGAGCATCATTAAATTGGATTAAAGCCTGGTTGAAAGATAGTTTTTATTGGGGCATCGTCTTGGTGGTCTTCTGTTTCCAGTGGAGTACCCCAAGGATTTACATTAGGTCCGTTCCTCTTTATCACCCTTATCAATGGTATACATGTTGGCATTGTGAGCCGCATAGCTAAATTTGTGGATGACACTAAGGTGGGTGCAAATGTCGCAACACCTGAAAGTGTAGAAATTCTTAGGTCAGACTAAGAGAAAGTGAGAGAGTGGTCTGAGAATTGGCTGATGCCATTTACTATGGATAAGTGCAAGATTATGCATTTTGGGCATGCAAACCTAAGGGCAGATTATTCTCTTTTGAATCATGACATAGCAAGTACAGAATTAGACAAATATTTAGGTTTCTTGATTAGTAGTCACCCCAAGTCCTCAAAACAGTGTCTTGAAGTAGAAAAGAAGGTACAAAAGTTAATAGGTTACATTAGAAGACAGTTTCGTTACCTAAACGAAGAATTAGTCTTGTCAGTTTACTTTACTCTCTAGTTCGTCCCCATCAGGAATACACCGTCCAGTTTTGGTCGCCGAACTTGAGGATGGGCGTGCAGAGGCTAGAACGAATTCAGGAACGAGCAACGAAACTTATTCCTGCCATTAGATACATGGGCTACCAGAGGGGTCTCAAGGCTTTGGGACTCTTTTCTCTAGAAACCAGGAGATTGCGGAGACAGTTAATAGAGCTTTTCAAAATACTTCAAGGATTTTATAACATTGACTATCGGCATCTCTTTAGTTTGAACATGAATGCCATTCGCAATTATGAATGGAGGCTCAGTCCCCCTCGTTACTCATGTGACAAGGTTGGTGACTTTCTTACCTATAAAATCTACAACACTTGGAACAGACTGCCAAAGAACGTGGTAAATAGTTCCTCAGTTGAGCAGTTCAAAAGTCAGTTAGACAAGGTGCTAGACATGTTAGTGTAGATACTAGTGTGAATCCCCGGTAACCTTTTAATGGTACCTCCTCGGTATGGGTTGTAAAACCTTTTGAGGTAACGAGATTCCTTGTAACTCCTTGTAAATCTCTCTCTCTCTCTCTCTGTCTCTCTCTGTCTCTGTCTCTGTCTCTCTCTTTCTCTCTCTGTCTCTCTCTGTCTCTTTCTCTGTCTCTCTTTCTCTCTCTGTCTCTCTGTCTCTCTCTGTCTCTCTCTTTCTCTGTCTCTCTCTTTCTCTCTCTGTCTCTCTCTGTCTCTTTCTCTGTCTCTCTTTCTCTCTCTGTCTCTCTCTTTCTCTCTCTCTGTCTCTCTCTGTCTTTCTTTCTCTCTTTCTCTCTCTGTCTCTCTCTGTCTCTTCCTCTCTCTGTGTCTCATTTTCTCTCTCTTTCTCACTCTTTCTGTGTGTGTGTGTGTGTGTGTGTGTGTGTGTGTGTGTGTGTGTGTGTGTGTGTGTGTGTGTGTGTGTGTGTGTGTGTGTGTGTGTGTGTGTGTGTGTCTTTGTTTGTCTGTCTGTCTGTTTGCCTTTCTTTGTACGTCTATATGTCTCTCTCTGTCCTTTTATGTTCCCCATATATCTGTTTCTCTTTGTACATATGTTTCTTTCCTTCTTTCTCCTTGTCTGTTTCTTTATGTTCATCTGTCTTTTTTTTTTGTTTGCCTGTCTTTATCTTTATATGTGCATATCTTTGTCTGACTCTGTCTATCTCTGTTTCCGTCTCTTTTTTCCTGCGTGTCTTTGTCTCTCTTTTTAGACATTTTATTTTGTCTCTTACGTGTGTCCGTCTTATTGTGTCTGTCTGTTTCTCTTCATATCTCATTTTTTGTCTGTCAATATTTGTTTGCCTCCCTGTCACTGCCTGTATTTATCTCTCTATATCTTTATCTGTACTTGTCTCTCTGTTTTTCCTTGTTTCTCTTTCTTTTTGTCTATGATTCAGCTCCTCTTTTTCTTTGTCTGTGGTTCAATTCCATTACCTACTCTATATACCGCAGCCTATTTCCTTCCTCCTACCCCACCTCCTAACTCTCCTCCTCCTCCTCCAGGTCCTCCACGTCCTCCTCCACCTCGAACTCTCCTCCTCCTCCTCCTCCTCTTAACTCTCCTCCTCCTCCTCCTAACTCTCCTCCTCTCTCTCTCTGTCCTTCTTCCTCCTCTTGTGCTGTTCTCTTCCCTCTATTATCATTCTTTTCATCTCTCTCTCTCCCTCGTATTATTTTTCTTTTCATCTCTCTCCCTCTCTCTATCTCGCGCTCTCTCTCCTCCCCCCTCTCTCTCTCTCTCTCTCTTTGTCCATCTTCCTCCTCTGGAGCTGTTCTTTTCCTCCTGTTATCTTTCTTTTCATCTGTATACAGAAGATATCATCATTAGGGATCATTATTAGAGATTATTATTAGCTTTAACTAATATTATTATTAGTTTTACCTAATATTATTATTAGGGATCAATATTAGGGATTATTATTAGCTTTAACTAATTATCATTTTTAGCAAATATTATTAGTAGTAGGGATCAATATTAGGGATTATTAATATTAGGTTTAACTAACATTATTATTAGCTTTAGCTAATATTATTATAATTAGGGATCAATATTAGGGATTATCATTAGATTTAGCAGCATCAGTTCCCGTAGTAGCTCCGGAAAAGGAAATCGGTATATGCGCATCGTCTAGAGGAGCGTGGCGAGTACAAAATTAAGGCAGTCTCTCCTCCTAAGCATCTGAATTAGTCAAAATACCTTCCACACTACGAGCCTACGAAAGTTGCAGATGCAAGGTGGCAAGACAGTATTTCAAAAACTCGTCTATTTGCCGCATGTGTGTCTTTAAGAAGAGACAAGACAAAGACTCCCAACAGATCAAGGCTCTGAAGGAGCTGTGTGACTCACTGAAAGCGAATTATGAGGCCCCTGTAGAGTTCGTGACCGAGATCGTGGGGACAGTCCCACAATTGCTGGCACCAATGCACTCGCTTGAAAATTATGTCCCGAAAATGACATTCCTGCTTCACAGGATAGTCCCCAACCTGCACTGCAGGAAGCCTCCCACCCGCTACACAGGACGGGGGATGGCAACTGGTCAAGAAAGGTGCGAAACCCCGCCGAAAGGTGAACGTATCGTCAGGACCCACCACCTCAAATAGATTTGAAGTTTTGGATCTAGCCAAGGGGGATGAGTGTGAAACTCGTTTAGTCGGGGACTCCATGGTCAGACACTAATCCGAAGAGTTCTGTGGTCGTTCTTCAAACAGCCGCAGAAGGTGTTATATGTATAGAGGTGCCGGACTCGATGGCATTGCTGAGTCCTGTGACGATGTCACAGAAAACGCGGACTCAAACACGGTTTTCACAATACACATCGGTACGAATGACGTCGAGCCATCGCGATCAGAGAAACTCATCGAAAAGTACAGGAGAACAATCCGGAAATACAAAGAAAAGATTCCTGGGAAAAACCTTGTAATTTCAGGGATCCTTCCCAGATTCAAGAGAAGGGATAGATTTTTCAACATCGACAGATTCTACTACATCGCATTCAGTGCGAACAACAGAGTAAAATCCCTTTGTGAAAAGGAAAAAGTGCACTTCGTCAATTTTTGGGACAACTTCTACTTTGATAAAACTGTTTGAGGAAGACGGTCTCCATTGAATGCGGCCGGAGCAGCAAGGTTAGGTAGGCTGCTCAACAAGAGCCTGGCCGACATCAGAAGAAAAAACTTCTCAGTGGAGCCCCCATCAACACCTCCGTAATAGAGCAAAAAAATAAAGTGACAGATATCAACCTCTGTTCCGTAAATGCCCGCAGCGTACGAAACAAATTCGAAGATCTAGAAATTCTCGGAGCGACAGGAAACTACCACGTGATAGAAGTAACAGAAACATGGTTGGACACATTAAGTCGAGATTTCATTGCGGAATACTGTTTGCCGGGCTACTCAATTTTCAGTTGCATGTCCATAACTCCCTCCAACCATCACTGTTAACAACAGAAGCAGTAACAAATGTTTGTTGAAATTAAAAACAATTGCAGTAAATCTAAAGTAATGATTGGACTTGTTTATATTTTTCATGAAAGTGGCAGTTGCCGACAAGACTGACGAGTTAAACACCATATGAGGACGGAGCCTTTATTTGTACGACGTTTCGCTTATTACAGCTTTTTCAAGTACAAGTTGAGATACATATGCTTGAGATTAAATAAGGGGAAAGGAGGGAACGGGGAGAGAAAAGAAGAAGGGGGGGAAGGAAGAGGAGGAGGAGGAGGAGGAGAGGAGGAGGAGAAGGGGGGGGGATTGAACACTGGGAAAGGTTGAGAATGCTGGCCCAAACGTCCGTGGGCGAAATGTTCACAAAGGGTGGTTTAAATATTTTTATTTATTTATTTATTTATTTATTTATTTTTTTTTTGCTGGCCATGGGTATTAGGGGAATTATGTGGGGCGAGATGTTAAACATGCCCCTGTTTTGTTCAATAGTGTTCGTTCCTTGAATGATTGCTGCTTCTAAACACTTCCTGCGGATTTTGTCTGGTTCTCGTATCAGCAGCTCTGCATTCTTCCAGTCCATAAGATGGTTTTCCTTGTTTCTATATGTCACACATGCATTGGTGGTGACATCATGCCTGACGTCGTAACGGTGTTCACGTATTCGTGTATTCAGGTCGCGTGGCGTTTCTCCGATGTAAACTTTATCACATCCTGAACACGGAATACAATAAACACCGGCTTTGGTGCCCGGTGTCTGGTTGTTGTGTATTTTCTTTTTCGTGATGTTTTTTAATTTTAATTTTATTTTTAAATTTATTTTTAATTTTAAATATTTAAACCACCCTTTGTGAACATTTCGCCCACGGACGTTTGGGCCTGCATTTTCAACCTTTCCCAGTGTTCAATCTCCCCCCCCCTTTTTCTCCTCCTCCTCCTCCTCTTCCTTCCCCCCCTTCTTCTTTTCTCTCCCCGTTCCCTCCTTTCTCCTTATTTAATCTCAAGCATATGTATCTCAACTTGTACTTGAAAAAGCTGTAATAAGCGAAACGTCGTACAAATAAAGGCTCCGTCCTCATATGGTGTTTAACTCGTCACACTTGTTTATATACCACCGGGCCAGCTGCTGGAAAATGATGAAAAATTATTCGATTTAATCTCAGAAATTAACCAATGGTGCGAGACAGTAATCATGGGAGACTTTAACTTACCGGTTAAGAGATGGGGCGAGGATTTGAATTCGCATACAGTCCGAGACTTGTATAGTAAATTACTGGAAAGTGACTTCCACCAATACCTAAGCAGCACTAACCGTGAAAATAATATCCTGGACCTAATATTTTCTACAACAGCGAATGTCGGACCAATATTCAGTACCAGCGATCATCGTATCATCACATTCAAAATTAAAATGGAAGTTAGTTTATCTAAATTAAACAAGGGGAAAGTACCCGACTTCCGTAGAGCCAATCGTAACAGACTCCGATCACTACTAGAAAACTCAGACTGGAGTAAAACTTCGAACGAGATTGATATTGACAAAGCGTGGGAAAACTTCACCACGGAGCTAAACATTGCTATAAATCTCTTTGTTCCCTATCGTGAGAGGCGCCCGGCAACAAATAAACCAAAGTGGTGGAACAGGGAAATTAGTAATAACCTCTCTCGTAAAAAGCGTGCCTACAAAAAATACTTATCAACTAAAAACCAAGACGATAAACTAACACTAGACAGAATTCGCCGCGAAACCAAAACACTGATAAAGCGTAGTATGAAAAATCTCGAAGAGTATGCTGAAGCAAGCAAAACGAACCCTAAAGAATTCTATAGTTATGCAAATAAGAAGAAAACGCTTACCTGCGGCATTGGACCACTATACAACGATTAAGGTAAACATACGGATGATGAAAATGAGATGGCCTCAATCCTTGATAAATCTTTTCATCCGTCTTCACAGCCACCAGATCATAAAATGTCCTAAAACGTCTTAAATCAACTCATAATTACCGAAAGTGATGTCCCACAAGTAATTGATAAACTCAAAATAAATAAAGCCCCGGGACCTGACAAAATTTCACCTAAAATTCTGCGAGAAGTGAAAATCAGTAAACCCTATTCAACAAATCTTTAACACTTGGTAAAGTTCCATTGCTAAACCTTTATAATTATTTGGTCCGTCCCCATCTCGAATACTGTGTACACTTTTGGTCCCCATACTGCCAGAAAGATAATAATAAATTAGAAAGAGGGCAATGAGGAATGACAATGATACCAAGGCTGATAAATCTGCCATATAAAGAAAGACTTAAAATTCTAAATTTATTCTCACTTTCAAAAAGGAGAATGCGATGAGACTTCATTGAGGTTTTTAAAATGTTGAAAGGCTTTGACAATATCAATGTCGATGATTACTTCTTATTAGACAATCAAATACAAGAAGACCTCACGATTTTAAAGTAATTGGTAAAAGATTTTCTACGAATGAAAGTAAGCATTTCTTCTTTAACCGGTTGTTAATGTGTGGAATTCGTTACCTTCCACTGTCGTTGAAAGTAACACAATAACAACATTCAAAAATCGACTAGATAAATACTTTGACTCTAATCCGCAAATAAAATATTATCCCTTGCAATAAAAGATCTGACATCCCGGCAATTAATTGCAGTTGGATAGGATAGTGGTAGCAGTAGTGTTAGTTCATCTTCTATTGCCTAGTTACCCTGTCTTCTTAACTGTAGCTTAGTATAGTAATAACAAACAGCCTCGTTAGGGCCAATAGACCTGCTGTTGTTTGTTCTTCCTTTGTGTTCCTTTGTGTTCCTCCTAACTCTCCTCCTCCTAACTCTCCTCCTCCTCCTAATTCTCCTCCTCCTCCTAACCTTCCTCCTCCTCCTAACCTTCCTCCTCCTCCTAACCTTCCTCCTCCTCCTCCTCCTCCTCCTAACCTTCCTCCTCCTCCTCCTAACCTTCCTCCTCCTCCTCCTAACCTTCCTCCTCCTCCTCCTCCTCCTAGCCTCTCCTCCTCCTCCTCCTCCTCCTCCTAACCTTCCTCCTCCTCCTCCTCCTCCTCCTAACCTTCCTCCTCCTCCTCCTCCTCCTAACCTTCCTCCTCCTCCCCCTAACCTTCCTCCTCCTCCACTTCATCCTAACCCTCTTCCTCCTAACACTCCTCCTCCTCCTCCTCCTCCTGACGATACTCATCCTCCTCATAATCTTCCTCCTCCTTCCAACCTTCTTCCTCCCCCCAACTTTCCTCCTCCTTACAACCTTCCTCCTCCTCCCAACCCTCTTCCTCTTCCCAACCTTTCTCCTCTTCCTTTTTCCATCGTTCCCCTCCTCCATAGCCTATTCCTACTTCTTTACTTCTCCTCCTCCTCCTCCTCCTCCTCCTCCTCCTCCTCCTCCTCCTCCTCCTTCCTCCCACTCCTACCCCCCTCCTCCTTCTGTTCTTCCTGCCTTTTACTTCTCTCCTTTTTCCCTTCTGTCTCCTCCCCTTCCTCCTCCTCCTCCTCCTCCTCCTCTCTCCAATTCCCTCTCCTCCTTCCTCCTTCCCCTGCCTCCTCCTGTCTCCTTGTCTTTCAACGGCACTTGCTAACTCGCTCCTTGATCCCACATTCCCTGTGTAGCTTTTCTGCTTTTTTGAATTCTTTTTCCTTTGATTCTGTTTACCTTTCTGGATCTCTCTCCCTCCCTCCCTCCATCCCTACCTACTACCACATCTTCTCCTTCTTCTTGGTTTTCTTCTTCTTCTTCTTCTTCTTCTTCTTCTTCTTCTTCTTCTTCTTCTTCTTCTTCTTCTTCTTCTTCTTCTTCTTCTTCTTCTTCTTCTTCTTCTTCTTCTTCTTCTTCTTCTTCTTCTTCTTCTTCTTCTTCTTCTTCTTCTTCTTCTTCTTCTTCTTCTTCTTCTTCTTCTTCTTCTTCTTCTTCTTCTTCTTCTTCTTCTTCTTCTTCTTCTTCTTCTTCTTCTTCTTCTTCTTCTTCTTCTTCTTCTTCTTCTTCTTCTTCTTCTTCTTCTTCTTCTTCTTCTTCTTCTTCTTCTTCTTCTTCTTCTTCTTCTTCTTCTTCTTCTTCTTCTTCTTCTTCTTCTTCTTCTTCTTCTTCTTCTTCTTCTTCTTCTTCTTCTTCTTCTTCTTCTTCTTCTTCTTCTTCTTCTTCTTCTCTTCGTCTTCTTCTTCTTCTTCTTCTTCTTCTTCTTCTTCTTTTGCTTCTTCTTCTTCTTCTTCTTCTTCTTCTTCTTCTCTTCTTCTTCTTCTTCTTCTTCTTCTTCTTCTTCTTCTTCTTCTTCTTCTTCTTCTTCTTCTTCTTCTTCTTCTTCTTCTTCTTCTTCTTCTTCTTCTTCTTCTTCTTCTTCTTCTTCTTCTTCTTCTTCTTCTTCTTCTTCTTCTTCTTCTTCTTCTTCTTCTTCTTCTTCTTCTTCTTCTTCTTCTTCTTCTTCTTCTTCTTCTTCTTCTTCTTCTTCTTTCTCCTCCTTCTCTTCTTCTTCTTCTTCTTCTTCTTCTTCTTCTTCTTCTTCTTCTTCTTCTTCTTCTTCTTCTTCTTCTTCTTCTTCTTCTTCTTCTTCTTCTTCTTCTTCTTCTTCTTCTTCTTCTTCTTCTTCTTCTTCTTCTTCTTCTTCTTCTTCTTCTTCTTCTTCTTCTTCTTCTTCTTCTTCTTCTTCTTCCTTCTTTTATGCTTCTTCTTCTTCTTCTGTCTTTTGGGTTTCTTTTTTTTCTGTTTCGTCTTTCCAGGTTCCTTTTCGTCTTCGTTGTCGCCTTCCGTTCTTCTCTATTAAGGTATTTCGTCGTCTCTTTCCTCCAATTTCTCCTCTTTAGATCTTATTCTGCTTTAGTCTTCATCTCTTATGTTCTTCCTTCTCCCTCCTACCTCCTACCTCCTCCCTCCTACCTCCTACCTCCTACCTCCTCCCTCCTCCCTCCTACCTCCTCCCTCCTACCTCCTCCCTCCTACCTCCTCCCTCCTCCCTCCTACCTCCTACCTCCTTCCTATCTTCTACCTCCTTCCTACCTCCTCCCTCCTCTCTCCTCTCCCACCTCCTCTTTCCTCCCTCCTCACTTCTCACTCCTCGCTCCTCGCTCCTCGCTCCTCACTCCTCATTCCTCATTCCTCCATCCTTCTCATACTTCTCCCCCTCACCCTTCTCTTTCTTTTCCTCCTCCATAACTCCCCTTCCTCCTCTTTTTCTTCCTCTTTTTCCTCCAACAACTCCTCCTCCACCAACTCATCCTTCTCCTCCTACTCTATATCTCCTTCACTATCTAACTTTTCCCATATCCTACCTTCTCTTTCCTCCTCCCTCCCTTCTCCCCCACTCCTCCTCCTCCCACCACTCCTCTTGCTCCTCTTCCTTCTCTTCCTCCTCTTCTTCTTGTTCCTCCTCCAAAACTCCTCCTTTTCTATCTAACCTTTCCCATGTCCTCTCTCCTCCTTCTCAACCTCCCTCCTTCACTCCTCGTGCCTCCTAGTTTTCCCTCCTAGTCCTTCCTCCTCTTCTCTCTACCTCTTTCCTCCTGTCTTCCTCCCTTCTCTCTCCTCCTATTTCTCTTCTCACTTTTCATACGTGACCTTCTCCGGTTGTTCAATCTCTTTCCAGTCCTAATTCTCCTCCATATTTGTATTCTCTCGCTACGCAATCCTCATCCTCTTCGTTTCGTTTCTAAACTTCTTCTTTCTGTTCATCTCTAATAATTCTTATTGCCATTTCCTTTCCATCTCCCTCTTCCTTTTCTTCTTCTCCTCTTCCTTTTGTTATTTGTCTTGCGTCCACTGGCGGCGCTATGGGAAGCGTGCTGGTCTCCTATTCACTTAGTCGTGGGTTCGAGTCCTGCACTTCTTTCCGATTTCCACCAATGACTGTTACCTGTCCCAACAGTCCAAGAAGCGCATAATAGGGCAAAAGGGACACCTTCGGCCCCGGCTACTCAGCGCCTCTAGGTGTAGGCTACTCACCACGTTCTTTCTACTCCTATTCCTCCTCTTTCTTTCCTCTCGTCTCATTGTTCCTCTTCCTTCCATTTGTATTTTCCCTCTTTTTCTTCACTTTCTTCCTTACCTAACTTCTCCTCCTCCTCCTCCTCCTCCCCTCCTTCTCCTCCTCCTCCTCCTCCCCTCCTCCTCCTCCTCCTCCTCCCCTCCTTCTACTCTTCCTCCCGTCCTTCTCCTCCTCCTCCCCTCCTCCTCCTCCTCCTCCGCCTCCCCTCCTCCTCCTCCCCTCCTCCTCCTCCTCTCCTCCTCCCCCTCCTCCCCTCCTCCCCTCCTCCTCCCCCTCCTCTCCCTCCTCCTCCTCCTACTCCTCCTCCTCCTTCTCTTCCCTCCTCTTCCCGCGCCCACGTCTAGTCGAGTCTTCTAAGCCTACTAGAAGGTTCTTCTTACCTAGTCTAGAAATGCTTTGAAGTTCGTCTGTCTATTCAAGACTTGTGCTACGACTCGTAGTGATTTCAGTCTTTTAATTCTATATATTTTCTCCTCACACAGGCTTGACATTATGCTCTTAAGCTATCTGTGGTATCTTTAATTGTCTTAGGTTTTTAACTTTTCGTGATTCTATTGATTCTACCAAAGCTTGGAAGAAAGGTTAATCAGTGTTTGAGCGCAGGCTGTGGTCAAACCACACTCTGACATATTTAGAATGTCAGAATTCATTTCCGTCACAGACACACACGTACACACCCATGCGCATTTGATGTGCCCACGGATGTACACGTACGAGCGCGCACACCTACACACCCACACACCCCACACACGAGCACACACACACACCCGCACGCACACGCACGCACATGCACGCACGCACGCACACGCACGCACGCACGCACGCACGCACACACACACACACACACACGCACACGCACACGCACGCACACGCGCACGCGCACACACAAATAAATAACTCTCTCTCTCTCTCTCTCTCTCTCTCTCATTCTCTCTCTCTCATTCTCTCTCTCATTCTCTCTCTCTCTCCCCCCCTCCCTCCATTCCTTCCTCTCTTCCTCCTTTCCTCCCTTCCTTCTTCCCACCCTCTCTCTCTCTCCCTCCCTCTTCTTTTTTATCTCTTTCCCCGTCACCAACCCTCATCCCCGTCCTCCACCATCGTCATCCTCTCCTTTTTCATCCTCTCAGTCACCATCTTCTTCTCTTTGACTTTTGTCCTTAACAAACTTTTTCTTTCAGACATTTGATCTCGTTAAGGTCTTTCCCCAACAGTCAGGTCTCGTCATTACCCACCATCACCCACACCCACTCACCCACTCACCTACCCAAGCACTCCCCCATCCTGACACCCACCCAAGGGCTCACTCACCTGAACTCACACCCAGACAAAAACTCACCCAAACGCTCAAACACCCGGCAACCCTATCCACAACACACCCAACCAACCAACCACCCATTTACCAACCACTTACTCACCCACACACCCACACACACCCGAACCCCACCCAGAATGCGCGCACAGTTCCCCCACACCCTTCTGCTACCCGCTGCCTTCAGCCTTTTACTCTCTTCCACCGAAAGTGTGTATTCATTTTCTCAACCGAGAAGACCACCTAGATCCTTTCCACAATTTTCTCTTCTTTTACTTAATTTCTTCTCTCACTTCTCCTCTTCCTCCTCGTCTTTCTTCTTCTACTCTTGTACTTACCTCTTATTCCTACTCCTATTCCTCTTCTTAATCTTCACCTCATTATCATTCGTGCTTCTGTTTCTCCTAATTTTCTTCTTCCTCTTCACCTACTCCTTTCTTTATTTACTTCTTCTCTTCACGTACTCTTTCTTCTTCACTTTCTTTGTATAATCCTCTTCCCCTTTCTCCCCTTTCTCCTCTTTACTCATCTCTCTTCTTTTCGTTTTAGCTCACTCTCTCTCTTTACTCAGTGCCTCTGCTCTCCCCTTTTCCTTCCTCATCTCTTACCTCCACTTTTATATTTTTCGATTCTTTTCCATTCTTCCTGTTCTTTCATTCTTCCTCCTCTCTGTCCATGCCTTTCCCTCTGTTCTTTGTTCTCGTCCAAGTTATTCCCTTTCGTTGTTGAAAAAACAGAGGGTAAAATAGTCGACTCTTTCGTAGTTCCTTTTTCGAAATTCTTTTGTTCTTCTCTACCCGTTTTCCTTTCTCCGTCTTTGAGTTCTTCCAGACTCCCCCCACCCGCCCCCCACCCGCACCCTTGTCTTCTTTTGCCGTGTCCTGTTTGTCCTACGTCGTATGACCTCTATTCCTCTCTTTGTATTTATTCGTTGTCTATACGACCCAATCTCATTGACCTCTTCCTCTCTCTCTCTCTCTCTCATACACACAGACACACCCTCTCTCCCTTCTGTTCTCTTTCCCCTCTTCTCTTTCCTCTCTTTTCTCTCTCTCTCATCCTCTTTACCTTCATCTCACTGCCTGCCTGCGTGCCTGTTTGCCAGTCTACTTTTCATTCTCCATCTTTCTCCGCGAATGCACCGTCATTGCATCATTGAGCGCTGTCGGCCGCTTTCCTCTCTGTCACTCTCGCTCGCTGTCAATGAACCGAGTTGACCTCAAACGAGCCCTGGACCACGCCAATCCTTCACCCCTTCCACGTTTCTTCTTGTCAGTTTTCTACCTTATCTACCCTATTTGCTTATCTACTTATTTGGTGATCTTCGTTTTTGTTTGTCTACTTCTTGAATAATTCTTTTTATTTATTCACTCGGTTTTACTTTATATATTTATTTATTCATGCGTTATTTTTTTCTCGTATTTATTTGTATATTTCATATAATTCAATTTACGTGTTTGTCTGTTATGTCAGAACCTGGTAACACCTTCTTCACCAATTGGAGGTGCAGCCTTGAGGGGTTGGCACTCTATCTCTGGATTAGTCACAAGATGTCTATGTCACTTTTGACTGTATCATTTCCCTTTCACATAAGGAGAAATGACAACCGGCGACTGATCCCCTCCTACTATCACTCTAATCCCGTGAAGCAGAAACAGTCACACACTAATACAACTCCGTTAAGAGCTTGGCCTTTCCTTTTGTTTAACTATTGACTGACTGACTGACTGACTGAATGATTGATAATTTGATTGATTGATTGATTGATTGAATTAAATGTTTATTTGTTTATTTGCTTATTTGTTTACTTGTTTACTTGTTTACTTGTTTACTTGTTTACTTGTTTACTTGTTTACTTGTTTACTTGTTTACTTGTTTACTTGTTTACTTGTTTACTTGTTTGTTTACTTGTTTGTTTACTTGTTTGTTTACTTGTTTACTTGTTTACTTGTTTGTTTACTTGTTTACTTGTTTACTTGTTTGTTTACTTGTTTGTTTACTTGTTTACTTGTTTACTTGTTTACTTGTTTGCTTGCCTGTTTGGTTGGTTACCTGTTTACCTTTTTACTTGTTTATCTGTTTATTCATCTATTTATTCATCTATTTATTTATCTACTTATTTATCTATTTGTTTGTCTATGTAGTTTTCTTTTTATTTACTCGTTAGTTTTTTATTTACTTGCTTATTTATCTATTTATATGGTTTATTTATTTATTTGTTTATTTTTTCGTTTGTTTATCTATTTATTTGTTTATTCCTTTATCTACATATTTCTTAATTTTCTACTCATTGATAAATTGAATAAACAGTTGGGTTGATTGATAAATCAATTAGTTTATCTTATTATCAATTTATGCTTGTACTGTCTCGTTAACCATTTGTATGATTGGTTATTAATCCATTGATATACATATATTAATTTCCATTATCTATTTATACATTCCTCTTTCCTACCGTCGAATACTTTATGGTTATTTTGTTGTCCCAAAGTTTTCTTCGTCCGTTTCAATAATATTCATTTTCTCTCCTGTGGTGACATCCTTGTAGATGAATCAAATCGTATGGCGTTGAACGAATTACATAGGTCAGGTCTCGTTGTGACGTACGGAGTAGTCTTAGTCTAAACTCCACTCCCTTTCTATTCCCTTCCCTTCCCTTCCCTTCCCTTCCCTTCCCTTCTCTTTCCTTCCTTTCCCATCCTATTCCTTCCCTTCCCATCTCTTCCCTTTCTACCCCTTCCTTTTCCTTTCCCTCC
>NC_134811.1:23297957-23302957 GCF_046742065.1 Oratosquilla oratoria | reverse complement strand
GAGAAGACGAAAAGACAAACGAAGTCTAAGACAGGTGAGAATCTGGATTCGTTTGGTTTCTTCTGTTAATGATAGTAGTTGTTATCCCTTTCGCTCCTGCCGCCGTCGCCGATAACCAGCGCTTCTTTCCAGAGGAACAGAATCGCGCCGAAGTAGTGGAGTCATAGAGATGGTGAAGGAGAATTTTCAGAGGAGTAAAAAAATTGAAGGAAAAGTTAAAAATGACACCGTGTAACACATTTTTTGTTCCCCGGTTCTAAGTTTTATTTCCTGGTCTGTTATTATATCACACTATTATATAAAGAAATATCATTTGATTAGAAGTTTAGGTTTGTGATCAGGGCTTTGACATTATGAAATTTTCATATTTTTCAATATATTTTTTTAATTATTTCACATAATTGAATCAACAGATTATTCATATTTTTTATGATACAAGCTTATCAAAGACAAACAAGTAAAAATAAATGACATTTATAAAGCAACTTAAACACGTCAGAAATGACTGGATTTCCTGGATTTGCGGTTGTGGTCCAGGTCACACTCAGATCCCCCATCATTTTCTCATTGTAGTGGCCCTGGTACCTCCGCTCTATCTCCTTCACATCTTGGTGGAATCGCTCTCCTTATTCTTTCGAGTAGGCGTCCATATTGTCCTTCAATTTGTCCAAGTGAGCGTCCAGCATATGAAGTTTAAGGGACATCTTGCATCCCATGGCGCCAAAAGCCTTTTCCAGATCCAGCACCGGCTGCTGGTAGTTCTCATCTCTGTGTTTGCCCTGGAAACCCTCGACAACTGTTATGAAACAGTTCCATGCTGCTCTCTCAATCCTATTGAGCTTATTGGAGAACTCGGTTGACTCAAACCCCTTCTTTACCTGAGGTCCAACAAAAATCTCACCTTTTATTTTAGCATCAGATAACTTGGGGAAGAACTCAAGAAGGTACTTAAAAGCGGCTGATTCCTGGTTGAGAGCCTTCACGAATTGCTTCATCAACCACAACTTAATGTGCAGTGGTGGCACAATCCTGGGATCAACTAGTGGCTCCCAAATGACGTTCAGGGTCCCAGCTACAAATTCTGTTCGCTGGTTCCAGTTCTTCCTGTTGTAGTGGTCAGAGGTGGTTCTGCTGTCCCAAAGATAGAGGAAGCATTGTAATTTGATAAAGCCTCCCTGGAGACCAAGCAGGAAAGCCACCATCTTAAAGTTTTCAATGGTTTCTCAGCTGTACTAGTTGTATTTCAGAGCTTCCATGAGGACTTTCACACCGTAGTAGTCTTCCTTCAGGCAGACTGAATGGGCTAGGGGCAGCGTCGGGATCTTGTTACCATTGTGGAGTAAAACAGCCTTCAAACTTGTGGTAGAGCTGTCTACGAAGAGCCGCCACTCCTTGAACGCAAACGGCACCCCAATAACATCAAACAGTCCAGGCTCACCATGACAGAATCACAGGCCATCCCTAAGAGTGTAAAAGCCTGAGAAAGGTTCGTGCTGACTTCTCTGACTTGTCACCTGCACCTCCTCCTTGACCAAGTACCACTGCTTCATCCTAGAGATGAATAGCTCTACATTAGATTTGGTCAGACCCATATCCCTGACCAAGACATTTACTTCTTTTTTGATTTGGGAAGTGAGGAACTTTCTCTGGTACCTCAGGCAGGTAAATCAAGTCTTCAGCATCCATCTCATCCTCATCAAAATACTTGTCTTGGAGTTCACCTGGAGGACCAGGTGGCACTGGCACGGGATATTTGGAGCAGTGACGAATTGGAGCATTTGATGATGGGAGATCTTGGTAATGCACATGAGCATTCTTTCCTTTCCACCGCTTGCTAACATCCACAATGAAAAAAAAAATAAATTGTGGAGTGGTCTGTTGGCTCTAGCCAGACACATGGGTTGGAAAATTTCAGGGACCTTTTCTCACCTCCCAGCCACCCTTGCAGCGTCTTCTTACAGTACTCACAGCAGTAGTGAGGGACCCAGGGCTTGTCGTGGTCCCCAACTGGCATCCCGAAGTACTTCTGGTAGTCTTCACAAACCTTCACCGACGTTTCTAAGAAGAATCTTTTGTCTCTCTCCTTTATATACTCGCCGCATAAATAACAGGGGTCAGAAGGGCGCCGACAGCCCCTTGAAGCCATCTGAAAATATAGAAATATATGCAATCAGAAAATATGGATCTTATAGATCTGAAAGTATGAATTATAAACATGTTAAATGAACATGCATTTATGAAATAAGTTGGGTAATTCAGGCTGTAGTCATCAAATTTTGATTTTTTTTAATCACCAAATTGCACCAATTGCACTTGAAAATATGACATAAATTGCTTTTACTGCTATTCTAAAATGTTAAATTAATTGCTAGTGGCTAGCCTAGAATTTTTACAAACCCCAAATTATGACTGTTTAATAGCATGTTTTTATTTGTGACCTAGCGACGTAAGAAAAGTGATAAAAATTGGGAACAGAGAATTTTTTTTTTCGTTACATGGTGTAACCATCACGGGGTCAAACAAAGCCCGTGGGAGTAACATTTCACTCCCCACCTCAAAAAAAAAAAAAAAAAAAAAAAAAAAAAAAAAAATGTAATCAGTACTCTTTGAGTGGAGATTGGCTTTTTGTTATACAACAGCGTTGTGTCACTCTGGTCCGTAAGGGTGTCAATGAATTTCCTAAAGTGTTGGCTGTATAAACATAAGAACATAAGAATGAAGGAGACTGCAAGAGACCATAAGGCCTACACAAGGCAGCTCCATATCCATCACCACCTGTCATCCCCATCCATAAAGTTGCCTAATCGTTTCTTAAAACAACTGATAGTTTCAGCGCTCACTACATGGTTACTAAGTCTATTCCAATCGTTGACCACCACATTAGTAAGCAAATTCTTGCCCATTCCCTTCCTAAATCTAAATTTGTCCAGTTTAAATCCATTACTGCGAGTCCTGCCCTGTTGTTTTAATATGATGACCTTGTTTGCATCACCCTTGTTAAAGCCTTTGATCCACTTGAACACCTCTATTAGATCACCCCGCACTCTGCGTCTTTCCAGAGAGTGTTAGTTAAGGTGTCTATGCCTCTCCTCGTAAGGCAAATTTCCGAGTCCATGTATCATTTTGGTCAGTCTTCTCTGTACTCTTTCTAGTGAATTTATGTCCATTCTGTAGGACGGAGACCAAAACTGTACCGCATAGTCAAGGATGGGTCTAACTATCGCTAGATAGAGTTTGATAATTACCTCTGCACTTCTATTCGTTAACATCCTAGCAATGAAACCTAATGCTCTGTTAGCTTTATTCCTGGCGCTAATGCACTGTTTTCCGGTTTTAAGGTCCGGACTCCCTAGAACTCCCGAGTCTCTCTCGCACTCACTTTTCTCTAAAAGCGTGTTATCTAAGCTGTATCTATTTTCAGGGTTGTGTAATTCTACGTTTTACACGCTACATACCTTGTATGTAAAAAAGGGTGAATTCAAATTGTTGAACAGGGAGATTATACAAAACAATACATACATACATATATATACATACATACACATTATATATATATATAATATATATATACTGTATATTTATATGTATTTCTATATATACATATATGCATTTATATATATATACATATATATGTATTATATATATATATATATATTATGTATTTATATATATATACACGTATTTATATATATATACATATGTATTTATATATATACACGTATTTATATATATATATATATACATGTATTTATATATATATATGTATTTATATATATATATATATATATATATGTTGAGGTGTGAAGACAGAATGAGTGGTAGGGTGGTGAGTTTAAACGCCAAGAATCCGTTGAAGTTTTATTTCTGACGTTTCGTCCAACTAGGACTTCTTCAGAGTGTACACAAATAGAACAATGACAACTTATATACCCGCACAGCTCACCCCGTTCCCCCTCGGTCAATGCTGCTGCCATCTCTCTTTCGTCTTGCCTCATGGATGATTAGTCCGCTTGCTATCCTCGCCAGCTTGACGAAACCGTCCCGATGGTTGCTGCATGGGAGTGAGGTAATGTATGCTGCCTCAATTGTCCTCCTTTCCTTTCTATCGAGTCCAGTATGGAGCACCTCTGTTTTTTCCCAATCCGGCAAGTGGCCAAATTTGTCGATGTGTACCACTAAAGAGTTAGACGTCCGGTGGGCTTTGATGTCATTTTTGTGTTCAGTTGTCCGCTTGTGAATTCCTCTGCTAGTTTCGCCATAGTAACTAGCGGGGCAGGTTTTACAAGGAATTCTATAAACTAAACTGTTGTCTTCGTTTTCTATTTTGTTTCTAATTTTATTTCTCACAACGTCGCCAATTTTTACCCCCGTGCTGAATGCCAGTTTCAGGCCTGCCTTGGTGAGACTTTGTTCCATGACGTTTGAGCACTTGGAGTTGGGAACGGACAGATACCCACGGTTCTCATCATTAGCCTCTTTTCCTTTGACACCCCCTATTTCTTATTTGTAACGCCTTTTCCTTATTTCTATATAAAAAGCCTGCTGGGTAATATAATTTTTTGAAAATATTAAAAATGCAATTAATTTCTTCCTGGAGAAATTCCTCACTACATATCCTAAATGCTCTCAGGAAAAAGCCTATAACGATTCCACTTTTTATTTTGTTGTGGTGTGCGGAGAAGAAATGCACGATGTCGTTTTTGTTTGTGCATTTTCTGTGGACTGAAAATGTTGTCTTGTTACCACGTCTCCATACTACTGTGTCTAGAAAGGCCAGATGGTTATCTTTCTCACGTTCCATTGTGAATTGGATGTCACGTACTATCTTGTTTAACTCTTGTAACTTACCATCCAAATCAGCATATGCGGGTGCGACGACGAGTACATCATCCACATACCGCATCCAGGTGGAGTCTTGGCCCATTATTCCTATGAAATTGTCTCTCTCTAGTACCTCCATGTACAGAGAGGCTAACACGGCACTGAGAGGACTTCCCATA
>NC_134811.1:23262957-23277957 GCF_046742065.1 Oratosquilla oratoria | reverse complement strand
ATAGAATTAAATATAATTGATCAAATTAAATCAAATGAATAAAATTAAATCAAATTGATAAAATCAAATAAAATTAAATAAAATTGAATGAAATTGAATGGAATTGAATGGAATTCAATAAATTGAATGAAATTAACATAATTAAAAAGACAAGTAAGGTACAGATCACTTTCAAGATAAGTAAATTTGAACAATGTGGTATCTATTTTTTTTTTTTTTTTTTTTTTTTTTAGATTAAACGCAATGTTGAGAGAATCTTTTGCAAGGGAGAGATCTTTCAACCAAAAACTAAAACAAGAGATTAATCCGGATCATCATATCTTTATAACCCTGCATCTGGCAACTGCTGTAAACAATGTTTGATAGATCATGCATTCGGCAGCTGTCGTCGACAGCAAATGGCAAAATCACTTGGCTGACAGTTGATTATAGATGGCAAGAGGCAACAAAGGATGACTGTCAGTTGCTGTCATAGGAAGAAGACTTACGGCCTTAGTCTTTAGGCCATAGGAAGAGATTTTCCTTCTCTGTTTTGGTTGACAGGCCTGTTCCTGTTGGCAGCACTGTTTGTCTTGTCACTAAGCACGATCACGCATGGATTACTGAAGTCGTCCATGAGTTCTTATCAATTTTTATTTCGTCATCTCTTCTATTGAATAGCGAAGAAACATTCTTCTCCTTAATAATGATAATGATAATAATAAAAGAATCGTTTAAGAACACTTGACAGTATCGGTAGATAGAAGCCAGTTCTACTTATCTTCAATCAATCAATCAACCGCTGAGAGTAAATGCCGCGAGAGTGCATATTCTCACTCGTCCATCGTCTCTAGCCCATAGGGTCATCCTAATCAAGTTTACAGGGAGACACCCGATGCATCTAACACAACTACAGCACACATGGACGTTTCTTAGTCACAGGCTTTGTGGGCCATTCTTGGGAAGTTCACAGGTCTCACGGTCCATCCTCAGCCTTATCCAAGAATGATATTAGAACGAGTAATATCATATATATATTAGAACATGGGTAATATCGCGACTTTTCTTGCGCGAGATGCCCATATATGGACATTAGCTGTTGACTGATGACGTGAGGACTGTTTGTATTTCAGTCTCCCAGAAGCCATTGTTGAGTAAACGCGTTTGCTCTTCATTAGCTTTTTATGATTTTCAGTTTTTAAAAATATGTCCCACGAAATTTGTGTAAATAGAGTGGTTATGAAATCAATGATAACTGCATTAATATACATTTTTAGTCGTGGTAAATAACTATTCTGGTCAAAGGTGGTTTTATCAAATTTCCTCCACTGATTCAAAAGACCATAATTGGAATATTAGATTGTTTTCGATAATGATCCTAGATATGTCATCACACGTTTGTCAAATATTCCTTCATTAGTGTAATTAAAATAAGTTAACCTCTCCTCAGGGAACGTAATCGTGTAACTCCGACTCAAATATAAACTCGATGTTTAACATAACCAAACCATTTGAATTTCTCTTACCGCATCTTTTCGTGTAATCCAGTTCTACGTAGAAATGAAATTTAGTTGGCGCACTAGAAATATATATTTTTTCTAGAAAATCACACATTCACTCTAGGTGAATGCGTGTCTAACGGTCACGCGAACTTTAATTTCGCGAACTTCGGAACACTGAGCGAGATATTTGAGATCAGCAGTCATACAGGACTCTGACCTGATAGAACAGGGCATGTTCAACATTGCACTCCGATTAATTAGTGTATTTCTCATGGAGAACAATGTATCAAAAGAACCAAAACACACACACACACACACACACACACACACACACACACACACACTGGATGTGTGTGTGTGTGTGTATGTATGTGTATGTATGTATGTGTGAATGTATGTCTTTGGATCACGTGCTGGACTCGTGATCGACAGCTGTTTCCCTTGGGAAGAGAGCTCAGAGCTCGTATGACCGATCTATGGGTAATGCTGTGACCTTACACGCACACACACACCCAACTCCCCGCCCACGAGAGTTGGAGTAACGACTCAAAGCGCAGCGATACTGAAATTATTTCAGCCCTGGGCAGGATTCGAACCCGGACCGCCGTAGTGACAGTCTGGGACTCTACCAACCACGCCACCGAGTCGTGTATGTGTATGTGTGTGCGCGTGTGTGCGTGCGTGCGTGCGTATGTGCGTGTGCGCATGTGCGAGTGTGCGCGTGCATGCGTGCGTTCGTGTGTGTTAAGATGGAGTTACCCTTAGATATGGAAACATATGATCTCCGAGCTCTCATCCGGGAGGGAAATAGCTGCCGATCGCAAGTCCAATACTTGATCCAAGACATGGTGAAAAACACACACACACACACACACACACACACACACACACACACACACACACACACACACACACACACACACACACACACACACACACACACACACACACACACACACACACACACACACGTGCACACACATGCACACAGATGCACACAGATGCACACACATGCACACAGATGCACACAGATGCACACAGATGCACACAGATGCACACACGCGCACACACATGCACACACATGCACACACATGCACACACATGCACACACATACACACACATACACACACACACATACACATACACACACGCACACACACGACTTACTGGTAGAGTGGACAGCGTCACGAACCGTGAACGTTGGGGTTCCAAGTTCACGTCTCTCAAAAGAAAACACTGAGTTCTGATGAGTTAAAAGAAAATGCGAGCAAAATATTCTGACGTCTAACTCCGTGGGTCACATCTAGGAAGATCACAGGTACACACCCAGTCCATCCTCAGCCATTACTAAGCAAATATAGTCTACATGACACCACCACGTCCCAGGTGGGCGCCTCTTAACCTAACTCATCGCTTACATCTTTATGGTCAACTCTGGGAAGATCACATCATCATCTTCAGGCAAATCGAATCTATGAAACACAACCATAACACGTTTGAGTGCCCTCGGGTGATAGGTAACCAAAGGGGCTGGGACTAAACGATATAGATTGAATCAATACCGTAGTGAGCTTTAAACCCTTTGGTGTAGCAGACGCCAGATTAATTCCTTTGGCTGAACAGCGAGGCTCAGTGGAATTGAGTCGTTTACCATTTGCCACAGGAAAGCTTATAGAATATGCCACGACAGTGAATGGGCCTGAGCTTGGCTATCTATTGTTATATTGCACTTGTGAAAATCGCTTGGTTGCACCTGTTTCTAGCTCCGGGGAATTGGGTCCGAATATTTTGGAGCTGATATATGCAGTCCTTCCTTCTCCTACCGAAGTCTATACATTCTTTGTCAACTTAGCTATCTTTCTCTTTCCTACAGAACCTGTTTGCTTGCTACATAAACCCGTTTCTCACCAATATCCCTTCTTTTGTTCCCGTCTTCATTCGTATGTTCAGTCGTGTTACTTTACCAAAGAAAGTCATTTTCCCTCGTATGGAGTTTTGCGTGTTCTTTTTCTCACTTCTCGTCAACCCTCCCCTCTCTCACTTTACACAACATAATCTCCTGTACAACTCCCTGTCACTCAATTGAGGCGGTTCGGGGTTGCCTGGCGGTGGAGGGGGTTCGTAGCAAGGTCGTCATATGACATTAAATTTCCTGCTCCAAAAAAAGGTATCCGTAAGAAGGTTCTGTCCTAGCAGACGAATAAAAACAACAAACACCATCTTCTTACTACATCCATGTGAGACTACGTTTTTGGAGGCCTGATGTGCGTAATCCAAGTCCGGTGTACAAAACTAGTCTAACCTGCATTTCCACAATGACCGTGTCTTTGCGTGGCGGATGCACACACCTCAATCCCCTGGAAGGGTTTCGAATGTTACAATATATAAATAGCAACGTCCATTCTCAGTACAGCAACGTCAACTCTCAGTATTGCAAAGCCCATGTTTGGCAAACAATTAGTGAGGAATTCCTAGGGAATTAGGCCTCTTTCGGCACTGGAACGTACTGATCAATGTGGGAAAGGCAGTTACGATCCTCATGATGTGAATGAAATACAAGATACGTGGATACATATCACTGAAAACGCTTCCTACTGCGTTGTTTCACCCTTGACCTACTTCAGCACTGTTTTGATGCGAATTCTTTCACTTTGCAATATTTTTCATTTCAATATTACTCACCCCTTGCCAATACTTCACCACATCATTCTCTACTTGTAGTTCTGCTTCATCACCATTTGTGGCTTCCTTCTCTCACTGCAGCCTCTGTCCGGCAACGTATTATGTTTCCTTCAATATAATGCTTTTCTCAACTCAATAGACCTATTTTTTCTAAAAGTGGATCCCACCATAACTAGCCCCCCTATCCCCCCAAAAAAGAAGAGAAGAATAAGAAGAAAAACATCAACTTCCGTTTATCTCACGTGCCACTATGGACATCCAAACGTGACCCATCATATTTAATTTATTTTTGAATATTAGATAGATCTTTATACACACTACTTCCCTTACAAAATGAATTTGTTTTCTAGACACAATTATATTTATGAAATAACAACAGAATATGTATATACAATAAAGCTAGCCATGTTTTAACTTCCTGGGGCTGTTCAGCTTCACTTCAATTTTCATTTCATGATTTTCTTATATAATCACTCTCACTGAGTCATTGTGTTTTCTCTCGTTTACCTCTGGCTAGGCGGGGAAGTGATCTAATGTAGCCTCCCCCCCCCACCCCCACCCCAAAAAAGTGGCTAGTCGCAACTGACATGGTTTTGCCTTACCAAGGGTAGGTCCCACTTCCCACTGCATGGGAGTGGGATGGTGAGTTTGATGAGTCACTTCCTCATCACTGTCCCTCCGCTGCCAATCCTCACCACACTATTCTCTCAGCATGGTTCTCCTTCATCACAAGTTTTGATTACAGCATAGTAGGGTACACGTCACAGGCACGCAAAGCTCTAACCAAGGGGAGAACACGGGGATGAGTTACGTAGCTTAGCGGTACCCAGAATGAAAGGAAAAAGGTTCTTGTAGTTCGGAAAAGATTATACGAAGTCGGACTTAAGCACTTCGATAATGAGGGGAGGAGTTTCACAGGTGAATGAATTAGCCTGACGGCTGTCGCAATAAGAATATAAGCGCCGGTCTTTCATCGTAGGTCCTTTGTTAACATCAAAGGATTTCGTCCTTCATACTGTTTATGCGGCGCTTATATGTTGTATGTTATATGCTCTTATATATGTTTCGCCGTTATTCTCCGTAACATCACCTCTGTCGCAGATTTCCTGCACCAATCTAACTTTCTAGAACACGACAGTTTAGTCGTTGTATGTATATTCTCTCTATATGATCTGTACAACAATTGTAACCCGTAATAACAACACCCCCAGATGCCTTTCCCTCTTCCTCCTCTTCCCCCTCCCCCTCCCTAAAAATATAGATGAAATAAAAAATAAAAAAAACGAAAGGAAAATTTCATTCTTTTGATATTTTAGCTTTGGTTACTCCTTTACCGTGGTTGATGTTTACTTCGTCGTAATAACCTTGTTGATTTTCAGTTTTCCTGTCCTTCATTCTGTCCCACACCGTTTTCACTATCTATTTATTTGTTTATTTATTTATTAATTATTTTAATGCTGATTAATTCATTCACTTATTCATTCTTCTATTCATTTATTTATTTATCTATTTACCTATCTACTTATTCATTGATTAATTTATTTAGTTATCTATTTATGCATGCATTTATTTATCTATTCATTTATTTACTTTTCTAATTATTTATCTATTTTCATCTATCCATCTATTTATTCATATTCATTTATATATTTATTCATTCATTCATTTACGTCTTGATTTATCATTTGTTTATTTCTCTATTAGTTTATCTATTTTTTTTTCGTTTGTTCATTTATTTCTTATTTTCTATTCGTTTATTTAATTCATTTGTTCCTATTCACTTATTTGTTCATTTATTAATCTACGAGTATTTATCTATTTTTTACTTATTCTATTTCTATTTCTATTTATTTATATCTTTTTTTACACGCGAGTTTCTTTACAATTTTCCTATCAACGCTCCACTTCTCTTAGCAGAAGCTTGCAGTCTCCCGCTCCCTTGAACCGTAGTTTTGCATTTTCTGCCATACCCTTCCCATTTCCTGTAATGGTCTTCCTTCTTCTCCAAATGGCTTTCCAAGACAGTCACATAACTTTCTCCTCCAGCTGTGTATGTATGTCTCTTCTCACTCAACGCAGATGAATAGGTAGATAGATAGACAGATAAGTTATGATAGATTGCTAAAATCATACAACCAAATAAAGTAGATGATTTAGATATTATAGTTTACTGACAGAAAGAAAAATAGTGTTTCACAAGATCTCTCACAATATTCAGACAACACGTTATTTCTTCATTGAGTGGGTCAGTCCGGTGGCAGTTGCCGGTTACCTAAGGGCCGTGGATCTCCTTCAAGAGAGATCTGGGGACAACGGATTGACTGATTGATTAATATTTGATATTCACAATATGCAGTGTACTCTCTTATATAGTTTCTTTCCTTCAGAAGATCTGTTTGTTTGATCAGTTTTATCTTTATTTGTTATTTAGTCTTATTCAATTTAATTTAATTGTAAGATTTTGTTTTATTTGTTTTTATTTTCTATTTTATTTTTCATCCGATCTGATTTGATTTGATTAATTTTATTTGATTTAATTTAACTAATCTTCGTCTTATTTAATTTTCTTTTATCCTACATTAATTATACTTAAATCCGTTTTATTTCATCCAATTGCATTTTATTTCAATTTTGCCAAGTTTCGTGTCCCCCAATGAAGATATCTCGTTAGTCTTATTTTCTGCCTCAAAATGGTCGACAGCGCGAGTGTTTCCCGAGACCCTCAGCGTCAATGGTGCTCTAGGCAGTCAGGATGTGGAATAATATTATCAAAATAAACCTTGTCATTGACGCTATTTTGTGTATGTGCGCAGTTGCAGATACGTTGATGAGAACTAATAGCTGGCGAACACAAGATGTATGTATGTAATGTATGTATGTATGTATACATGTATATATGTATATATGTATATATGTATGCATATATGCATGTATATATGTATACATGATATATTTTGCATCCGACCAAGATATGGACCAAAAGATCTCCTGTCGGCGTGCTCCACCTTTGTAATCCTTTGTAATGTATACATGTATACATGTACACATGTATATATATCTATGTACATATATATATATATATATATATATACAATATATATATATGTGTGTGTATATATGTATATATGTATATGTATATGTGTATATATATACATATATACATATATGTGTATATATATATATATACATATATATATAATATGCACATATATATACATATACATATATATACACATATACATATGTATATACACATATATATACATATATATATATATATATATATATATACATATATACATATATGTGTTTGTGATGATTAGACTTTGATCCTCTTTAAAGTGGTTGGAACTCCTTTGGGTTAATTATCAAAACAATCATCAATTTTGTTACAAAAATGAGTCTGTGAATAATATGATCATGTGTTGAAATGTAACACCCAAATCATGCCGAAACTCTAAAGATAATGAAGTTACCCTAAGCATAATAAGATTGTTTGGTGCTAGCCAGGATAAAATCACTAAGAATGATGAATTCGTCAAGGATTTTTTTCTTCTTCTTCTAAGGACTCCTGCTGACCAGCACGTTCGGAAAGAAACGTAACGTCACCTATCAGAATGTTGCGTATTGATGTTTTGAAATGGATTTTTTCTTTTCACGATATGAATGTGCCAGGTCTCCACTCTCTCCCACTGCCACATCCCCCCTCCCCGTCTCCCCCTCCCTTCTCCTTTCCCCTCCCTTCACCCTCTACCCATCCCCTCTCACCATCCTTATTCCCATTTCTTATAGATTTTCGGCCGAGAGGAAATCAAACTATATCGGACTTTCACCATTGAACGACTTTATTATGATTTAGCGAAGACTCATGCCCGCAAAGGTTTGATCAAACCAAAGAATAAATCTGAATTCTGTGCCAGGCCATGGATGATGTTTTTTCAGTCTACTATTAAACCGATAGAATATTCTATTTACGTTCCTTTGTATATTTTATTCTATGTAATTCATTCATTCAATATTTAACTCAAACGAATTTGAAGATCCTAATGTAAACTTCCGTAACTGACCAACGAGCATAACATTTCAAAATCATGTAAGTATAACTTTCATTATACAGAACTCGCTCATTACACTAATCTCCCTCACTCTCTCATCACTAATTTATCCCCATTTATTTCTCATTTTCTCATTCTTCGGTTGCAATTTTTTATTTTTCGAGTCTCCATATGTCAAATCAACTTTGCATCATATATCGAGACCCTGAATGACAAAATGAGAGATGTTAAACCTATATGAATATTAGACACATTGCTGGATTGTCCTTTGGGAAGTCCAGTCAACTTTGTATCATATATCGAGACCTTGAATGACAAAATGAGAGATGTTAAACCTATAAGAATATTAGACACATTGCTGGATTGTCCTTTGGAAAGTCTAGAATACTGTGCGCAAAGTCGTCTTCCGGCTTCTCAAATTACACAACATTTGACGAAATTCTTGTGTGTGTGACGGAGGCTTTAGTGTCGACATTCTATCATCTCATCCTCATGTTCAACATATTTTTTCATCCTCATGTTTAAGCTTTACACGACTTGGACAGTTTAATTTTACGTCTTTACTAATATAAAAATTGCTTTTAGAAGTAAAGATCTCTGTGTGACTTCGATTTCCTCCGTCCTCTGTTCTTCTTATCTATTTTGACCTCTATCTTCTCCTTTGGCTCTCACATGTTTCCAGAAAAAAAATTCACAAAAAATGCATCAATACAACAACAGTAATTCTAATATGTTTAGATGTTTACAATAGTAAAGCTTAAACTAAGAAAAAATTGTGATAAACGACCTCTACTATAAAGTCGTATGACCCTTTGAGCACGAGCCCAGACTTTAGTTGAATAAAACTGTCTGGATATTGTGTTAGCGTGGTATGATTGTATATCATACCATTATTATCGTACATTGTAATTGTGCGTTGCTTATTTGGGGAATTATATGTTTCCCTCTCTTTATAAAATTGTCATATGTTTTGTTTGTTGTTTTATTATTTATTGTAATTATGTGTAATCATTGTGTATATTTGTAATTATATTGGATATTACAAAAAGCGATGCACGTTTTTCGCGCTAGGTGGCAACACTGGCTTGGCGTCAGTTGAGAGCCAGCTCCCTTTGTATACACACGCATTAGTTGTCAGTGGTATCAGTGAATACAGTGTATTTTCCACCAATTGACTTTCATTTCTTGTAGCCACCTTGTACAATATTACTGAACAGAATATGTCAAGAGATGACTGGAATAGACTTTCCCCCCGGAACACAGGGCCTTGTCTCTCATATGAATACAATCGCCGGCCGCTGGCCAGAATGGAATCTATGTAGTTTAAAGAAATGAGCTAACCTTTGATGTACATAAGGCTGTAGTGTGTCTTACGTCTGAAGAAGTACAGTAATGTCTTCACTGAGCTCCCTACCGTGATAAAAGACTTCCTCATTTTTTCTTCATTTCTCTCTCTCTCTCTCTCTCTCTCTCTCTCTCTCTCTCTCTCTCTCTCTCTCTCTCTCTCTCTCTCTCTCTCTCTCTCTCTCTCTCTCTCTCTCTCTCTCTCTCTCTCTCTCTCTCTCTCTCTCGCTTCTCTCTCGCTTCTCTCTCTCTCTCGCTTCTCTCTCTCTCTCGCTTCTCTCTCTCTCGCTTCTCTCTCTCTCTCGCTTCTCTCTCTCTCGCTTCTCTCTCTCTCTCTCTCTCTCTCTCTCTCTCTCTCTCTCTCTCTCTCTCTCGCTTTTCTCTCTCTCTCTCTCGCTTCTCTCTCGCTTCTCTCTCTCTCTCGCTTCTCTCTCTCTCGCTTCTCTCTCTCTCGCTTCTCTCTCTCTCTCTCTCTCTCTCTCTCTCTCTCTCTCTCTCGCTCTCTCTCTCTCGCTCTGTCTCTGTCTCTGTCTCTGTCTCTGTGTCTGTGTCTGTGTCTGTGTCTGTGTCTGTGCCTGTGTCTGTCTCTGTCTCTGTCTCTCCCTCTGTCTCTCCCTCTCCTTCCCCCGCACAGAAATCTGTTTCACTCCAACTGCTCATGTACATTTCCTGTCCACCTGAATCATGTGTGAAGATATTCTGCGTTGAAAGCGAATATACAATATTCAGCGAATACAAAATACCATATGTCAACTAACAAATTGACAAGAATTCTAAATGCTCATACCTTTGTCCTTTGCTGAGTGTCTGGTTCAGTTCTTAAGGGTTTCCAGTGACCGCCACTTGCCCGCTTTCTCTTAAGTACCTAAGGCAGCTTTGACGATTTCTGGCACCGCAAAGCACCTCATGGCGTAGAGCTCGTCTCACTCTATGTAATATAGACTCGACGTAATACATTATCAGAGAAATCCGTCTTATGCAGGACTTGAGGTAAAGGAACATCAGAGACGAGAGAGAGAGAGAGAGAGAGAGAGAGAGAGAGAGAGAGAGAGAGAGAGAGAGAGAGAGGAGGGGGAGAAAACGAGTGAGAGAATCAAAAGTGAGAGAAAACGAGTAAAAGAGAGTAAGTGAGTGAGTGAGAGAGCGAGTGAGAGAGAAAGCTAGTGAGAAAGCGAGTGAGAGAGAAAGCGAGTGACAAAGAGAGAAAGCGAGTGAGGGCGAAAGCGAACGAGAGAGAAGGCGAGCGACAGAGAAAACGAGAGAGAATGAGAGAGAGAAAACGAGCGAGAGTGAGAGAGAGAGGGAGACAGACAGCTACTGAAAGAAAACGAGAGAGAAAGCTAATGAGAGAGTGAGAGAAAGCGAGTAAGAGAGGGAGAAAAAACGAATGAGAAAGGGAGAAAAAGCGAGTGAGAAAAAGCGAGTGAGAGAGGGAGAGAAAGTGAGTGAGAGAGGGAAAGAAAGCGAGTGAGAGAGGGAGAGAAAGCGAGTGAGACAGGAAGAGAAAGCGAGTGAGAGAGGGATAGAAAGCGAGTGAGAGGAAGAGAGAGCGAGTTAGAGAGGAAGAGAAAGTGAGTGAGAGGGAGAGAAAGCGAGTGAGAGTGAAAGTGAGAGAGGGAGAGAAAGCGAGTGAGAGAGGGAGAGAAAGCGAGTGAGAGAGGGAGAGAAAGCGAGTGAGAGAGGGAGAGAAAGCGAGTGATAGAGGGAGAGAAAGTGAGTGAGAGAGGGAGAGAAAGCGAGTGAGATAGTGAGAGAAAGCGAGTGAGAGAGAGAAAGCGAGTGAGAGAGGGATTGAAAGCGAGTGAGAGAGGGAGAGAAAGCGAGTGAGAGAGGGAGAGAAAGCGAGTGAGAGAGTGAGAGAGAGCGAGTGAGAGAGGGAGAGAAAGCGAGTGAGAGAGGGAGAGAAAGCGAGTGAGAGAGGGAGAGAAAGCGAGTGAGAGAGGGAGAGAAAGCGAGTGAGAGAGGAAGAGAAAGCGAGTGAGAGAGGGAGAGAAAGCGAGTGAGAGAGGAAGAGAAAGCGAGTAAGAGAGGGAGAGAAAGCGAGTGAGAGAGGGATAAAAAGCGAGTGAGAGAGGGAGAGAAAGCGAGTGAGAGAGTGAGAGAAAGCGAGTGAGAGAGGGAGAGAAAGCGAGTGAGTGGGAGAGAAAGCGAGTGAGAGTGGGAGAGAAAGCGAGTGAGAGTGGGAGACAAAGCGAGTGAGAGTGGGAGACAAAGCGAGTGAGAGTGGGAGAGAAAGCGAGTGAGAGAGGGAGAGAAAGCGAGTGAGAGAGGGAGAGAAAGCGAGTGAGAGAGGGAGAGAAAGCGAGTGAGAGAGGGAGAGAAAGCGAGTGAGAGAGGGAGAGAAAGCGAGTGAGAGAGGGAGAGAAAGCGGGTGAGAGAGAGAGAGAGAGCGGGTGAGAGAGGGAGAGAGAGCGGGTGAGAGAATGCGAGAGAGAGGAAGCGAGTGAAAGAGGGAGAGAAAGCGAGTGAGAGGATCTGGAAATTAAACACCAAAAGTCAAAATTTATATTTTTATCATTAAATTTATTTATCTATTATTGTTAAATTCTTGAAAAAGTGATTGGCAGATACGACCAAGGAAACCACAATGAACTTAATGAAAGCGACCAAAACAATAAAAATGGGGAGAGGGTTGGCAACTTTGAAAGATGGAAATTGCTTTAATTGAGAGAATAAAGATTAACTTTGTGGAAATCCTAAGAATGGCGCAGGGAAGAAATCGTTATATCCGCCCCCCCCCAAAAAAAAAAAAAATTGCTAAGCTTACGAGGCTTGTCGTGTCTCGAACTGGACTTAGTAGGTCAGGTCGTTAAGTTCCATACTGTGAACTAGGGATGTGACCGGCAGAGCGTGTGAATCTAATATGTAAAAGGAGATGCAACTGCTATCTAGTTCATGGTTCGGCGTTCGCATCTAAAATCTCTCACAAGAATCAATAATACATATTACATTGAGTTACACTAAGAAATCACAAGGTCTACAGAAGACGTTTCGGTTCATAAGGAGGTTGCACAAAAAAAAAAAAAAGGAGATGCAACTGCTATCTATTACATGGTTCGGAGTTCGCATCTAAAATCTCTCACAAGAATTAATAATACATATTACATTGAGTTACACTAAGAAATCACAAGGTCTACAGAAGACGTTTCGGTTCATAAGGAGGTTGCACAAAAAAAAAAAAAAAAAAAATCGAACCGTATTATTCAACTGCCTTGTCTGGAATCTTATTCCAGCCGAGGTTGTCAATATTGTTTTTATTTCGTATATTAAGTCTACGTCTTGACAGCTTGAGTCCATTATTACTCGTCCTTCTAGTGCTTAGTGGCAGCTCTGTCCTTCATGAGTCTGAGTTTTCTTAACATAACAAAAAGTACAAATGAACTAACGAAACTATTCAAGGACTGAGGGAAACTTGATTTGGAGATGTAGCTGCACCAACACAATGCGGTGTGAGTAGGAGCACGTGGTCGCTTGCTCACCGCAAACACGGATTACACGTTTCGGCGAACACGGTTATGTTATTTCAGAGGGGGCGAGGAGCTCACGCCAGGAGGCGCATAACTGCAACCTTTCCATTTGCCTTACTATTATTCCCTTGGACTATTTGGGCAGGTTACAGTCTCTGCTGGGAAATGGGAGGATTGCGAGATTCGAACCCACGAGAGCATTGAATATAGTCTTGTGTAGTTTAATCAACCGATTAAGCACACGAACATGAATAAAATTGCTTAGCGGTAGCCATAATACAAGAAGAAGTGCCAGCAGGCATGGAAGGGGTGAATCAAACATCAGAAAAAATGATCGGTTGGGTAAGTCTCTGTTTACCAAAGTAAGTAAAACAATAGATGTAATAACTATGCGAGAACTACGATACATTTGTCTTGTAATTATGAGTATACCAAGGCAACAGTCCTTCCGCATTGCTATAAAGAATATTTTTACATAAAAGCAAAAAATAATAGTGAGACATTTTGATCTGTCCTAGTCTCTAATTAGAAATGATAATTCAGAATTTAATTGTCCCATTTCACGCAGCGTTAGATATGCAAGACACTTAATTTCAGTCATAAAAATGTAGGTATTACTAGTTAAAAAAATAACTTAACGTAAAGATTATCGTATATTGCAAAGGGTTAAATACCTTAGCATACATTGTGATCATAACCAATTATACTCCGTTTCTTTAATCCAGTCTTGTAATTGTTGCAAGATAAACATGAAAGAGGAAATGAATGGGCTTGGTTGATTATAAAATTAGTTGAAAATTGAATACATCACTTGTAGATGAGGATGAAGGGGAGGGGAAGTGGAGGGTCGTTGCGTCGATAATTACGTAGAATTTGTGGTAAAAATAGACTTTATGTGCGTCTGGAAAGAAACTGAAGGATTTATGGTATCTTTGACTCCCTTGATTCGGAAGGGTGCTAAGGAGGTGCATGAAATAGATTGGAGATAGGAAGAATGTGTGAACTAACACTCACTCACACACACACACACACACACACACACACACACACACACACACACACACACACACACACACACACACACACACACACACACACACACACATACATATGTAAGAGGCTAGTAGATAAGTGGGTAGAAAGAGGGGTAGACGAGTGTTATATTTTTATGAGTTATGTATTAGTGAGAGAGGCAGAGGGGAAAACACACAAATAGAACAAGATTTTATTCTTTAACTAGTTTTGCACTATGGTGCTTCTTCAGAAAGAATGTTACACTACAGAAAATACTGGCAATAAATACAGAAAATGTGTGGGAAATGAACTAGGATAGGCCTGAGTTCAAGGAGGGTCTAATTCATGTGTGTTGGTCGTACTGACACTCCGTGAGATGCTTCTGGTGATCAATTGTCCGTTTTTCTTCCATTCTTTTGCTGCGTGCCGTATTTATTGCAAGTATTTTCTGTAGTGTAACATTCTCTCTGAAGAGGCACCATAGTGCGAAACTAGTTAAAGAATAAACTCTCGTTCTACTTGTGCGTTTTCCCCTCTGCCTCTCACAACCTGTCAAGATGTCGTCACATTCGTCCACAGTTATATATTAACTAACACAATACCCAAAGGCGAGAAGGCGAGCAGTTGCATAAGTTCGCTCAAAGAGTTACTTTTATAAACAATGGACGGGGGGCTGTATCCATTCAGAACGTGTACTATCTTTTGTTGACTCGTAAACTAAATGAGATATGCAGAGATTCGTGATTGCTTAAAAGTAAACAATATTGCATATAGACTTATAACAACGAATCTGATTGGAGAAAGAGTGGAGGAGGAGAAAATACAATTGGTTCACGATAGTAAGATCACGCCCTATGGAGAGGATCTTAAATATAAAGTCAAAGATCATTGGACTAAAGAAATCACTACGTCACTGCAAAGCTCACATAGAACCTTGCTTCCGTTTTCCCTGTGGA
>NC_134811.1:23257957-23260457 GCF_046742065.1 Oratosquilla oratoria | reverse complement strand
ACAAAACCTTCAATCCTTCAATCCCGCGCAACGAATAGGTTAATTATTTATCTACTTATTAATTTGTTTATTTATTTATTTATCTATTTATTTATTTTGAGCCGGAGGGTACAATAGCTCTCATTCTCATGTTTCACTTAAGGTAGGACTTTACGATCAGCATTACATTCAAAGTCTATCTCATAATCAATAACAAGAGAAGACTTCCATGTTCACACTTTTACTGCCAGATCGATGATCAGATCTAGTCACGTGATGCAGTTATCCACTACTAGAAAATCAGTATACACAGTGAATAAGTAATGAATTTAGCATTTTCTATATTCTTCTGTGTATGAATATTAGCTTTTCACCCTGTATCCTCTCTACGAATTTAGGTAATTTGAGACCTTGTGCACTTGTGGATACCATCCCGAGCTCATGAACAGTTGGTCTTGAGTTCGAGACCGGGACCCACTGCGGTTCCCGACAGTCCTGGCCAGGCGGGGAGGTGACCCAAAGTCGGCAAAAAAAAAAAAAAAAAAAAAAAAAAACAGCGGCTAAAAGCCGTAACTGATAGGGCTTTGCCCTACCGGAAATTTCTCACTTCCCCACTGTGTGGGAGTGGGATGGTGAGCTACCGATGTTTCGCGTTGATCTGTTAGCGGGATTCGATTCAAACTACTAATCCATCGGGGTTCTCGCCTTTAGAAGCAGGCATTTTAGTCTGCTCAGACCCAGGGCTTCGTCCTCCTGTATATAATTCACAGAAACGAGGTGAAATCATGAAGGATACCTTGACGACCCAAAAAAAAAAAAAAAAAAAAAAAAAAAAAAAAAAAAAAAAAAAAAAAAAAAAACATGGAGGACATAATGCACACTCATCGTCCAGACACCCCTTCGTGCTCAGTCCACACACGCTTCGTGTAACTGTCAAAGAAGCTTAAAAGATATGACACGTGTGATCATATCTGAATTCTAATTGCCTTTCTGATATTAGTTTATATATTTTTGAGTTGGTCCGGTTCTTCCCCATAAATCTCTCAGATGTCTTTCCAATAATTTGTGTGGGTGATGGCAATCTATAGATTGATGCTTTTGTTTACAATAGCTTTCTTTAGAGATTGTATTCCGGCTAACGCCAAAGGGATTTTGTTCAGTTTGGGAAAGAGCCTTGAAGGAGTAACAGTATCTTTACTATTTCTCATTTTATTTTTTAATATTTGTCCCTTTACGTACTTAATTGAGAACTTCTATTACTTTACTGTGGTGGTAACGAGTGACAAGGAAAAAAAAATACAGAAAAAAAAAAAATACAGAAAAAAAAATACAGAAAAAAAAAAAAAAAATTTGGTCCATGACAAAATCTTTGATGTATCACTTCAGGGATTTCTTTTTTCTCGTTTTTGTCTTACTTTCTTTTTGAGTTTCGTTGTTCCAATTCACTTTTTTATATGAGATCTGGATGGAATCTATTACTTTCAAATCTCCATTCTTGTGGGTTCTCGTTGGTACTCTTAATAAGTACATTTTCTCTTATTTTTGAGAACTCTTGTGTAACCAAATATTATCTTTACTTCTGTTTCACTTTTCTTTGAACTTCCTTTTAAAAGTATGTCTTGCTTTTCATATGTATTGATCTAATTTTCGTGTTTAGTACAGAGAAGAGACTAACCTTTATCACGTTTTTCTAAAACGTTTCATGTGTAATTTTGGATTTTTCATCCTACATACTTACGTATTTCAACAAAAAACCCACTGTGTTGGATAAGAAGAAATTAAATAAATAGATTCCATATATTTCGATCACGGACTGTGATCCTCTTCAGTGGAATACAGCTGTAAATAGACAAAGTAATGTCGTACCACATTAGTAAATTTCAACAAAAAACCCACTGTGTTGGATAAGAAGAAATGAAATAAATAGATTCCATATATTTCGATCACGGACTGTGATCCTCTTCAGTGGAATACAGCTGTATTCCACTGAAGAGGATCACAGTCCGTGATCGAAATATATGGAATCTATTTATTTCATTTCTTCTTATCCAACACAGTGGGTTTTTGTTGAAATTTACTAATGTGTTACGACATTACTTTGTAGTTATACTTACGTATATTTCAGGTTTTCCTGTCAATCGGGTGAAAGTATTCGTAGTTTACTTCCATATGGTCCAAGATGTTCATTCTTTTACTATTCAACATTTCTAGTCTCATGACTCATCTTGTTTTAAAAGCAAATCTATTTTTTCAGCCTATTTTCTATCGTAATATTTCAGTGAAATCACACTCTTACCGTAGAAAAAAAAATCGTAAATTGTGCTTGTCACTCCATTTACTTGCATTAGCGCCAGGAATAAAGCTAACAGAGCATTAGGTTTCATTGCTAGGACAGTAACGAATAGAGGTGCAGAGGTAATTATTAAACTCTATCTAGCGATAGTTAGACCCATCCTTGACTATGCGGTACAGTTTTGGTCTCCGTCCTACAGAATGGACATCAATTCACTAGAATCAGTAC
>NC_134811.1:23242957-23252957 GCF_046742065.1 Oratosquilla oratoria | reverse complement strand
TCCTTTCTACTCACAGATTTTTTTTATTGTTATGGCGAATCCAAATATAAAGAAATTAGAATAAAGCATTATATACTAAAAGTCTGAATCAGGTATGAGAAATAGAAAGTAAGGGTAGAATGGAGGGCGCTGACATCTATACACAAGTTGGATAATACGAACAAGAACAGCGTATATGTAATTCTAAGTGAGGAAGAAGAAAGTGGAGCAGTTTCAGTTACTGAAGAATTGTTTATTCTATTTTACTTTCGTAAATCTCTTGTCTTTATTTAAATAGCAAATTCACATCATCCAGCCATAACTGGGTCTGTTGTAGGTTACTGATTTTGACTCGTTTTAGTTTACTCCTGATCAATATATTTTGAATTTGCACAAATCCTTCCCA
Source organism: Oratosquilla oratoria (assembly GCF_046742065.1). Taxonomy (NCBI): domain Eukaryota; kingdom Metazoa; phylum Arthropoda; class Malacostraca; order Stomatopoda; family Squillidae; genus Oratosquilla; species Oratosquilla oratoria. The sequence goes on along the minus strand of NC_134811.1, from coordinate 23,252,572 downwards.
TCAGAATGATATTTAGTAAGTCCTATTTACATCAAACTTAATCATATATTCATTATCTAAGGACTCCATATTCGTAACACAAACATTATTGATTGCGATCTAATCATATTCAAGGTGGCATACTTGCAAGACTTGCTTATCATAGACAACTTCCAGCTAACCTTATTCTTATTCAAGAGTTTCCTAAGGCAATTCAAAAGACATTTCGTGGTAATATTTGAACGAGGTTCTAACAGATTTCATAGAAAATGCATCTCATTCCAAGATGAAATCACAAGGAACAAGAAGCTTGAAACAGAGTTTGAATTTGATATCATTGAGACGTTTACTGGGGCGAATTTGATGTTGAAGTACATCAAATGAACGAAAAACATTATTGGGCCGGTTACAAAGCTTTCAGAGACAAAAGGAACGAGAGATGAGGTTCATGAAGAATTTCGTCGTTTCTTCTTGGAATCTCACTACAAACAGCATCCAAAACGCAAAAGATTACAAGGAACCAATCTACTCTTGAAAAAAGGACAAATCTATTGGTGATACTGAAATGATTGATGAAAATATGCACGTAGGTGAGCGTATCGAGCGCACCGAAGGCAGAGTCCCCGCGAGGCAGGCTGCTGCGAAGCCCTAAACTCGTAGCCAAAGAATAAGATCTCTAAGGAGCATCAGCTATCTCCTACATCACTGGTTCTGAACCTATGGTTCAGTGACCCCACGTGGGCCACCGTGGTTCATAAATAGAGCCACAAATCGAAAGCTAGTGATAGTATATGCACTAGGGTTCAATTTACTAGTGACAGGATTTCTAAGAGGCTAAAGAACAGCAATTCATAAGAACGGGGTACGAGTACCTGAAGAAAGAGGTTGAGAACCTCTGTCCTACATAGTGACTGACGCATACATATGTCACTGTGAATAAGGACAAGCATTTAGAGTTGGCAGAGACGGGGACGTTGCCGGAACAAAGAGGGCAAGTCGCGTCAATCCATTCCTTATGAGCCATCGCATCCCGTCTTTGCTTGATCCATTAGTCTTCATCACAGCGCGATGAAGCATCATCGGGGTCTACTTGTTTCTCTTGTCTCGCCTTGCGCTCTTGATGCAGAGCACTGATTTCTGAAAACAGTGTCAAGCTCCAACCAGAACTTCATAACTACAAAATGGTGAATCAAATCGCATGGCGACATCTGGGTTAAAAGGGTAAAGTGTTAGCCAACACAAAAGGCAACTGACACACACACACACACTCACACACACACACACACACACACACACACACACACACACACACACACACACACACACACACACACACACACACACACACACACACACACACAAAATAGTAAAAACAGATTACAGTCTTACACACATACATAACACACAATTGACGATCTTGAACGGGAAACCTTGGCTTATGTAAGATTGTAAGACTAACCTATTTTTACTTTTCTGAACATGCCAATTAAAAATGAAAGACAGTCCGAAGTATATATATACACATTCACTCAAAGTTGCGAATGGGTTACGTTCCGAACGGCCGTTCGCAACTCGAAATGTTCGTAAGTCTTTCTTCAACATCATTTTAAAGGTACTCAAGTATACATGCATAAGTATGATATAAAGTCTATATATTTTTTACACCCTAAACTATATTACTTATGATACATAACACAGAAATGAATTGTAATACTAATTCTTTGTTGTTGGATTTTTAGTTATCTTTGAAACTGGTAAAGTAGGCTTTAGGCTTTGTTTGTATATCTAAAAGTTTGTAAGACGAATGTTCGTAGGTAGAGGAACATTTGTACGCACGCACACACACACACACACACACACACACACACACACACACACACACACACACACACACACACACACACACACACACACACACACACACACACACACACACACACACACACACACTCACACACTCACACACACACACACACACACACACACACACACACACACACACACACACACCATACACACACACACACTATATATATATATATATGTGTGTGTGTGTGTGTGTGTATACATATATACATATATATGTGTGTGTATATATATATATTATATATATTATATATATGTATATATATAATTAATATATATATATACATATATGTGCGTGTATATATATATATACACGCAACCGAGGCCATTAAAAAGAAACTGAACAACCTCATCTCAAGTATCCACGCAAAAGCCGGAAGCCAAAGATTCCCGAAGCTCACTGGCGAGTACACACCAGGATATGCCTTTGGCAACATCAAGACACACAAAGAAGGCAATCCCATAAGACCCATCATTTCACAAATACCTACCGCCACATATCCCATAGCAAAGAAACTAAACGAGCTACTCACTCCTTACGTCCCAAGCACATACACACTTACTTCAGCCTCTGATTTCCTGGAAATCTTAAGGGATGCTCCTCCAGTAGAAAATGCCTCCATCGCATCGCTGGATGTGGAAAGTCTCTTTACCCACGTCCCAATAAATAAGACCATCGATTTCATCTTAAAACGAGTGTACCACAGCAATGGCACAAAGCCTCTTGACATCCCAGAAAACACCTTGAAAAAACTACTCGAAATTTGTACAAAAGAGGCCCCCTTCACCTCTCCCAGTGGACAGCTTTACAAGCAGATCGACGGTGTAGCAATGGGAAGCCCTCTCGGTGTCTTATTTGCCAACTTTTATATGGGTACCATTGAAACTGAGGTCCTCGCAACAGCTCGACCCTCATTATACTGTAGATACGTGGATGATATCTTCGTACAATTAAAAGATATCGATGAACTACAAGACCTGAGGAATCGATTCATCGCAGCCTCAGACCTCAATTTTACTTACGAGGAAGAAAATAATGGATGCCTCCCCTTCCTTGATGTCCTCGTCACCGCTCGAAATACAGGCTTCGTAACTACAGTATACACCAAACCGACAAGCACTGGACTCTGCTTAAACGGAAATAGCGAGTGCCCGAAGCGCTACCTACAATCCACCATCGGCGCTTACGTTAGAAGGGCCCTCTCGCATTGCTCCACTTGGACACAAACCCACCAAGAACTGGAGAGAATCACACAAGTACTTATCAACAATGGATACGCAAACTCAGATGTATCACAAGCAATACAAACACATTTAAACAAATGGTACACCGACGAAGACAGAAACACCACAAGCGAAAAGAAACCTATAAAAATCTACTACAAAAGCCATATGTCCACAGAACACAAAGCAGACGAGAAGATCATAAAGGACATTATTCACAAGAATGTACTACCCACCGACCCAGCAAAACACATCCAGATCATCATATATTACAAGACAAAGAAGACATCCCAACTAATGATACGTAATCGCCCCAACACAACGAAAACAGAGTTACAAGAAGACCATGTTGTATACCAATATAGCTGCAATAGTGAGGAGTGTGGACCTCATTCTTACATTGGTATGACAACCACTAAGCTTACAAGACGCCTGACATGCCATTTGAGTAACGGATCCATAAAGTCCCACCATACTACCAAACTCAACAGACCACTAACAAGAAAAGATCTGGACCACAACACAACAATCATTGACAGAGAAAGAGATCCACGAAGGTTGCTACTCCTTGAAGCACTCTACATTCAAGCAAAGCAGCCATCAATCAACATCCAGGTGGAAGACCTACGGGTCTTGCCATCTAGCAAAAGACTAAGTGCTAAGCGACCAACGAACCCCATCGCTTCGCCCACTGGGAGAGACCACCCCCCCCGCGAGTGAAAACAACGCACGCTCATTGGCTACCATCCACCAATGAGCATCCAACTTTTCCTCGACACAGTGTCCATGATCCGTACATCCCATATATAACCTACACAGAAAACTTGACACATCATATCGCCCTGGAAGATGGAACAAGAGAGTTCCGAAACGTCGGCCAATATAAGAGATCTCCTAAACAGACTTACAGAAAATGATAAGTCAACTATTCGTCGTATAGAGACTATACGCAAGAAGATAATCAAAAATGAATCTTCAATAGCATTTAACCTCGTCTGCCTGCAAGAAAATATCCTACCTGGCTACACAAAAATAAAACTTCACGACGAGAAAACCAGAAATGAAAAGTTCACTCACAAGTTCCGGAGAGAACTAGTTGAGCGTCAAATAGAAGAGAAAAGGGAGATAATACACTCTCAGCTAGAGGAAGTGAGAAATCTAGAGAAGAAATGGAACGAAACAAAAGCTCCAACTGACCTTAAAAAAGAGATTAACATCAAACTACAAGCAATCTACGATCAACACCGCAAAGGAGTGGAAAGCGGTATGGTGAAAAAACTAACCAAGCTATATGGGGGTAACATAAAACTTCCCCGGCCTCCAGCGGGCTATGTGAATCTCACCAACTACGTCCCCACAAAAGATCAAGAAGAACTGTTAAATATGGGACTCAACTGCCACTTCCTCTCGAAGCCACAACCACACCGAAAGCGACTTGAGATAGAAGTCCTCCTCGATGATATTCAACAACTTGAACAGACTGGACAAGTTAGCACTAACCCAGATCTTCAACCATCCCTTCTTGCTGAAGCTGGAAAAACCCGAGGAACTTACCATAGTAAGCTGATTAATAAATACCATCACATCGCCGCAAAGCAACTACGCGAGAACCCAGACATTACCATCAGACGGGCTGATAAGACCGCCGCCTATGTTATCATCAGCAAAGAAGAGTATATCCAAAAGATGAACACCATATTCAATGACACCACCAAATTCATGAAGATAACACGCAACCCAACCGAGGCCATTAAAAAGAAACTGGACAGCCTCATCTCAAGTATCCACGCAAAAGCCGGAAGCCAAAGATTCCCGAAGCTCACTGGCGAGTACACACCAGGATATGCCTTTGGCAACATCAAGACACACAAAGAAGGCAATCCCATAAGACCCATCATTTCACAAATACCTACCGCCACATATCCCATAGCAAAGAAACTAAATGAGCTTCTCACTCCTTACGTCCCAAGCACATACACACTTACTTCAGCCTCTGATTTCCTGGAAATCTTAAGGGATGCTCCTCCAGTAGAAAATGCCTCCATCGCATCGCTGGATGTGGAAAGTCTCTTTACCCACGTCCCAATGAATAAGACCATCGATTTCATCTTAAAACGAGTGTACCACAGCAATGGCACAAAGCCTCTTGACATCCCAGAAAACACCTTGAAAAAACTACTCGAAATTTGTACAAAAGAGGCCCCCTTCACCTCTCCCAGTGGACAGCTTTACAAGCAGATCGACGGTGTAGCAATGGGAAGCCCTCTCGGTGTCTTATTTGCCAACTTTTATATGGGTACCATTGAAACCGAGGTCCTCGCAACAGCTCGACCCTCATTATACTGTAGATACGTGGATGATATCTTCGTACAATTAAAAGATATCGATGAACTACAAGACCTGAGGAATCGATTCATCGCAGCCTCAGACCTCAATTTTACTTACGAGGAAGAAAATAATGGATGCCTCCCCTTCCTTGATGTCCTCGTCACCGCTCGAAATACAGGCTTCGTAACTACAGTATACACCAAACCGACAAGCACTGGACTCTGCTTAAACGGAAATAGCGAGTGCCCGAAGCGCTACCTACAATCCACCATCGGCGCTTACGTTAGAAGGGCCCTCTCGCATTGCTCCACTTGGACACAAACCCACCAAGAACTGGAGAGAATCACACAAGTACTTATCAACAATGGATACGCAAACTCAGATGTATCACAAGCAATACAAACACATTTAAACAAATGGTACACCGACGAAGACAGAAACACCACAAGCGAAAAGAAACCTATAAAAATCTACTACAAAAGCCATATGTCCACAGAACACAAAGCAGACGAGAAGATCATAAAGGACATTATTCACAAGAATGTACTACCCACCGACCCAGCAAAACACATCCAGATCATCATATATTACAAGACAAAGAAGACATCCCAACTAATGATACGTAATCGCCCCAACACAACGAAAACAGAGTTACAAGAAGACCATGTTGTATACCAATATAGCTGCAATAGTGAGGAGTGTGGACCTCATTCTTACATTGGTATGACAACCACTAAGCTTACAAGACGCCTGACATGCCATTTGAGTAACGGATCCATAAAGTCCCACCATACTACCAAACTCAACAGACCACTAACAAGAAAAGATCTGGACCACAACACAACAATCATTGACAGAGAAAGAGATCCACGAAGGTTGCTACTCCTTGAAGCACTCTACATTCAAGCAAAGCAGCCATCAATCAACATCCGGGTGGAAGACCTACGGGTCTTGCCATCTAGCAAAAGACTAAGTGCTAAGCGACCAACGAACCCCATCGCTTCGCCCACTGGGAGAGACCACCCCCCCCGCGAGTGAAAACAACGCACGCTCATTGGCTACCATCCACCAATGAGCATCCAACTTTTCCTCGACACAGTGTCCATGATCCGTACATCCCATATATAACCTACACAGAAAACTTGACACATCATATCGCCCTGGAAGATGGAACAAGAGAGTTCCGAAACGTCGGCCAATATAAGAGATCTCCTAAACAGACTTACAGAAAATGATAAGTCAACTATTCGTCGTATAGAGACTATACGCAAGAAGATAATCAAAAATGAATCTTCAATAGCATTTAACCTCGTCTGCCTGCAAGAAAATATCCTACCTGGCTACACAAAAATAAAACTTCACGACGAGAAATCCAGAAATGAAAAGTTCACTCACAAGTTCCGGAGAGAACTAGTTGAGCGTCAAATAGAAGAGAAAAGGGAGATAATACACTCTCAGCTAGAGGAAGTGAGAAATCTAGAGAAGAAATGGAACGAAACAAAAGCTCCAACTGACCTTAAAAAAGAGATTAACATCAAACTACAAGCAATCTACGATCAACACCGCAAAGGAGTGGAAAGCGGTATGGTGAAAAAACTAACCAAGCTATATGGGGGTAACATAAAACTTCCCCGGCCTCCAGCGGGCTATGTGAATCTCACCAACTACGTCCCCACAAAAGATCAAGAAGAACTGTTAAATATGGGACTCAACTGCCACTTCCTCTCGAAGCCACAACCACACCGAAAGCGACTTGAGATAGAAGTCCTCCTCGATGATATTCAACAACTTGAACAGACTGGACAAGTTAGCACTAACCCAGATCTTCAACCATCCCTTCTTGCTGAAGCTGGAAAAACCCGAGGAACTTACCATAGTAAGCTGATTAATAAATACCATCACATCGCCGCAAAGCAACTACGCGAGAACCCAGACATTACCATCAGACGGGCTGATAAGACCGCCGCCTATGTTATCATCAGCAAAGAAGAGTATATCCAAAAGATGAACACCATATTCAATGACACCACCAAATTCATGAAGATAACACGCAACCCAACCGAGGCCATTAAAAAGAAACTGGACAACCTCATCTCAAGTATCCACGCAAAAGCCGGAAGCCAAAGATTCCCGAAGCTCACTGGCGAGTACACACCAGGATATGCCTTTGGCAACATCAAGACACACAAAGAAGGCAATCCCATAAGACCCATCATTTCACAAATACCTACCGCCACATATCCCATAGCAAAGAAACTAAATGAGCTTCTCACTCCTTACGTCCCAAGCACATACACACTTACTTCAGCCTCTGATTTCCTGGAAATCTTAAGGGATGCTCCTCCAGTAGAAAATGCCTCCATCGCATCGCTGGATGTGGAAAGTCTCTTTACCCACGTCCCAATAAATAAGACCATCGATTTCATCTTAAAACGAGTGTACCACAGCAATGGCACAAAGCCTCTTGACATCCCAGAAAACACCTTGAAAAAAATTACTCGAAATTTGTACAAAAGAGGCCCCCTTCACCTCTCCCAGTGGACAGCTTTACAAGCAGATCGACGGTGTAGCAATGGGAAGCCCTCTCGGTGTCTTATTTGCCAACTTTTATATGGGTACCATTGAAACCGAGGTCCTCGCAACAGCTCGACCCTCATTATACTGTAGATACGTGGATGATATCTTCGTACAATTAAAAGATATCGATGAACTACAAGACCTGAGGAATCGATTCATCGCAGCCTCAGACCTCAATTTTACTTACGAGGAAGAAAATAATGGATGCCTCCCCTTCCTTGATGTCCTCGTCACCGCTCGAAATACAGGCTTCGTAACTACAGTATACACCAAACCGACAAGCACTGGACTCTGCTTAAACGGAAATAGCGAGTGCCCGAAGCGCTACCTACAATCCACCATCGGCGCTTACGTTAGAAGGGCCCTCTCGCATTGCTCCACTTGGACACAAACCCACCAAGAACTGGAGAGAATCACACAAGTACTTATCAACAATGGATACGCAAACTCAGATGTATCACAAGCAATACAAACACATTTAAACAAATGGTACACCGACGAAGACAGAAACACCACAAGCGAAAAGAAACCTATAAAAATCTACTACAAAAGCCATATGTCCACAGAACACAAAGCAGACGAGAAGATCATAAAGGACATTATTCACAAGAATGTACTACCCACCGACCCAGCAAAACACATCCAGATCATCATATATTACAAGACAAAGAAGACATCCCAACTAATGATACGTAATCGCCCCAACACAACGAAAACAGAGTTACAAGAAGACCATGTTGTATACCAATATAGCTGCAATAGTGAGGAGTGTGGACCTCATTCTTACATTGGTATGACAACCACTAAGCTTACAAGACGCCTGACATGCCATTTGAGTAACGGATCCATAAAGTCCCACCATACTACCAAACTCAACAGACCACTAACAAGAAAAGATCTGGACCACAACACAACAATCATTGACAGAGAAAGAGATCCACGAAGGTTGCTACTCCTTGAAGCACTCTACATTCAAGCAAAGCAGCCATCAATCAACATCCAGGTGGAAGACCTACGGGTCTTGCCATCTAGCAAAAGACTAAGTGCTAAGCGACCAACGAACCCCATCGCTTCGCCCACTGGGAGAGACCACCCCCCCCGCGAGTGAAAACAACGCACGCTCATTGGCTACCATCCACCAATGAGCATCCAACTTTTCCTCGACACAGTGTCCATGATCCGTACATCCCATATATAACCTACACAGAAAACTTGACACATCATATCGCCCTGGAAGATGGAACAAGAGAGTTCCGAAACGTCGGCCAATATAAGAGATCTCCTAAACAGACTTACAGAAAATGATAAGTCAACTATTCGTCGTATAGAGACTATACGCAAGAAGATAATCAAAAATGAATCTTCAATAGCATTTAACCTCGTCTGCCTGCAAGAAAATATATATATATATATATATATATATGTGTGTGTGTGTGTGTATTCACGTGGGCTTTGGATCAAGTGTTGAACTCGTGATCGACAGCTATTTTCCCTCCTGGAAGAGAGCTCAGAGCTCGTAGGTCCGATCTATGGGTAATGTTATGACCTTGCACACACACACACCCCCAACTCCCCGCCCACGAGAGTTGGAGTAACACCCCTCAGCGCTGCGATACTGATATTATTTCAACCCCGGGCGAG
>NC_134811.1:23230457-23232957 GCF_046742065.1 Oratosquilla oratoria | reverse complement strand
CGCTTTTTGGGAAACTATTAAGATATCATCTAGAAATACACTAGCAGTGTTTCGTAACAACCCATCTACCAATGTATTCATTAATCTTATAGAAGGCTGCATGCACAGCAACCATAAACGAGCGTCCCGCAAAGCAGACGGCGATATTAGTCCAAAAGAAGGCCGAACGTCTTCTTTTAAGTAAAAAGTCACTGGTCCAAAGTGAGAGAGCACAATTACTTCTCCTAAATAAGCAATTTCTGTAGCCGAAAAGATTGTTTTTAAGCTGCCACCAAATGTACCGGGTGTGGCTATTTTAAAGGAAAGTCGAAGTTGTTAGGCGGTATACTATAATCACTGACGTGTGTATACAAGGAGTACAAGCTCGGAACTGCCGCCGCCAAGCTTAGGCGGGAACTCTCGAATGAGCGAGTATAACATTTGGTTCTTATTACATATTCATAAAATACTAATAATATATGCAATTATAATAATGTACAATTTCATAATATTTATAAACAGGGAAAATATGTATTTCCCAATCTAATAACACGCATGTACAATAGACAATGATAAGTGTACAATGCTATATGTACGTATGTATAATATACAACATAGGAGGCGAATGAGAGGAGCAGCAACATACAAATACAATGTACGATAATATACAACATAGCATGCTAACACAACATAACCCAAATGGCATTCATCTGAAAGCACCCCGTTGTAGAAAATGTTCTATAATCCATTGAATCTTTATGCAACTTGATTTGCCAGAATGTAGATTTGATGTTGTGCTAAAATACCTATTCTCGGTTCCCAAACTACAAAAGATATTTGTTATTACCGGTAACTGTAATCTATCAGGTATTGTCTGTTTATTCAATTCCTTATAGTCAATAACTGGACGCATGGTACCATGTGATTTTGGCACCAGAATTAATGGGAAGATCCAATCACTAAGACTAAGTTCTATTATATTCTGCGATAACATTTCATTTATCAATCTATCTAAAATGGCCAGCTTGAAATGTGGTAATCTGTAGGCTGGTATATAAATCGGTTGAGTTCCTGGTTTTAATTTGATCTGATATTTTAAAACGGTTGTTTCGCCCAAGGCGTCTCCCGGCAAAGCAATTGCTTTATTGTGCCTCACACGTAATGTAATTAAGCTTCTAACTCAAGGCAACAAGTACGCTTTAGTTGACTCTTATATCTCTCTACCAATTCTGTTTCTTTCTGAATTGAATAGATTGATGAAATTGGTGATTCCACCTCCTCAGTTCTCTCATTTAAAATTTTAATGGATCTTGTAGAGACTGGAAAACATTCTATTTGTGTAACTTTTCTTAAGACTGTGTGTATATTTATAGTGCTAATCACTAATATTTCTACCTTGTTCTCATGTGTCTTATAAATCCCTGAGATAAATTTCAAACCTTTTATCCTAATCTATTCAAATGGTTAAATCTTCGGAGTCTACAGTGACTCCTTTCAACTGCACTTCAACTTTGTTATTGCTCTGGAGTGTAATAACGTCGATTTTTATTACGCCACCTTCCACAATTAGCAAAGTTTCATTTGGAGTTAATAAATTCTTATATATTTCTGGAATTTCTTAAATACCTTAGTTGGGTTCACTGTATGTGACTTTTCCTCTATATGTTTTATCTGTTCTTGAATAGACCGCTATGCCTCGCTACCAACCAATCTAGCATTGTTATCTTCCCTATCTATTTCAACATGTTCTCTTATCACATATTCTGGTTCTAAGTCTGGTTGATTTAAAAATGGGATTAACTGTGATTTCAAAAGGTCCCTAACTCAGCCGAACATATAATCAAGCCCTCTTTTCTCATAGTTGTAAATCCCATCAATAAATCTCCTGGGAAAACAGATTTTTCTACAATTATCACTGGAAGGTGTGAGTGCTCCTTCTTATATAGAATAATATCTAACTCAGTCTTACCTAATGTTTTTAACTGACTTTCTGTCACTCTTGGCAATGAATAATGAATTTGTTTCAAGATTTTCACTCCCGGTTTCAATTGGTTTAAAATTTTGCTAGTTATAACATTGATTACAGATCCCGCATCCATAAATATTTGAATAGGTTTATTGAAAACTCTGCCAGCAATGATTGGTTCTACAGAAGTCCTCCCAATTGTTATAGTCAATCTACAATTGTCTTTGGTGTTGATGATTTTTTCATCCTCCTATCTCTCTTACCCCTAACACAAAAATGTCTATTTGTTGCTCTGGGGTAAGCTCTGTAGTGTTGTTTTGTTTTATGTCTGGATTTTCCTCTTGTTTCTGGGTGAGTACGAAAATTTGACATTGCTCTACAATCCCGTGTTCTATGTCCTACTCTTTGGTGATACAATGGTACTCATTATGACCCTCACATCTGCAGTTTCTACAAATAGTCTCATAACACTCTTGTGCTTTATGCCCCCATTTATTACAATTAAAAAGTTTAAATCTAGCATTCCTTGAAGTGGTTCCAACACTATGTTCAGAT
>NC_134811.1:23202957-23220457 GCF_046742065.1 Oratosquilla oratoria | reverse complement strand
ACATGTCATGTTATGCTAGGTCATGTCATGTTATGTTAGGTCATGTCATGTCATGTTACGTCATGTCATGTTACGTCACATGTTATGTTATGTCATATCATGTTATGCTAGGTCATTTCATGTCATGTCATGCTACGTTACATTACGTTATGTTATGTTATGTTATGTTATGTTATGTTATGTTATGTCATGTTAGGTCATGTTAGGTCATGTCATGTCATGTCATGTCATGTCATGCCATGCCATGCCATGTCATGTCATGTCATGTCATGTCATGTCATGTCATGTCAGGTTAGGTGATGTTAATAAGAAGATATAGATCATGATGCCAAAAAGGACGGTAACTGCGACTATGAATGGTGCACGAAGAAAATATTTGGAAAATATCGGCAAATAGATTTGTAGGAGTAAACAAACGAGCGTCCATGAGAAGTAAAAACATTCGTAAGAGGAATGTGGAGAGTAAAGATCGGAAGAGGTAAAAGACTTTACAGTGAGGGAAACTTTGAAGTCACAGTGGGAAAGTTGGATACTTGGCCAACGGAACGTAAAGAGATCTTGCATCGTAAGCGGCGATATAAACAAGGCTTACTGGGAAGGCGTGAACCCCTGTGTGTACAGCTGGTGCAAAGACTGCCTTCACTTTGGTAAACAAAACTAAAGACACTCACTCGCATACGCACACACAGACACATAGGCACATACACAAACACATACAGTACATACATATATATAATATATATATATATATATATATATACATATATACATATATATATGCTGATACATGGTGACAAGTTGATGAAGGTGGAAAAAGATGTCACGGGTCTAGTTCCGAATTCCTGAGTTTATTCCTGACCGGTTTAGCTCTATGCTTCTTCAGAGGAAGCATAGAGCGAAACCGGTCAGAAATAAACTCAAACCCGGAACTAGACCCGTGACTTCTTTCTCTACCTTCATAAATATTTATATATATATATATATATATATATATATATATATATATATATATACATATACATACATATATACATATATTTATATATATATATACATATATATACACATATATATATCTGTATATATATTTATACATATTTATACATATATGTATATATATATATACATATGTTGATTTAAACTATGACAAATGTAACTGAAGGTGGAGAAAATATACGAGGAATAATGGAAGAATTTTACACATGAAGGCTTATCTCCCATTTTCCCCATTTTCTTTAACCATCTCCAATCCCCGACACATTACCTCTTACAGGTCCCCATACATGTATAAATTAAATAGCCATGGCGACATGACACATCCCTGGCGAAGTCCCACCTTTACCTCAAACCACTCACTCTCTCCATTTCTAATCCTAACACAGGCTCTACTACTCTCGTAAAAACTCTTGACTGCTCTTAACAGCTTTCCTATATATCTGCAATACCTCCCACGATGCCTTCTTGTCTACCCTGTCACGAGCTTTTTCCAAATCCATAAGAGCCCAAAAACATACTTAACTTTTTCTAAAGCTTTCTAACATATCTGTCTTACCACAAAAATCTGATCCACATAACCCCTACCTGTCCTAAACCCATGCTGTTCTTCATCAATTACTATCTCTGTTCCTCTCCTAATCCTCTCAATCAAAATCCTCCCATAAGCCTTCCTAACTACATTCAACAATCCAGAAACATCACCATTCCTTCTCCACTCCTAATTCTACTCTATCCTTCACTCCCTCCCACTCCTCTCTCAGCTTCTCCTTGTACCCTTTCACCTTTTCTTTCTCATTTAAGCCGTTCACTCTAAGCACCTCTCTACATTCTGCCTTCTTCCTCTTTCTCCATTTATCCTCTACCCTAAACTTATCTTCCACCAAAAAATAAATTATCCGATATTCCCCTACTCTCTCCCCTAAGAACATGTACATCCAAAACTCTTCTTGCCCTTCTCCTGGTTACTACTACGTAGTCCATTAAGGTCCTATCTACTACCTTTCTATCCACCACCCTCTCCTATGTGTACTTATGCTTGGCTTTCTTACTAAAAACTGTGTTTGCTATCATCAAATATCTTTTAAGGCGCATCTTCACTATTAACTCTCCAGTACGATTTTTTCCTGGAACTCCACACTTCCCAACCACTACGTCTATTGATTCGTCTCGTACCCTGGTATTTAGATCTCCCAATACTACTACATTGGTATTAATCCCTAAACCTTTTATGCACTTATTTAAATTTATCCAAAAAGTCTCCCTTTCCTCTACACTCTTCTCACTACCAGGCCCATATGCACTTACAGAAACCCAAATCTCACTTCCTAGTTTCCAGTTTCCCCCTCATCCACATTAACCTTGAAGAAACTTCCACTCCACCAAATGCTTACTTATCTCTTCACTTACTAGTTTACCCACCCCTTCTCTCCTTCGTCCTCTCGTCACTCCTGACACCTTCCCAACTAGACTCCCAAATTCAGACATGCCTCTCCCTTTCAACTTAGTTTCACTCAGTGCAAACACATTCATTTTTCTTCTTACAAACATACAGCCTATCCCCTCCCTTTTACTCTCATCTGTACCACATCCACTGTAGATACATAGATGGATATTTCCATCAACGCACACTCCCCAATCTCTTAGAGACCTTAAGATCGCGGGTACAAGAGAACTCAGGATTAGCATTTACAATTGAGATGAATATTAAGGGTAAATTTTATTTTCTAGATGTTCTTGTGAATTTCAATTCGGGTGAGTTAATAACTAGTATGTACCGCAAATCTACCAACTCGGATAAATTTTGAATAGTAATGTGAATATTCTAAAAATTACAAAAAGTGAGTAATTAAGAGTTATATTAATAAGACCTTTAAAGTGAGCTTATCTTGGCAAGCCCTGCATGAAGAGTTAAGACACACTCGCCAAGTTTTAGTGAACAATGTGTATTCTAATAATGACTTTGATCATATTACTACTAAGATGATGGATAAGTTCCTATGTAACGTAAACTCTCCCAAGCCTACTTATTTGAATTTCTATTTCAGTAACACCTACATAGAGGCATACAAAAATTGTGAGATAATGAGGCATATTGTAAAATGAAAAGGAAGAAATAAAATTACTGTGTTGTCATAACAGCTCCAAATTCTTGGTTATCAAAAACAAATTGTTTACGGTAAGCTAAGACTACATCAAGGACAAATGTAGTATATCAATTTCATTGCAAACACACACACACACACACACACACACACACACACACACACACACACACACACACACACACACACACACACACACACACACACACGTGTGTAGGCGTGTAATATGTGGTGTGTTTGTACGTGTATGTGCGTGCGTGTGTGTTTGTTTGTACGTGTGTGTGTGTGTGTGTGTGTGTGTGTGTGTGTGTGTGTGTGTGTGTGTGTGTATGTCTGTGTGTGTGTGTGCGTGCGTGTGTATGTGTGAATTCGGCTCCACTCTGTGATGTGACGCCGAGGACTGATTTTGCTTCCTCAGGTGTGAAGTGGCTTTTGTCTCCTTGAGGGCGGAGGGAATGCGCCTTTCCTCGAAGGAGAGAGGACTGTCAATGCTTCCAGGGCATATTTTCACTCAGTATTTGAGAAATATTTACTAGAAAAACTCGTTTACTGAAATGTTAAACATGCACAAGCACACAAAATCTGATGCATACACAGATTCAACATGAAAACGAAAATATACATATGTTCAAGCAGTAAAAAAACATGAAGAACAAATCGTAAACAATTAGTGAACCACTAAGATAAAAAGGCAAACAAACCCTGAAACTGACATAGAAATTCAAAAACACATCAGGAAGTGCATAATTACATTCATCTATATATACATGCATGCATACATACATATATATATACATTATCCATTGTACAGGGAAGCAAATATGCACATGTCCATATTTCCGTTTTTGCCTCTCGTGCCATCTAACCTATAGGGAGCCTCACAGCTACTGAATTAAGATAAGTTAAGAAATAAAAGTAGAGGATATTCACTTTGCTTCTCACACTAAACAATGATAAAAACAACAGTGATAAAACCAAATAAAAGTAGAGTTATTATGATCGATTTTCTCTAAATACTTTTGCGTTCTCCACATAGTGCGCAACCTCCCCTTTTATAGTGACCTAACTTTTGGTTCATATATGCAAAGCACAGAGATAACTCTTATCTCCACCTCTCGTACATTTGATTACATCCGCTTGGCCTGTCCCTCCATGATGCTCATTTCCTTCGTCTCGTATCTTTCTCTGATGCATTTTCCTGTCTTATGCATTCCATTTCGCCAGTCGCCTTTCTTTTGTGCCTAAATTTTACCATAACGTGTTTTCTCTTTACATTGGGTTACTCTCCTTGACACTGTAGTACTATCTTTGTACTTAATTCACGGCCCTTTCACATCTTTATATTTTCCTTCTGTTCTAGTTTGTCTCCTTTTACTCTCTCTATTCACTTTTCATGCCTGTACCTTCTCAACAGAATATTCTTTATATCATTATGCATATTTACCTTTTTCCTGTTCATTTTATCACATGATGCGTTATAAGTTTTCAGTCAAAAACCCTAAATTGTCAACCTCTCCTTCTGAACAAAAATCATAGAAGACTTTATTTCACATCTGATACACACTTGATCTTCACTTCAAACATTATAGACCTCACAGTTAAGGCAAATAAGAAGCTGGATACACTTAGCACACTAGCAAGCACACAGTTTGAACAGCAGGAGAAAACAATTATCAATGTATAAACAATACATAAAAATTCTATCCAACTATGAATCCACAACAAGGTATTCAACAAAACAGATATACTACCAACAACATAAAAATGAATATTAGAAATAATAACTGGCTGCACTAAAACAACACCAATAGAACAAATATACTTAGAGACCAAAATTCTCCCCATAAATCAACAGATGAGAATGATAGGTATAGAGATCTATGCAAGAACCCTCGAATTCATATATTCTCCACGTCACATTATACATACACAACCAAAGAAACGTAACATAAAAACATCGCAGTTTTGTACTCAAACACAGTACGCTATAATACATCCATACAAAAATGCATACACACATACCAAAATCACACAAAAAAAACAGTATCAAATACTGTGTCATCAAACTCCACCGGAAATCATTCCCAAGGCAAGCAAGAATTCTATTGGTACGCCTACATTCAGGTCGCCTTTTCACACAAACACACACACACACACACACACACACACACACACACACACACACACACACACACACACACACACACACACACACACACACACCCAACACACACACATACCCAACACACACACATAAAAATGAATAAATAGATAAATGAACAAATAAACAAATAGAAAATACCATCACAGAATCGGCCTGGCTAGAGACTCCAATTTTTCCAGAAGCAACCTCAACACAAAATACACAAAGAACCATATGCTACATTGTTCTACACTAACTTTTTTCAGACGGCAACAACGAAATTCTTATCACTGAGTAACTTATGAGCTGCGGATTGATTAACTGTTTGGTTTGTAAGGCAATTTAATTTCTATTGTTTTTATTTCCTTCCATTCCTCTACTTCAGACTATCATCAATCGTCCCCGGAGAGCGACATTGTTTCCACTGTGCTCTCCACCGTCCCACTTTCTCCTGACGTTTTCTATTCTCTCTAAACTTCGTGTGGCCTTCAATCTACAGTACTCGTATATACTATGTCCTTCGTTGACACGCTACTTATTACTGCGTCCACTATGGGTACCTAATTAGTGTTACTTCTACAGCCTGTCAACTTCCAGTTCAATATCAGTTGCAGTGTTTCTTAAGATGGAGTGCTAGCACACCCAGGTGGTGCTAATATAAATCTAATGTCGGAAAAACTTGTTACCTGAAGTTTATGGAAGTGTTGGACAGCCTAAACCTTACCACAGTGGGTGCTGAGGTCGGGAAAGGTTAAGAAACTGATCTAAGTTATGTTCTTTATTTTCAAAGTCATTAAAGATTTAAAAGAGGGGGAAGCAACATCTATAATTCAAGTTACGCCGACGTCATGGTAAAGCAAACAAGAATTGCAAAGTCTAGTGCAAACAACGAGAAATAAAACAAAACAGTGCAGGTTCGCAATTTGGTATATTTAAGATATTCATTTACAAAGAATCGGGTACATGACAACGAAACTAAGCGTAGGTTAGCAAGAGGAGCCTTCCTCTCTATGTCGAATAGTTTTACCTAAAGCAACATTACTAAAAAAACAAGGAAAAAGAAAGAAAAAAAAACGACAAATGCTATATTAGATTCCCGCTGCGATATTTATCAGAAACGTGGACGAACAACAGAGTGATGGAAGATAAACTGAAGGCTTTTGACCTGTGGGCACACAAAAGGAGGTCGAGTCTCATGGAATGACAAAAGGAGTAATGAAATTTATCATAGAGGCAAAGCAAAGAGAATATTAACGCACATCGTGGTAGAAAGGAAATCAAAAGGCTCTGAATACCTTATAAGAAAAAATATCTTCAATGGCAAATTTCATAGGGGATGTAGGCAGAAAAAAGAGGATGACTTAGCGCAATATGAATATATCGCGTAACCAACACATGAGAGCCACTATTGAATTAAAAACATTTCGAAGCCAATGACCATCGACATGGTAACAGGCATGTCCTCTGTTTCCAAAATTCACCCTCATCATCATCCTCTAAAGATCTCCCCATTACTTGTCATTACTGATAACAACTGGCCATTGCTTTACATCAACCTTGCACTATCTAAATAGATTAGATAGATTGATTTTTACCTCTCCCTCTTCTTTTGCATCTTCGCTGTTGTCATGCTTTTCGTATCCTAACATGCACTGATATTAAACAACCATGGTGACGGTACACACTATAACCTCAACATTTCCTTCATATCTCACTGATGTGATCTTATTGAATGAGTTTATCAAGACTATTTTGACTCTTTCCTAATGGTTATGTTTCCTTATCTGAATAAAGTTGATTGACGTTAGCTAAAATAAAGTTGTTAAATAATCACTATTCAACGGATTACTCCTGCAAACGTCTGTGCGTGTGTGTGTTCACTCAATTGTAGTATACAAGGAAAGGAGCAACGCTCATTGGTTCCTGTCTCCTACTCTCCAATTTTTATCATACCCATAGTCCTTGCGCTCTTAGGAGTCCGTTCATGTTGGGGCAGAAATAGGATTTCTCCGAGTGTGACGTTACCAATTTGACCACCAATTATCGGGTCGTCACTGTCACGTCTCACCCAATGACACCTCAGCGTGAAAAAAAACAAAAAAAAAAACCGCTGCCCGGTGTCATATAATTCATTCATATCGTTTTTATAATCCTAAGAAGTTGTACTCATTGTACTATATAGCTTCCTTTAATATATATATATATATATATATATATGTATATATATACAGAATAAGAATAAATAAGATAGTGTATAGATAGGAAATAAGATAGAGAGGCATGTACAAGGTTGATTTGGCAGAATGGCTCACGCCGAACGGACTCCTTGAAGTGCAAGGACTATAATCTCAATTGTGTGTGTGTGTGTGTGTGTGTGTGTGTGTGTGTGTGTGTGTGTGTGTGTGTGTGTGTGTGTGTGTGTGTGTGTGTGTGTGTGTGTGCGTGTGTGTTTGTGTACATTTGTGTGTGCGCGCGAGTGTGTATACGTACACAGACATGACAGAATTGAATATACAACAAGAAAAATGCATTTCTGATCTTATCTAATGCTTAATGTTATTCAAATTTACCTAATATGTTATATTTACCTAGATTTATGTTTCAGATTACATACAATATTAATCAAACATGCCACGAGCTAAAAGAGCAGTAGACCTATCCGAATTTCAGCGAGGTCCTATTGTGGGTCAACATGAGGGTGGACTTAGTCAACGCAAAATATCTGAAAATTTATCAATACCCCTTTCTGCTGTTAATAGAGTGATCGTACAATTCACCAGAGAGGGCAAGGGCACAAAACCTCATTCAGGTCGTCCTGGGTCCTCAGAAAGAACCCTGTGTCTTGTCAAAAGAAATGTTGAAAAGGATCCACGTTGCAAGGTCTCTGACATAGCAACACAAGCTGATGTCAGTCCCAGAATAGCTGTCAGGTATCTCCACAACCTGGGTTACTATGGCAGATCTGCAAGAAGGAAACCACTCCTTCGTCCAGCCAATATCAAACGCAGAAAAGATTGGGCTGTTGAGATGGTGGATAGACCTATGGCCTTTTGGAGCACTGCCATTTTCTCTGATGATTCACGATTCTCATTATTTTCTGACAGTGGAAGAGTGTGGGTCTAGAGACTTTGTAGTCAAGAGTTTGACCTCAAAATACTGCAGCCAACAGTGAAACAGGGGGGCATTTCAATAATGGTGTGGGGTGCAATTTGGAGTGATGATCGATCAGAGCTTGTGGAGTGTCAAGGAAACATCAATTCGGGCAAATATGTTTCTATATTAAAGGAAGGACTCATTCCAATATTCTTCAGTGGTAGAATGAGTAAAAATGTCCTATTTATGGAAGGAGTTCCATATCACACTACTCAAGCAACACAAAATTGGTTGAGCCAAAATAGGATCAGGAAACTTCCATGGCTAAGTCAGTCCCCGGATATGAACCCTATTGAACATCTCTGGGGTATATTAGACCGACAACTTCACAAAAAGAACAGGAAGATATCTTCAAAGCCCAAACTCTTTGGATTACTACGGGAAACATGGCAAGAAATCCCTCAATATGATATTCGTAAACTAATCACTAGCATACCAAGAAGGGTCCTTGCATTGAAAAAAGCAAAAGGGATGTCAACCAGTATTAGTTAATCACATTGTGACCATTTATAAGTACTTTAATCGTTTTAATTGCTTGTTTAATAAATTAAACAATTTTTCTTGGTGTCTATTCAATTCTGTGATGTCTGTGTATGCGTTGCATGCATTCGGAAAAGTCTGTTTCATAAGAATGCTCGAATTGTTCGAAGGATCTGATCATTTGTTCGCCGAAGTACGACCGATGATTCATGGCCACCCGGAGCACATCTTCGACGATTTACGAAGACAAGTTGCTTTGACTTATGCCAGTTCGGGGAGGTCAAAATTCTCGAACTGCTAACAAAAGAAAAGTTGAAGAGTTGAAATAGGGCACAATGGGATGTGCTGAACAAAATCGTCTGTTTTTAATCAGAAGAATATTCACGAAATTTGTCGCCGTAGGAGTTGGGATGTTTGTATCTAATGAGATCCCATTCGCTTCTGACCAGGAACGAGACAGCACTGGTTTTCTGCAATGCTGTTTATACCACTGTATTTTACTGGTTTAAGTTGTGGAACAGTAAAGGAAATGTATGATTGACTTCCAAGTAAAAGAGATAACGGAGGCTTAAAAAATATAACATTATTAGATTTAATCTTGATAATATGAAGTTGAGCATTTGAAAATATGGTGACCCCGCAGGAACAATGCTTGGCTTCTCCATTTGGAATCGAGATCCAAGGATTAGAAAAGAATATTAAATCGTTCTAAAAAAGGTCTTTTCTTCCCTTAGCTGATTGTAATCATTAGACGGAAACCTGAATGAAATTCGATGTAGGGGGCATCGTAAATAAGGTATTAGTTTGGGGTTTAATTCCCACAACATGATGTCCGTACCTCAGCTGAATTGAATTACCTGATACTAACCAGAGGAAATTATGTAAAATTCGTCATTCATGGTTGGAAGAAGTTTACGGGAAGGATGACATTAGGCAACTTTTCTTTTTCGTATTTTTCATAATTTTCATCCTGGACGGTCAACATGGCTCTCCATTTTTTCAAAGTGTTTCGTTCCACTTCATTTTTATTTCGAGAATTCAATCGTAAACTGCATTAAGACGTCTGTCATTCTGTTTAATTCAACTTGCCGGGTATCTATCCAAGATTGGAAACCATACTCGCTGTTGAGGTAGCAGTTTTTGGAAAATTCACACAAAGAAAAATATTATGAATAGCTGCAATTTAGTGAAAGCTGAAGACTAACTACTCATCAACATTAATCAAGCTAATTTGTTTTTTATTTTATCTATTTATATATTTACTTATTTTATTTCTTTATTTATCTACTTATACATTTATTTACTTATCCATCTACTTAGCTATTCATTTATTTACGTATATTCATTCATTTATTAATTTCTTTATATATTCCTTTAGTTACCTGTTTGTCTATCTATATTTACTTATTTGTTTATATATTTTATTGATTTATCTATTTTATTTTATTCTATTATACTTTTCTTTTTGTTCTTTGTTCTTTTTCGTTTTCTTAAGGTCGGCTGGCAAGCATCATCTGCTTGTGAGTCCACAGGGGAAGTATCTCGCGACGAGGCTCTATTCCGGCCTTCAACTTTGGCGCTGCCAGCGTTCCTCAGCCTTGCTTGCCTGCAACTTCAGGCGTTCCGCTGGAGCAAAGTTGAGATAGATGTCGCTGAGATTTCTTCTCGGCCTTCTCCCTCTCCTCCTCCTTCTCGTCATCTTCCTTCTCCTCCTGCTCCTCCTTCTACTCCACCCTCTTCTCGTTCTCCTCTTCCCTCTCCTCCTCTTCCATCTCTCTTCTCATCCTATTCTTAATCCTCTTCCACTTTCCTTTCCCCATGTTCCTTCTCTTCCTCCTCTTTTTCCTTTTCCTTTTCGTCCTAGTATTCCTCTATTTCCTCCTCCTTCTTTCTCTTCCTCTTCTCCTTCCTGTCCCCTCTTTTCCTTCTCTTCTTCCTCTTCCTTCTCCTGCTCCTCCTATTACTCCTGTTCTTCTTTTCCTCTTCCTCTTCCTTCTCCTCCTTCTTCTCTTCCCTCTCCTCCTCTTCCTTCTCCTCTTCCTCTTCCTTCTCCTCCTCTTCCTCTTCCTTCTCCTCCTCTTCCTCTTCCTTCTCCTCCTCTTCCTCTTCCTTCTTCCTCTGTTTCCTCCCTTCCTACTCCTTATCCTCGTCCTAGTATTCCTCTACTTCCTCCTCCTCTTTCTTCTCCTTTTACTCCTCTTATTCCTCTTTTTTCTTTCTCGTCTTTCTCTTCCTCTTCCTCCACTTCCTTCTCTTCCTCCTCCTTTTCTCCCTCCTCCTCTCCCTCTTCCTCCTCTTCCTTCTATTCCTTCTTCTTTTTCTCCTCTTCCTCTTCTTCCTCCTTCTATTTCTCCTCTTCGTCCTCCTCCTACCCCGACAGGCATCAAATTTGATTTTAAACATAAAACGATATCCTAATTTGGAGATGTCTCGTTTGATGATTTCAAACTCCACACCTAAATCACTCTTTTAAAAAATATATATATTTTTCCGAACGCTCGAGTATTCTACAGTTCTAGCACACAGGAGAAAGGTTGATTTCGATTATGTAATCTGGATTGTAATTTATGTGTCTGGGCTGCTAGTTCTCAATATCTAAATACTAGATTTGAAAGATCATAAGCTAAATCTTCTTATAGATTAGTTTCAATAAAATGAAATAAAGTAAAATAACAAAATGATTAAATAATGATAGAATAGTAAAATAATTATATAAATAATAGAATAAAACTATAAAACTATATAAGACAATAGAACAAGAAAATAATGGAACACAATTATGAAAAAATAGATAATGAAATAATGAGATGAAGTAATGAATTATTCTTTGTATACACCAAGGAGTAATTCCCACTTATGATGGTGATAGCAAAGTCAATAGCATGCGATCACTTTATAGTATATGAATGGGGTCATCCCTGTCTCCTGCCCACTGCTTGGGCTAGAAGCAGTGTATAATCAATAAATAATAATTACATAATAGATAACAGAATGAATAAGTAGATTAAGATGTAAGGGAATAAAATGTCATATAGTCACGGAACAGCGAATGGAAGAAGTTATGAAAGATCACTGAAAGACTATTAAATTATTATACTCCCCTCCACCTTTTCCTTCCTTCCTCCCCCTTTCCCCTCTCCCGTTTCCCATCCCCCTCCTCCTCCCCTCCTCCCCGCCTCCTCCCCTCCTCCCCTCCTCCTCCCCACTCCTCCTCCTTTCCCTTCCCCCTTCTCCAACTCCCTGTTCTTGTAACACTTCCTGCCAAATCTCATGACTGTAAAAGTTTGATGAATTGAAAACTGGAGGCCTGGAGGATGACAACCTCATCTTTAGAAGATGCTTATAAACTAAAAGTGTCCCAAGTTCCATGGTCATGCCTTCTAGATTAGGACTCTCCTGACCGGCATCATTTATAACAAAGATCAAACTTGTAGTTGCAGTCACTGGCCTTCCTCGTTCTAAATGTATTGGTTGAAGAATGTTTTCAAGATTTCACTCAAAGTATTCTGGGAGACATGAGTCTGGCAATCGACTTTCTCCACATCATCTATTAGTGAAGCGACTGAAAGACGCGGTTCAGACGACTTCCGTTGGCGCGTCACCAGAACCAAGAATCAAGTTTGCTATGTCTGCCAGTGCATGCAGCATTCCGATGCACTACTACATGCCATACCTGTATTATAAGTGTTTTTATCTCTATAAATAATAACTAATTTAAAGTTTAATTATCCCAACTCCTCCGCGTACTTCGAGTTGGGGACGGACAAAATCCCAGCCCTGCCTTCTCCGGACCGGCTGTCCTTCTCCCTTATCATTATAACCATTGTTTTTTTGTTTTTTTTTCTCAATTTGTGCAGTAGTCCTTCCGGGTATCTGAGTTTCTTAAACGCTTTGAATATGTATTTAATTTTATCCCCTGAAAACTCTTCGCTGCAAATAAGGTATGCCCTTAAGAAAAATAAAATATAACCACTTCGTTTTTTATTTTGTTACTATGTGCTGAGTAGAAATGAATCACATCGTTTTTATTGGTGCTTTTTCTGTAGACAGAGAATGGCACCTTACCACCTCTCCTCCAAATTACCGTATCCTCTTTCGGAGCGACAACGAGGACGTCGTTCACATACGTCAGCCAAAGCGTGTCTTTTCCCATTATCCTTATGAAATAATCTGTCTCTAAAACTTTCATATGCAATGTGTTCAGAACCGCACTGAGAGGACTAACCCTTACAAGTCCTCAGTGTTGTCTGTATTCTTCCCCGTTGGACAAGAAAGGATCAAACTTCACACACAAAAACACTAATTTTAAGTAATCACTTTTCCCCACTGGTAAATCATCCTTATCCAAACTATCTACCACTTTTGCCGCTGCCAACGCCCCCTTCTACCTCGGCATTCGTAAATAGCACAGTTCTATTATAACTAGCCATCACTTTTTCTGAAAGATCCACATTTTTAACCTCGTGATCAGATTACCAGAGTTTTTTAAATGGGCGTTACTTACCGACCCTAGCCTCTGTGATAGTGGTTTGGCTAGGCATTTGGCCAGTCTGTGCGGGGCGCTCCCGCACAACGTGGTGTACTAGGTGAGATCACCTCCCGGGCAGCTCTCGTTCTTCTGTCACAGTTGCCCAAGTGACCAAATGTCTGGTGGGGTTTTGTCCTGGTGTGGGTGTGGCAGACAAGTCACGCCCCCGTGCCTTGTCATAATCCCTCCTAGCTTCTCTCCTGCTGTCGAGTATCTCTTCTGCTCACCCTTTCTCTCTCCCCTTTGAAAATGGGGTTAAGTGTGATGGATCTGTTGATGTTATTTTCACCACTATCCCACGCCTCCAAAAACAGCCTGCTACCCTTCTTAATGCCTTTGTACAAAACGTCTGCACCCTACCAATCAAATTCATGTTGTTTCTCGTCACAATGCTTGAATATTGATGAACTCCGGTACTTCCTATTCACTACTCTGCGGTGTTCTTGCAGTCTCGTGGACAGATTTTTTTCCTGTTTCTCCAACGTAGTACGCGTTGCAGTCCCAACACCTCACCTCATACACTGCCTCTACTTGGTCCTCCTTGCTCTCTCGATACTTGACCTTCGTGAGGGCACCGTACAAGGTATTGCTTAACTTGTGGGCCACAATGACCCCATGTCCCCGAAGTAGTTTTGCCGCAGTCTCCAAAACTCCCTTCGCATAAGAAATCGTCACCCTTATTGTAGCTTGGTGCGTCGCGCCTCGGCCGCTTTCCCTTTGCGGTGCCATCCACCTCTTCTTAGTCTGTTCCTATCTTCCTTCAATGAATGAGCCGTCGAACACACTCTCACCGCCCTGCTCCACAACGTCTTCACCACTTCTTTTGTGGCATGTCGGGTGGTCGCTATCGTAGTCCAACAAGCGGTCGGTGTGTGTGTACTTCCAATGAACACTAGTGACAAGGAGTTCCCGTTTCGTGTCACCAGTATATCCAAAAACGACATTTTGCCTTCCACCTCCTTCTCTATTTCAAATTGGATAACCTCGTTCTTCGAGTTCAGTTGCACTAGGAAACCGTCAACCTCTCCCTCCTTCAGGACTGCGAATACGTCGCCCACGTATCGTAGCCACATTTTCAAGGAAGTTGGCGTTGCTACTAGGACCTCCTCCTCGAAGTACTGCATAGTGATTTCAGCTAAATTCACTGATGCAGGTGAGCCCATGGGAGTGTCGACTCTCTGATGGTAAACCGAGTCTCTGAACCTGAAGGAGGTAGAATCCAGGCATAAACTTACCGACGCTATGAGTTCTTCTGGTGACAGTTTCCCATTCTCCAGGAATCTTCCATCACGGACATGACGGAACGCTTTACCAGGTCAAACGAGACCATTACTTCATCCTCCTCCACACTGATGTATAGAACAAGGAGGACAGGAGGAGATAGAAGGAAAGGTAATGAGTGGTGGGGTGATGAAACAAAGAAGGTCGTAGAAGATAAGAAACTAGCATTCACAGATTGGTTGCAAAATAGGACGAGAGAATCATATGAGAGGCACAAAGAAAAGAGAAAAGAAGTAAAGCATAAAAAAAAAGGCAAAAAGGAGAACAGATGTGAAATGGGGTAAGAGTATGACAGAAAATTTGAAAGTAATAAAAAGATGTTTTGGAAGGAAATTAAGAAAGGAAGAGGAGGCGAATCAAGTAGAGAAGAAAAGGTAAAAGGTGCAGATGGAGAGATGATAATGGAAGAGACACCAGTAAGAGGAAAATGGGCAGAGTATTTTAGGGGGTTACTAAATATGAAGGAGGATAGGGAGGGAAATGTAGTTGCAGTGGAAAGTGCTAAGAAAATTACAGTGATGAATGAAGAAATAAAAAAAGATGAGTTGAAAGCAGTTAAAATGATAAGAGTAGGTAAGGCACCTGGGTTGGATGGATGTCATGCAGTGTCTAAAAATGGGAGGTATAGTGATAGTGGACTAGCTGGTGAGGTTGTTTAATGTTTGCCTAAAAGAGGGTAGAGTGCCGGAGGACTGGAGGAGTGTCTGTATAGTTCCGCTTTACAAGGGAAAAGAGGACAGATGTGAGTGTAGTACTTTCAGCGGGATCAGTTTGTTGAGTGTAGTTGGGAAGGCTTTTGGGAGGGTTTTGATTGAGAGGATTAGGAGAGGAATAGAGAGAGTAAATGGTGAGGAGCAGTGTGGGTTTAGGGTAGGTAGGAGCTATGTAGATCAGATTTTTGTGGTAAAACAGATATGTGAGAAAGCTTTAGGAAAAGGTAAGGATGTTTTTTGTGTCTTTATGGATTTGGAAAAGGCTCGTGACAGGGTAGGCAGGAAGGCATTGTGGGAGGTATTTCAGATATATGGCATATGAGAAAAGTTATTAGGAGCAGTCAATATTTTTTACGAGAATTAGAAATGGAGAGAATGAGTGTTTTGAGGTAAAAGTGGTACTTCCCCAGGGATGTGTCATGTCGCCATGGTTATTCAAGTTACTCGTATACATGGATGGGGTGGTGTGAGAGGTAATGGGTCGGGGATTGGAGATGGTTAAAGAAAATAGGGAAGATGGGAGATAAGTCAGTTGTTATTTGCTGACGACACTGCGCTTATAGCGGGATCAGAGGAGGGATCAAGGAAGTTAATGACAGAGTTTCGGAAGGTATGCGAAAGAAGGAGTTTAAAGATAAATGTGGGTAAAAGTAAGATGATGAAATATACAAGGGGAGAATGCGGCAGCAAGTTGGAAGTGAGTATTAAAGGTGAGAGACTGGAGGAAGAGGATAGCTTTAAATACTTGGGTGCAAATGTGGCGGGAAAGGAAGGAGTGGGGGTGAGGTAGAATGTAGATTGAGAGAAGCAAGTAAATGCCTTGGGGAATTAATAAGTGTAATAAGAAATAGACATTTGGAAATGGATGCTAAGAGGAAATTGTATGAAGACATGATTATGACGAAGCACTGTATGGGGCAGAAACATGGAACATAAGAGAGGAAGAAAAGAAAAGTTTAGATGCGTTTGTGATGAAATACCTGAGAAGTATGATAGGGGTTACTAGGCTGGATAAAGTGAGAAACGAAGAGGTGAGGAGGAGAGCGGGGATGGAAAGGGAGTTGGGAGATAGGGTTGATGAAAGAGTATTAGGATTGTTTGGACATGTGGAAAGTACCAATTATAATATCATGGCGGAGGTGGGTTGAACGCAAAATTTCGCGTATGTGTATGTAACTCGAACATACAAATATAAGAAAGTTGCGCTCAACTTATATCTTTCTTGATAGAGCAATGGGCTAGGTCACTGTTACTTGTTACGTGTTAGCGGAGGCTTGAGTCCTTAGCTTGACCACGTATCAATTTCTGCATGTATGCCTCGAGTTCCTCGACGTTGATGGCTTAGAATTAAAGTAAATTGTGGTTGATAAATGTAAATCTGTTCACTGGGACCCATTCAGTGTTGTACAAATACATATATATATATATATATATATATATATATATATAATCATATATATATATATATATAATATAATTATATATAATACAAATACATATATATATACATATATATACATATATATAATATATATATACATATACATAAATAATATATATGTATATATATATACATATATATGTATATATATATATACATACATATATATATATATATATATATATATATATATATATATACACGGAAAGATTGTTGTAGGTAAAGTACAGGAAGGAGCAGAAGTACTTTATTCTCTAACGCTTCGACAGAGTCTTCTTCAGAGAGATAATGGTACAGGCAAATTGAAATACATTGTCTATATACTAAGCGGGTCATCTCACAGGTCGCCTTGGGATAGAGTTCGCCGTTTGTGCCCCCTGTTGCGTGTGCTAAATTTACAAACCCTTCTCTATGATTGGTTGATTTAAAAGTTTTGATATATGCAGCTTCGATATTTTTTCTTGTCTTTTTCATACCAGTGTGTAGGATTTTGGTGTTGTTCCAATTAGGCATATGTCCGTGTTGTGTAGCGTGTACTACTAACGAATTAGAAGTCCTGTGGTGTCGCATGTCGTTCTTGTGTTCGTATAATCTTTTTGTGATTACTCTTGAAGTTTCTCCAAAATAAGCTGCATCACACCCACCACATGGAATCTTGTAAAC
>NC_134811.1:23183228-23192457 GCF_046742065.1 Oratosquilla oratoria | reverse complement strand
CTCCGAAGCTCAATAGAATCGTCTGACAGGAGTTCGTGTTCTTGGAAATAATCTCAACTTTACATTGAGTAAACGCTTTTACTGCGTCTGTCCTAGTTTCCGTCAGGCAATTTCGTTAAACAGGTGGGTTCCCCCAACATACACAGCAAAGGGGGGTTAGAATCATGTCGGTTGAGAAGTAATTAGCACGTGAAGAACCTACAAGAAGAATGTCAAGAAAGATGGGGGTGATGCTGAGTAACATGACTTCGCTTCTCAACGTGCTCATTGAGTGTATGTCGGAGTAAGAGATTTTTTTTTCTTCAAAAGTAGATTTCTTTCTCGTTATTTTTGATCGACGTTTTTTGTTCGTCATCTGGTCCGTCTTTGTCTCTCTCTCTCTCTCTTTCTCTCTCTCTTTCTCTCCTCTCTCTCTCTCTCTCTCTCTCTCTCTCTCTCTCTCTCTCTCTCTCTCTCTCTCTCTCTCTCCTCTTTCTCTCTCTCTCTCTCTCTCTCTCTCTCTCTCTCTCTCTCTCTCTCTCCTCTTTCTCTCTCTCTCTCTCTCTCTCTCTCTCTCTCTCTCTCTCTCTCTCTCTCTCTCTCTCTCTCTCTCTCTCTCTCTCTCTCTCTCTCTCTCTCTCTCTCTCTCTCTCTCTCTCTCTCTCTCTCTCTCTCTCTCTCTCTCTCTCTCTCTCTCCCTCTCTCTCTCTCTCTCTCTCTATTTTTTTGTCTTCTCTCTTCTTTTGCTCCATCTCTTCCGATTTATTTTCGTGGTCGCCTCTGCACAGGCCGTACATCATCCTGTGTAAGTTTCCAGAAGGAAGATGGATTCCCTGTCCCTGAGACCGTCCGCCGAGTTCGAGGCGACTTCGAACCGCGGTCCCTTCCGTCCGCGTGCACATCGTGGTCAGGTTTGCGTAAATGATGAGGTCTTCGAAGAGGTCCTCGTTCCTTAGGTCCACGTTAGGTTCTGTGGACTCAAAAAAAAAAAAAAAAAAAAAAAAAAAAAAAAAAAAAAAAATCATACTAAAAGGGTTTATACAAGTTAACATTTCCTCTTCCTGTCTTTGTAAATAATAATGATAATAATAATAATGATAAAAATAATAATAGTTATAATAGAAATACTAATACTAATAATAGAAATGATAATAGAAATAATAATAGAAATAATGAAAATAATAGAAATAGTAATAGTATAAGAAAAAAAAAATTATAGAAATTATAGAAATGATGATAATAATAACAATAACAATAATAATACTACAAAAATTAGTAGTTGCACTTTATACTAAACAAAGAGGAAATAAATGTCAGCAATGAATCCGTGTTTACATGGTCGAGTGTTAGTTTGATCGAGTTTGACTCCAACGGGAGTGCAGACCCCAAGGAGGTGAAACTGGAAGCGACACCCGATGGGACATCTAAAGTCGAGGCAGGACCCCCTGGAGCCGAAGAGACTTTTGAATATATGAGGTGGGAACTCCCTTCGTGATTGCAGGAAGGCAAAGAGTTCAGTCGAGAATACCAATGACTTCCTGGAGATGCCGCCGCCAACGCCGTCGCCCCATCTCCTCCTCGTCGTCCTCCTTCTCCTTCTCCTTCTTCTCCTCCTTCACCTTCTCCTCCTTCTCCTCTTCCTCTTCCCTTTCCTCCTCCTCCTCCTCCTCCTCCTCTTCCTCCTCCTCCTCCTCTTCCTCCTCCTCCTCCTCTTCTTCCTCTTCCTCTTCCTTTTCCTCTTCTTCCTCCTTCTCCTTCACCTTCTCCTTCACCTTCTCCTTCACCTTCTCCTTCACCTTCACCTTCTCTTTCTCCTCCTTCTCCTTCTCCTTCTCCTTCTCCTCCTTCTCCTTCTTCTCCTTCTTCTCTTTCTCGTTTTCCTCCTCTTTTTCCTTCTCCTTTTCCTTCTCCTTTTCCTTTTCCTTTCCCTTTCCCTTTTCCTTCTCCTTCTCCTCTTTCTCCTTTTCCTTTTCCTTCTTCTTCTCCTTCTCCTTCTTCTTCTCTTCCTCCTCCTCCTTCTTGTCGTCCTCCTTCTCCTCTTCATTCTCGTCCTCCTCCTCTTCCTCCTCGTCCTCCTCCTCCTCTTTCTTCTCGTCCTCCTCCTCTTTCTCCTCCTCCTCCTCCTCCTCCTCCTCCTCCTCCTCTTCTTTCTCTTCCTTTTCCTTTTCCTTCTTGTTCTCCTCCTCCTTTTCCTTGTCGTCGTCCTCCTCTTTCTCCTCCTCTTCCTTCTCCTCCTTCTCCCCCTCCTCCTTCTCCTCCTTCTCTCTCTCCTTCTCTCTCTCCTCCTCATTCTTCTCCCTCTTCTCCTTCTCCTCCTCCTAATCCTCCTCCTTCTCGTCCTACTCCTTCTCGTCCTCTTTATCGTCCTCCTCCTTCTCGTCGTCCTTATCGTCCTCCTCCTTATCGTCCTCCTCAATTCTCCTTCTCCTCCTCCTCCTCCTCCTCCTCCTCCTCCTCCTCCTCCTCCTCCTCCTCCTCCTCCTCCACCTCCTTTTTCTCTTCCTCCTCCTTCTCTTATTCCATGAGAGGATGCTCAGAACCCGAACTCGATCTCATGAAACCGATGCATGGCGATCCTACACGACTACCGAGCTGCGAAGACGTGTGACAATGGAGGTTCTCGGGTTTATCAACCAGATCGGTAGGGTGTGTCCTTTGCATTTGAATATTGAAGCAGACTTGTGGTCCTGAAATTCATGACACCTGGGACCACGAAGTTTATGAAAAAAAATATGGAAATAATGAACGAGGAAAGAAGAACAAGAAAAACAGAAGTGGATGGAGTGAACTTGAGGGAAAGGCCGGGGATGAGGCAAATACATGAGGATGAAGGGGACTTCGGATAAATGTAAAATATCTGTTGAACAGGTGAAGATAGAATAAAAGAAAAAAAAGATGGGATGGAGTTCGTGAATGAACGAAAGGATGACGCAGCACAAAGGGATGTTCTTCTCACTTATTTCAAATGATTTATTTTGAGTAGATGAGAAGAGGGGTCGCCACCACACATTCTACCAGAAAATCCGACTTTAGCAACCCTTCGCTACAGCCTCGTACTTCCTTCGAAGAACAATCGCACTGCATCTCATTTTAGGTGAAACAACGGCAATATCCTTACCACCACCCTACACATTTCTAAGGGCGACAAAACTCCTTTCCACTCACAGTATAAAAATCTTCTAACGAGACATATCAATACTCCCATAGCTAAAGTACACTATACTATATATATATATACTCATTTCCATTTAGCTAAAGAAGCATGAAAAAACTGAAATATATCTCAGTGATGGTAATATATCATCCATGAGAAAAGAAGTCACCGTATATATAAGTTTAGTTTAGGTTGTCCGTGATTAGTATCTAAAGCAGCTATTTTAGTGGTTCTATTTATTTACATAAGTTCCAGTTCAAGATATTCATATGGGGGATGACAGGTGGTGATAGATAAGGAGCTGCCTAGTGTAGGCCTTATGGTCTCTTGCAGTCTCCTTCATTCTTATGTTCTTATGTTCTTATATACTTCATACTTTATATTGCTTTTTTCTTACATAATTTTTGTGAACGGTTTTTCTATGAGTATGCCAATGCCGCCCCCTTTTTTAATACTATAAAAGGCAGGCGTAATCTAGTAACATCTTGCAATTACATTTCGATGAATGTACTGTAGGTATTGGATGACCTAGGAAAGGGTTCCCATACATAAAGGTGGCGGCACACTGAGCTAGCATGCTACAAATTTTTGCTACCTCGTTTAAGTATAAATGACTTTGGTTACAATATTCTAGACTTCCTTGAGAATATCTCAACAATTTGCTTAACATTCGTATAAGTTTAACTTCTTAGATCGTTATTTAGCTTCACTTGGAATTTTGAAAAATTAAAGACCGTAACCGATGTCGTTTCTATAAACTAGGTAGCAAAAACAAGTAGCGAGAAATGCTTAGTGTACCTCCGCTATAACAAAAATAGATCAATTTTTTTCCAAGCTTCTATATCCTTTCAATAACGATATTTCGTTTCACTGATTTTTTATTTGATTTTTTATTTATTTATCTTTTTTTTTAATGCATCAGAATATCTACTTCACACTTGGCCCTCCTACACGGCTAAATTCTTCACCAAAATGACTCCCATTTAGTGTTTGATCACTGAATATTGTAACCCTTTATGACCCGTCTGATCACAGCCTAGTATTTCAAAACATTTCGTAGCCTAGGGCAGGGGTGGGCATCCTTTTTAGGCGTGGGTGGCAAAATCACCCAAATCTCTGACACCAAATTTTCTCGCGTGCCAACGACGTAAACCTGTAGGCCTACATACGCGTATGGATCTACTCCCTTCACCACCAATCCGTCGCCCAGCACAGCATACGGTTACCAATGGTCATACAAAAGAAGCTGGAGATTTATTAGTTATCTATTTTAACGTGAGCTCTGGGTTCCGCGTGCCGGAAAAAAGTCGTTATTGTGCCAGGTTTTACACTCGTGGCAAGGGTTGTCCACCCTTGGCTTAGGGCTTCCTCGAAGCTGAATAAAACCATCTGGTATTAGATACAATAAGATCCTTCAAGTTGCTGAACTCCTCCTTTTGGTAATCAGGGGATTCAAACCGCTCTTGTGTTCCGAAACCTTTCGTGAAAGTCGCTGTATATGGTGTCCGTTGGAGCCACATAAGAACATCGGAAGAACACTTGGAGACCTGTGAACCACCTGAACATCATAAAGAAAAATAACAATGGCGAGACCAGGAGGGGTGGGGGACAATGTTTGGATCACTGGACTAAAAGAACCGTAGATAGTAGAAGGACAAAGAAACAAAGAGGAAGTGGGAATAAGACAACAGAATTAAACAGAAGTAGAGAGAAAGAAGGAGAGGGAAATAGAGGGGTATGGAGGGAAAGGGAGGGGGACAACAACAAAAAAGAGAGGAGGAGGGAGAGAGAGAGAGAGAGAGCGAGAGAGAGAGAGAGAGAGAGAGAGAGAGAGAGAGAGAGAGAGAGAGAGAGAGAGAGAGAGAGAGAGAGAGAGAGAGAGAGAGGAGAGAGAGAGAGGCAGGGAAAGAGAGAGGGGGAGAGAGAAAAAGAGAGGGGAGAGAGATGGAGGAGAGGGAAGAGAGAGAGGGGGAGAGAGAGGGGGAGAGAGAGAAGGGAAAGAGAGAGGGGGAGAGAGAGAGAGGGAGAGAGAGGGGAGAGGGAGAGAGGGAGAGAGAGAGGGAGAGAGAGAGGGAGAAAAAGGGGAAAGAGATAGAGAGATAGAGAGAGATAGGTAGATAGAGAGAGAGAGAGAGAAGGATAGAGAAAGAGATAGAGAGGGATAGAGAGAAAGAAAGAGAGAGAGAGAGAAATAGAGATATAAGGAGATAAGTATATATGTACACACACATACACACACACACACACACACACACACACACACACACACACACACACACACACACACACACACACACACACACACACACACGCATACAGAGTGATAGAGGAATATAGATATATAAATAGAGAGGGGGGTAGAGAGGTAGGGAGAGAGATATAGAGATATAGAGATATGGAGAGGCAGACGGACAGACAAAGAGAAAGAGAGAGAGAGAGAGAGAGAGAGAGAGAGAGAGAGAGAGAGAGAGAGAGAGAGAGTAACCGGTTAATGGCTACACCTGTGGCAGGGAATGTAAACCCTCTTCGAGCTTTCTTGATTTATTGAAGGGAAGATATATTTACAGCATGGGGATCTAATCCCCTTTGGGGAGATTCCCCAGGTGCTCCCTCTACGGGAGAGTTCTGGTTGACGACGCAGTCGCCGCATGTATATGTGAATATGCCTATCTTTGCATATCCGTGTAGGGTTTACAGTTAGATCATGGGTTTGGAATTTATACAATACTGTTTGATATTAGTTTTAGTATTATGTGTCTATTTCATAATTGTGAATGTATCTTGACGTGGTGTATGGATTGTAATCATGATTGATTAGTTTGGTAGGTATAAGGAAATGTTTGGTATGTGTCTCGCAACATTATGCACTTGTTTTGGTAACTTTTTGTTGTGTGGTGGCGTGATGTGTGTTGTATGTTTGAGTCAGATGTTTACGATTTGGGAATGTGGAGGTCAGCAAAATTGGAGGTATTGGAAAGTGCCAGTGCCTACCGACACCTTCTTGGATATATGTGGATCACGTGTCAGGCGTGTAACATATCGTAATGGTTGGATACATTGCTTCCCCGACCTCTTTGAGGTGCGTCCTCGTACCTCTGGTCAAGGTTGAGATGGCGGGGGTTTGGTATGAAAACTTATACAACTGCAAAGGAGATACAATGAGTCACGTCGCTAGTGGGAGACATTGACTCGTAACAATAATTTTTGGCTTGAATGAGCTCTAGTAAAGGGAAAGGGTTTACGCATATCATATACTGGTATGTAATCAGCAAGTTATGATAAAATATATGTCTTTGCACTAAAAAAAAAGATTATCATTTAGATTGTCAGTATCGATTCTCTTTTCAATGAGAATTTATGGGCATATGTCTGTCACTGTGGTTTGGGATCTCTTTTCAATAAAATGTTTAGCTCCGATTTCCCTGTAGTTCAAATGAGAATCGGGTAGCACTTTCACAGGGTACAATAGCTTAATGAATGCAAGACATCCTAAAAATCAATATCTGTTTGTCCATTGTGACATATCTAAAATATAAAAATATTCACATCTTTCCGTAAAGGTAGGACAATTCTCTTGTTCCAGCTAGAACTTTACACTGTCAGTTTTCTACACTACAGTGGTAGTCTCTTTTCCGTAAAATTTCACACATAATATGTATGGGATGTATGGATATCACCATAGTGTAGGAGTTTGCGGCTATTTCAAATAGATTGACTGATTTATCTATGTACGTAAGAATATCTATCTAGGATTGCCTTTTTGTTATCTCTGTGAGAAATATGTAACATATATCCTAATGCTACATAAATAGATTGATCTCTTTGTTATCATATATTTGTTTTGATTAATTGGTGGGACACAAGTTTATCTATTCATTTGTTTATTATTGTTATTACTATTATTATTATCATTGTTATTATTGTTATCATTATTATTACTATTTTTATTGTTATTATTATTATTATTATTATTGTTATTATTATTATTGTTATTATTATTATCATTATTATTATTGCTATTATTATTATTAATGTTATTATTATTATTATCATTATTATTGTTGTTATTATTGTTATTATTATTGTTATTATTACTGTTATTAGTTATTATTATTATTATTATTATTGTTGTTAATGTTGTTGTTAATCTTGTTCTTGTTAATGTTGTTGTTAATCATGTTCTTGTTAATGTTGTTGTTGTTAATCTTGTTAATCTTGTTGTTAATCTTGTTCTTGTTAATCTTGTTCTTGTTGTTAATCTTGTTCTTGTTAATCTTGTTCTTGTTGTTAATCTTGTTCTTGTTGTTAATCTTGTTCTTGTTGTTAATCTTGTTCTTGTTGTTAATCTTGTTCTTGTTGTTAATCTTGTTCTTGTTAATCTTGTTCTTGTTAATCTTGTTCTTGTTGATCTTGTTCTTGTTGATCTTGTTCTTGTTGATCTTGTTCTTGTTAATCTTGTTCTTGTTAATCTTGTTCTTGTTAATCTTGTTCTTGTTAATCTTGTTCTTGTTAATCTTGTTCTTGTTAATCTTGTTCTTGTTAATCTTGTTCTTGTTAATCTTGTTCTTGTTAATCTTGTTCTTGTTAATCTTGTTCTTGTTAATCTTGTTCTTGTTAATCTTGTTCTTGTTAATCTTGTTCTTGTTAATCTTGTTCTTGTTAATCTTGTTCTTGTTAATCTTGTTCTTGTTAATCTTGTTCTTGTTAATCTTGTTCTTGTTAATCTTGTTCTTGTTAATCTTGTTCTTGTTAATCTTGTTCTTGTTAATCTTGTTCTTGTTAATCTTGTTCTTGTTAATCTTGCTCTTGTTAATCTTGCTCTTGTTAATCTTGCTCTTGTTAATCTTGCTCTTGTTAATCTTGCTCTTGTTAATCTTGCTCTTGTTAATCTTGCTCTTGTTAATCTTGCTCTTGTTAATCTTGTTCTTGTTAATCCTGTTCTTGTTAATCTTGTTCTTGTTAATCTTGCTCTTGTTAATCTTGCTCTTGTTAATCTTGTTCTTGTTAATCTTGCTCTTGTTAATCTTGTTCTTGTTAATCTTGTTCTTGTTAATCTTGTTCTTGTTAATGTTGCTATTGTTGTTGTTGCTATTGTTGTTGTTGCCATTGTTGTTGTTGCTATTGTTGTTGCTATTGTTGTTGCTATTGTTGTTGTTGCCATTGTTGTTGTTGTTATTGTTGTTGTTGCTATTGTTGTTGCTACTGTTGTTGTTGCTAGTGTAGTTGTTGCTACTGTTGTTGTTGCTACTGTTGTTGTTGCTACTGTTGTTGTTGCTACTGTTGTTGCTATTGCTATTGTTGTTGTTGCTATTGTTGTTGCTATTGTTGTTGCTGCTATTGTTGTTGTTGCTGCTATTGTTGTTGCTATTGTTGTTGCTATTGTTGTTGCTGCTATTACTAGTTGTTGCTGCTATTGTTGTTGTTGTTATTGTTGTTGTTGCTATTGTTGTTGCTATTGTTGTTGTTGCTATTGTTGTTGCTACTGTTGTTGTTGCTAGTGTTGTTGCTACTGTTGTTGTTGCTACTGTTGTTGTTGCTACTGTTGTTGTTGCTACTGTTGTTGCTATTGTTGTTGTTGCTATTGTTGTTGTTGCTATTGTTGTTGTTGCTATTGTTGTTCTTGTTCTTGTTCTTGTTGTCCTTGTTGCTCTTGATGTTCTTGTTCTTGTTCTTGTTTTTGTTCTTGTTTTTTCTTGTTGTTTTCGTTCCTGTTCTTATTGTTCTTGTTGTTTTTGTTGTTCTTGTTGTTCTTGTTCTTTAGTTTTTGTTCTTGTTTAGTTCTTGCTCTTGTTCTAGTTCATGTTGTTCTTGTTTTGTTCCTGTTCTTGTTCTTCTTGTTCTTTTTATCTTGTTTTTGTTCTTGTTTTTGTTCTTGTTGTTCTTGTTTTTGTTCTTGTTGTTCTTGTTCTTGTTGTTCTTGTTGTTCTTGTTCTTGTTGTTCTTGTTATTGTTGTTCTTGTTGTTCTTGTTATTGTTGTTATTGTTATTGCTGTTATTGTTATGGTTCTTGTAATTGGTGTTGTTATTGTTGTTATTGTTGTCATTATTGTTATTATTGTTGTCATCATTGTTATTATTGTCAGTCATCATTGTTAT
>NC_134811.1:23165728-23170728 GCF_046742065.1 Oratosquilla oratoria | reverse complement strand
TTTATTTTTCTTTTTAGATATGAATATGAAATTTTAAATGATATCAGTTCTTATATCCTTCTCCTATCTTCCTTTCAAAGTAAGCACTATACCCGTTGCACTGAGATCTGGCCGTTAGGGCGGAGCACTGGGAGTTCCCCTGTGGTGCCACATATAATTATTCTATAATTTCATTTTATTTTATAATTCTATTTTATAGTTTTATAATGTTGCCTCATATGATTATATTATATTTTTTTGTCACACACCACCACTGAGGTAAAAATCAAAGCAATGTTTTCTATACAAAGGTTTCGTTTCTTTAAGTCTAGATATGGCATATATGCATGAGAGAGCGACGTTGCCGCTACATCTAATCTCTGGCCCCACCCCCCTCATACTGCATTCAGAAAACATTGCATCCACATGCACGTTCTCGCCATGGATGCCCACATGTGGCAACACCGGGAAATCTCCTAGCCCCGCCTTATCGGCCAATTCTCCTTGCGCTGACTATAGCTGATAACATTTCGCTTTGGGTCTGGCCGGTGGCTGTTGTCGACCTTCTGGAAGTAGCAGCGTTTCTTTTAAGGGTGTTTGTTCTAAAAGTATCCAACTGAAGAACCTTATTCCATCAGACGAAAATATCATAAGTTTCCCCTCCCCACCAAAGAAGCGAGGTGGTGTGATAGAGGTAGGGCAGAACGGAAGGTTAGTTGAAGCTAAAAATGAATTTTTTTTTTTTACTATTCTCCAATTATAAAAGAATACTGAGTGACTAGGTCTATGGGGTGTTACTAAAATCATTAAATATCGACTGCAAAAAATATGCTCTCAATATCTCATACAGACACGGACTGGTGTAGTGCACCTTTGAAGTCCGCCGTTGCAGAGTGTGGTTGGGAAGCCATGAATATGCGAATTGAACAATTGCCCAGCACTTCCCGGAAACCGAACTTGCCCTCCCGCGTTTGAGACAGCAAAGCTAACAACTTTTCCACACTGGCTCATTTGTATGTATCTTTGGTGGTAGGATATGCAAAGTAAAGAATTTCATCTTTAAAATGGGAGACTAAAGGTTATGCAGAAATATTAGTACATCCATTACTATTCTAGCACTACTCTTGATAGTATAATTCTCACAGTCATTACTATTATTGCAACTTTTGCTTCTACTACTGCTACTATTGTTCTTGCTGCTGCTATTGTTATTAATACAAATCGGAAATAACAATTTTGCAGTCGTTTGATAATACCATCTGTATTCCCGTCGTCGTCGTTATCCCATTGCCCCAGTAGGAATAGGAACAACGCGTACATCACAAGAGCTCTCGATCTTTGCACATTTACGACTATGTCGAGACTTCCACGACTTCGGCGTCTTTCCTCATAAACAAAACTCACCTCTTGGTGGTTAGGAACGGGATCCAAAAGCTCGACCAACAAATTTGAAAAGATTTGTCTTCTTTCCTTTTTCTTTTTTATTTTAAGTTTGCAGGGCCGTTGCGGATTTGTGCCTGAGAGAGGTTGTTATAGAATGTATGTAGCTTACCACGGCTTCTATTCATTTGGATCATCTTGCGCTGGCGTGGAAAAGGTCGTAGCTATAGGTGAGTCTGCAGACTTCGGCCAAGTCGTTGTTTGTCTTGGGCTGTTTGTTTACGTTGTTTACTAATGCTCCTCGTTGGGATATCTAATGCAGTGGATATCCACGTTTCTATCCGAAGATTGTTCCCCAAGTTAATACACAAAAATGTCTATATTCCTTTTTTTTTCCTAAGAGTGCTTTTACTTGTATGTACGTCTATTTGAACGTGTGTCTGTGAACTTTTAAAATGTTCTTTGCTTTATGGCTGTGTATCTTTTGTCTGTCTCTCAGGCTTACCATTGGCCGTCTACTCGTCTGTTTGTCTTGCGATGCGTTCGTCAGTGTCTGTCTTCGTCTGTATGTCTCTGTCTGTCTGTTACAAAGTAACGTACAGGGAACGTTTGTGTGCTCCACTATATTCGAATTGTGTAAGACGTTATGTTTTCCAATTCTGGATATTACTTCACTTACTTCTGAATATTTTCCATTCTCGAAATACGTGCGCTCAATTGCCTACAAATACCCAGCCGTTTGGCAATATTTGATTGTGTGTGTTTATAGCTTCTTACTCCTAAGCGGCTGTTTATGTTTAAATTACATCGAACAAAATCGAGGAATTTTCATGAACCCAATTTGTTTCTTTAATACTTGACATATTTGATACTTGATATTTGATAATGATTTGATATTTGATAATGTATTTAATTGGCTATTGCCGGCAAGTCTATCGAAACACCATAATTATAAGGACGTTAATAATAAAGGCTCCGTATTCACTTAGTGTTTCCTTTGATATGTGATAATATTTGATACTATAGTATTTTGATACTTTAATATCTAAGGGGACAGGTATAATCATCTAGTCAGACACTGATGTATATTGTTTATATGAATGTATATAGATATGTTTGATATTCTATCGAAAGCAAAGGCCTTCAGTTACTGCAAGATACTTGGGTTCGTGTGCTTTATGACCAAGAGACAAGTGAGGTTACAAATCAAAGGTTATGAGAGTTTCTTCTTTTATCAATGATAGTCATTAATCCATTTGGACACTTGGATGAACATTTATGTGTAACGTAGCTATGGGAGAAGAATCAGGAGTGAAGTGTTCGTGACAGCTCCCGGACTACCGAGCTGAAGCAGGAGACTACCTAATACAGTGGTTCTTAACCTGGGTTACCTGTACCCCAAAGGGGTACGAAACCTTAAGCCTGGGGGTACGAGACATGATAAACAGTGCAATGGTAATGTATATTTACAATGAGAAAGCAAACAAGGTTTGTATCACTCATCCTTTTCATATATTTGCATCATATTTGTATTGGATGGGGGTACGAGGAAATTTTCTGAGATATCAAGGGGTACGGGCACTGGAAAAGGTTAAGAACCACTGACCTAATAGGACGACATTTCCTGTTTCCTGCCTCTATATGTATATATATTTACCCTGAGGCGGTCTGGTACAGTTCACACATAACCTCAGAAGGCGGTGTCCCCGCTCTGCCACTATCAGGAATTGCAGTACTCGGAGGAGATCAGGAAGTGAGGGCAACCCTCGATCTTATTTAGCGCCCAGGGGAGGATGGTACGCCTTATTTCCCGACACTTCGTAGTTGCAGAGCGTGAAGAGAAAGGGCTTCACCATC
Organism: Oratosquilla oratoria; assembly: GCF_046742065.1. Classification (NCBI taxonomy): domain Eukaryota; kingdom Metazoa; phylum Arthropoda; class Malacostraca; order Stomatopoda; family Squillidae; genus Oratosquilla; species Oratosquilla oratoria. The sequence goes on along the minus strand of NC_134811.1, from coordinate 23,167,512 downwards.
TCTTCCAAAGCATCAACCGCAGCAAACCACATTGTTCTTGAAATGAGCACCTTCAGGATACTCACCCAGAACACCCAAACACATATTGCAAAGGTGGTGGCATTGGTCGCAGCTCGGTGCCTCTTTGTGTGAGGTCTAAGAAAATCAAGGTTCATAGATAGACTCGGAAATATTATTTGTTTTTGAGAGTATATATTTAGGTAGTGAATTATCTCTTATACATACGTTGTTGAATGGAATGGCTTCCTCTATATTAAAAATCTTCTTAGTGATGTTTTCTATCCTTCTTATGCTTTTTTTTTTATTATTATTATTAATGAAGTTTCGCAATAATTCCTGTGTTGTGGACATAAGAGTACAGGATATTATATCTACCCATCTTGTAATTCAGTTTTCTTTGGATTTACCAAATTCCGTTTTCTTCTAGTCGTAGATGAAAATGTATCAGGGTTTTGTGAGCTATCAAATATATTTCAAACTTGATAAGATCTTAGGAATTGATAAAGCTCTAATAAGGGTATCGTGATACTGATAAAGGCTCTGTCTTCACCTGATTTTTTTTGTATAGGAAATAAAAAAACATAAAAAAAGTTCAGTAATTTTAAGTGACGATGTGGTGGAGGTCGAACTTTTTTTTCAATTGACAAGATACAGGTGTCATTTGACAAATTTTTTTTCCTAGGTTGGCACCTGTCCGGACCTCAACTTTACGGCGGTCCGGTATAGTAGTTCATACAACTCACGTCAGAGGCAGTGTCCCCGTTATACCACTGTAAGGAGTAGCGGTACCCGGAGAAGATCAAGGAAAAGAATAGCGACCCTGGGACCTTGGACAGCGCCTGGGGAAGGGCGTGGAAGCTGAGGGTGTGTTGAGTCCCAGACTCCCCCCACATGGATAACTTGACCTCCTAGTACAGGCAACTTGAGATTTCTATATTGTACTTCCACGTTATCCTATAATCTAGGATGAAACGAGTTCCAATGCTCTTCTCTGGTTTCTATATTCGTTGAAACCTTTGTGTGGCTTCTTTATGCTTAACATTTTACAATCAAGGAATTACTGGACGGGGTACAGCATGCTCGTGCGCTGTTGGCGTGATTGGAAACGTAGCCTACTGGTCTAGCATTCGCCTAGTTGTGGGTTCGAATCACGCACTTTTCTCCGATTCCTAGCAGTGAGTGTTACTTTCACCGACAATCTAAGCGCATAACAGGGCAAAGGTGACGGCTTCGGCCGCAGCTACGTGCCTCCTGGCGTAGGCTCCTCACCTTCCTACAGCATGTACAAGTAGGAAAGGAAGTTTTTTTTTTAGTTAGGCAGGATAGATAAGATGGGGGAGAGGGAGGGAGGGGAAATTGGGGATTTAGTAGAAGGAAAGAAGGAAATGGAAGGAAGTAAGAGTTATGATAGATGTGGGGCAAACCCACTTGCTCGGTTAGTTTATAGTCTTTTTTCCTATGGTCACTGGCAACTTATCTTTTTTTTTGTGTGTGTGTGTGAATCATATGTAAATCACACATCGTACTTCTAAAATAAGAGTTACAGCAGGTAATGAGAATAGAAGATAAACTAAACATGTTATTAATAGCTTACAAAACCCTGAATACGTTTTCATATACGACTAGAAAAATATAATTCGCTAAATTAAATTGAAACTAAATTACAAAGGGGTAACAATAATATCTTACATCCCTTGTCCACAAAACTGTAGATGATTTTGTTATAAAGTATGAGAAAGGGACACGGACACTGGACAAATTTCCCATAAGATCTCTCCAATTTT
>NC_134811.1:23135728-23138228 GCF_046742065.1 Oratosquilla oratoria | reverse complement strand
TGAACTAAAGAACATCAAGTGGGACATCTTGGAACTGAGTGAAGCCTATGGGAGGAGAGAAAGCTGGAGCAGCTACAAGACTTACTCCTACTTCTGAGTTAAGGAAAAAGAAAATTTTAGTTGAGTTGGATTCTTGATTCACTGAGAGATTACCGATAGGTCAGTTTTGTTGGTTAGAATCTTAAGACAATGAAGAGCATGGTTATTCAGATCAAAGGATAAAACTACCTAAAGACCATAAGAATTATTAAGTAGAAATATGAATGATAATTGACTGAAAAAAAAAACAGTGATATCGTGTGAGGCTTTCTATCTTTATGTATGAAACACCAAGCGGAATTTGTAAATTAACAAAGGCTATGGAGGCAAAGCAAAGGCATACACATGGAGAAACGAGTGCTGACAAAAATGCTGAAAGAAAAGAAGAGAGCAGACTAGCGTGAAAGGTACTGTGGTGGTGATAAAGAAACGAAAATAGAATTGGGCAGATCAGATAACCGCAAAGATGAGAGATGGAACAAATTCGAGACTTCAACCATAGACGAGGAAGACCAGAGACAGAAAAGTTTGAAGGAGTGACGTGGCAGATATTGACGTAGAAGTGTAACTCGAGGAAAATGTTGGGAGTGGCCTTAGATCAACAGTGGACTCTGAATGGCTGACTGATCAATTGAAGATAAAGAGATACACATCAAATTGTGAGGACCAACTACATTGGTAAATGCGATAGAACAATGCATTAGAGTGATCGAGTGTGAGAGATAGAAGAGAAGATAATGAGTGTGTGTGTGTGTGTGTGTGTGTGTGTGAGAGAGAGAGAGAGAGAGAGAGAGAGAGAGAGAGAGAGAGAGAGGGAGAGAAACGCTGCAGTGAAAAGTGGGAGGCTGTTTACTGTCATCCAGAAGAAAGGAGTTGACAGGATGAATAGCTTTGGACTCCACCCTTTCCAGAAGTTGTGTATGATTATAAATATCCCCCACGTGAGATACGGTCTACATATATGGGAGAAAATAATTCGTTTATGGGATCAGCATCCAACCAGAAGCCAGGTTTTTCTGAATGCCTTTCAGCACAGTCATAGTTCGTCCTCACAACTTTGTCAACAATAAAAACTCACGTTATGGCAACATCTTCGTCGCAAGTGCATTTGATTGGTTATTGCACTCGAGCGCGCGCTCAGTGCAGGAGCCAATCAGGCCCAGTTATGATCAGGATGTTGCCAAAATAAGTGGTTAGATATTGGAACTCGCTGAGACGGACCATAATGCCATGGAAACTGTTTTTAGTAGAGATACTGATTTGTCAATACTGAATATGTAATTCGCAATGAAGTTAGTCAGTGGCAAGGAAGATCGAGTTCACTGATGACTATCTGAGATTCTTTGTGATTGATTTAATGTTGAGACATTCTGCGAGATTGTAGTGGATTAGAAAAGGAAAGCCAGGAGTCTTAATCCGTGTTTATTCCCAACTAGTTCCGCAATGCATTTTCTTTAAGATAATTATGAAATTAATAATTCGAATCAAGATTCCTCCTTTTCCCCTTCCCAACCATGTTACTGCTAAATGAAAATGCTGGGTAGAGGTACTACTTTAATCCCTTCAACATAGAGTCTGCATGAAGCTGTGTGAAAGTCGTGTGGCCAGGACAAAATCTGCAAAGGTGTCACCGTAATGAAGAGATTTTCTTTAGTTCCAATAACTTAAGTGACGGTCATCTCAGAAGGTCTATCCGGTTTTTTTTTTCGTTTTTTTTTTCTTTTTTATAATAAAAAATGAGATTCAAATCTCATATTCCATTGGGATTTAATCATCAGTGTAGTTTCCCTGATTATCTCATAAGGTCTGTCCGGTTTTTTGGATAATAAAAAATGAGATTCAAATCTTATATTTCATTGGAATTTAATCATCAGTGTAATTTCCCTGATTATCTCATAAGGTCTGTCCGGTTTTTTGGATAATAAAAAATGAGATTCAAATCTTGCATTTTATTGGAATTTAATCATCAATGTAGTTTCCCTGATTATCTATGACTTCTTTTCTTCTACGTACGAGCTTATTCCCTCTTAGTAAAAAAAAAAAAAAAAATCTATCCGTTTTGAAGAGAGAAAAAAAAAAAAAACGGAAATGTCAGCTTCAACCTCCATTTGGGTTTTCAGAGTTCATCCATCCAAAAGATTCTGTAAACTACGAAACAAATGATGACCTGAAGGAGCAAGGTCCGGGGAATATGGTGGATGAGGAATTTTTTCCCAACCAAGTTCTTCAATCTTTTGGGATGTGATTTGTGCAGTGTGGGGTCTTGCATTGTTCTGGTGAAACAACACTCCTTTTCGATTCACTAAAGCATTTTTTTTTTCTTCAAAGTCATGTTCAAAGTCTCTAATTGCTGACAACAGACCTGAGCATTGATTGCTGTATTAGGTGGTAGCACCTCAAAATGAATGATTCTTTGGCAATCCCACCAGATTGAGAGAAGAACCCACTTTGCGTAGAGTTC
>NC_134811.1:23068228-23070728 GCF_046742065.1 Oratosquilla oratoria | reverse complement strand
TTTCCTTGGGGTCAACCTCGCGCTGAAGGAGTGGAGTCATAGGAGGTACAGGAGAAATAATGATGCATGACTCTGGTCCGTAAGGGTGCCATTAACGGTCTCTTTCCCCCCTTTTTTTTTTTTTTGTGTGAGTCCGATGACTGGTGGGATATGAATGATTTTTCGATTTTTTTTTCTTTCTGTTTTTCTTTCAAATTAATAAGAATTAATTCCATTTTTATTTGACTTTGTTTTTTTGCTATTCGGGTTTATTATTATTCTTATGTGCCTTTATTTGATTTTCTCTAATTCTATTTTATTCTATTCTTTACGTTTATTGAATTTGTTGCGGTCTTCAGAAAGATCTCGTTGATCACATAAATCGTACCCATCCTATTCATCAGATCAGTCCTACTCACCTCAGAGATTTGTCAAGTCTTTGCACTCATCAAATTTCATTTCATTTATTCATTTACTCATTTGTTTGTTTATTTATCTATTTATTTGTCAATTCTTTTATTTTTTATTTTTTCATCTATATATTTATCTACTTGTTCATTTGTTTGCCTACTTTTTTTTTTATCTATTTACTTGCCTGTTTATTCATCTTCTTATTCAATCATCTATCTTTTTATCTATTTATTCAATCATTCATTCATTATATTATTGTTCATATATTTATTTGTCTATTCATTTATTTATGTACATATTTATTTATTTATTCATTTACTTACCAATTTATTTATCTATTTATTTACTTTATAATTTCATTTATCAATCTACTTATTTGTTTATTTATTTATCAACTCATTTACTAATATATTCATCTATTCATTTATCTACCAAGTTATGTATGTATTTGTTTGTTATTAATTCTATTTAATTATTCATTATTCTATTTTTTCTTTATTCATCATTATCATTTTTTAACAAAAGAGCTGAAAACGAATTCAGCTCTGTGTCGAAAGACACAGGGAAAGATGGAGAGGGAAGTGAGGGAGTGAGGTTAAAAGGAAATGGAGTAAGGAGAGAGAAAAGGAATGAGGGAGAGGTAGAGAGTAAAGGAGGGAAGAGGGAGGAATGAGGAAGGGAGAGGGTGAATGAAGAGAGGGAGGGAATGAGAAAGTAGACGGAGAGAAAGGGGACAGGGAGGAGGGAGACAGGGAGGGAGAGGAGATAGGGACGGAGAAGTGGGAAAGGAAGGAGGGAAGGATGTAAAGAGGAGGAAGGGAAAGAATGGAAGGGAGAGAGGGAGGAAGAGAAAGGAGGAGAAACGGTGGAATAGGGGGAAGGATAACGGGGAAGAAAGGGGACTGGAAGGGAGAAAAAGGAGGGATATGGGGGGAGAGAGGATTGGGGTTAAGAGGGAAGAGATAGGGGGGAGGGGAGAGGTGGGATAGGGAGAAGGGAGTAGGGAGAAGGTGGAGAGAGGAGAGGGATAGAGGAGAAGGAAGAAAGGAAAAGGGAGAAGGAAGGAGAGGGGGAAGGGAGGGAGAGAGGGAGGGAGCAAGAAGTGTCGGAAGGTGGTGATTGTCTAAATTGTTTCTCTGGGACCCAATTGGCTAGTTCGAGCGAATAACGACAAGAATTATGAACTAAAACAAATATGATGATGATTATATAGCATTACGCTATTGGATTGATCCGATTAGCCAGCACTTTATTTCACGTATTCAAAGCTTAAAACAAGAAAAATGTAGCGCTTAATTTGTTTACACGTAAATATACATAAACGCTTTACCTTACACTGGGACGGGGCTTAGAGAAGTTGAACAAGCATTTCACGACGTTTTGAAGAGTTGCCATATCGTGTATATTTTTATGGTCTGTACGAGTGAATACTTCTCATTTCGTCGTGAAAAGGTGTGCACTGTACGCTGAGTGTTGTAACGAGTTTTTACTATACTGGTGTCGTGTACGTTGTTAAGATAGTGAAGATGTTTTAGTTTGAGTGTGTTGTACATAACATATAACGATTATCTGAAGGAAAATTCTATTTTCGTTAGCAAAAATAGAATAGCTAAGGTACCAAAGACTCGCAGACTCGCCTATTTCTTCCGACTAAACTTGGGCGATATTCTCTAGCTAAGGAATTAATTTAAACCTCAACCAAATATATATTGACAGATGAAGACAGTTCATGACTAGATCTAGACTAGAACATAAAACCTTGTTGCAATTTGTCGTGGGCGTAAACTTCAGTGAAGAACGTGCGAGTAAGACAGACACGAAATAATGAACGTAAGTCTTCACCTAGTTTGGCTGTAAATTTGTGTAATTATATATACTCTGTTAGATCTAACGTGTGACAGGTGGTGCAGAAACACGGGCTGAAGAAAATCTAAGTGGTTTGACTAAATTTAATGTAAACGAGGTACTCTATGTACTAAGGTACGTCTATTACATAACTTGCTCTGTTTTTAAAGGTGCTCAGAGGTGAATTATATCATTAACGCAATATGTTGACTGAACTCTCCTGTACAGTTACAAGCAGTTCTCACAAAGTCAACATGTTTTTTTT
>NC_134811.1:23050728-23055728 GCF_046742065.1 Oratosquilla oratoria | reverse complement strand
TTGCAGGGGAACTTCACCAAAGGCGATGGTGAGAAGTCTAGATGAATGGGCCCAAGATACTTGACCTTATTATCACATTGTCCCCCTGAGTCTACGTTCTGTTTTTGTAGTCTGCACTTATCTACATGCTCCAGCACTTCTGCCACTAGATGAGGTAAATATAAATAAATAGAATAAGAAATTATAAAAACGAATGAAAAAATCCGTCCAGTGCTTTAGAAATAGAGGAGTGTGTGTAGGTCTACCCGCATTAGATTTGTTGTTAGTTTCCACGTGTATCATAAACAACAAACTCTATTCTCCTGGTCTATAGAAGATAAGATCAATTTAATTTAGTAGCTATATTATAGTGAAAAATGAATTTAATATATTCACTATGCGAAGATGGAAAATGAAGAGTAGTTTAAAAAAATGAAAATGTATTTAATATCATTAAGGTTTAAAACGCACGAGAGTATTAAAGAGGATAAAGGAAGAATGAAAATAGATTCATAAAAAAAAATGTTTAGTAACGTGTACAATGTTGACTCTGGGGGGGGGGAGTTAATGACGGGTACTTGTTCGCTTGTGGTGGTCCTGTATAATGGACAGAACTGTCCATTTTCAAATACCCGTCAACTTCATCACCTTGATCGGAAGGTGCATCATTGACGGGCACGTTTTGCCACATGGAAAGCCAGAGACACAGAAACGGTCCTATACTAATGCATCACAGATAAGTCCAAAATGTCTTCCCATAAAGATCTGTGGGAGGTTCCAGGGACAGTTGCCAGCCAATGTGGGGCTGCGGGTTTTCCCTTTAGTGAAATTCGAGGCAACAATTGAGACATGAAATAGATTCTTGGAAACCAACATGAAAAAAAATATATATATAGAACATGTACACTGATACATTAGATTTGTACAAAATATTTGTAGTCACGTACAACTTTAACGTGCACACTAAATTATGGACAAATTTGTTTAGTTAACTACACTGACGTGTGTGATTTGAAAATTCAAATCTCGACAAGGATCTGACATCGTTAAGATTTTGACCCTACACGTATTCATGTTTGCCAAAAAAAGAAAGAAAAAAAAAAGCATTTGATCTATTTTTGTTTTCTCCCCTTTTCTTTCTCTTCCTCTTTCTTCAGAGAGAACGAGAGAGACAGCGAGCGAGCGAGAGAGGAAGAGAGCGAGTGAGAGAGGAAGAGAGCGAGCGAGAGAGGAAGAGAGCGAGCGAGCGAGGAAGAGAGCGAGCGAGAGAGACAGAGCGAGCGAGAGAGACAGAGCGAGCGAGAGAGACAGAGAGCGAGCGAGAGGAAGAGAGCGAGCGAGCGAGACAGAGAGCGAGCGAGAGACAGAGAGCGAGCGAGAGACAGAGAGCGAGCGAGAGACAGAGAGCGAGCGAGAGAGACAGAGAGCGAGCGAGAGAGAGAGAGAGCGAGCGAGAGAGAGAGAGAGAGAGCGAGAGAGAGAGAGAGCGGGCGAGAGAGAGAGCGAGCGAGAGAGGAAGAGAGCGAGTGAGAGAGGAAGAGAGCGAGCGAGAGAGGAAGAGAGCGAGCGAGCGAGGAAGAGAGCGAGCGAGACAGAGAGCGAGCGAGAGAGACAGAGCGAGCGAGAGAGACAGAGCGAGCGAGAGAGACAGAGAGCGAGCGAGAGAGACAGAGAGCGAGCGAGAGAGACAGAGAGCGAGCGAGAGAGACAGAGAGCGAGCGAGAGAGACAGAGAGCGAGCGAGAGAGACAGAGAGCGAGCGAGAGAGACAGAGAGCGAGCGAGAGAGACAGAGAGCGAGCGAGAGAGACAGAGAGCGAGCGAGAGAGACAGAGAGCGAGCGAGAGAGACAGAGAGCGAGCGAGAGAGACAGAGAGCGAGCGAGAGAGACAGAGAGCGAGCGAGAGAGACAGAGAGCGAGCGAGAGAGACAGAGAGCGAGCGAGAGAGGAAGAGAGCGAGAGTGCGCGCTCGTGTCTGTGTGTGTGGGAGAGAAAGAGAGAGTGAGAGCGAAAGTGAGAGAGCGAGCGAGAGCGAGAAACAGCGAAGGAGAGTGAGACAAGAAGAGAGCGAGAGTGCGCGCTCGTGTCTCTGTGTGTGAGAGAAAGAGAGCGAGAGTGAGAGCGAGAGTGAGAGAGAGAGCGAGGGATAGAGATAGAGAGGGGGTAGAGATAGAGAGGGGGATATAGGTTAGAGAGGGATAGAGAGACAGAGGAGTAGAGATAGAGAGAGGGATAGAGATAGAGGGATAGAGATAGAGAGTGGGATAAGAGGTAGGAGGATAAGAGATAAAGGGATAAGAGATAGAGAGGGGGAGAGAGATAGAGGGAGAGAGAGAGATAGAGACAGAGAGATAAAGATAGAGAGAGGGGGACAGAGATAGAGAGGGGATAGAGATAGAGAGGGGATAAAGATAGTGTGATAGAGAGGGGATAGAGATAGTGTGATAGGGATAGAGAGATAGGGATAGAGAGAGAGATAGGGATAGAGAGATAGGGATAGAGAGATAGGGATAGAGAGAGAGATAGGGATAGAGAGAGAGATAGGGATAGAGAGAGAGATAGGGATAGAGAGAGAGATAGGGATAGAGAGATAGGGATAGAGAGAGAGATAGGGATAGAGAGAGAGATAGGGATAGAGAGATAGGGATAGAGAGATAGGGATAGAGAGAGAGGGATAGAGAGAGGGGGGAAGAGAGAGAGAGGGGGGAAGAGAGAGAGAGGGGGGAAGAGAGAGAGAGGGTGATAGAGAGAGGGAGAGGGTGATAGAGAGAGGGGGTGATAGAGAGAGGGGGGATAGAGGAAGAGGGGGGATAGAGAGAGAGGGAGATAGAGAGAGGGAGATAGAGAGAGAGAGAGGGAGATAGAGAGAGAGGGAGATAGAGAGAGAGAGGGAGATAGAGAGAGAGAGGGAGATAGAGAGAGAGAGGGAGATAGAGAGAGAGAGGGAGATAGAGAGAGAGAGGGAGATAGAGAGAGAGCGGGAGAGAGAGAGAGCGGGAGGGAGAGAGAGAGCGGGAGGGAGAGAGAGAGCGGGAGGGAGAGAGAGAGCGGGAGGGAGAGAGAGAGCGGGAGAGAGAGAGAGAGCGGGAGAGAGAGAGAGAGCGGGAGAGAGAGAGAGAGCGGGAGAGAGAGAGAGAGAGAGAGAGAGAGAGAGAGTGGGAGATAGAGAGTGGGTATATATAGAGAGGGGAGGGGAATAGAGAGGGGAGGGGAATAGAGGGGGGGAGGGGAATAGAGAGGGGAGGGGGAGAGTGAGAGGGGGATAGGCAGGGTGGATGGAGAGAGAGCGAGAAATAGATAGAGCGAGAGATAGAGCGAGAGATAGATAGAGCGAGAGAGAGAGAGAGCGAGATATATAGTGAGAGATAGAGCGAGAGATAGAGAAAGCGAGAGAGAACGAAAAATAGAGTGAGCGAGAGATAGGGAGCGAGAGATAGAGCGAAAGATAGAGTGAGCGAGAGATAGAGAGAGCGATAGAGCGAGAGAGCGATAGAGCGAGAGATAGAGAGAGCGAGAGATAGAGAGAGCGAGAGATAGAGAGAGCGAGAGATAGAGAGAGCGAGAGATAGAGAGAGCGAGAGATAGAGAGAGCGAGAGATAGAGAGAGCGAGAGATAGAGAGAGCGAGAGATAGAGAGAGCGAGAGATAGAGAGAGCGAGAGATAGAGAGAGCGAGAGATAGAGAGAGCGAGAGATAGAGTGAGCGAGAGATAGAGAGCGAGAGATAGAGAGAGCGAGAGATAGAGCGAGAGATAGAGAGCGAGAGATAGAGCGAAAGATGGAGTAAGCGAGAGACAGAGAGAGCGATAGAGCGAGAGTTAGAGCGAGAGTTAGAGCGAGAGTTAGAGCGAGAGTTAGAGCGAGAGTTAGAGCGAGAGTTAGAGCGAGAGTTAGAGCGAGAGTTAGAGCGAGAGTTAGAGCGAGAGTTAGAGCGAGAGTTAGAGCGAGAGATAGAGCGAGAGTTAGAGCGAGAGATAGAGCGAGAGTTAGAGCGAGATATCGAGTGAGAGATAGAGTGAGAGAGAGAGAGAGAGAGAGAGTGAGAGATAGAGTGAGAGATAGAGTGAGAGATAGAGTGAGAGATAGAGTGAGAGATAGAGTGAGAGATAGAGTGCGAGATAGAGTGCGAGATAGAGTGAGAGATAGAGTGCGAGATAGAGTGCGAGATAGAGTGCGAGATAGAGTGCGAGATAGAGTGCGAGATAGAGAGTGAGAGATAGAGAGCTAGCTAACTAAGGAGGTAGTTATTGAATTAATGATAGTGATAGAGAGTGAGGGTGACGGCACTTTACAATCAATGTTATTTGGCCGGAAATTTTGTGTTATTAATAACAAAAAAAGAAAATTTTAATTCATGAAGCCTTACATTGTGAAGCCGGGATCACGAAGCGTAATGTATTGATATGGATTTTGCAATTAGCCTGAAATGATTTCCACGGATTGGATACTATTTTATAGTTCCATGACTCTCATGTCTCATGTCTCCCTTTACGAAGCTTATCAGTAATAGACTACAACGGGTAGATTCTATATGTCTCTACATATATATATATATATATATATATATATATATACATATATAATATACACACATATTTTGTAGTAATAGTAGTAGTAGTAGTGGTATTATTTTGAAGACAATAACCATCGTTTCTATCCTTGGGACTATAATGCCGAAGGTGGAGATTTAAGGAATGTTGCGTGATTGTGGTTCATAGGGGTGTGAGCACTGTCTCTACACTGTTATGCCTGCCCCTTCTTGGGAAGACTTCATGGTTTCTTCGACATGATTAGGTTTTCATATTAAACACTTAAAGATTACCTCGAGTATTCTCAGTTAACATTGCATAAAAATGGTGTAGACGCCAAGAGACCCTAAGGCCTACACTAGGCAGTTCCATGTGCCTGAACACCTATTACAGTTAAGTCCCGAAAGGGTTTATAAAAAAAATGTAGCATACAAAGAAGACTTTAATTTATAAGATTATTTGTTTCTTTTTGTCTATTTATTGGCTTCTTTATT
>NC_134811.1:23035728-23045728 GCF_046742065.1 Oratosquilla oratoria | reverse complement strand
AGTCAGAGTAACGACCCGAGGCACAGCGATACCGAAATAATTTCGGCCCTGGGCAGGATTCGAACTGGTTACTGGGAGCACTTCTGCTTCCCAGTTCAGCGCTCTACCAACTGTGTGTATTCACCTCGGATCTGCTGCAGTCTCTGTCGAGACAGCCAGACACCACCCTACGGCAGTGAGCTCAGAGCTCCTTATTATGTGTGTGTGTGTGTGTGTGTGTATGTGTGTGTCTGTCTGTCTGTCTGTCTGTTTGTTTGTTTGTTTGTTTGTTTTAACACAAGGTAATCCGGTGGTGTCTTGTGGTCCTTCGAAGAATCTTCGTGTAGCGGGCGCTTAAGCATGTCCCGAAAGTTCTTAACGAGGGTCCAAGTCTCTCGTATTCATTCAGAGACGACAAAGGCCTTGAATGCAATTTTTGCTTTCTAGTAACTGGGTCTTCGTCTTCTTCGTCTTCTTCGTCTTTATCTTTTCTTTTCGTCTTCGTCTTCTTTTCTTTTCGTCTTCTTTTAGTCTTCTTTTCTTTTCGTCTGTTCGTCGTGTTTTCTTTTTGTCGTCTTTTCTTTTCGTCGTCTTTTCTTTTCGTCTTTTCTTTTCGTCTTTTCTTTTCGTCTTTTCTTTTCGTCTTTTCTTTTCGTCGTCTTTTCGTTTTCTTCTCGTCCTCTTTTCGTCATCTTTTTGCCCCTTTTTTTCCTCTTTTTGTCCTCTTTCTTTTTCCCCTCTTTTCGTCCTCTTTTGTCCTCTTTTGTCCTCTTTTTGTCCTTTTTATCTTTTTTGTCCTATTTTGTCCACTTTTCGTCCTCTTCTCCGTCTTCTCCCTCTTCTTCTCTTCTCCCTCTTCTTCTCTTCTCCCTCTTCTTCTCTTCTCCCTCTTCTTCTCTTCTCCCTCTTCTTCTCTTCTCCTCTTCTCCTCTTCTCTTTTCTCTTCTCTTCTTCTCTTCCTCTCTTCTCTTCTCTTCTTCTCCTCTTCTAGTTCGTCTTCTCGCTTTCTCGTCCTCTTTCTTATCTCACCCTCTTCTCGTCTTCTTTTCGTCTTGTTCTCGTCTTATTTTCTTCTAGTCCTTCTCATCTTCCTATAGTTGTTCTCTTCTTCTTTTCCTCTTCCCGTCCTCTCTCAGGAAGAAGACTGGAAGAAGAGGGGAAGAAGAGGAGAAGAATACGAGAAGAGGATTCTTCTCGTCTTCTTCCCCTCCTCTTTCAGGAAGAAGACTGGAAGAAGAGGGGAAGAAGAGGAGAGGAATACGAGAAGAGGATTCTTCTCGTCTTCTTCCCCTCTTCTTCCCCTCTTCTTCCCCTCTTCTTCCCCTCTTCTTCCCCTCTTCTTCCCCTCTTCTTCCCCTCTTCTTCCCCTCTTCTTCCCCTCTTCTTCCCCTCTTCCCATCTTCTTCCTCCTCTTTTCCCCTCTTCTTCCCCTCTTCTTCCCCTCTTCTTCCCCTCTTCTTCCCCTCTTCTTCCCCTCTTCTTCCCCTATTCTTCCCCTCTTCTTCCCCTCTTCTTCTCTTCTTCTTGTCTTCTCCTCTTCTTCTTGTCTTCTCGTCTTCTTCTCGTCTTTCCGTCTTCTTGTCTTTTTCTCGTCTTCTCTTTTTCTAGTTGTTCTTCTCGTCTGCTTCTAGTTCTTTTCCTTCTCGTCCTCCTCTCGTCTTCTCGTCTTCTTCTCGTCGTCTTCTCGTCTAATTCTAGTTTTTCTTTTCTTCTAGTTCTTCTCACCTTCTTCTAGTTCTCTTCCTCTTTTCATGTTTTCTTCTCATCTTCTTGTCGTCTTCTTTTAGTTTTTCTTCTCGTCTTCTTGTAATTTTTCTTCTCGCCTTCTTTTAATTTTTCTTCTCGTCATCTTTTAGTTTTTCTTCTCGTCTTCTAGTTCTTCCCGTCTTCTAGTTCTTCCCGTCTTCTTGTTCTTCCCGTCTTCTAGTTCTTCTCGTGTTCTAGTTCTTCTCGTGTTCTAGTTCTTCTCGTGTTCTAGTTCTTCTCGTGTTCTAGTTCTTCTCGTGTTCTAGTTCTTCTCGTGTTCTAGTTCTTCTCGTGTTCTAGTTCTTCTCGTCTTCTAGTTCTTCTCGTCTTCTAGTTCTTCTCGTCTTCTAGTTCTTCTCGTCTTCTAGTTCTTCTCGTCTTCTAGTTCTTCTCGTCTTCTAGTTCTTCTCGTCTTCTAGTTCTTCTCGTCTTCTAGTCTTCTCGTCGTCTTCTCGTCGTCTTCTCGTCTTCTCATCCTCTAGTCTTTTTCTCGTCTTTTTCTAGTCTTCTAGTTCTTTTTCTTATCTTTAGTTCTTCTTCCTCTAGTTCTTCTCGTTCTTCCTTTTCCTTCGTTCTTCGTTCTTCCTTTTCCTTCGTTCTTCTTGCTTCATCATTTTTTTTTCTTCCTTTTTCTTTTTTATTCTTTTTCACTGTTATGAGCCGAAAGGTTTTCTGTTGTTGATATATACTTCGCCGTGCAACCTTTTATAACTTTACCCTTGGGTCTTCTAGTCGATGATATCCATAACTTCTCAAGCCATTCTCAGTCGTTTAGTGCCTTCCGTACCAGTCAGTCTGGAGACGTGAACCTAAAGTAGAAAATAATTAGAGTTTAAAGAGAATCCTGTCCATGCGCTAGCTCGTCCTGTAAATATATCTTCAAGAAAATTACGCCATTGTTCAGATGGTCACCAGGGTCAGAGTTCTTCTGCAAATGGGGTGCTTGTTGGTCTCCTGGAGAAAGAAAGAAAAGGAAAATTAAGGTGTCAAACCGTATTTTCAAAGGCTTGTGTCCATGGGACTTTTATTCCAAATATTCTAATTCCAATTTGCTGTGGTGCGTGCATTAACTGTACCTATACTTTACCTTCCCACTGTCATGTTGTAATAAAAATATTTTATTTGAAGGTCGAAAGCAACCATAGTTTACTCTGGGGTCTTTTCTTCAGCCGAATAATATCATTTGGTGTCTGTTTCCTTATAGGAATATATATTAGGGATCTGTGATGAAAAAGATTCGGACATATGTAATATATTCCAAACAAATAGGAATACGTATATCATATATAATAGAAATCAAGAACCACCTGTTATGATTGGATTCCCGCTCAGAATCAGCGTCTTCTCATCCTCTGTGGCAAAGTAGAATCGTGTTGTGGATGATATGACTCCATCCCCAGAATCGTATCCAGTTATGATTACTTCGGCCATGCAATTCGGCAAGATCTCCATAAAGGAGGTCTTCTACCTTTTTCACCCCAATAGATCACGTGTTGGTCTACATTTTCTCTGTAATGCATTACTATACTTGGATGTTATATATATATATACATATATATATACATATATATATATATATATATATATATATATATATATGTATATATATATATATACCGTATATATACACATATATATATATATATATATATATATATATATATAGCGCCCCTAAGGAATAAGGGGGACATAGATATGTACAGATAATATTGAAATGGAACACACTACACCACATTGAGGGATATGATCTAGATACTACACTATTTTGATCTTTTGTCCCTTGCACACGTATACTAAATTGGTGGTTTGTATAACCTTTCCCTGTGTAGGTGTGTGTATGGGTTCCAATAACAAAATAAAATAGTCTGACGGTAGCCAGAATAAAAGTAATACAACGCAGGGGAAGGGTAAGCACAATTATGTATTAGCGTTGTCGTTGTTATGATAGTCTTTAGTGTCTTTACTACCAATACCAGTAACCTTACTCTATATCCATTTCTATGGTTGTTGTATCTTAAACAAACACAAGGGGGGAAGAGGGGGTGGTTACCCCTCCGGGGACACTTTTCCGAATGCTTTCACACTGAGCTCCAGACACCCTACGGAGTCCATGGAGTTCTCCAAAAAGTGTCACAAACTAAAATCTGGAAGCAGTTGGTGGATGCGAAAAGATTTAATTCGGTGTTGAAATCGCTTCCAAGAACTTGGAAGTAGCATTACATAAGCAAAGGGGCCACGAACAAAAAGGCCGAGAACTACAGCTTTAAAAGATCACAGGCGTCGCCTTCGCTTGTCTGCTATGTAGATACTGCACCAGGGTCAGTAGAGCAAAACAGATCTCCTGGACTAGGTTCAATAGAACAGCATAATCCCCTTTCTCCCTTCTTCACTGTATTTTCTTTGTAGCTAAATCCCTACAGCATATCCAGGAGTCTGCGCCTGTGACTGTTTTTGTCTGCCTCTGTCGATTCATCTTTGTCTACATCTGTTTCTCTGGCTTCCCTGTCTCGATCTCGTACTCGGTTTGTTTGTCTGTCTGTCTCTGTCTGTCTCCTTGTCATTCTCTTTGTCTGACTTTGTCTCTATCGTTTGTTATCTTTGTCTACCTTTATATATCTTTGTATATTTTGCCCGTCCAGACTCTCTCTGTTCCTCTTACTATTTGTATCCATCTGTATATACCTATATCAGTCCTACAGCTGTCTCTATTCTTTTCCTTTCTCTGTATTCCTTTCCTTGTTTGATCTAGAACGACCCGACAGAGATATTGCGTCAGCTATTCCGCTTGCCTCATCAGAGAGTAAGTCCTTCATATAACCTTATTCCGATTGCAGGAGACGTGATGTTGTCCAATATCAGTTTCCCCAGACGTCCTCCTGTTTTGCCTTGTGTCTGGGCCCCGGTGACATCCAAGGCAATACCTCTGCATATATATTTGCCAGAACGACCTCTCCGCTGCCGACGTGACCGCGCCATATAACGCAGAAGGGTTTCTGGTCACCGGGGCCATCATGAGGAATGGCTTCGAGAGCTGTTGCAACGGTTCGGCCAAATCTCTTTGTATATGGTGACGTTTTCGTCGTGGTTTCTGTTGTGGATGACATCGCTGCATAAACTCTCTTCTTCTTTTTTCACAAATGTTGTTCTTCCTGATGTTTGAATATGTTATTCAGCTGTTGATGTAGGCGTTCTCGTAACATACCCTTGAGAATAAAAAAGAAAAAGAAAAAAATGTTAACTTAAATACTCCAGATGGGAGTTGGTATCTTTATCTGTCTATTGTTGTACAAGTCAAATTGCAATGAATTGCTGTACCAGTGTACCTCGTTTACCGTAGTGTTTTTCGGATTGTACTCACGAAGTTGTTGATACTGGTAATACCACGATTAAATCCGGAATTATAATGTACAACTGGTAGGGTATAATCTAGTATAACGCATAAAGTAAATATAACGCAATCATCCTACTTTCCCCAACAAAAACAATTTCATAATTCCGTCCCCGCTTCCGGTTATGAAAGTCTTTGATCCGGTCTTATCAAGTATAATCTCTCTTCCTTAGCTTATCTTTGTCTGCTGTTGCTACGGGATAGCCTGAATGCATTCTATGATTCAGGTAATTATTTATTCTTGATGGGTCGAGAGGCAGGTTGGCAAAGGTTTGAGGTCGTTAATAAGAATCGGACCTGTTGCCTACGAGAGAGGTACTCAGGTAGATAGTATGGGTCTCGGGTGATGACCGTTAGCCGGAATATGAATTCAGACCCCGTTTAAATGAACCATTGTCGTTTTGAGGTCATAGATGGTTACATACCCTTTTGATATGGACATAAAAATTCGACCCATACTACAGAAAGATGGTGAGGACAAGCAGGTCAAATGAAGGTAAGACACATTTAGTATTACGTGTCGTAAGTTGGGACAACGTATGCGTGGTAATACAAGGGAGGGGAATCAATTGTGAAGGAATATGTGAGAAAGTAAACGTTTGACCAAGACTCGCACGCCAGTCTCGTTCTAGTGATTAAGACCCCTGCTTTCCTGTGCTCGTAGTCTCTGGCAAGGCACTATTTCTTAAAATAGTATGAAGTTCATGCGGTGATCGGTAAAGCAACGTGGAAAATTATTACTGGAAGTTGCATTTAGCTGGTTTTGTTATGGGATCTGAAGGCAACGGTTACTCTTAACCACACTGACGCCTGTAGTCTCTACAATTACTGCTGGTGGAGGAGGGGAGGGCGAGGAAAGATCGCCGTGTAAATGAAGCGGTCCAGCTGTGGATGTGCTGTGTCTTGCTGCATTGCTTCTCACCCGGGCAGTGGGCAAGACACAGGGATGACCTTTCATCCACGAGGAGCTAAGATGAGAGGGGAACAACGATTGGTGGATGGGAGTGCAATGGGTAGGAGTGGGTGTGTACCTTTCCTTGTATGTGAGAAGAGGCCCTTCGTACGCAGACAGGAGGAGCAAGCCAAAGGAACATCTAGATCTCGAATGATTACAACGGGTTATTTTAGTTGATCGAAATCTTTAGAATAACCTTTACACGATTATGGTTAGATCGTCACAAGTTCCCTAAATACGTATCAACTGGAAAGAGCCAGGCGGTAGACCAGTGGGTACAGTCTTGCACCCATGAGTAGGTGGTCGTGAGTTCGGGTCCCGGAACCCTCTACAGTCTGTAGAGTCTACAGCAGTGGTTCTTAACCTGTGGGGAATTCCCCACCGGTGGGGAATGGCGGAGTTGCCAAGTGGGGAATGACCGGTTGGACAGAAGAACCACAGTCTTTCTTCTTTTTTTTCTAATCGATGTGTTTTTGTTTCTTTTTGTTTGTTTCTGGTGTCTTGTTGTTGTCACATTTCGTGAATTTGTTTCCACCCACAAATAATCAATAGTGCTTCAAAATCTAATACATTACATCCAAATGTTGACTTACTTTACAAATCACAACCATTTACAGACTGTTTTAATAAAAAATAAAAAAACCAATATATGAGGTATTGTAAGTCATGTTTGGGTAAAAGTGAAAACACTGTATATTTACGTACTAAACACTGCATGGGTTAAAATCGAATTTGTCAAAGACCGATGCTGTGGTGGGAAATGGAGAGTTGGCTCACTAAAAAGTGGGGAATTGGAGAAAAAAGGTTAAGAACTCCTGGTCTACAGGCTTGCCGTGTTGGATCCCGACAGCCCTGGCCAGGCGGGGAAGCGACCCAACGTCGGCCTCAAAGGGCTCAGTCGTACTAGGGTTTCCCACTTTCCATTATTCAGGAATGGGATGGTGAAGGTGAATTTAACCATGGAAAATGAGTATTCAGCCTTATTTTTATTTTCCTCTTCATCCTTCTAACTGAATTTAATATTAACCGAGCTCTACTTGAAGCTGAAATCTTGCTCCCTACGCATCATCTGAACTTTGTTGTTGCTCTCCGCTTCCTCCGCCCTTCCTTCCGTTATTAGACGCTGCTTCTCCTTTGAACCCTTTCTGACTCCAAACGTGTTCACAGTATCTTAAGGGCCTCATGGCTTCTGTAATGACCTTTCTAGCAACTGATGCCCTGGGAGGATGTGTAGGCGTGTCTTTGCCACCATTTTGTGTGTGTGTGTGTTTGTGTGTGTGTGTGTGTGTGTGTGTGTGTGTGTGTGTGTGTGTGTGTGTGTGTGTGTGTGTGTGTGTATTCACCTTGGTCTTTGGATCACGTGTTGGACTCGTGATCGACAGCTATTTCTCTCCCGGAAGAGAGCTCAGAGCTCGTATGACCGATCTATGGGTAATGCTACACACACACACACACACACACACACACACACACACACACCCACACACACACACCCACACACACACACACACACACACACACACACACACACACACACACACAACGACAACTGTTCCATTGAATATAGTGTAGTTATAAGTTATAGGTCAGAGGATAAATGTTTTGCTCAGTACTTAGATGTCTTCCCGTAGTAATAAAGCTATTTCAACCCATTTTCTTGAAACCATATTTATTATTCTAGACCAGGGGTTCCCAAAGTGGTCGATATCGACCCCCAGGGGTCGATGAGACCATCCAAGGGGTCGACAAATAGCCAAGGGGTCGAAAGGGGGTCAGTAGATTGCTAGGGGGTCGATGAAACCATCCAAGGGGTTGAAAGGGGGTCAGTAGATTGCTAGGGGGTCGAAAGGCAGTCTTTAAAATTAAATGGTTAGCATGAAATGATCCTGTTCTCTTCCCGTACTGAAAGAGTGAGAATAATCAACCAACCAATATCTAAACTTAAAGAAAAACCATGTCAATTCACTCTGAGTCGAAAATCCTCCCCATTCTGTGTATGTAGGGAGAATCTCACATACACACAACCACATCGTGAATGAACATCAAGATGACGAGCTTGTGTAATATTATTGGCTTGAATATTACTTATAGCTATATAATAAAGGGTAAATGTTCAGTTTTGCATCTGGACGCAATATAGCAATAGAAAATTAATTATTAATTTTGTAAATTATAATGTATCAACGTAATTTGCAATTTTCTTGGCGGAAATAAAAAACAAAAAAGTTGCTAAAACAGATTTCGTAAGTAACGAAGTCGCGCCGGACGAATGGTACGCATGTTTGTTATGATAGATGCCGACGTCGAAGAAATGAAAGGATGATAAATTCGTCTAACTTAACCTAACCTAACCTGTGTTTAATAAATCGATACCTGCAATTTATGGGTCATCCGGATCGTCCTCGTCGTCGTCGTTGTGAGAGACGTTGGCGGGCTGTTCAATCACTCTTTCAGATTGCGGGGTATATAGGGTTCTTGCAGCTTGAAGGAATGCATGGACTTCAGCTCCTTGTAACTGACATTTCAACTAGACCGGGCAGACGACAAACGCTTGACAGAGAAGATGGCGTCCCGATCCTATGCTAGCGACTTCGTTCGTTAGTATATTTGCTTGTAGCATGCTAGTTTTTATTTTTATTTCTGCCAAGAAAATCGCATATTACGTTCATGTATTATAATTGACAAAATTAATATTTAATTTTCTATTACTATAATGCGTCCAGGTGGAAAAATTAACAAATACCTAATAAAGAATATATAATATCACTCTTACAGCTATTGGTAAATTATAGATATTTATTTTAAAACACTTATATTTATGTATATGTAAAAGTGTCTGAATCATTATTGGAACGCCGTCGCCTTGATTAATGTTGCCATTTAGCCCTTTTATAACGGATCAAAATGATGATAGTAACATTATTGATAACTAAAATTATAATAATAATAATAATAATAATGATGATGATGATAATAAGGATAAGGATAATAACAACTATAATAATAATGATAACATTACTAGCATTAATAACAATAACACCACCAATAATAATGATAAACTGACATAATTCGTGAATTAATAGTTTGGGGATCTATAGAAAATCTTCAACTTTACTAGGGGGTCGATGAGTTGAAAAGTTTGGGAACCCCTGTTCTAGACTTCTAGTATTTACGATTGATCTGTAATCTATAGGATCTTCCCAGACTAACCCACGTAGGATTTCATCACGTACACGATCGTACCTACACATTCCAACTCTGCTTCTTACATCAGAAACCATCGTCGCACTGGAACCTTAGCGTCTGTCACAGGAACTCTTCGATTCGTGCAATTAAACGAGACTGTAAACTACTTAAGTCCGTGTAATTTGATTCTGAACTTTGGCGATGGGCGCGTCCGTTATTCCCGTAAAGTAATTGATGAGAGACTCCGGACTAACTCCCTTTATCCCCCCACCCACTACTACTACTTCTCCCCCTCCCCCCTTCTCCCCCTTCTCCCTTCTCCCCCTCCCCCCTTCTCCCCCTTCTCCCTTCTCCCCCTTCCCCCTTCTCCCCTCCCCCTTCTCCCCCTTCCCCCTTCTCCCCCTCCCCCTTCTCCCCCTCCCCCTTCTCCCCCTCCCCTCTTCCCCCCCTCCCCCTTCTCCCCCTCCCCCTTCTCCCCCTCCCCCCTTCTCCCCCTCCCCCCTTCTCCCCCTCCCCCCTTCTCCCCCTCCCCCCTTCTCCCCCTCCCCCCTTCTCCCCCTCCCCCTTCTCCCCCTCCCCCTTCTCCCCCTTCCCCTTCTCCCCCTCCCCCCCTTCTTCCCCCTCCCCCCTTCTCCCCCTCCCCCTTCTCCCTCCCCCTTCTCCCCCTCCCCCCTTCTCCCCCTCCCCCCTTCTCCCCCTCCCCCTTCCCCTCCCCCCTTCTCCCCCTCCCCCCTTCTCCCCCTCCC
>NC_134811.1:23023228-23028228 GCF_046742065.1 Oratosquilla oratoria | reverse complement strand
GCGTGCGTGCGTGTGTGTGTGTGTGTGTGTGTGTGTGTGTGTGTGTGTGTGTGTGTGTACATGCATGTGCGCATGAGAGACTAAATCATCATTGTGTCGGATCATGTGCTAGACTTGTGATCGACAGATTACCCTCTCGATGAGAGCTCGCTGCATGTAGTCCGATGTGTGGGTAATATGACTTTACACGCGCGCACACAACACACGCACAGGTACACATACGCACACACACAAATATACACGTACATGTATACACGCGCACTTTTGTACTTTCTCTACGAATACACCAACGGTTTTCAATGTTGTAAAGCTTTAATGCCCAGAGTGAGTTTTGAACTCGGAACTGCAGAGAGGGCAGCCTTTGACGCTAATCACTACACCAGAAAACTGTGTATTTACTTAATTGTAGTATATAGGAAAGGAACAACGCTCGTGGGATCCCGTTCCGTCTCTTACACCCCAGTTATCATACTTGGTCTATAAATTCACGTACAAGCGTGTGTGCTTGTGTATGTGTGCGCTTTGTGTAAAAGTAACTAGTTGTCGTGTTTGTGACATTGATGTTAAATAAAGTAATAAAAGGGAAATAATAATATATCCACTGCACGTTACCTCATAAGTAATGTCAAAATTACGTAGGGTAATGAATTCAATGTTAAGGATGGTGTAGGGTGTTTTTGGGTAATGACCGTAGTTTAAAATATATTGGTAATGAATTTTGGAAAAAAAGGATTAAAGGTCAATTTGAAAACGGCTTTCTAAAGGTGTATAATAAAATCGTCTGGCGGCAGCAAGACCAAGGGAAATCGTGCCATCCGGTATAGAAGGGACGGGTTACGTAGTAATGTAACAAACTCGCGCATAATTACGTTTATGTTTATTCCAAGTCGTTCTTACGTTCTTTGGCGGCTCCTTGGGTTCGTTCTGAGAGTTCCCGCCTTCCCTTTGGGCGTCCTTTTGATACTTTGATTCCATAGTTTCAATTTTTTGGGCCAGTTGTTTTTGGAGACTCGCATTGTGAGCATAGAAACATGGAAGCCATGCACACTGCATACTCTTCCGACTTCCTCATTTTAGTTTGTACACACACGCACACACACACTCACACGCATGTACACACACTTAGTTTGTACACACACTTGCACTCGTGCATGCGCACGCGCACACAAATGCATTCATGCGTGGGGTCGCACGCACACGCAAACACGTACACGCGCGGGCCCGCACGCATCACACACACACACACACACTACACACACACACACACACACACACACACACACACACACACACACACACACACACACACACACACACACACACACACACACACAGACACACACACACAGACACACACACAGACACACACACAGACACACACAGACACACACACACACACACACACACAGACACACACACACACACACACACACACACACACACACACACACACACACAGACAGACACACACACACAGACAGACACACACACACAGACACACACACACAGACAGACACACACAGACAGACACACACACACAGACACACACACACAGACACACACACACAGACACACACACACACAGACACACACACAGACACAGACACACACACAGACACACACACAGACACACACACAGACACACACACACACAGACACACACACACAGACACACACACACAGACACACACACACAGACACACACACACAGACACACACACACAGACACACACACACAGACACACACACACAGACACACACACACAGACACACACACACAGATACACACACACAGACACACACAGACACACACACACACACAGACACACAGACACAGACACACACACACAGACACACACACACACAGACACACACAGACACACACACAGGCACACACACACAGGCACACACAGACAGGCACACACACACACACACACACACACACACACACACACACACACACACACACACACACACACACACACACACACACACACACACACACACACACGTACCTTTGAAAGAAACAAATAAAAACATGAAAGCTATTTCTATGACTTTTATTTGTTCAATTGGTCTTAATGACTCTTATCTGGTAGAGATCCATATGCTAACGTCCTAGTGTCTTGAGTGGCATTTTACCTCAAATTCAGTGTTCCGTTGGCCCATTTTGTTCATCCTTGACATTCTCGTTAGTGACGAGGTTAAAGCCCTTCTTGATTAACCCTTTCTTTACCAGGGCTTAATTAAATGAGGCTTGGTTGGGCTGAGTCGGGCTAGGTTGGTCAAGGTAGGGCTAGGTAGAGCTAGATCGGGTGAAAGACTGTTGTTAAGAAGTAAAGGCTGAGGAATATAAAACACCGCTATGATAACAAACGACGGTACCGATTGAACATGGCGTTATATTGAAATAATTAGCGACCGAAATGTCGTCGCTATTATACTTTTCTTCGTCGTCGTCGTCGCCGTTGTTGTCGTCTTCGTCTTCGTTGTCTTTGTGTCTTGGAGATCTTCCGCTTCGGTTTCAAAGGAATACATTTGACGCTGATCTTCTTGTATCCTTCCGGGCTGCCTTAGTAGCAGCATGACTATAAATGAAGTATGGATACGAGTTTGGAAATGAATTAATGATGAAGAATAATTAAGAAAAATGCACATTGGTGATGTTATCTCGTGATCTTCGGTGATTATAGCAAATTCCAGAAATTCAGATTTTTTCTCTACCTTTCCAGTAAGAAAATAGAAATGATATTTATTTTTGTCTTCATTATCTGAATTTTTTCTCTTCTTCATTTTCTTTTTCATTTCTTTTTATTCATATTCCATTTTTCTTTTTTTTATTCTCTTTCGTTACCCGTTCTTCACGCTTCATCTTTCTTAGCATTTCATTCCCTTTCCTTTCTTTCCCTTTCCTTTCTTTCCCTTTCCTTTCTTTCCCTTTGCTTTCATTTCTTTCTCTTTGCTTTCATTTCCCCCTTTTCGTTCTTCTTCCACTTTTTTCCCATTTCTCTTTTTTCATTATTTCATTATTTCATTATTTCTCTAACTTTCCTCTCTCTCTAACTTTCCTCTCTCTCTAACTTTCCTCTCTCTCTAACTTTCCTCTCTCTCTAACTTTCCTCTCTCTCTAACTTTCCTCTCTCTCCAACTTTCCTCTCTCTCTAACTTTCCTCTTTTTCCCACCAACTTTCCTCTGTTCCCCTCCAAGTTTCCTCTGTTCCCCTCCAAGTTTCCTCTTTTCCCCTCCAACTTTCCTCTTTTCCCCTCCAACTTTCCTCTTTTCCCCTCCAACTTTCCTCTTTTCCCCTCCAACTTTCCTCTTTTCACCTCCAATTTTCCTCTTTTCCCCTCCAATTTTCCTCTTTTCCTCTCCAATTTTCCTCTTTTCCTCCAATTTTCCTCGTTTCCTCTCCAATTTTCCTCTTTTACTATCCAATTATCCCCTTTTCCCTCCAACTTTCCTCTTTTCCCTCCAACTTTCCTCTTTTCCCTCCAACTTTCCTCTTTTCCCTCCAACTTTCCTCTTTTCCCTCCAACTTTCCTCTTTTCCCTCCAACTTTCCTCTTTTCCCTCCAACTTTCCTCTTTTCCCTCCAACTTTCCTCTTTTCCCTCCAACTTTCCTCTTTTCCCTCCAACTTTCCTCTTTTCCCTCCAACTTTCCTCTTTTCCCTCCAACTTTCCTCTTTTCCCTCCAACTTTCCTCTTTTCCCTCCAACTTTCCTCTTTTCCCTCCAACTTTCCTCTTTTCCCTCCAACTTTCTCCTTTATTTTCCTTTCATTTCCTATTTCTTTTTTTCTCTCATTTCCTTTCTTGTCCCCCATCTTGCCCCATTTCTTTCCCCATTTCCCCATTTCTCTCTCCTCTTTTCACCTTCTCTATATTTATGAAAAATATTCACATCTAAGGTTTTCGCTAAACATGTTCATTATCCTGTCGGAGTTAAGGTGAAATTAACATTAACGTGAAACTTGAAATGCAATTTGCTGCGGCCACGGGCATGAAAGTATAGAGGACCGAGACACTCGACCAATTTGCGAAAAAAGATGTGCCACACAGCTGAATAGAATCAGCTAACGCCAGAATAGGACGGCAAGCACTTCTCAGTACGGAAATAATTCTCTCTCTTTCTCTCTCTCTCCCTCCCTCCCCCCCTCTCTCTCTCTCTCTCCCTCCCTCCCCCCCCTCTCTCTCTCTCTCTCTCTCTCTCTCTCTCTCTCTCTCTCTCTCTCTCTCCCTCCCTCCCCCCCTCTCTCTCTCTCTCTCCCTCCCTCCCCCCCCTCTCTCTCCCTCCCTCCCCCCCTCTCTCTCTTTCTCTCTCTCTCTCTCTCTCTCTCTCTCTCTCCCTCCCACCTCTCTCTCTCTCTCCCTCCCCCCTCTCTCTCTCTCCCTCCCCCCTCTCTCTCTCTCTCCCTCCCCCCTCTCTCTCTGTCTCCCTCCCCCACCCCTCTCTCTCTCTCTCTCCCTCCCCCCCTCTCTCTGTCTCCCTCCCCCTCACCCACCCCTCTCTCTCTCTCACCCACCCCTTTCTCTCTCCCTCTCCCTCCCCTCCTCTCTCTCTCTCCCTCCCTCTCTCTCTCTCTCTCCCTCCCCCCCCCTCTCTCTCTCTCTCTCTCCCTCTCTCTCTCTCTCTCTCTCTCTCTCTCTCTCCCTCCCCCCCTCTCTCTCTCTCCCTCCCCCCTCTCTCTCTCTCTCCCTCCCCCCCTCTCTCTCTCTCCCTCCCCCCCTCTCTCTCTCCCTCCCCCCTCTCTCTCTCTCTCTCCCTCCCCCCCTCTCTCTCTCCCTCCCCCCTCTCTCTCTCCCTCCCTCCCCCCTCTCTCTCTCCCTCCCTCCCCCCCTCTCTCTCTCTCTCTCTCTCTTCTCTCTCTCCCTCCCCCCCCTCTCTCCCTCCCCCCCCCTCTCTCTCTCTCTCTCTCTCTCTCTCTCTCTCTCTCTACTCTTGCTCTCATCTCTTTCTCTCCCCTCTCTCTTTTTCTCGCTCTGTCTGTCTGTTATTTCGTT
>NC_134811.1:23015728-23018228 GCF_046742065.1 Oratosquilla oratoria | reverse complement strand
GAGGCAGCGAGAGAGACTGAGAGGCAGCGAGAGAGAGAGACTGAGAGGCAGCGAGAGAGAGAGACTGAGAGGCAGCGAGAGAGGCCGAGAGGCAGCGAGAGAGGCCGAGAGGCAGCGAGAGAGGCCGAGAGGCAGCGAGAGAGACTGAGAGACAGCGAGAGAGACAGAGAGAGAGCAGCGGAGAGAGACAGAGGCAGGGAGAGAGGCAGAGAGGCAGGGAGAGAGGCAGAGAGGCAGGGAGAGAGGCAGAGAGGCAGGCAGACAGAAAGAGAGAGAGGGAGAGAGAGAGAGGGAGAGAGAGGGAGGGAGTGAGAGAGGGAGGAGAGAAGAGGGAGAGAGGGAGGTAAGAGAGAAAGAGAGGGAGGGAGGGGGAGAGAGGGAGAGAGAGGGAGAGGAAAGGGAGAGAGGGAGAGAGAGGGAGGGAGAGAGGGAGAGAGAGGGAGGGAGAGAGGGAAAGAGAGAGAGGGAGAGAGAGGGAGGGAGGGAGAGAAAGAGAGGGGAAAGGAGGGAGAGAGAGAGAGAGGAGAGAGGGAGAGGAGAGAGAGAGGGAGAGGGAGAGAGAGAGAGGGATGAGGGAGAGAGAGAGGGATGAGGGAGAGAGGGAGGGGGAGGGAGAGAAGAGGGAGAGGAGGATGACGGAGAGGGAGAGGAGAGAGGGGGAGGGAGAGAGGAGAGAGGGGGAGAGAGAGAGAGAGAGAGAGGGGGAGGGAGAGGAAATGGGAGGGGTGAGAGGCGAGAGGAGGGAGAGGGGAGAGAGAGAGAGAGGGGAGTAAGAGCAGAGAGAGAGGAGAGAGAGAGACATTTGTGAGAGAGAAAGAGAGAGAGAGAGAGCAATAGAGAGAGAGAGCAGAGAATAGTGTAATTTAACGAGAGAGACTAAAGAGAGGGAGAGACAAGAGAGAGAATAAGAATGTAACTATCCTACTGTTTCTATAGATTACCCCAGATCAGGGAGATTATAAAGATATAGAGCGTGACTCTGGTTCATAAGGGCAACAGGACGATAGAGAAAGACGTTTAATACTTCCGTTATTTG
The DNA here is from genome assembly GCF_046742065.1 of Oratosquilla oratoria. Classification (NCBI taxonomy): domain Eukaryota; kingdom Metazoa; phylum Arthropoda; class Malacostraca; order Stomatopoda; family Squillidae; genus Oratosquilla; species Oratosquilla oratoria. Next base: position 23,017,192 of record NC_134811.1, on the reverse strand, counting down.
CCGAGGAGTTGCCATAAATAAGAATATGAATACATTGGAATGACGTCAACGAGGATAAAACGAAAAAAATAAAGAATGGCAGAGATGGATGGCAGCGGAGTGGGAGAGAGGGAGGGAGAGAGGGAAAGAGAGGGGGAGGGAGGAAGGGAGAGAGATAGAGAGAGAGAGAGAGAGAGAGATTGATTCCAAAGATGAAGATGAGGTAGAAAAGGATTAGTATGTACAGGAAGCAAACACTATAGATAAATGCATAAATCGAAAGAGAAAAGAAAAGGACGAGCGAGAGAAGCACCAAGAAAGAAAGGAACCAAATACGTGGAATCCAAGCGAGGGAGAAAAGGAGAATCAGAAAATGGAACGAGGTAAGGAAACTGAGTGAGAAACGCGAGAGACAATGAGATAATGAAAGAGAAGAGAAGACGGCGGGAAAAGAATGTGTAAAAGAGGTGAATTAGGCGGAGGAGTTGAGGTCTGAAGTGAATGAAGAAGGCAGGCAGGGGGCCGCGGTTTTGGCCAGGAAGTAACTAGTTAGTCAACTTCGGGAAGAAAAGTCGGCAATTGAAGCTGACACGAGATGGGATATGGGGGGGGGGGAAGGTTGCAACGAAACACGAGGAGGAGGATGAGAGGGGAAGAAGGGGAGGGGGAGGGGAAAGATGATGATGATGATGTGATGTGTAATGTGTGATATGTGATGAGATGTGTGATATGTGTGATGTGTAATGTGTGATGTGTGATGTGATATGTGATGTGATGTATATGTGTGATAGGATGTGTGATATGTGATGTGTGATGTGTTATGTGATGTGTGATATGTGGTGTGATGTGTGATGTGTGATATGTGATGTGATATATAAGATGAGGGAGATGGATAAGTGGATGATGATGAGAAGGAAGATAGGGGCGTGAGGTGGGAGGTAGATGATGGGGAGGAAGATAAGGGGTTGCAATATTAGTAGAAGAAAAATTAAAAGGTAGGAGAGTGAAGAGAAAGAATAAGAAAAGGAAGAGAGAAACATGCAAGAGAATCTAAGATGCGAAGGAAGAAAGCCAAGAGTAACGAAGCTGGAAAGTAAATGGCAAAGGTGAGGAGGAAGAGGAGGTAGAAAGGACGTGAGAGAGAGAGAGAGAGAGAGAGAGAGAGAGAGAGAGAGAGAGAGAGAGAGAGAGAGAGAGAGAGAGAGAGAGAGAGAGAGAGAGAGAATAAGTGAAAAACGAGAAGACAGGGTGATAAACAAGAGCAAGGAAAGAGAAGAGGAGGAGGAGGAAGAAGAGGAGGAGGAGGAGGAGGAGGAGGAAGAGGAGGAGGGGGAGAGAGGAGAGGCGTTGCTTGGTAAGCACGGGAAAGAGCGCCAGCGTCGTATTTGAGCTCAAATTGAAACTCGTTGGTAAAGAAGTGTCAAGGAAAAACCAAGCAAAGTGTCCGAAGAGAAGAATGCGGTGCCCCCCCCCCCAAAAAAAAAG
>NC_134811.1:23003092-23010228 GCF_046742065.1 Oratosquilla oratoria | reverse complement strand
ATCCATAGGGAGATCACTAAAATGCTCCAAATATTGAATTAAAAAAATCTACAGGGGAAGGAGAAGGAGAAAGGAGGAGGAGGAGAAAGGAGGGGGGTGAGGAGGAAGAGGAGGAGGAGAAAGAAGGAGGAGGAGAAAGAAGGAGGGGGAGGAGGAGAAAGAAGAAGGAGGGGGAGGAAGAGGAAGAGGAGGGGGAGGAAGAGGAAGAGGAGGGAGTGAGGAAGAGGAGGATGAGGAGGAGAGGAGGAAGAGGAGGAGGGAAGGAAGAGGAGGGGGGGAAGGAAGAGGAGGGGAGGAAGAGAAGGAGGGGTGGAAGAAGAGGAGGAGGAGGAGGGGAGGAAGAGAAGGAGAAGGAAGAGAAGGAGAAGGAAGAGGGGGAAGAGGAGGAGGAAGAGGAAAAAAAAAGGAATAAGAAAAGAGAAGAAAGGAGGCGGGGAAGGGCAAACAGTAAACGTAAGAGAATGTAATAAAGTGAAGAGAAGTAGGAAGCAAAAGAGGAGTTGGATATGAGAAAGGACGAGGAGAAAACGAAATAAAAGCGGATAGAAGAGGAGGGGGTAAGAAAAGGGACGGGCGAGGGGAGAAAGAGGGAACGTGAAGAGATAATTGATTGGTTGAGAAGGTGGACGAAGAAAAGGAATAGGAGGCAGAGATGAGGAGGGAAAGGAAGAAGAAGAGGAAGAAAAGGAAGAAGAGGAAGGGAAGAAATGGTGAGTAATCCTGTTAAAATGGTCAGGCCATGCGAACGTGTGCCACTAGTAGAAGGTCTGGCTAGAAGGAAAAGGAAAGTAAGAAAGCGTATATTATTCTGTTTATATACTGTTTACATATGCATGCACAAGCACATCCACATGCACCGTATAATGTAATATTTATTCATTTGTTTATTCGTCTATTCATTTATTTATTTTCTTGTATAATTACATATTTTTTATTTACATATTTCTCTTCATTCATTTATTAGATTTTTTAATTTATTCATTTATTCATCAATTTAATCATTGTCATTTGTTTATTTCTATATTTGTCTATCTATTTTCTTATGCGTTTACTTATTTGCTCGTTTTTTATTATTATTTATCTTATTTTATTTTATTTTTATTTTTTTTTTTTTTTCATTTTACGAAGAGTTGGTTCGTGCGAAGAACGGTAGCTGAGGAGAAAAACAAATGAAGAACGAGAAGGAAATGAATTCCGAATGAGACAAATCAATCGAGCGACTGAGGAAATTGAATGTGCAAGATGGACGCTAAAGAATAACTGCTCAAGACAAATTGAATAGAAGCAGGGAGACGAGAGAGAGGGGGAGAGGGGGGGGGGAGAGAGAGAAACGAGTTGCAGAAATGAATCTGCGACGGATTTAAGACGTGTTTACCTCGGAAACGGGAGTTTGCGTCGAATACGAGACCCAGAACTCTACTCACGACAAAAAAATAAATAGATAAAAAAATAAATAAATAAATAAATAAACAACTAACAAATAAATAAATTAATTAATTAATAAAATAAGATAAGATAAATAAAATAAAATAAAATTAATCAATAAAAAATAGAATGAAATAAAAATAGAAAACAGAAAAAAAATCCCATTCACATGACGGTCACCATATGGGATCCTGACTGCATAATTTCTAAGCACTTATTAATTTAGTGACACCCCTACGGATCATAGCCACGCAGTACTTTTTTAAGTCTGGAGAGTCTTCTTTAATCAAAGTAATACCAAACTCTTAACTTGCACTATCCCTCTGAACTCCCACCTTCTTTAAATCTACCAGCTCTGACTTGACTTTTCGGTGCGATTTTGTCCCCAAGGATAGAATCGCTGGTTATCGGCGAGGAAATACAATTACCGGAACGATTCTGAGGAGAACTGGGAGAAAAGAATGGAGGATATAGACATAAGGATGTGACGGGTAAAAAGATCTGGCAGGCACGAGGTACCACTAGTCTCAAAATTAAACCTGAATAAAAAAAAATAAAAAAAGAAGAAAAAAAAAAAGGAAAAAGGGGGTAAGGTGGCTTTTATCTGCAGCCAGATCCATCACCTTGACCTCACGTGTTTGCACGGCTAGGACATGTGACAGTCATTAACAAAAAAAAAAAAAAAAAAAAAAAGAGAAAACATGGCATTAAAACAAATCTTCTCTTAACATGTGGCTTTGAATCTCGAAGTAAGTCACTGGGTGATTGTGGTGAACTTCTTGAAGCTCCGGTAGGCTTGAGAATCAGGAAATCTATTCAATGGATTCTCAGGGGCTATAATTTCGAGAAAGAGGTAGAGCCTGCCTGTCCTGCCTGTCCTACCTGCCTGCCTGCCTGCCTGCCTGCCTGCCTGCCTGTTTGTCTGCCCGGCCTGCCTGTTTGTCTGCCCGGCCTGTACGGCCTACCTCGACCTGCCTGGTCTGCGAAATCCAGTCAGTGCAAATGCATTGGTAACCTCTCAAAGCTGTTTGAAGCTGAAAGACAAGCGGCTGGAAATCGCAATCTGCCCCCCGGCCCACTTAAAGACTGACTATTACTCTAGAAGACTATTAGACTGAATTCCTGTTAGATGAGTTGATTGTCCGACTTTGTTAGACTTGCTAACTGCAAGCTGGCTGATATCCTGTCTGTTAGAATGACCGTTTGACTCATCGTTTGGCTCATTGGATAACCCGTAGATTGACCTTTAGACTGACCGTTGGACTGACCGTTGGACTGACCGTTGGACTGACCGTTAGACTGAGCGTTGGACTGAGCGTTGGACTGACCTTTAGACTAGCCTTTGGACTGTTTGAATGACTGATTGCCTCTTACTGCCCGACAGTAAGCTGCCGGGATGAATGAAGCCCACCGCACTACAAAGGAAAAATAAAGTGAAGAAAGGAGTCAAGACAAAAATTATTTATATACAAACTGGAATTGCTGGGGGTGACGGGGAGGGGCGTTGAAAAGAAAGGGAGCACAATAGAGGTGGAAGAGGAAGCAGCATCTCAAAAGAAGAAAAGAAAAAGAAAAAAAGGCTTCTTTCATTGGAGTGCTAGAGGAAGAGGTCTGTGCATGACAGTAGAATAGGGAATGGCGCAGGAGGAGGATGGAGGAGGGAAGATGAGAGGAACAGAGATGGGAAAGGGAGGAAAGAAGGAGAGAAGTAATGAAACGGAGAAGAACAGGAAGGAAAAGGAAGGAGACAGTGAATGAAAAAGGAAGAAGACGGAATGGGAGATGTATATGATGGAACTCATAAAGATTCAGACGGAAAAAAATGGAGGGGGTTAGAAAGGAAAGAAGAGATAGTGAAATAGAAAAAGAGAAAGGAAAAGGAGAGAGATAAAAGTGGAAGGGAAAGTGAAAGTGAAGAGAATGAAAGTAATCAGGGTCAAAGGAGAGGAGAGGTAAAGTTTAAGGGAGAAGATGCAAGATTTTTATTTTGTTGTGGAGGGGGAAGGAGGGAGGGAGTGAAGGAGGAAGGTAAGGAGGAAGGAGGAAGATGAGAGTATGTTAAGATGGTTGCTCATGCGGTGGTCACAGGGACTTTATTCCGTCGATTAATCAGAGAAACTCTACAATCTCCAACAAAGTTGGAGAAAATGCCACCGTCTTTTTTGTCTTTCTTTCTTTCTTTCAGACCGAAATGTCTAGCTTCGGAATGCTCCCGATCCTCTACATATCGAATGTTGTCGATCAGTGAAAATGATACCTGAGAGACCGTATATCTTGTGTTTGTAGTAAACATAGATGAAATTAATATATGGTCGAAACCTGTCATATACTTCTTATAAGTAAATATTCCACGAGTGATAATTCTAGATACCAATAAATAATATGGATATGTTTTTGCGCCACGGAAGCTTGTTAAAGCAATTTGGCAACATGAACTCTGGTCAACGATTTTCATCGATTTAGCGGCTATTTTGTGATTATTTTGTAGTGTGGTTTTAACTAAACATGTAAAGCGCACTTTGAATTTCAATGTGATAAGATTAGGCATAAAGTTGCAAAATAGCAAAACGCTAAAAAGGCTTTCTAAATAGATACTTATTTTCAAAACAAGCACAGACTTCACTGCTCCGGCTAAGCAGGGGGTGCTTGGCCTACGGCGATAATCTTTTCGCCAGCGGGCGCTTCGCGTCCGGCCTCCGACCCCGTCATATTGCTTCTCACCAGTAACCCATATCCAGTAATATCTCTCCCTCTTCTTTCTGCTGGTGGCCTCGTTGGTTGTTCGGGAACACATCTTAATTAGGCGGTATGTACGTAATAGGCACCGAACGTACATCCGCCTCCTAAAGAACTCTTAAGGGCCCCATTCACGACAACGATTTTCAACCCCAACCCAGATTTCGAACATGGTCGGGGTTGGAGTTGTGGTTGGCGGCTTCGCCACTCACTACAACAACCAATTGTCCAATTTTTCGCAGTTGATCCGCAGTTCTATTGTGATAAGATGTCTGATCTCGACTCTGACGATCTTTTTAATATTGCTGTTTTTTTTAGAGACAGATAGAAAACAAACAAAAAAAAAAAGTCAAAGTGGTGTAAGTCTTGGCTTCAAAAAAGAAACAAGCTATCCCATAATCAATTATTAGAGGAACTGAGACTAGAGCCTAAAGACTATATGAATCCACATTTTTAGAACTTCTGTCCTTGGTAACACCAATCATAAAAAAACAGGATACGATGATGAGGAAGGCTACACCTTAAATTTTGAAACGAGTATTTCATAAGCATTGTTTTTCATTATTTTATTCGAGTATTCTTTACTTTTAACTTTCCATAGGCATGGATGTTGACGGTATATCTCAATAATCCCTCTTACGAAATCTTTACTGTACGCTTCCATTTTTTTAGTTAGCCAGCACAACTATAGCTACAAACGCACGGTACGAAATTTTGGGCACAAGTGATAGATTTGGTTGTCCGCACCCATCCACCACTCCAACCCCAACACAGACATAAAGCTCCGCCCACAAAATATCAGGAAAATCTGAACGACTCCAACCCCAACCACGACCTGCAAATCGGGGTTGCGATGTAGGTTGTTGGAGCCCATCCACGAGAAAATTTGGTCTGGGTTGGGGTTGGAAATCTGGGTTGGGGTTGAAAATCGTTGTCGTGAATGGGGCCCTTTACAGAGAACGGCACCAGGGGTTTTTACAAAACCACACCCCAAAGGAGCGCTCCGGACCGGTATTAAAGAACTGCTTAGATTTGGGATTATTTTCATTTTCTATTATATAATTAGACATTACAATATGGCTTGTATTTAAATATGCGTGTGTTAAACCTGTCTGCATAAGAAATTTCCCTTTCAATTTTGTCTCATTTGGTTTAGCAATATTAAATAAGATTACCGGACGGTTTTGATGTAACTATTTATGAAGCATCTGTTAACGTAGTATTTTCTGGCGTATTCCCATGTGCACAGATAAACTGAAATGTTTTTCGCATGGCTTAAGAAGTCCCTCGCGGTGCTCAGGTCAAAGTATTACTGCCGATTCCTGTAGTTAAGTCATTTTAGCTGCTTCTTGCGTGCTTTAGAACGGGTTGTTGCAAGATTTTACCTCAATTATCCACGAGAGAGAGAGGCCGATAATAACTGATTCAAATGGCTTTAGGATGGCAAAAGGGAAAGGATTATCCATCCCTTCTTAAAGATTAAAGAAACGAGCACTGTTAAAAATATTAAAAGACAAAGATTTGGCCGAGATGTGAGGGCTACATACTTGGTATCTGTGGCCTTTTAGAAATACATATTTGCTTAATATAAACAAGAATACTGAATTAATCTTTAGTAACAAAAAATAAAAGGGCGCACTTGGGAACCTTTCGCAGCTCACAAGTGGGCTTGCACGGACTGGTTGAGAAATGTTGGTTAGTGGGGACACGGATTGAGAAAATATATAATTTTCGTTAAATTATATATTGGAAGAGCAGTTGGAAGCAGCGCTGCTCTCTCACCCAATACACAGCTGCATTTGCTTCCCTCATTATGGTGCCAAGTTCATAAGTGTCACTAACACCCTCTTCACATTGGGCCGATTTGTGTCAACACTTGTGAATTTGAATTACTAGAAGACAACTTCAATTACAGTATTCTAGACTTTCCCAAGAACATTTCAACAATGCGTCTAACATTCGTACAGGTTTAACTTTGTTTAGTTCATAATTCATTTTCGCAATATATGACGCAAAGATATATTCAGAGATTCGAAAACAAATGACTGTTGTAACCGTATTGGTTGGGTTACAGAAGTGGCTTAGCAGGGAAACATACATCCTCTTCGGGCTTTCTCGGTTTATTTGGCTTGATGATATATTTACAAGCATAGGGATATAATCTTCCAAGGGGAATGTCTTCCCTACCGAATCTAAGGGAGAGTGTTTTCCCTAGTCTCCTCTATCTCTGGCGACGCAGTCGCCCGTTATTATAAGATAATTTGGTCATCTATGCATGTCAGGTGTAGGTCGTCAGAAACATCTTAATTTAACATTTATATAATGATACGAGTGCTAGTTGCTTTGCAATGGGTTTAGTAATATTGTTTGTGGATGTGCCTAGACAAATAATGTATTGTATTGGAGTTATGATAATGTAATTTGGTAGGTATAAGGAAAAGTTAATGAACTGTTGTGATATTAATTACTTGTGTCGATAACATCGTTGGACGATGGCGTGTTGTACTGTGTGATGAATTGCATTATCTAAGTCAAATGTTTATGCTTAGGAAAGGTGCAGATTATCAAGATTGGAGGTACTGCCAAAGTCTAGTGCCTTCTTGTATGCATGTGGATCACGTGTCAGGGATGTGATATATCGTAATGGTTAGTAATTGGATATGTATACATTGTAACCCAAATCGTTTCTACTCAAACGAACTCAAAATGGTTGACAGGAATCTGTCCAATATGAAGATTCCTGTAATTAAGACGACACGAATTATTTTGTTAATATACTAGCTTTACCAAACGTCATTGAGGGCATGAGCGTGGTCTAATCAGTGGTGTGACCACGAGTTGATGGAAATGGCTAACTTCAATTGATATCGTCAACTAGTCGTTGGTTAAGCTCGCCGTATGACCCAGGATTAAGAAAATTATGGGAAAAGGTAGAGAGAGATGAACTGGGAACGGGAGTGTCTTCTATAACGTTT
>NC_134811.1:22995592-22998092 GCF_046742065.1 Oratosquilla oratoria | reverse complement strand
GTCGCAGATTAATAAATTTTGCACAATAAATTTAGCTTGATGATAAAAAAAAACAAATCCGAGTGTCAATAGAAAAATCAGTAACATGGATAATTCTTTACATTTTCAGTAATCAATTACCATTTCAAATAAAAATATTCAAATTTTGGCAAGAGTTGTTCTCATACCCAATAGGACTGCAGAATTTAGGGAAAAAATAGTTTAGCTTTCATTAGCTTCTTCCGCAGCTCTACACTGAATCTAGCTCTCTGCTGTCCGTATCAATAAAGACAGACGAGCAAAGGGACGAGGAAGATTTGGGAACGAGAGTCTCTGTTTGGCATTGAAAAATATCAGAGCAATTGGAGGTAAAGGAATGGAGGTGCACGATTAATTTTTCCAGCATTAATGAAAAATAAAACAGTAAAGTGTACGGGAAGACTGAATGACAATTGGGTGTAATTCTAGATGCTGAAGTTATAAGTGTAGGAATACTTCATATTGTTTATAAAGAGTATGAGGTATATTGTATATAGGGAGTTTAGCGAGGTTTAATAATGTGATATGAGAGAAGTTGCTGTCATGTCTAGTTCATGTTAGTGATGCCAAGCGTGTACACACACACACACACACACACACACGCACACGCGCACACACGCACACGCGCACACACGCACACGCACACCTACACGCACATGCACACACGCACATGCACACACGCACATGCACACACGCACATACACGCACGCACACACACGCACACACACACACACACACACACACGCACAGGCACACACGCACAGGCACACACGCACACACGCACAGGCACACACGCACACACGCACAGGCACACACGCTCACACGTTAACACACACACGCACACACGCACAGGCACACACGCACACACACACGCTCACAGGCACACACGCACACACGCACACACGCACACGCACATGCACACACGCACATACACACACACGCACACACACGCACACACACACACACACACGCACGCACATACACATGCACATGTACACGCACGCACATACACATGCACTTATACACGCACATACACACATACATGCATGCACATAGGCACGCACGCACATAGGCACGCACGCACATACGCATGCACATATACACGCACATACACATGCACATATACATGCATGCACATAGGCACGCACGGACATATGGACGCACGCACATACGCACGCACGCACATACGCACGCACGCACATACGCACGCACGCACATACGCACGCACGCACATACGCACGCACGCACATACGCAGGCACGCACATACGTACGCAGGCACGCACATACGTACGCAGGCACGCACATACGTACGCAGGCACGCACATACGCACGCACGCACATACGCACGCACGCACATACGCACGCACGCACATACGCATGCACGCACGTACGTACGCAGGCACGCACATACGCAGGCACGCACGCACATACGCACGCACGCATATACGCACGCACGCATATACGCACGCACGCATATACGCACGCACGCATATACGCACGCATGCACGCACGCATATACGCACGCACGCATATACGCACGCACGCACATACGCACGCACGCACATACGCACGCACGCACATACGCACGCACGCACGCACATACGCACGCACGCACATACGCACGCACGCACATACGCACGCACATACGCACGCACGTACGCACGCACGTACGCACGCATAGACGTACGCACGCACATACGCACGCAGGCACATACGCACGCAGGCACATACGCACGCAGGCACATACGCACGCAGGCACATACGAACACTCGCACATAGGCACACACGAACACTCGCACATAGGCACATACGAACACTCGCACATAGGCACACACGAACACTCGCACATAGGCACACACCCACATACGCACACACGCACATACATACGCATGCACATACACACGCACATACGTACATACGCATGCACATACACACGCACATACACACGCATGCACATACACACGCATGCACATACATACGCAAGCACATACGCATGCACATACAGATGCATGCAAATACAGATGCATGCACATACACACGCATGCACATACACACGCATGCACATACACACGCATGCACATACGCACGCATGCACATACGCACGCATGCACATACGCACGCATGCACATACGCACGCATGCACATACGCACGCATGCACATACGCACGCATGCACATACGCACGCATGCACACACGCACGCATGCACATACGCATGCACATTCATACGCATGCACATACGCATGCACATACACACGCATGCACATACACACGCATGCACATACACACGCATGCACATACACACGCATGCACATACACACTCATGCACATACACGCATGCACATACACGCATGCACATACACGCATGCACATACACTCATGCACATACACTCATGCACGCACACAAGCGTGCACACGCATACGCGTGCACACATACGCGTGCACACATACGCGTGCACACATACGCGTGCACACATACGCGT
>NC_134811.1:22968092-22983092 GCF_046742065.1 Oratosquilla oratoria | reverse complement strand
AACTGTGTGTGTGTGTGTGTGTGTGTGTGTGTGTGTGTGTGTGTGTGTGTGTGTGTGTGTGTGTGTGTGTATGTGTAGGGGGTTTAGGAGAGGGTGAACGGTGGAAGTTCTTTGCTTTACAAAAATAATGGATTTATTAGTAATAATAGTAAAAGATGCAGCAGTAGAGGGAGAAAGGGGTGGAGGACACGATATAGAATGATTCTGGGACTTGTTTGGTCTCCAGTAAACTTGATCTAGTCTTATAAAAGTTGAGCATTGTAAGATAATGAGCCGAGTGTATACAGACGCAAAGAGAAAGTTGCTCTTATGGTGGTGAAATCTGATTTATTTATTTATTTATTTATCTTTTAAGAAACTATTAAGTTTTCCCAGCCTCACGCATCAGCTTCCCTCTCCTAAGCCCTCGCCTCTCAACAAACCCTTCTTCAGCCCTCTCCCCCTGCTCAGCCCTCACCCTGCAAGGGGGGGAGAGGGAAGGTGAGGGAGAGGGAAGGTGAAGGAGAGGGAAGGCGGGGGAGAGGGAAGGGGGGGAGAGGGAAGGCGGGGGAGAGGGAAGGCGGGGGAGAGGGAAGGCGGGGGAGAGGGAAGGCGGGGGAGAGGGAAGGCGGGGGAGAGGGAAGGCGGGGGAGAGGGAAGGCGGGGGAGAGGGAAGGCGGGGGAGAGGGAAGGCGGGGGAGAGGGAAGGCGGGGGAGAGGGAAGGCGGGGGAGAGGGAAGGCGGGGGAGAGGGAAGGCGGGGAGAGGGAAGGCGGGGGAGAGGGAAGGTGTGGGGGAGGGTAGGTAGGGAGAAGGAAGGTGGGGGACAGGAAAAGTGGAGGATAGAGAGGGTGGGAAGTGGGAAAAGTGGGGGATAGAGAAGGCGGGTGAATAGGGAAGGGGGGGGGGATAAGAGTCATTTTCTGCACAAATCTGCCCCAACCTTCGTCCTTTCCTCCTCCCCTTTTCCCTTACCCCTTACTTTCCCACTTCCCTTACCCCTTCCCTTCCCCCTTCCCTTCTCCCTTCCCTTCTCCCTTCCCTTCCCCCTTCACTTCCCTTTTCTTTCCACCTTCACATCCCCTTTCTTTCCCCCTTCACTTCCCCCTTCCCTTCCTTTTTCTTTCCCCCTTCCCCTCCCTTTTCTTTCCCCTTCCCCTCCCTTTTCTTTCCCCCTTCCCCTCCCTTTTCTTTCCCCCTTCCCCTCCCTTTTCTTTCCCCCTTCCCCTCCCTTTTCTTTCCCCTTCCCCTCCCTTTTCTTTCCCCCTTCCCCTCCCTTTTCTTCCCCCTTCCCTTCCCCTTTCTTACCCCCTTCCCTTCCATTCCCCTTTCCTTCCATTCCCCTTTCTTTCCCCTTCCCTTCTACTCCCCTTTCTTTCCCCCTTCCCTTCCATTCCCCTTTCTTTCCCCCTTCCCTTCCATTCCCCTTTTTCCCCTTCCCTTTTCTTCCCCTTTCTTTCCCCCTTCCCTCCCTTTCCCCTTTCTTCTCCCTTCCCCCTTCCTTTCCCCCTTCCCTTCCTTTCCCCTTTCTTCTCCCTTCCCCCTTCCTTTCCCCCTTCCCTTCCTTCCCCCTCCTTTCCCCTTTCTTTCCCCTCCTTTCCCCTTTCTTTCTCCCTTCCCTTCCATTCCCCTTTCTTTCCCCCTAACATTTTCTTCCCCCTTCCCTTCCATTCCCCTTTCTTCTCCCTTCCCCCTTTCTTTCCCCCTTCCCTTCCTTTCCCCTATCTTCTCCCTTCCCCCTTTTTCCCTTTCCCTTCCCTTCCCCTTTCTAACCCCTTCCCTTCGATTCAGCTTTCTTTCCCCCTTCCCTTCCCTTCCCCTTTCTTTCCCCCTTTCCTTCCCTTCCCTTCCCCTTCCCTTTCCCCTTCCGTTTCCCCCTTCCGTTTTCCCCTTCCCTCTCCCCCTTCCCTTTCCCCTTCCCTTTCCCCTTCCTTTCCCCTTCCGTTTCCCCCTTCCGTTTCCCCTTCCCTCTCCCCCTTTCCTTTCCCCCCTTTCCCTTCCCCCCTTTCCTTTCCCCCTTTCCTTTCCCCCTTTCCTTTCCCCCTTTCCTTTCCCCCTTTCCTTTCCCCCTTTCCTTTCCCCCTTTCCTTTCCCCCTTCCCTTCCCCCTTCCCCTTCCCCTTCCCTTCCCCCATCCTCCTTCCCTTTCCCCCTTCCCTTTCCACTTTCCCTTCCCCCTTCCCTTTCCCCTTTCCCTTCCCCCTTCCCTTCCCTCTTCCCTTCCCTCTTCCCTTTCCCCCTTCCCTTTCCCCCTTCCCTTTCCCCCTTCCCTTTCCCCTTCCCTTTCCATCTGCCCTTCCCCCTTACCTTCCCCATTTTCCTACCTTTAACTTTCTCCTTTTTCCCCTTTTCTCATTTTCCTCCCTTCCCCCTTTCCTCCATTTTCCCCTTTCCTCCATTTTCCCCTTTCCTCCATTTTCCCCTTTCCTCCATTTTCCACTTTCCTCCATTTTCCCCTTTCCTCCATTTTCCCCTTTCCTCCATTTTCCCCTTTCCTCAATTTTCCCCTTTTCTCCATTTTCCCCTTTCCTCCATTTCCCCTTTCCTCAATTTTCCCCTTTCCTCCATTTTCACCTTTCCTCCATTTCCTCTTTCCTCCATTTCCTCTTTCCTCCATTTCCCCTTTCATCTATTTCCCCTTTCCTCCATTTCCCGTTTCCTTTCCTCCATTTTCCCCTTTCCTCCATTTTCCTCTTTCTCCTTCACCTTCCATTTCCCCCTTCACATTCTACTTCCCCTTCACATTCTACCTCCTTCACATTCTACTTCCCCCTTCACCTTCCACTTCCCCTTTCACATTCCAATTCCCCTTCCCCCTTCCCCCTTCTTCCCCCTTCACATTCCACTTCCCCTTCCCCCTTTTCCCATCTTCCTCCTTTTCCCTTCTTCCTCCTTTTACCTTCTCCCTTTCCCCTTCCCCCTTTCCCCTTCCCCCTTTTCCTTTCCCCTTCTTCCCCTTTCCCCTTCTTCCTTCCTCCTTTCCCCTTCTTCCTTCCTCCTTTCCCCTTCTTCCTTCCTCCTTTCCCCTTCTTCCTTCTCCCTTTACCCTTCTTCCCCCTTTCCCCTTCTTCCTTCCCCTTGTCCCCCTCCCCTTCCCCTTTCCCCTTTCACCTTTCCCCCTTTACCTACCTCCCCTTCCCCCTTTCCCTACCTCCCCTTCCCCCTTGCCCTACCTCCCCTTCCCCCTTGCCCTACCTCCCCTTCCCCCTTGCCCTACCTCCCCTTCCCCCTTGCCCTACCTCCCCTTCCCCCTTGCCCTACCTCCCCTTCCCCCTTGCCCTACCTCCCCTTCCCCCTTGCCCTACCTCCCCTTCCCCCTTGCCCTACCTCCCCTTCCCCCTTGCCCTACCTCCCCTTCCCCCTTGCCCTACCTCCCCTTCCCCCTTGCCCTACCTCCCCTTCCCCCTTTCCCTACCTCCCCTTCCCCCTTTACCCTTTCTCCCCTCTCCCCCCTTTCCCTTCCCCCAATTACTTCCGCCTATTTCATCCCCTCATGCCCTTCCCTCTCCTCCTTTACCTTTTCACCTTTGCCTTTCCCTTTGCGCCTTTCCCACTTTTCCCTTTTCTCACTCCCCTTTCTCATTCTCCCCTTTCCCACTCCTCCCCTTTCCCAATTTTCATCTATTCCGCTTCTCCCCCGTCCCACTTCTCCCCGTCCCACTTCTCCCCCGTCCCACTTCTCCCCCGTCCCACTTCTCCCCCGTCCCACTTCTCCCCCGTCCCACTTCTCTCCCGTCCCACTTCTCCCCCGTCCCCCTTCTCCCAAGTCCCACTTCTCCCAAGTCCCACTTCTCCCCCGTCCCACTTCTCCCCCGTCCCACTTCTCCCAAGTCCCACTTCTCCCAAGTCCCACTTCTCCCCCGTCCCACTTCTCCCCCGTCCCACTTCTCCCCCGTCCCACTTCTCCCCCGTCCCACTTCTCCCCCGTCCCACTTCTCCCCCGTCCCACTTCTCCCCCGTCCCACTTCTCCCCCGTCCCACTTCTCCCCCGTCCCACTTCTCCCCCGTCCCACTTCTCCCCCGTCCCACTTCTCCCAAGTCCCACTTCTCCCCCGTCCCACTTCTCCCCCGTCCCACTTCTCCCCCGTCCCACTTCTCCCCCGTCCCACTTCTCCCCCGTCCCACTTCTCCTCCGTCCCACATCTCCTCCGTTCCACTTCTCCGTCCCACCTCTCCCCGTCCCACTTCTCCCCCGTCCCACTTCTCCCAAGTCCCACTTCTCTCCCGTCCCACTTCTCCCAAGTCCCACTTCTCCCAAGTCCCACTTCTCCCAAGTCCCACTTCTCCCAAGTCCCACTTCTCCCAAGTCCCACTTCTCCCAAGTCCCACTTCTCCCAAGTCCCACTTCTCTCCCGTCCCACTTCTCCCAAGTCCCACTTCTCCCAAGTCCCACTTCTCCCAAGTCCCACTTCTCCCAAGTCCCACTTCTCCCAAGTCCCACTTCTCCCAAGTCCCACTTCTCCCAAGTCCCACTTCTCCCAAGTCCCACTTCTCCCAAGTCCCACTTCTCCCAAGTCCCACTTCTCCCAAGTCCCACTTCTCCCAAGTCCCACTTCTCCCAAGTCCCACTTCTCCCAAGTCCCACTTCTCCCAAGTCCCACTTCTCCCAAGTCCCACTTCTCCCAAGTCCCACTTCTCCCAAGTCCCACTTCTCCCAAGTCCCACTTCTCCCAAGTCCCACTTCTCCCCCGTCCCACTTCTCCCCAGTCCCACTTCTCCCAAGTCCCACTTCTCCCAAGTCCCACTTCTCCCAAGTCCCACTTCTCCCAAGTCCAACTTCTCCCAAGTCCCACTTCTCCCAAGTCCCACTTCTCCCAAGTCCCACTTCTCCCAAGTCCCACTTCTCCCTAGTCCCACTTCTCCCAAGTCCCACTTCTCCCAAGTCCCTTTTCTCCCCCGTTCCTTTTCTCCCCCGTCCCACTTCTCCCCCGTCCCACTTCTCCCCCGCCCCACTTCTCCCCCGTCCCACTTCTCCTCCGTCCCACTTCTCCACCGTCCCACTTCGCCCCCGTCCCACTTCTCCCCCGTCCCACTTCTCCCCCGTCCCACTTCTCCTCCGTCCCCCCTCTCGTCCCTTCCAGTGCTCCGTCCACCTCTCCCCCGTCCCACGACTCCCCCGTCCCAATTCTCCCCCGTCCCTCTTCTCGCCCGTACCTCGTCTCCCCCGTCCCACTTCTCCCCCGTCCCACTTCTCCCCCGTCCCACTTCTCCCAAGTCCCACTTCTCCCAAGTCCCACTTCTCCCAAGTCCCACTTCTCCCAAGTCCCACTTCTCCCAAGTCCCACTTCTCCCAAGTCCCACTTCTCTCCCGTCCCACTTCTCTCCCGTCCCACTTCTCCCCCGTCCCACTTCTCCCGAGTCCCACTTCTCCCGAGTCCCACTTCTCCCAAGTCCCACTTCTCCCAAGTCCCTTTTCTCCCCCGTCCCACTTCTCTCCCGTCCCACTTCTCTCCCGTCCCACTTCTCTCCCGTCCCACTTCTCTCCCGTCCCACTTCTCTCCCGTCCCACTTCTCCCCCGTCCCACTTCTCCCCCGTCCCACTTCTCCCCCGTCCCACTTCTCCCCCGTCCCACTTCTCCCCAGACCCCCTCTCCTCCCCAGATTCCCTGTTCTCCCGTCTCTGTCTCCTGTTCAAAAGTAGATTTCCAGTTGCGACGCTGTTGGGGGACTGGATATGAGATTTAAACTTATCAATGATAATGAAGCTTATGGCGTAGTCAAACCGTATTCATCACATATATATCGTGCTCTCTGGACCTGACATTTACCTGAAGCGTAAACTATGATCCCTGTCGCTATATATTTCATCTAATGAAGTCACGTTGCACTACACCCGCCGATTAAACGCTTTTGTTTAAACTCGGCTTGCCATTGATGTGGAGATCTCATTGTTTCTGGCGAAGGAGCGGCGGAAGTGTGGTTTTCTTTCTCCGTTGAAAAGTGTGGTCTTTGGACTTTGATTCTCGCCGAGATTTTTTAAATCTTTTTCGTTTAGAGAAGCCGCCGCCGCCGCCGCCGCCGCCGCCGCCACCACCACCACCACCACCACCATCACCACCATCACCATCATCACCATCATCACCATCATCACCATCACCACCATCATCATCATCACCATCATCACCATCATTACTACCATCATCATCATCATCATCATTACTACCATCATCATCATCACTACCATCATCATCATCATCATTATCACTATCATTATCACTATCATCATCATCATCATCATCATCATCATCACTACCATCATCATCATCATCATCATCATCATCATCATCATCATCATCATCACTACTACCATCATCATCATCATCATCACTACTACCATCATCATCACTACTACCATCATCATCATCACTACTACCATCATCATCACTACTACCATCATCATCACTACTACCATCATCATCATCACTACTACCATCATCATCATCACTACTACCATCATCATCATCATCACTACTACCATCATCATCATCACTACTACCATCATCATCACTACTACCATCATCATCATCACTACTACCATCATCATCATCATTACTACTAACATCATCATCATTACTACCATCATCATCACTACTACCATTATCATCATCATCATCATCATCATCATCATCATCATCATCATCATCATCATCATCATCATCATCATCATCATCATCATCATCATCATCATCATCATCATCATCATCATCATCATCATCATCATCATCATCACTACTACCATTATCATCATCATCATCATCACTACTACCATTATCATCACTACTACCATTATCATCATCATCATCACTACTACCATTATCATCATCATCACTACCATTATCATCATCATCACTACTACCATCATCATCATCACTACTACCATCATCATCATCACTACTACCATCATCATCATCACTACTACCATCATCATCACCACTACCATCACCACCACTACCATCACCACCACTGCCATCACCACCACTGCCATCACCACCACTGCCATCACCACCACTACCATCACCACCACTGCCATCACCACCACTGCCATCACCACCACTGCCATCACCACCACTGCCATCACCACCACTGTCATCACCACCACTACCATCACCACCACTGCCATCACCACCACCATAACCACATCCACCACTGTCACCACGCCCACCGTCACAGTTTGTTCCATGTTTACTAATATTCTCAGCATCATCGTTGGTTGCATTTGTTTCTCTTGCATGAAGATCCTCTCACCGTCACCCTTGCTATTCGTGGCTTGTTGGCGCCGGGTTCTCTGGCGTATATGTGTGCTTTTGTATATTCATGATTTCTTTTTTCTCTCCGGACAACATTATCTATTGAATTATAATTTTGACCAGGGTTCTCCATACTTGTTCATAATAGCTCTGATGATTATTTCAGTTGTCTGCAGCTGAACAACAGTAACTACATCTAGTTTTTATCATCCTGAGACAGAGAAGTTAAATATTCAGTGGATTGAATCTCAGATTCCTATCGTGTCTGCAGCGTCAGCGAAGAAGTGCCTCAGGGGTTACATATTGTTCTTGGCACCTTGTCAGATGCATTCAACTTTCCACTCGACTTGTTTATTGGCTCTAGCTGCTGACACCCGAGTTTAATCAGCCTGAAGGAAGCATCGTATTCATCAAGTGACTAGAATATTAGGTTAGTTCAATCCAAAGATCATGAATTGGTTTAACACAAGAACATAAGAATGAAGGAGACTGTAAGAGACACTAGGCAGTTCCATGTTCATTACCACCAGTCTATTTCATTCGCTGACCACCCTATTAGTAAACCAATTCTTGCCTATTTCCTTCTTAAATCTAAATTTGTCCAATTTGAATCCATTACTGCGAGTCCTGCCTTGTCTTAGTATGATGACTTTGCTTGCGTAACCCTTGTTAAAGCCTTTTATCCACTTGAACACCTCTATTAGATCACTCCGCGTCTTTCCAGAGAGTGCAAGTTGAGGTGCCTAAACCTCTCTTCGTAAGGTAAATTTCTGAGCCCATGTATCATTGTAGTTATTCTTCCCTGTACTAATTCTAGTGAATTGATGTCCATTCTGTAAGACGGAATCGGTTAGAAACGGCGACAGAATACGAGTACTACTACTTTATTAATAACATGCAAATGTCATGTCAGAATATCGTAGCTCCAGCGTTACTTTAGTAAAAAGAACGTCATCGTAAATTTCTTGCTATATGAACGCGTATTCTAATGTAGCACTGTTGGTAGGAAAAGACTAATATTTCTCTTTGTTTGAATTATTAAAAAAAATTCATTCTGCAACGACATATAAGCTGCTGTATATCTGAATCATGGAAATCAAAATGTAGGTATTACTGTAGACTACTGACAACGGACACTGCATAACTATCTGAGCTACAGAACTAATGATAACAAATAATATCATGGACAGATGTGGAGAACCTGGCTGAATTTATAGACTAATAGTTTGCCGAAAAAATATTAGATCATAAACATCCAAATTCAAGACGAGGGACAAAATGACAAATCATGACCTCTTGCGCCCACTCCTTCATGAACGACATTGGCTTCGTGTACTACAGCTTACAAAAATAGCTCATGATATATGTTTGCAACTACAATTCAAACTGTTCTCACTAGCGTTAGGACCTACTACAGTAAACTAGACCTCCAACCTTAGTAAAACAAGTGGTCAGATAACATCTGGCATACACTTTATTATTCCATTAGTCCATGGGAGTTCTAGGAATACGATCAATTGAGTGACATTACATGTCTGGCGGCGTGTATGCCAAGTCGTTATAATTGATATCACCACGCAATGTTTTTTTTTTATGCAAATCAAAATAATCTTAATTTTTTTTATACAGATTGTTCTAAGAATTGTTTGTTTTTTTACCAACTTTCAGGTTAGCCGCATTGAATGTGTTTGTCAGTTGTCATGAAGCTTTTCTCGCCAAAGTGACATCACCAGGAGCCTTCTTCGTACCATACTGTTTGCTGGTCGCGTAATCGGAAGCGCGTTGGTCTCCTATTTGCTCAGTTGTGGGTTAAAGTCCCGTAATCCTCTGATTCCTAGCAACGACTTTACCTACCCCAACAGTCCAAGGGCATCGGGCAGAGGTGACGGCTTCGGCCACAGCTACGCGCCTCCTGGCGTAGGCTGTCCATACCTTTGGTATCATACGATGTGTTCCATCCTGCTGTGGTGACGTAGTCATAACGCCTCAATTCTTAGTGCCTCCCTTTGATGGAAGTCGCGTTCCACTTCACGAAGATGCCGTACCGGTGCCTCACAGGGGGTTTAGCCGAGATGTCCCAAATGGTGTAAACTGAAAACGGTTTCTTCACAAAGTGAGAAACCAGTTTCTAGCGTTGTCTCCCTTTCTCCCGCTTGCTTTCTCTCTATTCTTCTCACGCTCTCGTTCTTTCTCGCTCTTTCTCTCTCTCTCTCTCTCTCTCTCTCTCTCTCTCTCTCTCTCTCTCTCTCTCTCTCTCTCTCTCTCTCTCTCTCTCTCTCTCTCTCTCTCTCTCTCTCTCTCTCTCTCTCTCTCTCTCTCTCTCTCTCTCTCTCTCTCTCTCTCTCTCTCTCTCTGTAGCACTATCACTTTTTGTTCTCTCACTTTCTCGTGTTTTTCTTTCTTTTTCTTTCTCCTGCTTTTTCGCCTTTCTCCTTTTTCTCTCCTCTTTTTCTCTTTTCTCCATATTTTCTCCTTTGTCTACATTTTTCGCCGTCTTCCATGTTGTTATTCCTTTTCTCCATATCTTCCCCTTCCCTTATCTTTGTCTCCCTTTTCTCCATATTTTTACTCCTTTCCATATTTTCACTCCTTTTCTCCTCCATTATTTTCTCCATTTTCCCTCCATCTTTTTCTTTCTCCTTTGTTACTTTCTCTGTCTCTCCGTTGTGTCCGCGCATACGCGAGTCCCTCTATATTTCATCATTTCCAAAATCTTTTCCTGAAGTTGCCCAGTCTTGAAACAGATATATTGTTAATTGATTTTCTTTTCTTGTGTGTTTATTAGTTTATTTTCTTTATCTACCTATCTATGCTAAGAAAGATATAAACCAAGCCACAAGCAGAGATCACCCAAAATTCGAAACCTTAAAACTCTTTCTTAAAGAACATTTTCATCAACACTAAAAATGTTCAGCGTAAAATTAGACTGCATCTTTTATTCCACATTATTATAAGCTGTCCTCTTGATTTAAGCCTCTTTTTTCAACGGGAACAGTCGCTAAGATGAATAAAGTTATCTGACATTGGTGAAAAGTAAAGTGAAAATATATTAAAGCCTCGGAAGAATAAAAGAAAAGAAAAAATTTGGAGGTGGATGTGGGGAGGTTGATGGGTTGAGGTGATGGGGTTGAGGTTGATGGGTTGAGGTTGATGGGTTGAGGTGATGGGGTTGAGGTTGATGGGTTGAGGTGATGGGGTTGGTAGCCATCTTCCCATCCCACTCTTCGTCCAGGCGTTCCCTCTGACTTCGTCAGACTTAGATTTCTTCAAATGATCTTGTCTAACGAGATGCCCAATGTCATCATCCTTCTCATTTTTCTGTTCGTCAGTTTTACTCGACATTATTGTTTTATTTTTATTTATTTATTTATTCATTTATTTATTTTTAGATTTATCGGTTTCGCACATTTTTGTTGTACATCCCTTATGCTTACTATTTCTTCGTTTCTTTGATATGGTGTGTGTGTGTGTGTGTGTGTGTGTGTGTGTGTGTGTGTGTGTGTGTGTGTGTGTGTGTGTGTGTGTGTGTGTGATTCACCATAGTCTTGGGTCACGTGTTGGACTCATGATTGACAGCTATTTCCCTCCCAGAAGAGAGCTCAGAGCTCGTATATGACTGATCTATGGGCAATGCTTTGACCTTACACGCGCATAACTCCACAACTCCCCGCCCACGAGAGTTAGTCACGACTCACAGCGCAGCGATACTGAAATTATTTCAGCCCGGGTGGGGGGGGGGATTCGAACCCGGACCACCGTAGTGGCGGCCGCGATCGCTACCACTGCGCCATTAAGTTTGTGTGTGTGTGTGTGTGTGTGTGTGTGTGTGTGTGTGTGTGTGTGTGTGTGTGTGTGTGTGTGTGTGTGTGTGTGTGTGTGTGTGTGTGTGTGTGTGTGTGTGTATGTGCGTGTGTGTGTATGTGCGTGTGTGTGTATGTGCGTGTGTGTGTGTATGTGTGCGTGTGCGTGTGCGTGTGTGTGTGTGTGTGCGTGTGTGTGTGTGTGGTTTTACTTAACTGTAGTATACAGGACGAGTAATGCTCGTTGGATCCAGTCCTCTACTCTTCTATTCATCATACCTAACTTCCAGTTAATATACGGTTCCAACTTGGTTTATAACCTTTAATTTTCAATTATCATATTCAAAACTGAATTCATGCAATGATCCAGCTTGGGCTCCATACCATTCTAAGCTCTTCCAAATATTATGTATCTGTATAAAAAAATATATTTCATATCTTTCAGATATGTAGTCGTGATTTGTTCTCATGGTCTCTTAAAACCCTTCAATCGCTAATAGAGGAATCTTCCAATGGAGTCTATCCATTTAATGACCAAAATACTGTAATATCACCTCTTTATTCTTTCAGACCCAGTGTCTACAGTCTCTTTTCGTATGGTTTGTCTGTCAGACTAGGAACCAGCCTAGTAGCTGTCCTTTGTTTTCTTCCGATCTCGCATCTTTTACTCTGTGTGGGGACCATACCACTGACGCATATTAGTCTCGTAGGGGTTTTTCATCATCTTTTTATCCATAGAGTGAAAAACCAATTTAATCTTCTGCAAGGGTCTGTCTGTCTCCCACAATCCTGCTGATGTATCTGTCAAGTGATATATATATATATATATATATATATATATATATATATATATATATATATATATATATATATATATATACATACATATTTTTTAACAACACCCCTTAAATTTTTTTTTTTTGCTATCGTAATGGATTCATTTCCCAAGGAATAGTTTAAAAATGGTCTTTCGTGGTTATTGCCCATTTCCAATACTCTCCATTTTTTGGTATTGAAATTAATTTTTCATTGAAGGCACCGAACAAAAATAGTGCCTAGATCTTTCTGCAATATCCTATAGTCCTCTTTTTTTTCTTTCATCTCGTGATTTTTGCATAATCTGCGAACATGTTAGCATAGCTTGTTGTATTTTTCATCCCGTAATTGATATAGATAAGAAAATTTGTGAAACCCCGCTGTTTACTGCTCTCCATTCTGATGTATTATCCTTTATATTTGTCCTCAAGTACCTTCCCTTAAAAAATATTTCATCCATTCGAGTAGTTTCTCTTAGTCCTCCAACATACACAATTTCCACAAGTCCATTGTGATTTACTTCATCAAAATCTTTATTTAGGTCGAGGTACACAGTACACTCAACCTTCCCTCCTTTGCACCAAATCGACCACTCGAGGAAAACCTTAAAAGGTTTGACACACATGACCTTATAGATCTTAGGTCAAACCGACTCGGTCAGAATGTTCATCTCTTGAAAATATTTTAGTAGCGGATCTAATTTTGTGGGAATATCCTCTATTACCCGAATCGCTTCCTTTACTGGGTTAGTGTTCTCTATTGACAAGATTAACAGGATATTTCCCTAGGAATCTGTTTCCCTCGTGCTTACCATCCCTCCCAGTTGACTTCACTACAGTTGAAACCTTCAATAAGGACTATATTGTTTACTTTGTTCAATAGTTTGCTTTAAAAGGAGAGTTGTCCAACCACATTTCTTGGGATTCAACTTCATTCAAAGTTCTTGTCTTGGGGCGGGGCTGGGGAGACATATGCCACAATGAAGTCTTCTATTCAGTGCTTTAGTTCTAATTTTCCGATGGATTGCTTCAACATTGCCTTCACTCAGATTTGCCTTTTCTACCTTTATCTCGTTTCTTACAACAATCATTAGCCCTCCACCCATTTTATATATTTTCTCTTCGACAGGTGATGTATCTATTATTCCCCAGCTGTAGATCAAAATTATGGGGGGAGTTTGGTCTCAAGTAATCATTTATCTCCAAGCTGACCGATAGCAGGTCATCTACATTAGCATAGGCTACTTTCTTGTAGTGTTTCTTGTGCAATACTGCCCTTCTGCTTTTTTTTTTTTTTTTACTATTTCCTCGCATCTGAATTGACTTTAATTTCCTCTCAGTTTCCGTGTCTTTGCATTTCCATCTTCATTTAAGATCTTTCTTAATCCGGATATATTTATATTTTTCTTCGAGTGCTAACTTCCAAGACTTGCTGATTTCTTCATTTGTTGTGGCTTGTGATTTGAATTATATTTTCACTGGAAATGAAGCACTTCTCTTGTACTAACCTAACCTAAACCGGTCATAAATCTGATCCGTTAAATCTGATTCATTTCCTAAACCATAGAGGTCTGCATCTCATGTTCCTGGCATACTTTCCACAAAGTGATGTGTTCTCGCCAGTCAAAGAGTACGGCACATCTAGTCTTATCAGTTACGTCTCTTACAAGAAATTCCCTTAAAATATAATAATGACAATAATATTAAAAAAGCGATGATAATCACCACTCTAGTCCATCAGTTTCTATTCTGTATTGCTCCGTTATCTCTTTATAGGCTACTGTATCCTATCCTCATTTGTTATTGTCCTAATCTCGATTGTTTTTATGGTATCAAGAAGACTAAAGTTTAAATTTTCAAAGCCTCATTTTCAGTTCTTAATTAAAAAGTCTATATTTTGTGATCCATTTTTTTTTGTTAAAGCTTTAGCTCTAGGTCATGTAACTTTGATTCATGGGAAAAAAGTAATCCTTTTAATCGTTTCTACTTAATTGAGATTTTACTTTGTTGTAGAGTTGCTTTGAGCTTGGAACCTCTTTTTTTATTTTGGCCTCTGTATTACTCTATATTACTTCAATGATATCCCTGACCCTTATATGTGGAAAACCTTCGAGGTTTGCCATTTGTGTTGTATATATATATAAAAAGTCTAATAAAAGAAAATAATTGTGACCTTTTGTATCCTACCCAGAGCAACGTCGAAAAAAAAGCTCACAATTTTTCCTCCCTGACTCTGTCCCACAGTTGGAACCAACAATTTTATGCTTCTACAGTGACCCTGAATAGCATTGCTTCCCCCACCCCCCTCCGGCCACCCAATTGGCAAATTTCCATTTGATGCTTTAAAAAAGGCTAAAACTCTGAGTATCGATCGTCGATCATAGCTCGTATATGTATGTGTGTGTGTTTGTGTACGTGTGTTTTTGTGTATATGTATGTGTACATGTGCGTATGTGTTTGTGTGCGTGTATATTTATCGAGGACCCTCTCCAATTTATAATGGAGGGGACAAACCAAAGAACGCACCCGCATCATAAAAAAGAAGATGAAGAAAAAATGAGGTCTCCTTCCAGCTCGGCATCACCCGAATGAAGGGTTGTTGTCATTCTGGCCGAGCAGTTTCGCCTCCCTGAAGAACGCCACGGTTGGAGCATGGTTACCCCACAAATCCTATATAGAGTGTATATTGTGTTGTTGGGGTGCGTGATTATGTATAATGCAATCTTCCTGAATGTGTTGTATGGGGTGAAGTGTTGTATCCTGGACAGTTATATGTGATGCGGTCATCCAGCCTGTTCTTCTAGTTTAGAACTGGATGATGGCTGCACTGCAGTCTGACCAGATGGATTCTGTCCTTTCGGGGGAGAGAAGATTCAGAGGGATGGATATCAGGGGGTCTGGCATGCAGCAATGTATGGTGTGCCGGCGTCTACGTTGTGGGATCACCCCCACCGCCAAGAGTTGGGGCCAAACCGCCACAAGAAGCCCTTGCCACCATAAGGTGGTACTGATCCCTGGGAGCAGCTTCGGTTACCCGGGAAAGTACCGAATAAAGGGTTGCCTTGTCCCAGCCACACTTCTTGGGTCAAAAGCGCTGCAGTGAGGCACAACTCTACCAAAGTAGGAGCTCGGCAGCCAGAACAAGTTGACTCCAACTGCAT
>NC_134811.1:22955592-22963092 GCF_046742065.1 Oratosquilla oratoria | reverse complement strand
ACACACACACACACACACACACACACACACACACACACACACACACACACACACACACACACACACACACACACACACATACACACGCATGCGCGCGCAGACACACGCACGCGCGAACACATACATACGCACGCACGCTCACACACACACACACACACACACACACACACACACACACACACACACACACACACACACACACACACACACACACACACACACACACACACAGCTCGTGGCACAGTTGGTAGAATTCCCGGCTGCCACTACGGTGGTCCAGGTTCGAATCCCGCCCAGGGCTGAAATAATTTTAGTATCGCTGCGTTGTGGGTTGTTACTCCAACTCTCGTGGGCGGGGAGTTGGAGTAACAACACACACACACACACACACACACACACACACACACACACACACACACACACACACACACACACACACACACACACACACACACACACACACAAATGACTCGGGCCTTAGATAATGCCCAACCCTTCCAGTGCCAAAGGAGCGCAATGCAAACGAATAGAATATTCCGGCACCCAGGACGGAAGGGGGTAACCAAGTCTGTCTAATTCCGTCTCTTTCGTGATCCGTCCATGTCCCTGACAGGAGCGTCTTTTATCTGTGGCACCCGTCTCCTTTATCAAATCACGCATGTGCCTTATCTGAGATAAACATATCCTTTCTTTAGGACCACTTACTCTTTATCCGTTGCACATATACTCTCTATCTTTGCCATATATGTACTTTATCAATGCCTCACATAGTCTGTTATCAGTGCTACAACTCCTTATTTGAATCTCGCATGTCGTTTAACCGGACTTCACTTCTAATTATTGTACGAGTATATCAGTGATACAATTCCTTATTTGTTTCTCGTATGTCGTTTAACCGAACCTCACTTGTAACTAATTTGTACCGGGCTTGTACTTATTCATGTTACACGTTTCCTTTTCGTATGGATCATGTTATTTACGGTTTGTTAGCTTAGTGGGTAGCGTCGCGAACTCTCATGCTGGACTACAGAGTTCGCGCTCTGATCACAGCGTGAAATCTTCCGCTAGTACTGATTTGACCTTATTTGGCTTTGAAGATGCATGTATAATGTAAGGTCACAATATTACCCATAAATCGTCCTATGAGCTCTTAAGCGCTCATCCGGGAGGGGAACAGCTGTCAATCACGAGTCCAGCTTATGATCCGAGATGAGAACCAAGGAGAATTATTTATGTCAGTACTGAATTATATTAACTATTTGGTAAGAATATAGTTACATCATTTGAGTCTTGCATCATTATCTCTCATCAAACAGGTACCTTCCGTTTATGTAGCAGTTATTTTGCATAATACTCGTATAACCCTTTTCATGAAGTGACGTTTAGATTTTCTACTGGCTGACGCTAGAAGATTTTATTCAGCTGAGGGAATAGCATTGTAGCGAATAGATTAGCTTAACCCACACATGGTCTGGGTCCTGTAGTTTCTAGACGCCGTTGATGTAGTTTTTTGTGATTAAATTCAAGTTGAGACTTTGTGAGTAGATAGACATACGTCAAAGCTGGGGCTCCATGGAGTGTTGAACTTCGCACTCGTCCTATAACTACGGAGACTGGGGTTCGATCCCAAATCACCACTCATGATTAGGAGAGAGCGGAGGCTTCAGCCGCATTGAATCTCCTTCTTGCGTAATCTCTCCCCCAACTCCCGTCACGTTCTCTCTCTTCATAGCTGACATCGTCAGTACTCGTCCTTCTCCCCTTTTGTCTCGAAGTCGTCTCAGCCACGAAGAAGAAAGGAAATGACCTGGCTTCGTGAAAGCAATTAGCCTCTGTTGTATAATTGCAGTGCTTTGGGGTCAACAAATTCTTAGGCCATTGCAAACCGTGAAAGTTGGAAAGGAGGATTTCAGTGCCGCGCCAAGAAAGGAGATGCCTAGAGGTCTTTGAAGTTCCAACAACTGCAGTAATTGGACTTGGAAACTCCGTGGCCTGGTGCCACTTCTGATTCCTTATTCTTTTGTTCCAAAGAGGGTCCTCCAGAGAGCCAGGCGCAGGATAGGCTCAGATCGCGCCCTAGACTTCCAGACTCTGGACGTCCAGACTTCTTCGACTTCATTTTGAGGACTCCTCTTTTCACATCGGCTTCTGCAGTCCCACGGTCTTGAAGTTCTCTTTTCGTGACGTATGTACAACTACTCTTCGTGCTTTTTCTCTCTCCAGTTCTCTCTTTCTTATCTTTTCGTGCAAGACTCCCTCCCTATTATCGGGTTGCTTTACTTCCAATTGATAATCCAACTCCTATGCCATCTTCCCCTCTCGCTTCTCCGATTCCTTCCACACTCGTAACGGCGACTGGAACAAAAAGAATGGGGCCATCCAGTATGTGAGTAGTTGAAAGAAAAATGATACCCTAGAAAGTGCGACTCCTTCGAAAACAAAGGTTACCATGGAGATGGCAATGTTTCATCATTACGAAAGGGAAGAGAAATCTTTTATTGATGTAGAATAGTTTACCTCAGCTAATGTTTTTATCTATATTCTGGGTATGAAGCTCCTAAAATACCCTATAAATCTACTTAATACTTTCCCGAGAGTATGAAATCCATCTATAACGATGCTCGTTAGAACCCACATGCACGCACGTCTTGACGACCAGCGACTTCCTTTTTCTTCCTTTTGGTTTCAACAAAACCTGAAGGAACTTGGAATCAGAAATTGGGTAGTTCTGAGAAAAAGCCTTGCCTGATTAAAGTCGATGTATCATCTGAACATCTACATCATTGGTTGGGGTAATACTCCTTGTGTGTACTTGACATGTGTGACAAGGACAAAGCCTTCGCGCTCCGTAAGGCCAAGATCATACGAACCTGAGACCTTTGCTTCTACAGGGTTTAGGCCCAACTGAATAAAATAGCCTGACAGCATTAAAATTGAAAGAATTGCTTCCAGGTCTGGAAGTTCCCGGATGATGCAATATGTACTACAACGGGCATTTGAATCTGACCCGTAGACATATCAGAACTATATAAATGTAATTTTTGTTGATTAGTATACTCGTATAGTGTAGGTTTTCTATGATAATCCTTTGTAAAGAAAATTGTATAAATACAACAGTTGCACTAATACAATACATATTTTTGCTTAGTTCTCGTATATCATTGGTCAAATTAATGTCTAATGTATTATAGTACCGACCAAAATGAATTGGTTTAAAAAAAAACTACTTTCAGACTGCAATGTCTTAAGACGTCTGTATTTAAGCTCTTCCATTCCATGTAATACGTGATGCGATGGTATAGAGAGAGAGAGAGAGAGAGAGAGAGAGAGAGGAGAGAGAGCAAGAGAGGAGAGAGCAAGAGAGGAGAGAGCAAGAGGGGAGAGAGAAAGAGGGGAGAGAGAAAGAGGGGAGAGAGAAAGAGAGGAGAGAGAGACAGACAGAGAGAGAGAAACAGACAGAGAGAGAGACAGACAGAGAGACAGACAGACAGAGAGACAGACAGAGAGAGAGACAGACAGAGAGAGAGACAGACAGAGAGAGCGAGAGCGAGAGAGAGCGGGCCAGTGCAGGGGTACAGTAATACAAATGAAGTTCAGGTGTTTCTTCCTGTTACGGACGTCCATCTGGTATTCGTGTTTCCCTTTTTGCCGAAGAAAGACTTCGAGGCCTCACATAGAGCTGCTGTTGCTCTTATATTACCACTCTGTGAGCAGATCGATGTCACGCAAACCAGAGAGGGGGAAAATGTATTGTATACAGGGTCCATGGCATGCAGAGTTGAATTGAGAGCAAAAGAGAGAAATAGAAATAATAGAAAGAAGACACTTTTACCGACCAGGATTTTCATCTGAATTGAACAAAATATTCTGATTTCAGTCTGAATAAAATCCCTTAAAAGATGATTTTTTCGATTTTGGCACGCATCAAGGAAAACTGGTGACAGCTTGGAATGCATTTTTCGTTGCGTATTTGCCTCAAATGCATTCATGCATACAGCATAATATTTATGAAAATCTAATTAATACTGTAGGTCGCCTTGTTTGTCACATATATTGGACCGTGATGTTCAAGGAATGAAAAAGAAAAAATATAAGTCGTTACGTTATCGTTAGTTCTGTAATTCATCGGTGACCTTGATCGATCTTGTTACTTTCTTTGGTAGTGGCAATCCTGTAAGTTTAGACAATCTTTTTGGCGTTTTCTAAACGGGGAAAGGTAGAGAGGGTGTATATCAGATGAAAAAATATATATATACAAAGATTTCCAAAAAATTTGTGAAATAATTTCGTAACAAAGTTGGCATAGAGATGCTCGCACGCTATCATCCACATGGGCCGATTCTCACCAACTTTTGTGAATTTGAAAAGCTAAAAGAATACTTCTTATATTATTTTAGACTTCCCTGTGAACATTTTAACTACGTGTCCAGTATTCGTATTGTTTTAGGTTCTTTTAATTCGTCATTCAGTTTCTCAGTATATAACGCAAAGGTATTGTCATTTGGAGATTAAAAAAAGAAGATTGTAACCAAAGTCGTTTCTACTCGAGTGAACTCGTAACGGTTGACAATAGCCCACTATGGCACTGCCTTCCTCTCTTGACGAGTTTGATATCAGTCACGGTATCAGAACTTGTATAACAGCGATTTTCTTAATACTATTTTCACTCAATAATTCTACGTGGAGCTTGCATACATGTGACCATGAATAAATAATTATCAAATAATTGTCATCAAACCTGGCAAGCTTCAAATGACACTAAATTAATTTCATATACTCGTATATAATTCAGTGACTTGTTTTCATCTTCCAAGAGATCAGTTCATTTCCACTTCATATTTGACATTGTATAAAAAATCTAGTGATATTGTCATGTTACAAAGATATTATACAAAACCACAGCATTGGATTTACAACATACATAAAATCTTTTTCGTCGACAAACTGATTTGTTAACTTGAATAAAATGATCCTTTGAGACGTATATTTAATTCCGGTTTGTAATTATTACATGAGAGTATTAGACCGTATCTTGTCTCTATGATATTCTGATGTTTGTCACTATATGTCTGTCTAAATGTTCAAGTCCATTTGATGGACGTATTCTATTAATACATTTCAAAATTAGTTATAAAAAAGAATCCTGTGCTGCGCCGATCTGACCCATGCCATTCTGCAGATTTCGCATCTCGATTTTTTGGCCAATGAGCAATGTTCGAGTCTTGCATATTTAAAGTGTTCCATCAGAAATGTATCATGGGCCATTTCATAAAACAGAACAGTATCTTTTATTTTTGTCATAAATCATTTTATTAGCAAAAAATCCCTGTAAGGGAGATATCGTATATACAATTCTATTGAATGTATAACAACTAAAAATATATATTTACATAGAACCTATATATTGCAGGTCACGTCTGGGCATCCGTAATGATAATGTCCTCAATAGTTCTGTCAATGCTTACACACGGACATTCGCTGTGGGTCGCGTTTGTACGTTTCTGTGCTCGATCACCCAGTGTCAGTATTTAGTCCATATTGTTTGAATGCAGACATAAGCTTCTAGTCTCGTTTGTATGCTCGTGTGACATCACACAAATCCGTCGATGTAGCAAAAGGACGACGGTAGATGAGCCTTGCTGCCCGACGTGCGATGTTGCGTCATAATAATCGCATTATAAAAAAATAAAGTCAGTGCTCAATCGTTCGTTCTCTTTCACCCGTGTACTTTGATAACCATAGAAAATTGATGAAGCCAGTTTAGAGAGAATGGAGATTACGTAGGTACGACTACAATATATATAATCAAGATGCCGACGTCGGCACCATCGAGTACCCACTTGCTCCTCATGCCGCCTACGTAGGCGTCACTGTATGGAAGTGGTTAATACTTTTAGTTATAAGTTCATCTAGACTAGCGTGTCCCAAATTTTTTCGACCCTAGCAGCTCCTGTAGTTATGTCTAAGCAGTCCAACACCCCTAACTAATTCTTATTACTAGAAGGATAAAAGAAAGTGGGGGAGGGGGGAGGGGAGGAGGAGGGGGGAGGAGGAGGAGGAGGAGGGGGCTTGGGGCATGGAGAGGTTTGCTGTTGGCGGACCAGAATAAAGTGGTGGCGCAAAATCTAATGGAGTGAGCAAATTCGTTTCGATGAAAATACATTTCTCTTCCTCCCCCTTCTCTTATCCCCCCCCTTTCCCTCTTTTTTCTTTCTTTCATTTTCTTTCGCTTTCTTTTTTTTTCTTTACTTTTCCCTTCTTTTTTCTTCTTTCTTGTAACTCTTTGCAATTTATATCTTTTTTCTCTCGTTAGTTTTCCCTCTTTTTTTTTGTAACTCATAGCAACTCTCTCTCTCTCTCTCTCTCTCTCTCTCTCTCTCTCTCTCTCTCTCTCTCTCTCTCTCTCTCTCTCTCTCTCTCTCTCTCTCTCTCTCTCTCTCTCTCTCTCTCTCTCACACACACTCTCTCTCTCTCCCCACCCCTCCCTCCCTCTCCCTCCCTCCCTCCCTCCCTCCCTCCCTCCCTCCCTCCCCTCCCTCCCTCCCAACCCCTACCTCCCTCTCTCCCTCCCCTACCTCCCTCCTCCCTCCCTCTGTCTCCCTCACCTTCTCTCTTCCTCTTTCTCAGCTTATAAGACAAATTTCATTCACCTATCTATGTGCTGTAACGGGTTCGTTCTATTGGTCCTACATTGTTTTGATGCTGAGTCTTTCCCCATTGCGTTTCCTTGTGTTGCTGGATTCAGAAGATTAGAACCAAGAAAACTTGTTAGGCGGCGCTTGACAATACCACGATCACAGGCGTTTCTTCCCTGAGACGATAATCCCACCAAGAGGAGCGGATGTCGGGCCGTTTTCTGAAGTCAGGATCCTCACCCGCATACCCACGCCACTTCAAAGTGAAATAGTCTGATCCTGGATAATTCCCTAAATAGCAGTGCGCACACGCACACACACACACGCACACACACACACACACACACACACACACACACACACACACACACACACACACACACACACACACACACACACACACACACACACACACACACACACACACACACACACACACACACACACACACACACACACACACACACACACGCACGCACACACACACAGGGATCTTGTACATGGCAGTAAACTACCTCGAGTGACTTGTCAGACACGATGCCATAACCTTTGTAGAAAAAAAAAGCCGCGACAGCTTTCTGGCTTTCTGACCAATCGGGAATTATTTTATTTATTACATTGATTTTTATTGCTTATTTTTAATTACTCGAACTGGATGAAAAGGCTCTTCATAGACTTCAAGAAGGTTTCCACTGTCCAGAAAAAAAAAAAGTGATCGTGGCGTTTTTCGTCTGAAATCGCAGCTGTCGCTTGTTTACTGCCATCAGAAACCTGTGGTTTTATAGTGGTCGTTATCAGCTGTCCCCAGCTCTCTCCAAGATTTGTTCTCTCTGCATTTGTAAAGTAAGAAATGCTCCGCTCTTTT
>NC_134811.1:22945279-22952592 GCF_046742065.1 Oratosquilla oratoria | reverse complement strand
CACATATACATTTACACTGGTTCTCCCAGTGATCAAATATAGAATAGATATTTTCAACCACACTCAATCACTTTTTGTAATTCCGATGCTATCGCAGTCGAGATACGTGGATAAGAATCATTCCGATGGTAGGCATTTCGTTGGGAAATTGAAACCTGGACGAGCCGAAGTATGCGAACCCAGCTAACCCGCTAACGCATAGGTTTAAGTCACTGTTAAACTTTGCTTTACGGGTTTAGCTGGAGTTCGAATCCTCGGCTCGTTCACTGTTTGTATTTCCAAGCGAATGCCTCCATCGAGCGTGATACAGTATTCTTTCAATTCTCGACTGCGATGGCATGGAATTAAAAGTGATTTGTGGTTGAAAAAAGATATATATATATATATATATATATATATATATATATATATTTGTGTGTTCTATGCATTTGTGTATACGTGTGTGTATTCGTGTATATGCACATTTGTTTGCACACTGTATACACATGTGTAGATGAGGGCTGCTCTCCTCTACTTCCCCGTCACTGCCATACGTGTACGAGTTAATCAGATCCCACAAACCCAATAACCCGGTTTGACCCATTACATGTTCCCAAGGATGTGCCATCCAGTATTTGTCAAAGTGGCTTGTGTCCAATCTAAGTACGCTTGTCAGGACCATTTCTAACAGCCACAAAGGACAGTGTAGATTTAATTCACAAGCTTAACATGCTTAGAATTAGTAACGATTTTATTCTAATTAGCTAATATGTTTCTTCCTTATTTATTCCTTTACCAGTTTATGATTTGTTGTTGTATCTTGGAGAATTGGAGAAATAAGATTTACCACTGACTTCCTCCACTATAATTGATTAAATTATGTTTTAGAGTCGTATTTTGTTTGATGGTAAATATTATCTACAGAATTTTAGTATGGCAATGGGGGATCCGATTTCTCCAATTCTAAACAATCTTTACATGGATTTTTTTTTAAACTGAGTTATTACCTAATATTCTGCCACATAATGTTACATGGTTCAGGTACATTGATGATATCTTGTGTTTTTGACCTCTTAATGATGATTCATAAATTTTCATGTCCAAGCTTAACGCCCTGGTTCTCTCTATCAGTTTCAACATGAAAATAGAGCAAAATAACCATCTACCTTTCCTTGTATTGATTTATAGAAATGAAAGGTCTTTCAAATTTTGTTTATAGAAGACCCATTCATTTTCTTTCATATGATCACTTTAATTCTTGTCATCATTACAGGACAAAGATGTCTGTGTTAGCATCAATATACCTTAGAGCTTATTGTATTTGCAGTCTGGATTTTTTAGATGGTGAATTCTTAAGGATATTTGATCTAGCTTCAATATTAGAATATCCAAAGTACCTCATTGAAAGCTCTCAAAAAATAGCTAGGAAGTCTTATTTTGAGGATGAAACCAATAAAAACTTTAATTCTAAAAACTTACTTGTTCTTTCTTACTATGATAATTTCATCAAACTACCTTACATTCTTAAGAATTCCAACATGCAATAAGTTTATAAACATCCAATACAGTTAAATTTTTTCAATTAGAAATTTACCGGGAAAATAATGAAGGTTGTGCATATACAATTTCATTTAAAGATTGCAACAAATGCTATATTGGTTCAAGTGGTAAGGAATTAAATGTACAGCGTTAGAAGTGGGCAAATGTCCAACGCGTTATTTGTTCACCTTAGGAAATATCAAAGGTAATGACTGGATGGGTGCTAAAGTAATTGTTAAAAGTAATTCACAATTCAATAGAAATACCGTAGTCCAGTCTGACCAGGAATACATTTGTTAACAATTTAAAATTAAGTCAAGGATTGTATAGATTAGATGATTTTATTATTAAGAATGTTGTTGCCCAAACTCTCGATGACTTAAAACCGGAAAACACGAGGAGAGATCTACCTTCCATTGTGTACATGCCCTAATCTCTTGTTTGTAACTCTGTACTATGAAAATGTCTTAATAGACGAAAACGCTAGGTCTGTTTCCTGTTATTTTCGTTGTGGCTTTTCTGCACGCACGCGCACACACACACACGCACACGCACACACACACACACACACACACACACACACACACACACACACACACACACACACACACTTATTTAATATCTCTATATCACACGTCACATATATAATATACACATATAATATACACATAATTCAGGGAGCAGGCTTTCTCAAATATATTTTCTGTTGAATAAGAAAACATACTTGGCGTTAATGATCTTGTTAATACTTTCAATCCTTGTCGCTATCTTTCTTTCTGTAAGGGGAAGGGAGAACAGTACCTTACGAAACTAATCCATGCTAAATTTGGAAATAAATACAACCAAACCTTGCTTAATGAGTACGTCACATAAGTGATTGGCATAAAGAGCAAAATTAAAGAAAAAATACTGATTCTCTTAACGAGCGACGTTTCGCTTAACGAGTGCCGTTTCGCTTAACGAGTGCCGTTTCATGATTGTTATACACTACGCAAAGACCAGTGTTACCACTGCTTGAAATTTTCCATCAGATTTTTTTTTCGACCTTGGAGTCTTTATTATCATTTTTTGTCTTAAAATCCAGTAAATCTTGTTTTCAAATAACTTAGCTGATGAGTGCATAAAAATATCCAGTGTTACATCCGCAGCAAATTAAATTATAAAACCATGATTATCTGTTATTTTGGTCTATTCTAACAGCTTTCCGTAGTAAATGGAGCGTTTTTGAGTTATGCCTATTTTCTTTCTAGCCAATCGTATGTAACCATGAGCGTCACGGGACTCTTTCTGCCAATCGACGTTTATCTTGCGGGGCCGTGACTTCTGCCTTCAGTTTGAACACTGTGGCTACAATGCTAGCTTATGTATGTGTGGGGTTGGGTAGGCTAGGTTAGGTTCGGTTTAGTTGGTTAGATTAGAACTACCCACTCATTTTTTACTTCTCCATCCAAATCCCCCGATTCCCAGTTCTCGCTCCCAAAATTGTGAAGGGGGAGGGGATGGCATACCTCGAAATCGAGGCATTTCTAACAGAAATTTCATAGAACTAAAGAATCGTATAATCGTCCACAATGGTATAATACCTCGCTTCTATTTCGAAAATTTGAATATTTTACCGGTATAATTGAAAGGGGTGGGGTTGCACAACTCGAAAATGAGATATTTTTGACGAAAATATCAGAGGTCAGTTTATGTACGTTCAGAATGAAGCTAGCGATGGGGACTGGACACGTATCATACGTACAGGGAGTGAACGCTCTGTTCATGGTAGCGGGAATCTCGGTTGTCAGTTTGCTTTGCTCTTTCCGCCAGCGTCTTAGTGTCGCTTGTGATCGTACATTTTCCAAATTTGTGTTCAGACGCAACGTTGTGATTTTTTTTCAGTGCAAAGTTTAATGACCCTTGCAAGAATATCCCTGAAAAAAAAAAAAAACACAAGAAGACAGTGATAAGAGAAGACAAATCATCGTAGAAGCGAAACGTGAAATAATTGAGAAGCGAGAACGAGGTGTAAGAGTGGCTGACCTAGGAAAAACATACAATCGGACAACAAACTATTTGCACTATCCTCAAAAACAAGGACAAAATTGAAGAGAGAGGTTCTTCAAAGAGTGACAAGAATATATATACAACGGCCAAAATGTCAAGTTTACATAAAGAATAATTTACATTATTAATAATTTGGTCAGTTCCATTAAGTTCACGTCGGAGATAGAGAATGAAGGTATTTTGCCTTTCCTTGATTGTAATATCTACCGCCGTGAAAGTGAGTTGAAGTGTAGTGGATATCGCAAACCAACCAATGTTTGTTCATATATACACTATTATTCCTCACACCCTGATGGCGTAAAACGATCTGTTTTTTCTTCGATGTTCCTGAGGGCCCTACGCATTTGCAGCCCAGAGTACATCGGAGATGAAATAAGATGTATTTACGATATTGGTACTAAGCTGCAATACCCCACACATGTTTTTGATACAGCTTACAATTGTGCTAAAAGGACATTTCATAACCTTAGGTCAACTCAAACTTTCAATATGAACAACTTGCTAATTCTACCGTACCAAGAGAACCTGCAAAACATTCCAAATATATTACGTAAATTCAACATTTGTGTAATTTTTAACAATAAGAACACTGTAAGACAATTGCTCATAAATAATTCTGTCAATAGTGATAAAGGGTGTGTGTACAAAATACCTTGTAAATCATGTAATCAGTTTTATGTTGGTCAGACTGCTAAAACACTCAAAACACGAATCAACACAAGAAATACGTTAGAGAGGGAAACAAGTCTAGTGGCATATTCAACCACATGAACCATTTTAACCACACTGTACAGGGTGGCTAAATAGTACGAATTTAACAAAAATTGAACACTGTATTTATCACAAAGCACTACAAACAAGCATGTTTACTCTTCGGAAGCAATACCAAAACTGTACTCACGGCAAGCCAGTTGGCGCGTAAGCATACAGAAGTTCGCTTGGTTCTCCCTACAGATTGTACAAGGATTGTAATTGAATAATATAATAAACATCCAACAAAATATATGATAATCATATAAAAAGGGAAACATACAATTCTCAATTGAACAATACATAAATATAATTGTACGATGGTACAATATACCACGCCATTACAACCCAGTTGACTGGGATAACGCTAAAGTCATCACATACAACAATAACATCACAAAGAAATTTAATTGAATGCAGTTTGATAAAATATAGTAAAGGAATAAATGTTAATCTCCATCAAGGTTTGTACAAATTAGATAGTTATATTTGCCATGAAATTTCAAAATTATTTAAATTGTAATATAAGTTATGAGCAATTGTCCCATACTTGTTGGTTACCAGGACGGTATCAAATGTCACGTGTATTTCTTCCACTACCTCTCCGAATTCCCTTTTTACCATGTCTCACTCTGTAATATATTCTGTACCTTGTTTCTTCATTTTATAATCCTTTGTATCAGCACTGATGATGTAATTATACGAAAGCGCTCTGCTTCGTTAGTTTACTTTTCCTAGTGGTTACTTACGCATTGTGAACAAACGCTC
The DNA here is from genome assembly GCF_046742065.1 of Oratosquilla oratoria. Lineage (NCBI taxonomy): Eukaryota > Metazoa > Arthropoda > Malacostraca > Stomatopoda > Squillidae > Oratosquilla > Oratosquilla oratoria. The sequence goes on along the minus strand of NC_134811.1, from coordinate 22,947,507 downwards.
CTAGTGTTTTTATTGCATATATATATATATATATATATAGATATATATATATATATATATATATATATATATATATATATATATAATATGTCTTCCACGGTCAAAAGGTTTAGTCCTGATTTCACTGGACTTATCCACCATGACTTGCCGCTCTGCCTCTGACGTGTCCTCTTCCAGTAGGCGACAGTTTAATCAGCTTGTATAAATGATCCTTTGCTCAAAGGCTTGATCTTTTTGTCGTCCGAATCCTTATGGAAGCAATCCCCCTACGCCCCATCTCCCACGCCTTCGACACCTCCCCGCCTCCCCCATTCGCCTTTCCTTCTTTCTCCTGGCACCGTGCCTCTCCATGCGACCCTGTCCCTCTCCTCCCCGCTCTCTGTTTCCTCATCCCCCACCTATCCTTTTTCTCTGTCTTCCTGCCTTTCGTCTACTTCACTCTCCTTTCCCATCTTCGTCACCACACTCTTTCCCACTCTTCTCTGGTCTCCTCCATAGCCCGCGTCTAAATGCCCTCGACATGGCTACTCTCCGCCTCCTTTCCATTCCTTACCCTCTCTTCTCTACCTCTCCTTCACTCTTCCTCCTCTCCTTTGCTTTCACCGCTTCTCCCCTCCCCATCTTTCTCTCCATCTGTCTGTAACCCAACCATCCACTCCACCCACCCGATCTTCAAATATGCACTTGTAAGAACATATCGCGATTGAAATGTTACTTTACATCATTAGTGACTTGTATCATGTACTTATCCTTTGGTCATCTCTTGCAAAGCTCTCGTGCCCATGTGTTGACTCTCTTCCATATAACCATTTCGTTTCCCATTGAAGTCTCCTCACTTTTTTTCCCGAACTTTGAATTAATTTGCTAATGGGTCTGTGGTTGGTGGTGGGAGGTAGGGGGGAGAGGGGGAGGGAAGAGGGGAGAGGCGGGGCAAGGGGCAAGGGGGCAAGGGACAAGAGTAAAGATATGGATAGGATGAAAAGGATTCAAAATTCGCTCTTATTTTCTCGACCACCACGTGAAATGTATTTTCGGTCTTTAGTCTTGTTGCTCCTGGTTCTCTCATATTTTTTTCTTTTTTCTTTACGATTTTTTTTTCCTTTGCGTTTCTCTTGTCTTTTGTTCCTTTACGTTTTTCTCTCTCTTTTTTGTTCGTAGTTCAATTAGAGATGGTTTGTGGTGCATTTTCAATTGTCTTTGTTTTTCTCCTTCCCATGCACTATCCTCGCTCTCTCTCATCCAGCTGTTGCTCTGTGGTCGCAATGTTTTCCTTAAAGGTATAGAAATAAGATTCTATGTTTCAATTCACCAAAAAGAAATATATACATAATGTATATACATAAATAAAGAATACTTTGTATTTTCTTATCAAATAGTTTCAATGTATTTCTATCGTGGTGAGGACGAGGTGGACTATATAAAAAAAAAAAATAAGCGAATTCTTTCCAAAGGATCGAATCGGTATGGCAATCGGATCAAATACCATAAGGTGACACGGGACTTTGATGGTCCAATCAGAACTATTCCTTACTCCTCCTCCTAAGAGATCCAACTGAGTAAAATCATCTGGCTTTAACCAAACAAAATCTCCGGGGGGAGGGGGGGGACAATCGGCGCTGAGGAGTTTAAAACTCGTTTTTTGACAAAGCATTGCTTTTGAACTCGGTAATTCCTACATGAAAGCCTTGGCATCTCCATTTGCAAATTTAGTTTCCCGCACAAATACCCTTCCTTACCTGCCTAACTTCAATAATGTGCTCTTATTTTGGCTTTCTGATTCCTCTTGGGCTGTTGGGGCAGGGAACAGTCACTGCTAGGAATGGGAGAGGAGTGCGGGATTTGAACCGAACCCACAACCAAACTCGTGAGAGACTAGCAGGATGATTACGCTACCAGCGCCAGTGGTTCCCGATTTTTTTTTTTTTTTTTTTTTTTTTACAATTATACGTACTAAGTTAACCTTGATCCTAATGCCGGGTACCGTAATGTTTTCTTGACTTTATTTCATTTTTATTGTATTTTATTTATTTTTGTCAGCCCTCCATTACCCCCGAAAATTTGTTACCTCTCCCCCCAGGGGGTAATTTACCCACAGTTTGGGAACCAATGCTCTAAACAGACTAAAATCATCTGACATTAGACAGGATGGAGACCATCAAGGCGGTAGATTTGTCCTTTTAGCCAGAAGTCTTCTCTCACGCTCTAATTGAGTCCTTTTCCTCTGATTA
>NC_134811.1:22937779-22942779 GCF_046742065.1 Oratosquilla oratoria | reverse complement strand
TACAGTAATAAGAAGTGACAGTTGAAAGTGAAAGACGTACGAAAGTGTTTGAAGAGACTCTTCTTCTCTTCCTCTTTCTCTCTCTCGTCTAATTCCCCTCCTCCAATAAGGCTTCAGCCAGACAAATAAATTTCTTTCCTGAGTTTAATCTGCTTTCTTAGGCCACTTTAGCTCTCACTAATCGCCTACCCTCGCTCGTGCAAGGGCTCTTGTTCTGCAGAAATCTTTTGCCTCTCCGCCTTTTCACTGCACAGGGGAGTTCCCTCTGCTGAATAAAATCGCCTAGAGGCAGACAGAAACGTACAAGTCGACGGTAACCGTCAAAACGTTTCTCCCTGGCTGAATAAAATCATCTGGCGGGAGACAAAACAACTGTGTAATGAATTTTGGATTGAAGTGAAAGTGTGGAATTTGTTCATCTATTGTGATTCTTTCTACGAAACTAATGTTTTCAAATTGAATATTCATATTCTTTAATAACAAAGTTTCCATTTTGCACGAGTACACTATATTTTTTCCGTGACAGTAATTGGTAAGGATGAGACATCAGCTTTCAAAACAAACACATTACCAAGAAAGATCGATATTAAACTTCGGTTTTAGTATTGGTTTCCATACCAACCAAGTTCTCCTTTTTGAAGCCATTAATTTCCTGTCTCTCTAAAACAGTTCTGTCTATCCCATGAAGACCCTTCTTTCGCAGACGCTTCCTGTGCCCTAAACCACCTCCATTTCCTCTTTAGAACACGTTTCCTTCTCCGAAATATATTTTCTAAAAGAGTGCGTCTTCCTCCCCTTCATGGTAACTTGGCTGAAATTCGCCACATGCGTGCTTTCTCCGAAGTCCTTCATCCTTCATCCCGAAATGGTTTGCTCATTTCCAAATTGATTACTTCCAACACCAAGAGCTCTCCCTCCCTCCCTCCTTCCCTCTCTCCCCTCTTCCTCTCTCCCCTCTTCCTCTCTCCCCTCTTCTCTTCCCCTCCCACCTTCTGCTTCATTCATATCTTTGGACAATTTCACCTTCACTCGTCTCGGTCCCACCATTGCAGATTTTCGCGGTTAGAAAAGTTTATTTTGTTTATCAGTTTATCAGTAGCCGCTTCCGGTCTGAAAGATGTTCATATCACCCACAACCACATGAGAGAATGAATGAGTGAGTGAGTGAGTGAGTGAGAGCGAGAATGTGAAAAAGTGAGAGCGAGAACGAGAGGGCAATCAAGCGAGAACGGCCCTTTCGAGGTCACGGGGTCTCAAGCTTCGTTTCGCTTTGAATTTTGTCTTTGTCCCTCAAAATTTCTATTTATCACATCTCAAAGGAACTTGGTACTCTCTTATACAAACACACACACAAACACACACACACACACACACACACACACACACACACACACACACACACACACACACACACACACACACACACACACACACACACACACACACACACACACACACAAAAGAATAAGAGATGCTGCAATAGACCATAAGACCTACACTAGGTTGTTACATTCGTTAACTGTTCTGTTGATAAACCAATTTTAACCCGATTTCTTAATTTTAGAATTGTCCAACTTAAATCCTTTAATACAAGGCCTACCCTGCTGTCTTAATGTGATGACCTTGCCTGCATCACCCTTGTTAAAACCCTTGACATATTTGAATACCTCCATTAGATTACCCCGCATTCTTCGTCTTTCCAGAGGGTGTAAGTTAAGGTACCTACATCTGTCTTCGTATTGTAAATTTCTAAGCCCTTGTATAATTTTGGTGATTCTCCTTTCTACTGATTCCAATGAATTAATATCCATTCTATAGGACGGAGACCGAAACTGTACCGCATAGTCAAGGGATGAGCCTAATTATCGCCAGATAGTATTAATGATTATCTTTGTAATTTTGTTTGTAACCGTCCTAGCAATAAATCTTAGTGCCCTGTAAACCCTATTCCTATTCCAAGCACTAATGCACGATATCTTGAATATAAGGTCAGGACTCAAACTCCTTTGTTCTTTTCACTTTTTTTCTCAAATATAGCGTTATCTAAACTCTACTCGATAACTAGGTTGTGTAATTCTCCATTGAACACACTATACTTTGATATATTGAAGAACATTTGCCATTTCTCCAATCATGTAACAATTTATAAAAAATTCCCCTGCAGTATCCCAGCATCTTGCTCTAACATAAAATGGTGTCTTATTTTAGTATCATCCATAATTTCACTAACATTTCTATCAATACCTTTATCCAAGTCGTTTCTATATACATAATGAACAATAAGGGACCCAAAACCGAACCCAGGGGAACTCCACCAGTAACACTACGCTGTTTGGATTTTACACCGTTAATGTTGAACCGCTGTTTTCTGTCATTCATGCCTTTAGTCCATTAAAAAAAAAAAAAAAAAAAAAAAAAAAAAAATCCTCCTATACCATGGGCCTTGATTTTCTCTAACAGTCTCTGGTGGGGCACCTTATCTGATGCTTTGCTAAAGTCGAGATGTATAACATTGTAACTATCATTATCTGCACCCTTGTGGAAACTAGTGCAAAAGCATAAGATATTAGTTGCACACAATCTAACCTTGGTGAACTCATGATGTGAGCCACGAATTAGGTTATGCCTTTCGATATCTCTGATACCACTTGCTATTAATGATTCCATCATTTTACCTATAACCGACGTCAAATTGATTGGTCTGTAGTAGTTGTACATAAAAGATTTACACACACACACACACACACACGCATACACACACACGCATACACACACACATACACACACACATACACATATACACACACACACACACACACACACACACACACACACACGCATACACACATACGCATACACACATGCACACGCATACGTACGTACACACACGCACACACACGCACACACACGACTCGTGGCGCAGTGGTAGAGTTCTTGCCTGCCATTACGGCGGTCCGGGTTCGAATCCCGCCCAGGGCTGAAATAAATTTAGTATAGCTGCGCTGCTAGTCGTTACTCCGACTCTCGTGGACGGGGGGGTTGTTTGTGTGCGTGTAAGATCAAAGCATTACCTATAGATGGATCATATATAAGCTCTGAGCTTTCTTCCGGGTGGGAAATAGCTGTCTATCACGAGTCCAACACGTGATCCAAGACCATGGTGAATCACACACACACACACACACACACACACACACACACACACACACACACACACACACACACACACACACACACACACACACACACACACACACACACACACACGGACGCACGATCTCACCATCATACACATTCTATCATACTTGTTCACTCACGCTCACACGCACTTGTTCACACACTTGTTCATACTTATTCACACACACACACACACACACACACACACACACACACACACACACACACACACACACACACACACACACACACACACACACACACACACGTGCTCATTTCCATTCCCATTCACACTCATTCTCATCTACTCTCACTCACAATATAACTTTCACCCGCTCACATTTTCACTTTCACTTGCTCATAGTTTCACTCACAGATTCACTCTCATTTGCTCAGTATTTCACTGACTGTCATTCGCTCATAATTTCAATCACTCACACTCACACTCACTTTCTCACTCACTATCACTCACTGTCACTCTCATTCGCATACTCATTCGCACAGTCATGTTTACTCTGGCATTCACTGTTACATTCACTATTATAATTGCTACAATATATTACATAAAACAGGACTATGAACCAAACTATAAATACCCTTGGCTAAGCCAACATATGAAATAAAGGATAATTCACGACATGGGTGTGAGTGTTCACAATGGTAAAAGTGTTAGTAAACTGCAGTCTATGACAACTATTCTCTATCTATCTATCTCTATGTATCTATATCTACCTCCCTCCATCTCCTTACTGTCTGTTCCTCGTCCTCTTTCTAATTATCTTTTCCCTTTTCCACACTCTTCCTGTGTTTTTTCTTGTCTTCTGTTTCTTCCCCTTCGTTTCTTTTATTTCGTTCTCTTGGTTCTTTGTTTTTCTTGTCTTCCTTTCCACTTTTCAACTGCAGTCCTCGCCTCTTTCCAAGTCATTCTTCCCTCCATTTTTTCGTTTCCCTATTTTCTCCTTTTCCTTTTACTCTCTCAGTGCCTATGCTTTACCGGCCCGATCTTCCTTTGACTTTGTCTAAACCCATGTAGTGTCTTACTTTTTCTAGAATGGTCTTGCATTTCCTTGTTTTCGGACAATTTTTGATACCCTTCAGTTTGTCTTAGTTCTCTCAATACTCCTTCCTTTTTTTTTTTTTTTTTTTTTTTACCAATTCTTTCTTCCTTTATCCTCCTCCTTCCTCGTTTCTGTTAGTTCCTCATAACTTCATCCTGCATCCTGATGTTCTTCTTCCTCCTGCTCTTCCTTCTCTTCTTCCTCCTGTTCCTCCTCCTTCTTCAGCTAAACTCGTGCCTCTAACCTTTTGCTGAATATAACTTTTCGTACTCGCTTCATTGTCGTTTAGTGTTTCTAACACATTTCTTAGTGTCTTACCTCTCTTCTATTTTCTCTGTTCCCCTATTCATTTTTTATTTAATTTTGTTTCTAATTATTCGTCTATGTACCTATTTATGTGCTCTATCTCCTTATTTATTTTTATTTATTCGTTTACTTATTTATCTATTTGTTCATTATTTATTTGCATATTTATTTCCTAATATCATGATCTTTGGGCACGGACACACATGTCACCAACAAATGACAAATTAGATGAAAGGCCAGGAATGTGACGTCACTTCCTTCCCTACAGGAGTTGAGGTCGCATCATTTATCGTATGTTGCCTTTGTACGTTGACACACCCAAGGGCTCTCATTCCGTATGAATCCCATACTTATGAACGGCTGTTTTTTTTTTACCTCGTGGAATCCACTTTTGTACGCTGAATTTAATCATTAGTCATCAACTAATTACCAATTTGAGTTCTTGACCTCGCTTTTGAG
>NC_134811.1:22917779-22927779 GCF_046742065.1 Oratosquilla oratoria | reverse complement strand
GACATGGCGTGTTGCAGTGTCGCGGTGCAACGCGGCCTTTCCTCGTGACTACTATCTCCTGATTGATTTCCAAAGGCTACGGGCAGATGCCAATTGCTTTTGGCTATATAGCTACACAGGGCAAAGTTGTGCATCCATGTACATTTCATACATACATGTACAGCAATATACATACGCGTACGTGAATGCACTTTTTTCACTCCTCTCACTCAAGCGAAAGAGAACTGAAGGATGGTATAATTATATCACGAAAATATGAGCCTTACGGAGCTGCCTAGTGTAGGCCTTATGGTCTCTTGCAGTCTCCTTTATTCTTATGTTCTTATGTTACCTTTAATCTGCCTTGTCCTTGGTAATAGGAAGTTCATCACTAAACCTTTGTATTGTGTAGTCATGTGTTTCAATCGTGAAGAGACAAGCAAGAGACTTGGTTGTTGACTCTTGACCAAAGCCAGTCTGTACAAGAATTCATTTTATGATAAATATGAGATTCAGTGGATGAAGTTGCAAGTGTACGCAGATTTGAGTCACAGCAGTTTCAGTAATACTTTAGAGAAAAAGTGTTTCATTGTTAACTCTCTTGGATACAAGTAACAGGATAGGTTGCTGTTAAACTCCTCCTGTCGTAATCTTCTTCACTATGATTATGTTATATGTTTTGTTTTGGCTGACATCGTACATTTAGGGCAGAACTTTGTGATAGTATCAACGTTGTCTTGGTTAGATTTTTCGTTGTAGTGTAGTGACATATTAATTATTTACTTTTTTGGAGATGAATTCATTAAGTGACATATTAATTATTTACTTTTTTGGAGATGAATTCATTCAAATTAAGGGAGGATCTTGCATTTATTCTATTTATTCATTTATCTATTCATTTATTCATGTTTATTTGTACTTTTATTTGTTTATATTTTGTACGGTTGATTACGACAAAGAAAATAAATAAACATGAAAATATATCTCCATTTCGGAAATATTTTCTGTCACTATCTTGTAGATAGATAATATAACACTCAAGATATCATCGTCACATGTATATCTCGCTGTTCATTTGTTTTACTTGTTCAGAATTCCCTCTCATTGAGAATATGATTAATGAAACCTTAATTCTCATTTAGATACGTCGCAAGTATATTTTTCTCGCTGCTCATCATTTACTTGTTTAAATCTCTCCTCCATTTTAGAGCAGGAAGTTAAAGATTTATTCTCGTTTAGATTTTTCCCTAATTGAGGCTCATAGCTCCTCACTTCATCTAAGCAAATTTATTTTCTCTGTCTAATTCCATTTGCGTGCTCGATCCTGGTGTTGCTTCCAATTTAGACATGAATGAACTGTTCCTCTTTTCCACGATTTTTTTTTCTTCATGTGGGATTTAGATAGCACTGTCCTCATTTTGTCTCGTTTTTCCTGACCTAATTTCATTTCCTCAGCAAACTACCTCCCCTACAAAAAAGAAAAAAAAGACCTAAGAATTTTTGTATGCATGAACAATTTATACGATATATAACAAACATTCACAAAACATGTGGATATGAGATTTGATGAAAACTTCTGGGAAATAAGAGACGTATTTCAAACGTTTTCACCTATATTTGCATCTTCATAGAATATAAAAATGTTACAAAGGAACAAACAATATATAAAAAAAAGAAAGGAAAATAATAAGATGAGGTACTACGGCCTTTACTCAATCTGAGTTATGAGCTGGGACTGTCTCAAGATCTCAGTAGAGAACGGAATTATTTACAGCTTTTATTAACGGTAGAATCATCCTATTTATCCTTACCTACAATCCCACTTTTTTTTTTTTTTTTACTTTGGGTCGCTCATGAGTTAAAGGTGGTGTCCATTGGGCTACCGCGTGGCCCACCTTACACTTAGTGAATTTTGAGTCAAGAATAACTTCATCAAGTGAAAACCCGCCGCCTCACAGTGACTGGCAACGGTCGTGCTCCCACAGATCTCTCTGGGAGGACACCTCGGACCGTTCCGTTTTGGATCAGTGTGGGACTATGTTGGGTGGGGACCAGTTGCCGGTTGTCAGCTGCCCATGTGTGATAAGGTCAAAGAGGTACAATTGAAGTTGAATGAGAACTTGGCTCCATGGTGGAAGTGACGGGGTTGACGGGTTTCTGAAACTGAGCAGCTTCGCTGTCTATTTTGCAGGACAACCATATATAGGTAACTGTCCTTTGTACCTTCAGCTTATATAATGCATTTGTTTGCAATTTTTGTAACTAAGGCATATATGTTTGTTCTGTATATGAATGTGTATATATAAATATTTGGTCTTGTGGAATGGTTGCTAATCGTAGATCTTTCCCTACAACAGGTGTCTGCCCTTGACAAGGGCACCAAGTGGACTCTAGTAAGGCGTCTGACGGTAAGTAAGAATTTGTTCAAATTGCCCAAGCAAATATGACAACTTCCCCTTTCCGATTTTTTCTTTCTTGTGGCAGAAAGTACACACCTGAGATAAGTATAGCTTCTTGACGATACCCTTGGGTGATGGTAAAGGTGACGGCACACTAGGTTAGCATGCTACTTGGATTTGCTGCTTCGTTTGAACAGAAACGACTTCGGTTACAACATTCTAGACTTCTGTAAGAACATCTTAATACGTCTAACATTCGTATATATTTAACTTCTTTTCGGGTTCTCAAAATATGACGCAAGAGTAATTTGACATTTGTAAAATTTAGAATAAACAATCGTAACCGAAGTTGTCCCTACTCAAATCAAATAGCAAAAGCAAGTAGCATGCTAACGAGAAGCACCTAGCGTGGCACCACATTAAGAAGTCGTATTACCTGATAAGGGCGCGCGTTAGATATAAGGATTTACGACCCTATATTTAGCAGTGGTTCCAAAGTTGTATTTTATTTTTTATTTGTGTATTTATTTATCTCTTCATTTATCTGATTATGTATGAAAATGACAGTTGCTGACGAATCTATGAAAATAGATACGGAGTTCGGAGCCTTTAATAGTACGACGTTTCACTTATTCCATTATCAAACACTTGATAAAGCTTCTCTCTCCAAGGACTTAAAACTTCCGGAAGTCTCCCCTTAAGTGGACCATGGAAAGAAACAAATAAATAAATACACAAATAAAAAGCCCAAACTCAGAATAAACTTCATTCAAATAGCAACACAAAGGAGTTTCAAGGGGCCGGTATGTTAAAGTTGATCGAGGTTCATATACTGTAACTTCCTTATGGCTGTGTACACGCACAAATTTAGTGAAAGTCATAGCAGTAGTCACCCCCCCCCCCCCGAAAAAAAAAGCCAGGAGTCTAATTAAGGGGCCTGTTCTGTATGTGGTGATTCTACTGGATGAACATCGAATAGCATCATCTCCCCTCTTTCAACAGCCTTTACATGGAATTGAAAAGATAAGCAAGACATGATACAAGGGACCCGCTATTCGGGTTGTTAAATGGTCCCTGATTGGTCGAAATTATCCCTCTACCTCCGTGCAAATAGCTTTCCACTTCCAAAGGCTGTGCTGGCTGCCTTAGTTTTATTAGTTTTATTTATTCATTTATTAATTTATATATCTATTAATTTCTCTATTTGTCAGTTAACTAATTTATTCATTTGCTTATTTAATTTTGTTTGTCGTTTGTTTAATATCTATTCATTCATTGTAGTTTGTTGCTACTGTTACTGTTGTTTTTATTATTGTTCTTGTTTTTTTTCGTTGTTTTGTTGTTTGTGATTTAAAGCAGTGGTTCTTAACCTTTTTTGGCAGCGACCCAAAATTTTGCACAAATCAAGCATCGACCCAAGCCTACATAGATATACATTGAAATTTCAAAACACTTCAAATAAATTTTCTGCTTTGGAGTTTTTATTTAATCATGGTCTGCTTAGAATCCTAAAACTAGGCATCATGTATTTTAATTATTACAGTATATAATTATAATATATTTGTAGTGGGAAAATCATTATTTTCTGCAAACCCTTAGCGACCCAATAAAATGGCTTGGCGACCCTAATTTGGGTCGCGACCCAGGGGTTAAGAACCACTGATTTAAAGGAATGAACCTGCCCGGACCTTAACCTTGTGGTTGTCCAGAAGTGTGTTGATTGCCTTGGGACGCGATTTGAAACGTAGGAGTGTATTGTTGCCCGCTGTGGTACAATTTTAGGTCAACCAATCCATCCGTTGCCCCAGGTCTCTCTTGCACGAGCCCCATGGCATCTCACATAACCGGCAACGGCCGCCGTTCAAGCCTAGAGGTCATTCTGGGAGTAAATGTTGCCTGGTAACATTGTACGTCAGAATAAGATGATGTGTTCTGTGATACTTTCAAAGGCTTACAAAGGTTTATAAAGGAAAAGCATACCGACAGGTGACCTTTTAGTCCATAACTAGGTCGGATGCTAAGAATAGATATTTAAACGAAGAAATTAATAAACATACAAACCAAGCCATTAACAGGCATTACAGCATATTGCCTAGGCGTTTATATAAATCAATCTTAAAACGGATGAAATATATTAAATGAAAATAGGTGAATGAGGATTTGGGAGACGAGGAATTGGATCAGTGAAACTAAACCTAAATATGAAAACAGTGGTAGTTATCCTTCTGGATGAAACCAACTTTCTGCGCCGTGATGTTTAAACGTTTTGTAAATTTCGAAATAATGTGTAAAAGGCGTCTTTAATATTGTGAAATTCCTTTCAGTTGCTGGAAGATTGTTATAACCAGTGCTGTCTATTTCCGCACCAATAGAACTTGAGTCCTTTCAATCTTTGGCAGAAATCGAAAATGGAGTAGAAACTACTTTGAGAGTGAACGAATACTACAAACATGAAATGTAATTTGCGAGGTTTGCTTGTTAAAACGGCCGAATGATGTGATGTAGGATCATACTCCTATCTTTTCTGACTCGATATATAATTTATTTATTTAGTTTATTTATTTATTTTTGCTATCATACAGTTTCCTTGTGTTTCACTATATTGTTATTTACTAGACTAACAACAGTAAAAGCTTTTTGAGTAATCCTTTCACTCCCTCCGTGTGTTCTCTCTCTCTCCTCTCTCTCTCTCTCCTCTCTCCTCTCTCCTCTCTCTCTCTCTCTCTCTCTCTCTCTCTCTCTCTCTCTCTCTCTCTCTCTCTCTCTCTCTCTCTCTCTCCTCTCTCTCTCTCTCTCTCTCTCTCTCTCTCTCTCTCTCTCCTCTCTCTCTCCTCTCTCCTCTCTCTATCCTCTCTCTCTCTCTCCTCTCTCTCTCTCTCTCTCCTCTCTCTCCTCTCTCTCTCTCTCTCTCTCTCTCTCTCTCTCTCTCTCTCTCTCTCTCTCTCTCTCTCTCTCTCTCTCTCTCTCTCCCCCCCCTTTCTGTCATTGTTGTTGTTGCTGTTATTGTTGAGTACCTATATGATCCTTTTGGTTCCACGTACGTGTTCTTAGCGTCTGGGAACCTTCTGGGAAGTTTTCGGGTCTTCCGGGATGAAGCAGGAATATGTTGTCTCGTTAATTTCGAGGATATTCTATTTCCTTTTGTCCAGGAGCTCTTCGGCCCAATTTGTGCCTTCCTTCCGCAACAATGCACAGATTACTGTTGGAGCTCTTGCATTGCTTGAGAAATAATTGTCTACCAATTCGCTTTCAAGCACTAGCTGGTTCAGAGCACGTACATACATGCGCACATACATACATGCATACATAGTTACATTCATACATTAATTCATACATATGTACATTACAAAAGGTTACAAAGGCGGAGCATACCGACAGGAGACCTTTTGGTCCATATCTAGGTCGGATGCGAAAAAAATCAAAATAATAATGAATAAATAAAAACTATAATGTAAATGAAAAAATACAAATAAATGCATAGGTATAGTTGAATAAACAAACAGATAAATAGTAAATAAAAATAAATTGACATATAACTAACAATTAATGAGAATCAAACGGACAAATGATAAAACAAAAACAAACATACATACATACATACATACATACATACATACATACTTAAAGCGATCCGAGTTCGAGTACCACCCAGGGCTGAAAGAATTCATCACTTGTGTGCGTATGCGTGTTTGTATAAGGTCATAGAATTACTCATAGATAAGGATACGAGTTCTGAGTTCTCTTCCGGGAGGGTAATAGCTATCGATTACGAATCCAACACTTGTTCCAAGACCGCGGTGAATTACATACATGCATACAATTATATATATATATATATATATATTATATATATTATATATATATGTATATATATATATATATATATATGTGAAGACATCCTGACAGGTTGTAAGAGGAGTAGAGGGAAACACACAAGTAGAACAGGAGTTTATTCCTTGACTAGTTTCGCACAGTGATGCTTCTTCAGAAAGAATGGTTTGCATTACAGAATAATTGGTATTAAATACAAAAAATATTAGGAGAAAGAGGGTATAAGGAAAGTCACTTCCTATTCATGGTGGCACGAAATCGTGCGGGTTGGTCGGACTGGCGCTCCGTGTGGTGCTACGAGTGAACAGATGTCCTGTTGTTTTCCACTCAGTTGCTGCATGTAGTGCTGTTATCTTTGATAATTTAATATCTCCTATTCTATCATTTGTGCATTTATTTGTGGCTATGTATATGGCTTCTACCATTTTCCTCTGTTTCTTACTGAGGTGGTTGTGTAATACATCAGCTTCATCTCATTTTGGTAGGTGCCCTTTTTCATCTATATGGTTCACGAACGCGCTGGTTTCACGGTGGTGACGGACATCGGCTCTGTGTTCTTTGAGTCTTGTTGGCAAACTCCTATATGTTTCTCCAATATAAACATTATCACAACCTGAGCAAGGGATTGTATAAACTAAACTGTTGGTATTATTATTTTCCATCTTTGGTTTAATGATGTCCCCGATTTTCTTTCCTGCGTCACATGAGAAACGGATGTTAGAGTGTCTTAATTCTTTACTTAGTGTGCAGGCCAAATCAGAAGTGGGAACTACTACGTAGTTAATGTTTTTAATGTTTTTTTCCTCCTTGTTATTCCTCTCCCTTACAGCTTTGGCCTTCTTCAAGGTGGACGAGAGAAGACCGGTAGGGAAGCCAAGTTTTCTGAAAGTTTCGGTGACATGATGTAATTCGTCATGGAGGAATTCAGGGCTGCATATTCTGAGTGCTCGGAGAAAGAAGCCCATGACTACGCCGGTCTTGGTCTTTTGGTCGTGAGCACTGAAAAAACTAATATAGTCATCTTTGTGGGTGGGTTTCCTATACACTTTGAATTTGACAGTGCTATTTTCTCTAATGATAACTGTATCTAGGAACGGTAGGGACCCATTAACCTCGTGTTCTACTGTTAGTTGAATCCTGGGATGGACTTGGTTGAGTTGTGAGAGGATGTCATCAATGTTGGTGTCTTTGGGGAGAACGAGAAGACAGTCATCTACGTACCTGTACCATTTGCTGTTATTCGGGATTATCTTAATATATTCTTCTTGTTCAAGTGTCTCCATAAAGAGGCATGCGGCTACTGCACTTAGAGGGGATCCCATAGGCAAACCTTCGTGTTGGTAAAAAGTTTTCCCGTTGAAGGAAACAGACGCACACTTGAAGCACATTTCAATTAGTTTTATATAGTCTCTCTTATTAATAGGAAGGTCGTCCGCGTTGATGTGTGTCAAGACTTTCTTGATAGCAGAGATGGCATTTTTTATTAAGACATTAGTAAATAAATTTTAACATCATAACTTACCAGTACTTTGTCTTTGAAATCTATTTCCTTTAATCTATTTAATAAGTCGGACGAGTTTTTAAGGTGTGCCTCACTGATTTTACCAAGTGATGAAGATAGTGGTTTAGCAAGATGTTTAGCTAACCTATGGGGCGCGCTGCCAATACCGGAGGTAATGGGTCTGAGGGGAATCTCAGGCTTGTGTGTCTTAGGGAGACCTCTCATGGATGGTATTCTTGGATTTTCCTCAAGAAGGTGTAATAGGCGTTTTCCTTTCTCTGTTCTTCTGAGTAATTTCCTTGCTTCCTTGTTGAATATATTGGCCTCATCCTTAGCTTGTTGTTCAGTTTGTGGTCTGTAGGTGTTTGTGTCCGAGAGAAGGGCTTCCATTTTCCTGATGTATTTAGTCTTGTCCAAGATTGCTTAGAAGAGCAGGTTATTCCTAAGTCCGCCCCCATCCACCTACAAGGAGGACATTTGCCTTTCTCCAAGACTGCTCGGTCCTACTTGCTCGAAGCCAAAGAAACGCTGCTTTATGAAGCTGAAGATTATAAAGGCCAATTGAGACACATTCAACTGCCTAATCATTTGTTGGAAAAACTGTCAAGATCGAATCAACAACAACAAGCTAATCTCCAACATAAACTTAGTCAATTGTGCAACACAAGCAAATGGAATAACATCGGTAAGCATCACCTTCTGAATAACTTGTCTTCTTACACTCTCACCCCTTCCCAGTCACAGGCTCTTTCTTTAGGTCTAAAATTCAGCACCAACAATAACACCAAGAAACTTTCCGACTACATTATGAAGAACTATAACTGGAAGGAAGTTGACAGATATCGGTTTCAAACAAGGAGTTCTTTTTTGCTGCCCCATAGCCTCTAAATCTAATCCTCCTACCAACCCAAGAAGATTCCAAGTGGCACTTGAAGAACTACGCAATAACCAGGATATTGTTGTCACTAAAGCAGATAAAGGTGGTGGTATCGTTATCATGGACAAGACTGAATACATCAGGAAAATGGAAGCCCTTCTCTCGGACACAAACACCTACAGACCACAAACTGAACAACAAGCTAAGGATGAGGCCAATATATTCAACAAGGAAGCAAGGAAATTACTCAGAAGAACAGAGAAAGGAAAACGCCTATTACACCTTCTTGAGGAAAATCCAAGAATACCATCCATGAGAGGTCTCCTAAGACACACAAGCCTGAGATTCCCCTCAGACCCATTACCTCCGGTATTGGCAGCGCGCCCCATAGGTTAGCTAAACATCTTGCTAAACCACTATCTTCATCACTTGGTAAAATCAGTGAGGCACACCTTAAAAACTCGTCCGACTTATTAAATAGATTAAAGGAAATAGATTTCAAAGACAAAGTACTGGTAAGTTATGATGTTAAAATTCATTTACTAATGTCTTAATAAAAAATGCCATCTCTGCTAATCAAGAAAGGGGAGGGAGGGATGATGTGAAGAAGTTGAGGACAGATAGTTAAAATCAGCGCTTCTGTCTTTTGGAGCAATATCGAGCTGAAGAGGAAGAGTCATTGAGTTGATAAAACAGATATTTAAGGAAGGGAGAAGAACGGAGGTAGAATGAAAACGGGTACGAAACGTGTGCCAGCCCCCGGGGTTGCACTTCTGATGTTATTGATGGTGTTGATGAGGTTAGGAGAGTGGTGGAGAGATGATTCCAGCCGACTTCCTCCTCCCAGGGTCCATTACAAGCAGGTACCCATCGATGGCCACTTTCTTTGAGATGCTTGTAGCACTATGGCAGATCATAAGCATGTGGCATGTTGCATGGTGTTGCATGATGAATGCTGCATGGTGTTGCATGTTGAATGCTGCATGGTGTTGCATGCTGAATGCAGCATGGTGTTGCATGCTGAATGTTGCATGGGGTTGCATGCTGAATGTTGCTTGATATTGGATGCTGAATGTTGCATGGGTTGCACGCTGAATGTTGCATGGGTTGCATGCTGAATGTTGCATGAAGTTGCATGCTGAATGTTGCTTGATATTGGTGCTGAATGTTGCATGATAGTGATGCTGAATGTTGCATAGTGTTACATGTTGAAAGTTGCATGTAAGTGTAACATGTGGTTTTACGTAGCAGATGCCTTTTCTTTTAAGCCTGAGTGAGCATTTTACCTTTCCACTTGGATTCCCAGCATCTTGGTTTGCCATTTTAATCATCACAACACCACTATAGTTATTACTACTATTGTTTAGCCATCGATTTATTCACTTACTTATCAATAGACCAATTGATTATTGA
>NC_134811.1:22895279-22912779 GCF_046742065.1 Oratosquilla oratoria | reverse complement strand
CTCGGAGACCGATGGTATTGTGAAATGAACGATAACTGGACAAAGGCTTCGATGTAAAATGCTGGCGCCCATTGTACGCATTTGTAGTTTCATTTTGTTTCGTATGACGGGGGGGGTAGATTTTTTTTATCATTAGTCACTTTTTGTTATGTCTATTGTCATTTCATCACCATTAGTGTCATTAACGTTGTAATCGTTATTGTCATAGTCCTTATCATCATTATCATCACCGTTATCGTTACCATTTATACGACCATTTCACCCAATATTGTTATAATTCTACTATTTAGTACTTTGTTATTCACCTGTTTTTTGTTATATCATTTATCTGTATATCTGTTAGAGATATATTTACATCTATATATTGAGACATTCTGATAGGTTGACGTCAGTAGAGATAAGAAATGCAGGAGTCTAGTGCTCAGAAGATGGATGAGGAGACGCAGTCCGGAAAATAGTGGAATACGAGGTAGCAAGAAACGAGGCAGAGGAAGTCGAAGCAAGAACTGAGAGAGATTCCTGAGAAAAATTGGGAAAAGGTCTTGAAGAAGATCGGCTGGGAACTAGGAAGCTCGTGCACAGTAAAGAGCTATAAAAGAGGTGATGAAATATCAGTAAATACAATGAAAAATAAGGATGGAATTTTATTAACAGATGAGAATGAAGTAGACAAAATATAGGAAGAATACTTCTCAGATTTATTAAATCCACAGGAATTAGAGGAAGAGGATGAAGATACAGTTTTAAAGACTCGACTGTCTGTTGAAGAAACAAGAGACTTCATCCAAAACATGAAAAATAGAAAAAATAATAATATAAGAACATAATAAAAAGGAGACTGCAAGATCATAAGGCCTACACTAAGCAGTTCCATGTCCATTACAACCTGTCATCCCTATTCATAAAGTTGTCTAACCGTTTCTTAAAACAACCGATAGTTTCAGCGCTCACTACATGGTTGCTAAGTCTATTCCACTCGTTGACCACGCTATTAGTAAACCATTTCTTATTTATTTCCTTCTTAAATCTAAATTTGTCCACTTTAAATCCATCACTGTGAGTCCTGCTCTGTTGTCTTGATATGACCTTGTTTGCGTCAACCTTGTTAAAGCCTTTTATTCACTTGAACACCTCTATTAGATCCCCCCGCACTCTTCGAAAGGTAAATTTCTGAGCCCATTAATCATTTCGGTCATTCTCATATATATATATATATATATATACATATATATGTATGTATGTATGTATATGTATATATATATGTATATATATAAGCTAGGTTTTACGTAAGAGGCGAGAAGAAAGGGACGGGGAGAGGGACTAGGCATCCTTCTCCCTGTAGCCCCAAGGATGTGGTACAGATGAGAGTAAAAGGGAAGAGATAGGTAGTATGTTTGTGAGAAGAAAGTTGGATGTGTTGGCTTTGAGTGAAACTAAGTTGAAAGGGAAGGGTGAGTGTAAGTTTGGGAGTGTAAGTGGGAGGTTATCAGGAGTGAAGAGAGGGCGAGGGAGGGAAGGGGTGGCTATTCTAGTAAGTGAGGAGATAGGTAAAGGGGTAGTGGAGTGGAAGTAGTTTTCCTCAAGGATAATGTGGATGAAGGTGAAACTGGGAAAGGAGATGTGGGTCTTTGTAAGTGCATATGGGCCGGGCAGTGAGAAGAACATGGAAGAAAGGGAGGCCTTTTGGATAGATTTAAATGAGTGCATAGAGGGTTTAGGAAGAAATGTCAATGTAATAGTACTGGGAGACCTTAATGCTAGGGTGGGAAATGGTCCAATCGATGGAGTGGTTGGGAAGTGTGGAGTTCCAGGAAAGAATCGTAGTGGAGAGTTGATGGTGGAAATGTGTCTAGAAAGAGAGTTGATGATAGCAAATACAGTGTTTCGGAAGAAAGTCAAGCATAAGTACACATGGGAGAGGGTGGTGGAGGGAAGGGTGGTAGATAGAGCGCTAATGGATTATGTAGTGGTAAATAGGATTATGATAGGAAGAGTTAAGGATGTACATGTGCTAAGGGGAGAGGGTGGGGGAATATCAGATCATTTTTTGGTGGAAGGTAAGCTGAGAGTGGAGGATAGATGGAGAAGGAGGAAAGGGACAAAAGGTAGGGAGGTTCTTAGAGTGAACTCCTTGAATGAAAAGGAAAAGGAGGAGTAGTACGAAAAGAAGCTGAAGGAGGAGTGGGAGGGAGTAAAGGATAGAGCAGAGATGGGTGTGGAGGAGGAATGGGGATGGTTCAAGGAGGGAGTCTTAAAGTGTGCAAGGATGGTGTGTGGAACAAGAAGGACAGGGGGAAATAGAAGAAAGGGTAGTGAATGGTGGGATGAGGAAACAAAGAAGGCTGTAGAAGAGAAGAAGCGAGCATTCACAGATTGGTTACAAAAGAGGACAGGGGGGTCATATGAGACGTACAAAGAAAAGAAAAGAGAAGTAAAGCAAAAGGTAAAGGAGGCAAAGAGGAGAGCAGATGTGAAATGGGGTAGGATTATGACAGAAAATTTTGAAAGTAATAAAAAGATGTTTTGGAAAGAAATTAAGAGAGGAAGAGGAGGCGAATCAAGTAGGGAAGAAAAGGTAAAAGGTACAGATGGAGAGTTGATAATGGAAGAGATGGCAGTGAGGGGAAGATGGGCAGAATATTTTAGGGAGTTGCTGAATGTGAAGGAGGATAGGGAAGGAAAGATAGCTGTAGTGGGAAATGCGAAGAAAATGAGAGTGATGAGTGAGGAGAATGGAGGAGAAATAAGGAAGGATGAGGTGAAGGCAGCTGTAAAGATGATGAAAGCAGGTAAGGCACCTGGTCTGGATGGATGTCATGCAGAATGTCTGAAAAAGGGAGGTGCAGTGATGGTGGACTGGTTGGTGAGGTTATTTAATGTTTGCTGGAGAGAGGGTAGAGTACCGGAGGACTGGAGTAGTGCCTGTATAGTTCCTCTTTACAAGGGAAAAGGGGACAAGTGTGAATGTAGTAATTTCAGAGGGATTAGCCTGTTGAGTGTAGTAGGGAAGGCTTATGGGAGGATCTTAATTGAGAGGATTAGGAGAGGAACAGAGGGAGTAATTGGTGAGGAACAGTGTGGATTTAGGACGGGTAGAGGTTGTGTAGATCAGATCTTTGTGGTAAGACAGATATGTGAGAAAGCTATAGGAAAGGGGAAGGATGTTTTTTGGGCTTTCATGGATCTGGAAAAGGCTTATGATAGGGTAGACAGAAAGGCACTGTGGGAGGTTATGCAGATTTATGGGATAGGAGGAAAGCTTTTGGGAGCTGTCAAGAGTTTTTATGAGAGTAGTAGAGCATGTGTTAGGATTAGAAATGGAGAGAGTGAGTGGTTTGAAGTAAAGGTGGGACTTCGTCAAGGATGCGTTATGTCGCCCTGGCTGTTCAACTTATACATGGATGGGGTGGTGCGAGAGGTGAATGCTAGGGTAGTGAGTCAGGGATTGGAGATGGTTAAAGAAAATGGAGAAAAGTGGGAGGTGAGCCAGCTGTTGTTTGCGGACGACACTGCGCTTGTTCAGAGGAGGGATTGAGGAAGCTGGTGGCAGAGTTTGGGAGAGTATGTGATAGAAAGCTAAAGCTAAATGTGGGTAAAAGTAAGGTGATGAGATGTACAAGGGGTGAAAGTGGCAGTAGACTGGAAGTGAACATTTTTAGATACTTGGGTGCAAGTGTAGCAGAACAGGTGGAGTGAAGGTGGAGGTAGAATGTAGATTGAGAAAAGCGAGTAAATGCCTTGGTGGTTTAAAGAGTGTAATGAGGAATAGACATTTGGGAATGGATGCGAAGAGGAGACTGTATGAAGGAGTGATTGTGCCAACAGCACTGTATGGGGCAGAAACGTGTTTGAGATGAGGTGTCTGAGAAGTATGGTGGGGGTTACTAGGCTAGATAGAGTGAGAAATGAGGAGGTGAGGAGGAGAACAGGGGTGAAAAAGGATTTGGGAGATAGGGTTGATGAAAGAATATTAGGATGGTTTGGACACATGGAAAGAATGAGTGAAGAAAGACTAGTAAAAGAGGTATGGAAGGCAGATGTGGAGGGAGTGAACATGAGGGGACGTCCTAGGATGAGGTGGATGGATGGGGTGAAGGGGGCTTTGGGGAAGAGGGGAATGTATATGGATGATGTTGTGAGTGTATTTAGGGATGAAATGGGTGGGATATATGTATGTATGTATATATAAATGTAATACACACACACGCACACACACACACACACACACGCTCACACACACACACACACACGCACACACACACACACACACACACACACACACACACACACACACACACACACACACACACATATATATATATATATATGTGTGTGTGTGTGTGTGTGTGTGTATATGTGTGTGTGTGTGTATATGTGTGTGTGTGTGTATATGTGTGTGTGTGTGTATATGTGTGTGTGTGTGTATATGTGTGTGTGTGTATGTGTGTGTGTGTATGTATGTATATATGTATATATATATGTATATGCATATGTATATATATGTATAAATAATATATACATATATATATAATATATATATATATATAATGTGTGTATATATGTATATATGTGTATGTATATATATATATGCATATATATATATATACATATGTGTATGTGTGTATATGTATATACATGTGTATATATGTATATATAAGTATATATGCATGTATATAATATATATATATATATATATATAACGCCTATATTTATATCATTAGTAATATCTATATATGTATCAAAATCTGTCGAATTTTTACTTTTCCCCGTTCTTCTCCCTAGAGTGGGCGGCCGTAGACAGTCTGCTCGTTCCGTCTTCTTATTCTTTTCCCTCAATTTTTTACGTTCCCTCTTCCCAAGTTTTACGCTCCCATTTCCCTTTGCTTCTCGTTCACCCTCGAATTTTGCTCGTCCGTTATTCAGACCTCCTCTGCCTTTACGTTGGTCATGCTTTCTCCTCTTTGTCTTACGCTCTTGGCCCCCCCCCCTCACCCTTCCCCCTACCCGTATATAAATCAACCATAAAAGCTGTAAACAAAATCTCTTTTGATTTTGTTCCTGTACGCGTCTCATGTGCTGCTCTGAGCACCTTTCTTCACAAATAAGGTCATTTTTCAATTTTTAGTGTATTCGTTCTTAATTATCACGTATCAATCTTCCGGGAAGCAATTATTTTTTTTTGTCTGAATGCTGTGCATTTCTTCTTCCGCAAATTTACTTCTTTGTTACTTTTTTTTTTTTTGCTTTTTTCTTGTTATTTCTTCTTCCTATTTTATTTTTTCATGTGGTTGTCTGTCTCGTTTCTTTCTTTCTCGACTGTTTTTTGAGTCGTTGAATATTCTCGTCTTCTGGCGAGTTTTGTTTTTTCTTGCTTCCTGCATCCGTGTGGACATATTCTGAATATTTTCAGCTTGATTTTCTTCGCTCCTTTCTTTCTTCTTTATGTAATTCTATTGTGACTTTGTCTCGTGCTCATGTTTCTGTTCTTTATTTCTTATTTTTTATTTTTTATTCTTTATTTATTTATTTTATTTTATTTTTTATTTATTTTTTTGCTACATATTTCCTTTGTATCTTGTCACGTGTTCATATTTAGAATATCTTTGTTTAAGTTATCCTTGTTATTCGTTCTTTTCTACACTTAGAATTACCCCGCAATAATTTGGTAAATAATTTATCGTAATATAGATATATCATTTCCTTCTTGTTTCTATAATTTCTCCCTATCTTGCCTTGCTTCTATTCTGAATATTTACGTTGGTATTTTCCTTTCCACTTTTTCAATCTCCTTCCTTCTCAGCTTAATTATTCCGCAACTTTCTTCTCGTTCATATTCCGAATGCTTTCATTTTCATTTCCTCATTAATGTATATTCATTTTTTTTATTTTCTGCGTAACTCCATCCTAACTTTCTTCCGATTTATCTTTCTACCGAAACCTTTGTGGTTCGTCATCGGGAGGAGGCCAAAGACCTAGTTTGTGAAGATTCACTAAAACTCCTCCACCTAATACAATCAAACGTAATTGAATTAACCCAGCCTGTAAGGGAGGAATAGGCTAAAATTAATCATCACATTTTAATTCATTTCGAATAAATCCCCAGGAATATGAGATCTCCTGCTTGTAAGCTCTTGTGATTTCCCAGGCCAGCCATCTGTATCTTTCTTGCTAAACTAATTCAACGCAAAGGGTGAGTGCTGCCTCAGGTCTCGTACGTAATATCTTTGTAATTATATGCAAGAACTTGTAATTGGCAAGGCTCCAATTCGTTTAGGATACATTTTGTGTGGCTTTATAGAGGAGGATTCTTATCTTTATTGTATTTCTAGTGTGTGTGTGTGTGTGTGTGTGTGTGTGTGTGTGTGTGTGTGTGTGTGTGTGTGTGTGTGTGTGTACGAGTCTGTGTTTCTGTGTGTATGTGTGTGTATCTGTCTGTCTCTATCTTTATATATGCGTATGTGTACATGTGTGCTTGCGTATGTTTCGTATGTATGTGTCTGTGTGTACTGTTTTAATATGAATTATATCCTACGCCTTCTTAGCTCTGGAGGAAACTTAATGTCCTTCCTTAGTGCTTGATTCTCTTTGACTCGGCGTATCTACATGTTCCAACCCTAACTCCTTCAACACAAATCCGCGTATAGATATTAACAGGGGCCTTATATACAAGGGATTAAACAGTTAAGCCTTACAACCAGACGACCCACCTCGCATTATGCTCTAATTCCAAACGATCCAATTCAAGAGGAATGAAATTGTAAAGATCAATTTGATCCTATACCCTCATTACATTGGACCTTATTCAATTCTGTTTGGTTGTATAAGGATGGGGAGTTTTTAAAAGTCCTCATCTCTGGTATTTTTAATTTTCCACTACACTTCTTTCCATATCTCTTCTTCGTATCTCTTCTTCTCGGCCTTGAACTCGACCTAATGTGATCCTCAAACAGGGAAACCCCTACCATTATTTTCCTCCTTCATGACTGCACATTCTTTCCTCCTCTTTCTTCCGTAAGATTTCTTTCCTCTTTGCCTTGCCCGGTTGAGACCATTCTCTCCTCTGGGTCTTGTCTCTGGTATGTCCTCACCGTCCCTGGCTCGTCTGCATTGTATTTCCCCTCACTTACCCTTCCCCTCACCCTCTTTTCGTGCATTTCCGTCCAAGACATTTGTCATTTCCCCACCACCCTACTCCCGTTTTCTATCATCCACGAGTAGTCTCTCCGTTTTCTATCACCCATTCCTAGCCATTTTTCGTTTTTTTTTCTCCTTTTTCAAATATTCGTTTTCTTTCTCTCCTAAATAAGTATTCTGTCTCGTTTCTTTCTCACATGAAACAGTCGTCATTTTGGTTTCTTTACAAGCTTCTCCTGTACTCCATTCTTGTCTTCATCCATCTTTCCTCCTTCCTCCTCCTCTTCCCTCCTTCCTCCTCCTCCTTCCTCCTTCCTCCTTCTTCCTTCTTCACATACGTCTCCCTTTCACTTCATACTCCATTCCCTTCCACATTTTCCACTTACCCTTCCTTCGTCTTACTTCTCCTCTTCCACTTCCATTCCACCTCGTTCTCTATTCCCCTTGACAGGTTCTCGTCCTTCATCCATCTCCGTACTCTTCCTCCCCACATCGTCATACATTCTCTAGTGAGTGAATGAGAGTGTGTGTGTGTGTGTGTGTGTGTGTGTGTGTGCGTGTGTGTGTGTGTGTGTGTGTGTGTGTGTGTGTGTGTGTGTGTGTGTGTGTGTGTGTGTGTGTGTGTGTGTGTGTGTGTGTGTGTGTGTGTGTGTGTGTGTGTGTCTGTCTGCCTCTGTCTCACTTTCTCCCTTCACTCATTCTTCCTTCTGCTTTCTATTTCAATCTCACCCTCCATTTACTTCTCCATCTCCTTTTCCTCGTCCTTCCTCCGTTTTCATTCTCTTCTTTCCCACTTCATCCACCATTTCTTTCCTCGTTTTCTCCGTCTCTTAGCTTTCCTCTTTCTGAACTCTCTTCCTAAGTCCTTCTGAATGCATCGAGAGAATTTCCTTCACTCTGGTGATTAAAGACAATTCTGATGACTTCACATAGCTGTCTGTGGTCTCAGATCCCCGCCCCCCCCCACCTCCTTTTAGGTACAAAGGTCTCCCCCTCCCACTCTAAACCCAATTCCACGAGGTCAGAATCCCCCTTTTCGGGTTCCTACCTCGACTAAAACCCACAGGGACCGGCGGCGACATCACACAGACTTCCAACAGGGACGTCTACTGGTGTGGAGAAGAGTCCTGCAACTTTAGTAGGGTTGGAGTCAGCCCCCACCCCCCATGCGAGATAAAATGGTTATTTCAAGTGACCAGCTGAGTTAAGCTCACTAATTAGCTCGCCAGAGGACAAGAACTTCGAAAATGATTGCCATTCTGATGGATTAATAGTGCCAGTCCGGCAAACTTCAGGAATCTGAAACAGACAGTGTGGGGTTTTACTTGTTCTGTTCCTGAACATTAGATAAATCAATGAAGAAACGACACGAACGCACGCACACACACACACACACACATATATATATATATATAATATATATATATATATATATATATATATATATATATATATAATAAATTAATCTAATCGGCCATCCTGAGTCCACTTATGAACAAAGGCCTCCCTTACAGCATTCCATGATTCACACGACCGCGCCAACCTCTGCCACGTCACTCCTGCAAGCCTCTCAATCTTATGCCTCCATCTTCTGTCTGGTCTCCCTCTTCCACGCTTCCCATCTCGCGGCGTCCACTCGGTAACACACTTGCTCCATAGCTCATCAGTCGTTCGCATTAACTTACCTGCCCATTACCACCTCTCTTTTACCGCCTGCACAATATTTCACTCTAGTCTGCTCTCTCACTCAACTTGCTCTCTTTCGGTCTCTCAGCTTTATTCCTATCATTGTTCTCTCCATTCTCCTCTGTGCAGTCCTTTGTTTCCATTGCCTTCGTCAGCTTCCAAGTCTCGCACCCGTAGATTATTGCTGACAGAAATCATTGATTGTAAACTTTACGTTTCAAACATAAAGGTAGAGTGCCTCTCAGGATTTTATTATACTTACCAAACACTTTTCAACCAATTGTAATACGTCTTTTTATTTTATTATCAGAATCTTTGGTAATTTTCACCATCTGGCCAAAATAATTATTCTCTTCAACTTCTTGAAGACTCTCACCATTGATTATAATATCTTTACTTTGAACTTTTGTGTTGAACATTACTTTGGTTTCACTCTAGTTTCTAAACCTACTTTGAGGCTTTCCTTGTTCAAATCACTCGGCATATCTCATAGGTCTTCTGCTCCTTCTGAAATAAGAACGTCATCCGCAAATCTTATGTGGTTCAAATATTCGCCATTAATATTCACACCTTTTTCTTTCCAACTCAGCCTTCTGAAAATCTCTTCCAAGTAAGCTGTAAATAATTTGGGTGAATTTGTATCCCCTTGTATTTCTTTCTCGATCTTGATCTTTTCTGTATCTTTATGTAGTCGAAATATAGTAGTACCTTCCGCATAGATATTTTCTAAAACCCTTACGATCTGTTCGTTTGTACCATGCTTGCGTAGCGATTTTAGTATTGCTTTTTGTTCTACCGAGTCAAAGGCTTTTTCTACAAAAACTAAACAGAGAGGTATATTGTATTCTATCATTTTCTCGATTAGTTGGTTCACCACCTGCAAATGGTCTAGAGTCGAATATCCACTCTTAAAACCTGCTTGTTCTCTTGGTTTCCATAAAAAAAATTGACTTAGTCTATTTGTAAGGATATTGGAGAATACTTTATATACATTTGATAGCAAGCTAATTGGTCGATAGTTACTAAGATTCTTCTAGTCTCCTTTTTTGTGTGGCAAAATCACTATAGCATTGCACCAGGATTCAGGAACGCTTTCTTGGGTATACAACTGAGCTCACTTAATGTGAACTTCTTTCCCTACATCTTTCAAAAGATCTATGAATATATCATCTTCCCCAGGTGCTTCTCCTCGTTTCATATTCTTTAGAGCAAATTCTATTTCTTCCTTTGTAACCTCTGTTACACTACTAACGTCTACAGATGAATTTGACTCAGTTATGGTCTTCTACTTTTTTTTACCATTCTGTCTCTGCATCTAATGATTTCTCCATTTCCATCTTTCAAACATATAATTTGCTGTCTTTCGAAATCATGTCTGCGCTCGGTCCTTTTAATACTTTTACCTTTCCGAATAGTTTCCTCTATTTTATCCATGTTTTTATTTCTTTTCTCTGATCTCTGCCTTTTGTTGATAAGCTTGTTTAGTTCTACTTTTTCTATTTCGCCTACTCTTTCTATTTCGCCTCTCCTGCTTTTGATCTGCATGGTCCTTCTTCTTTTAATTAGGTCATTTGTAGCTTTGGAGTATTTGTTTTCTCTAATACTTTTTGTACTTCCTACTTTCTCTGCCGATTTCCTAATGATATTCACTAAATTCAAATTCATATATTCGACGGTGTCCTCGTTAGTTCTTAGAGCTTCGAATCTATTTTTAATTTCTAACTGAAATTTCTTATCCTTAACCTTTGTAAGGCTTATTTTCTTTCTTACAACTAGTTTAATTCTCTTGGCTCTGAAACTGAATTTAGTTGTGCAACCTACCATTCTATGGTCACTACCTATGTTGACTTTATTTATGACCGTAACATTGCTAACGCTCTTGCTCTCATCACCCAATATGAAGTCTACTTCGTTCTTTGTCGTTCCATTTAGACTTCTCCAGGTCCATTTATGACCTACACGCTTTTGGAAGAAAGTTTTTATTACCTTCATGTTGTAATTCTCTGCAAAATTGACTAACATCTCGCCTCTCTCATTTCTTTCGCCTGCTCCAAACTTCCCATCTCCCATCTTTTTCCCCACTTTAGCATTAAAGTCCACTGTTACCAACGTGTATTTACTTTTTTTTTCGTGATTCATTACCTGACTTAAATAATCATAGAAGGACTCTATTTCGTCGTCTGAACTCTGTGAAGTTGGTGCATAATCTTGAAATATTTCTAGAGTGCACCTTCTACGCATCCTAATCACAATCAAAGCTACCCTGTCTGATAAACTACTGAACTTGACTACATTGCCAGCAACCTCTTGGTTTATCAAAATTCCTAATCCACTAGATCTTTATTTTTCCTTGCCTCTATAGTAGAACAGGTGGTGACCAGCTTGTAATTGTATCAGTTTTTCTTCCGCTCTTCGGACTTCGCTCAGTCCTACGATGTCCCACTTGATGTCTAGTTCTTCCATTAAACTCTCCAACTTCTGAGAGAGTTCTTACATTGTAAGTATAGATCTTCATTTCTTAGTGCTGTTTAATGTTCAAGGCTGGATCTGCTTGGACAGTGCTTACATTCGGTGACACACTGCCCGTAAGCACATGAGGCAATGCGGTTGGACCTTTAGGAGACGATCCAACAGGAACGCCCGGTTTTGTTTTGGTTGTACTATTCATTGTTGCTGTGAAGCCGTTTTGGCATTAATCTCACTTCCCTGACAACTGATTTCTGGTGAGATATTTCTCTGGTGTCACCTTATTAGATATATTCGGTGAATCCCTATAGGGTGCCCAATGATCCACGCCTGCTCTTTCTGTGATCTTTAAAAAAAAAAAAAAAAAAAAAAAGCTGGTTGAAATGGGTGACCCTGCAGAAATTTCTTCTATCGACATAGCTTTTGTAATCATATAATGCATATATATACATATATATATATATATATATATATATATATATTGTAATTTTTAGTGTTGGCACTTGATATGTCTCAGGCGGAGGTAGGTGGTGAGTGCGGTTGGTAGGTTGTGGTGGGTAGAGTTGAATGATGCGGAAGGGCTCGATCGACTGGGGCTGAGTTAGTGGGTGTGGTTGGTGCTAAGGTGGTCAAGCGAGGGGATCAACCGATGTGAAGTTCCTGGTCTCCGCTTGGGCATTATGTGGGTGGAAGGGGGGGTGGGTTGAGGGTAGCGGGTAGAGTGTTTAGGTGGTTAAGTTGAGCTGGGGTGGTTCCGAGCTTAACCGTCGTGAAGTTCCCGGTCCTCGCTGGTCATGAAGGGATTGGAGGGCAGGCTCTCGTCCTGCTCCTGAGTTATAAAAAGGGAATTAGTGTAAGTATGATAGTTGATATTCACGATGACTGGTGAAGTTAGTTGGGGACAGGGTATGTGGAGATGCCTCTAGACGAGTCTCATCGGCCTGGGTCCTGTGCTTCTTGACTAAAGTCGTTGGGGGTATTGGGTCGCCATTCAAGCCAGTGCACTGGATCTCAACGGCTTATTGGAATCGTCTGATTCTGTTTGAGAATTAAAGAGGTCAATGGTATTACCAAGTGGGTCGTTTGGTGAGCTTGCGTTTTGCGTTGTTCGTCAGATTGTCGCTTCGGGGGAGGATGGTTGGTGGAAGGGGGTGGTGTATAGATGCTTACTCGCTAGGAGGTATTTGGAGCTGAGTGAAATATTGTGGTTCGATTAAAGTTCGATAGGTTGAATTGATTTAAGTTACTGGAAATCAGTGCTCCGGGTTGACGATTCTAGTCATTGTCTCCTTGGATGGTGGTTTCTCTTCAGAGAGGTAGCAAACTGCCACCAAGTGGTTTAAAATCGAATGTTTTACGATTTCACCACCAATTCTAAGATGGCTACAACTGCAAGTCACCCCTGTGACATTTGGCAGCTGTTCTTAGATGTTAGAATATCTCGAAGGGGGCGGTTGGTGGAGTGGTGGTGTATAGATGCCTCACCCGCTTGGAAGTGTGCTGAATGGAATCCTGTGGCTAGATACCTCGTTTCCGGGGGCTTGATTGAAGATGTGTGTTGAAATCGAATCTTTTCGATTTCACCACAGATTCTAAGGTCACTACAACTACAGGTCACACCTGTGGCGATCGGCAGATGTTCCTAGAAGTCCGAATATCGTCTCGAAGGGAGGTTGGTGGAAGGGTGGTGTATAGTTGTGTCGTATACTCGGAAACTGCTAACGTTGGGTCGGGAATGAAAAATGCTTGTTTTTAAGTCTTAGAAGTTTTGTTGTTTTTTTGGGAGGTGACCGGAGCTGAATGGAATCTTGTAGTTATCTACCTTGATTCTGAGGGCTTTGATTAAAGATGTGAGAAGTCGAAGACCGGCGGTGTCTTCCTCGCAGACAGCGGTTTGTCTTCGGAATGGTAGCAAACTCCCACCAGGTGGATTGAAATCAAATGCGGGTTACACCTGTGAAGTCGGCAGACTTGGTCGGGTAATGAGGGCAGTCGAGCTGGGATGTCACCAGTCGTGTAACCGGTGGGGTCAAGGGGTAGCGGGCTGATGAGGCAGACATCAGACCTGGTCGACGTGGCTTCTCATGGACAGCAGACTGCAGACGGGTGCAGCAGGGGGTTGCGGAAGACGAGTGCGGTCGGGGGCGTGGGGAACCGCTGCCGCCAATTATGTAACAAGGTTGCTACATAAAAGGGGTCTTAATGCTGGCGAGAAATACCTTGATGGTGATTTCTTCGTTTTATTAAGAATATGATCTTGCGATTACATGTTGGGATGTCGGGTGAGGTAAAGTTTCCCACCTAGACTCCCTTCTAGACAAGGAGAGAGTTTTCCTAGTCTATGCTATGTCCCTGACCTAGGCAGGCCTCCTGTCAGGTTCTTGACCTGGACAGTCCTATGCCGGGTCCTTGACCTCGGCAGTCCTCCCTACGACGGGCACAGCCATCGTTATAAGTATGAGAGGTGCTTAGGTAGGTATATTATGAGTTGCCGTATGGGAGACATTCTATTTATCATATATGTCTGTTAGTTCCTTTTATCATATATGTCTGTTAGTTCCTTTATATGGGGGTTATATGGTTGGTGGGCGTGGCTAGATATGGCGTATATATTGAAGATACGGTAATGTAATTGGGGTCATTAGATCTGTCTGATGACATTAGGCATCTCGTATTGGTGATATTGCGGGGGGCTTTATTTTTGTCTTTGCATTATTGAGTCAAGCTGTTTTGTGATTGAGAAATTTGTGATGTCTGCAAGATTGGGGGTCTTGCTAAAGATGAGTACCATCTCGCATGTATGTGAATCACGTGCATGGTTGGTAATGGTTAGTGAGGGTTGCATGGAAGGTTGTTTATGGGTAGGAAAGTTCGCTGCTTGAGTGAGATTCGGCTGAGGTACAATTTCATTGATGTTCAAGCGATTACAAACCCTGCATACAACCAGTTTTGCATCTGGAAAGCTCACTCGTAGGGCGTCTGCTGTCTCAATGACATGTTGATGAGGCGGTTGGGGCACGGGAAGGGTGATACACGACATCACGATGACAGATGACATGTAGTGTGGGTAGAGATGGGGATTTGTCCTCTGCAAAAAAGTCTCAACTCCCTTGGGAATGTCAACACTGATATATGATGTATTCGGGTCAGCGCGACAAAAATAATTAAATAAATAAATAAATAAATAAACATATAAACAAATAAGTAAATGAAATAAATTAAAATAAATAAATAAATAAATATTCCCCATCCCTGCTATTTGACCTGGTACGGTGAAATAATTTGCTACGCCTCTCTTGTTACTATCATATCGCAACCTGTAGTTCGCACTGCCTATGTCACTTTCTCCGTCTTGATAACTGAACTTGGTGGATAACCGCACCCTTGTTTCAGTTAGTATGAATTACTGGGTCGGTATCGGTAGATTGGAGGACTGCACATTCTGTTACTGCACCATAAACTCAGTCATATGCCTTAATTATAGTGGGGCGAGGCCAACAAGCTGACCCGGACTGCCACAAAGTGCCTCGTCACACCGGAAGTAGGAGGTCACGAAAACACATCCGTTTACCATCGGTGTCGTACGCTGTAAGTTTGTGTGAACATATGTATGTGCGTGTATGCGTGTACGTGTGTGTGCGTGTGTGTGTGTGTGTGTGTGTGTGTGTGTGCGTGTGTGCGCGTGTGTGCATATGTGTGCGCGTGTGCGTGCGAGCTGATTCCGGCTTTAATCAGCTAAAAGGAAATCCTCGTCCGTAGGTGGTTCAAGATTAACTCGATGTAGGTGCCACCCGTAACTTCGTATGGACGACTGTGGTGGATTAAGTCCGCTTATGGGGTTTTTACCCCCGATAATTGCAGACGACTTTATTCAGTTTGCAGGAACCTCTTGTCTGTGAAGGTATGTTTTATTCTTTTAAAATTGTTTTTGCTTGTGAATTAGCTTTTTCATTTTATTGTTTACTTCTCACTAGCATCACAAACCTTTTGCTCATATCAGTTAACCCTTCTTTACTGGTTGTAATCGACTTCTGACCTTATCAAATGTTTATTTACTTATTTCTGGTGAGCGTCACAAACATTTTGCTCGTTTCTATTAGCCCCTTCCTTACTGGAAAATACTTACCTTTTTATTCTGACTGTCGCCAGACTATTTTATTCGCCACTGCTGCTGCAGTCCGTCTGTAAAAACAAGGTTAACTAATTTACGGACCCTTTAATAAGATGTCGAGTTAAGTGACCAGTAAAAGAAATCTTGGATTCTTTCTTCCTAAATGAAACCAGCTTCTGGTACGTCAACTTTCTCGAAATGTGGAGCAGTGAGATGCACATGACTTTTCTTAAGCTGACGTCAGCAACAAAGATAATTAGATCTTTGGAGAGGCTCACTGTGATTTCTAGGGCGGAACAGGAAGCAGCTGTGAATTAAGTTTGATATATATTCTAGGAGTTCTCTACAAACGGAAAAAATCGTCTAGATGTCATAAGCAAGTCTCCTTGCTGCATAATTAGGTGTCATTCCTCTCCATACGCTTCCATTAGGTTTCCAAGTCTCACGGTGACTTCTTGGGCGGAAAATGACGCCGCTGTGAATTAAAAGTCTAATATCAATTCTAATGTTTCTCTACACAAGGAAAAAAATCGTCAAGATTTCATTAGCAATGGTCTCTTCACTCCATGCTTGTGGATCATGAATCATCCCTTCTCTTCATACACTTCCGTTAGGTTTCCAAGACTTTTTCTTCCTCTTGTCTTTTCCTAATTTCTTCTGTGTTTTTTATTTTCATATTCTTTGGATAGGGAGATGGAGGCCCGTATGTGTGGGCATCACGAAGAAAAAATCTTGGCTTCTTGAAGACCTTGTTACTAATCTGGGTAATGGTAAAAGCGTGTTTGACTTATCTTAGCCACGGGTGAAGTCATGAGACACGCCGTAGAGGACCTACCACGAGGAGGAGTCTGGATGTGGACTGGACACCACACCAAGGACTGGATGTCTGGATTTCCAGGACAACGCCTTCATGGTGAGGACAATCTCTCAGCCATGGGACGATCCATCTTGAAGAAATGCACTTTTTGAATTTAGGAAAAGTAATTGGAGAATTAAAAATTTAAAAGAAAAACGGCTCAAGTGAGATCTCAGAAATGACAACCTAATCTTCAAGTACATTAAAGAAGACTTGTTCGACAAGTTATAGTAAACGTATCTTTATTATATTATTTATCTATTCATTTCATATTGCAGTCAAAATCAAAATAACGGAGAGTGAAAGATCGACATATATAGAAACCTCATCGTCTATTCCAAAGAAGACTAAATCGTAAATGCACAATCCGAAATCATTCTTTCAGTCGAAGAGGAGCGAGGAGCGATGGATGTCCTGACTCAGCCGATATTGAAACGAACGGGAGCTTCCCCAGCCGAAGAATTTTGACCAAAAATTTGGCTTCAAAGGTCTGAACGAAAATGTATGAAACAAGATGGGAGGGTGGGGTTAGTGTTCTTTCGGGTGAACAAGATCACCAGGCGACAGCCAGAACTATAAAAGATGTGGAAGGTTTAATCGAAATGTCTCTATTTCACTTCGTAAGGTCTTCCCTCAGCTGAATAAGACTGTCTGGCGATAAATAGAGCAAAAAGTACAAGTCTGTAACAGGGGAAGGGATGAACGTAGGAAAGCGAAACAGAGGGACAAATATTGTGTGTGTATTTTGTCAGCATTAAACATCACTTCTGTTCTCAGGGACAATATTACACCGAAGAATTCTTTTCTTCTTTTTTATGTCGGTTTTTTTTTTTTTTTTTGTCCAAAATGAGTCTCCAGTCATAAAAGAATGCTAAATGATTTGGTTCGTAGGAATGTCACTGAAGCCCTTGAAATATCGACGGCATAAAACTTGTGTACTTAATATCCCCTTACGAGGAGGGACAAATCCGGAAGCCTCGGAAAGAGGAGAATAATTGGGAACGAAAAGGATATGGTGGATGGAGGAAACGAAAGACACTGTAGAAAGGAGAAGGTATATAAGGAAACATGGTGAAGAGAAAAGGATGAAAGATAAAAGGAAAGTGATGAACAATTAAGGATCTGTTGGGAGAGTGAGACGAGCGTGAGAAACGTGAGATAAGGAAGAAGCAGGGGATAACGAGTCGGATAAATAACGAGTAATTTGTGAAATGAATATGATGATAAAGCGAAGACGAAGAGGAAAG
>NC_134811.1:22880279-22885279 GCF_046742065.1 Oratosquilla oratoria | reverse complement strand
TGTATATATATATGTATGTATTAATATATATGTATATATATATGTATGTATATATATATTATATATATATTGTATAATGTATATATAGTATATAGATGTATGTCTTGTATATATATATGTATATATAAATGTATGTATATATATATGTATTTATATATATATATATTTATGTATGTATACTATATATATATGTATATATATACTATGTTGTATATATGTATATATGTATATATATTATATGTATATATATATATATCATATATGTATGTATATATGACACTATATGTATATTGATATATATGTATATATGTATATATGTTTATATATATGTATGTATTATATTTACACTGTATATATGTATATATATATATGTGTGTGTATATTATATATCTATATATATATATGTATATGTATTTATATATCACACACATACATACACCATATTAAAAATGTACTATCACACACCCATACTATGTATTACACATATATAATCTGGTGTCATTACACACCACCCACATGATCAGTACACTTTTATGTTGACTTTTTGGTGTCTTAAGGGTATTCCCTCAGTACACACGTCACTTGGAAGACAAAATCTTACAAGAAATCACCACCTCAAAAGCAAACCTCAAAATAGAGCTGAGCATAATCCTTTAAACTCTTGATGTGCTTCAGCTGAATAAAATCGCCTTATGGAAGCGCTAATAATCATGGGCACATATAGAGGATTTACACACGATACACATGACAGCTTTATGCCTACCGTTTCCACACGAATTATACAAGAACACATTTGGCGGCAGTCGTGAGAAAGGGAGAAATGACACACGGCACGGAAATGGCTTATTGAGATCAAGAGAGTGACGAAGCTGAATGAAATGGGTTGGCGACAGACAGAGTAAAAAGAGTGCCATTCGCCATGGGAGAGGTTAGCTTGTAGGTTGACCAGAATTTTAATTAAAATGTTTTCCAGTCTCCTAGTAAAGGCGCTGTCACACTCTAGCGTATAGAGCCAGCGTATGAGGAACGTATCGAATATTTCGAGAAAAAAATTATACGCACAACTTTTCAGCGTATGACCGATTTTGGTTAATATGACCAGCGTTACCTAACGTGAGCCTAGCGGACCGTAAGCGTATGAGTAGCGTACGCACAAGCGTATGTACAGCGTATGTGATGTGTTATTTGTATTGATGTGATTGGCCGTATTTGAGTTACCGCGTATACCGACGTATGAGTAACGTATATCAGCGTACCTCCGACGTATGAGAAACGTATGCGGAACGTCAGCCTAACGTATGAGGAGCGTACACAGTGTGGGGGGGGGGTATAGATCTGAGCATCAGATGCACAGCCTATACTGCCCACGTCCGCCCAGATGAATTTGTAGTCTGCGTCTACAAGGGCCATCAATACAATGGAATAAAAGCCCTTATAGTTGTAATACGCATGGGATAAGTTGCCTGTACGCTCAGAACATGTTAGGCATAAGTTGAGTATGTTAGACTGTCGTTAGAACTACCATCATAACGTTAGCCATTCGTTAGACACACGTCAGACAGACGTTACACATACGTAACACAACAATTACGCTCAATAAACCCCATTTTTGACCCACTCCAAAGAATTATACAAAACGTTCTCAAAAAACCCAATGACGACGCCACCACAGCCCAACCCGGTCCCACCGACACTCAGTCTCCACCGGAACCTCATAGTCCACCCAAAAAAAAAATTTCAGAGGCCGCTCCCCAAAACCAGGGACGTTCGGCATACGCTCCCGCAGCAACGGCATATTCCAACGTTTCCAGCCTACATCGAATTGGCGTCAACGTATGAGACAGGGCGAAATGACATCACGGCAGCGTACATGAGCCTGAAACCGCAGCGAGTTACGCCTCATGTTCCAAAGAAACGTATTGTTTGAGCGTCAAAGAGTGCATACGTCGGAGAGGTTCGCTTAGGTTTTTGTGAGAATTCTAGATTAAAATGTTTTCCAGCGTACTCCTAGCGCTGTCTTCAGCGTATGTGTACTTAGCCAGCGTATGCTATACGTATCCTCATTCGAGCGAAAAAAAAAAAATTACGCACAACTACGCGTAGAGTGTGACTCAGATAACGTGAGCCATTACGCCTCATAGCGTATGATAGCGTACGTCCATAGTAGTCGAAGCTATTTGAGTGTGAGACACGCCTTAAAGGAGTTATGTTTGTTCAGCAATTAACCACACCGCTGTAACGTATCCTTTGGGACAGTATCACACCGAGAGGTAAAGGAGTACATATGGGTCCGCCTAAAGCGTTGAGATAGGAGGGTAGCAAAGCG
Source organism: Oratosquilla oratoria (assembly GCF_046742065.1). Taxonomy (NCBI): domain Eukaryota; kingdom Metazoa; phylum Arthropoda; class Malacostraca; order Stomatopoda; family Squillidae; genus Oratosquilla; species Oratosquilla oratoria. Next base: position 22,882,953 of record NC_134811.1, on the reverse strand, counting down.
GGAGGGGGTAGATTACAAGTGATATATTTTATATGTATTTATATATATATAGTTATATGTATATAGCCCTATAGTTGTATGGGATATGTATATGTATATGTATATGTATATATGTATATGTATATGTATATGTATATATGTATATGTATAGTATCTATGTATATATGTATATTTATGACCCAACTCAATGTATATATTATGTATATGTAGTATATATAATCGTATATGTTATATGATATGTTATGTATATGGATATTGTATTTATATGTATATGTATATATGTTATTTATGTATATGTATATATATGTATATGTATATATATGTATATGTATGTATATTTGTATATGTATATGTATATGTATATGTATAGCGTATATATGTATATGTATATATGTATATATATGTATATGTATATGTGATTATGTACCGCCTTAAAATGTATATGTAATATAAACAGCGTATATGTTTAGTATCACATGTATATGTATATATATGTACATATGTATATAGATTATATGTAGCAAAGCGGAGGGGTATGTATATATTTTATATGTATCTATATATATATTATGTATATGTATATATGTTTATATGTATATGTATATATGGTATATGTATATATATGTATATTCGAATATGTATATGTATACTATATGTATATGTATATTATATATATATGTATATATATATATATGTATATATATATGTATATGTATATATGTATATGTATATATATATGTAATATATATATGTATATATGTATGTATATATGTATATGTATATATATATATATATATATATATATAGTATATGTATATATATATCTATATGTATATATAATATATATGTATATAATATATATATGTATATATTATGTATATATATATGTATATGTATGTATATTGTATATGGTATATGTATATGTATATGTATATATATCGTATATGTATATATATATATGTATATGTATATATATGTATAATATATATGTATATACATATAACATATATATATGCAAAAGGGGGACGGAGGAGGGGGGTCTCGATATTAATAAATGAAACGGCCCTCGCTGCTTTCTGGACCCTGGGCGTGTGGGCAGGGTGCAGGGATAGACCCGTCATCAGGATCAGGAGGTGCCTCTTTGATGTGAGGCAAGTGGGTGGGGGGAGGGGTGTGGAGCGTTTATTTAGGGGATATGGGATGGGTGGGAGTGTTTTTTATGCCTTTCCCTTTTTCGGCTACCTCCCTTGGAAATGGAAAAATATAGCCTTGGTATATGTATGTTCTGTATGTATTTGTATATATGTATATATATATGTATATATATATGTATATATATATGTATGTATATATCTATATATGTATATATATATGTATATATATATGTATATATATAAATTTATATTTATATATATATGTATATATATATATGTAATATAAAGTATATATATGTATATGTATAATATATATATGTATATATATATATGTATATATATATATGTATATATATATATGTATATATATATATGTTATATATATATATGTATTTTTATATATATGTATATATTAAATATGTATATATATATATGTATATGGAGAGGGAATTTATATGTATATATATTATTATATATGTATATATATATATGTATTTATATATATGTATATATATATAATGTATATATATATTTATATGTATATATATGTATATATGTATATGTATATATATTGTATATATATATATGTATATATATATATATGTATATATATTTATGTATATATAATATATATATGTATATTTTAATATATATATGTCTATATATATGGTTATATTTAAATATATATTTGTATATATATAATGTATATATATATTATATATATATGTATTATATATATATATGTATATATATATATATATGTATATATATATATGTATATATGTATATATATATATATGTATATATATATATGTATATATATATATATGTAATATATATATATATTATATATATATATGTATATATATATATATGTTATATATATAGGTATATATATATAATATATGTATATATATATATATGTATGGAGTATATATAAAGGACTTCTATATATAATGTACACAATATATGGATAGTTTTTTATTTCTGGACGTTTAATACCCGACCATATATTGTCCACCCGTTCAGAGTGTTACACAAATAGAGACAATATATATACCCGCACAGCTCACCCGTTCTCTTTCGGTGAGTATGCTGGGTGACATAGTTACTTTAGTCTTGCCTCAGCTGGATCCGTTGACCGTCCCGATGGTTGTATCTCGCCAGCTTGGGACGAAAGATCCCGATGGTTGTTTTAATTGTATAATATGTCATATATTTAAATATATTGTCCTCCTTTCCAACTTTCTATCGACGTCCAGTATGGAGCACCTTGTATATAATTTTTTCCCAATCCGGCAAGTGGTGCCAAATTTGTCGATGTGTTACACTAAATGAAGTTAGACGTCCGGTGAGCTTTTGATGTCATTTTTGTGCCAGTTGTCCGGCTTGTGAATTACGACTCTTGCCTCATGGCAGTTAGTAACTAGCGGGGCAGGTTGCTATTTACCCGCACAAGGGTAATTCTATAATTAAACTGTTCGATGGTCTTGCTGTTGTCGATTCTCTTTCGTTTGCCT
>NC_134811.1:22867779-22875279 GCF_046742065.1 Oratosquilla oratoria | reverse complement strand
AGGGGAAAGTTGTGGAGAATGTGTGATGAAGAGGGAAGGGAGGAAGGGGGACTTAAGCCTCTTGAAGTGAGGACGACAAAAGGATGAGTAGTAGTTGGGTAATCAAAAACTTGGTTTTAGGAGGGTTAGTGGCAACGATCTAAAAAAAAGGAAAAGAAAAAGGAAGAAGATAAAGGGGCAAGGGAAAAGGAGAGGAATAAAGGATAAGTGGGGAGGATGTAGGAGAAGAGAGGCGGACCTCCATGGCTTTGTTGTCCTTGACAAAATGAAAAAAAAGGTGCTTCTGAGTATGCACATACTTTGAAATTTTTAGTTTTTGGACATCAAAGTGGTCACTACAACTAATTATCTTTTGTTCCTTTTTAATGTTATATGTATATTTTTTAATAAACTTAAAGCAAAGCCGTACATAGAGGTTGTTGCAGTAGATGATATGTATGCATAGGGTAATTGTTTACGTAGTGGAATGTTCGCGTTGTCCCCCACCTCATGATTACTAAAAGTAGTGGATCGATCCCCAACGACCTCATGTGACCATCACTTACCCTGACTGTCCAAAAAAAAGTCAAAGAAGATTGTGTGCATGCGTGTGTGTGCGTGTGTGCGTGTGCGCGCGCATGTGTATGTGTGTGTTTGATTCACCACCATGGTTATGGGTCACGTGTTGGACTCGTGATCAACAGTTATTTCCCTCCCGTAAGAGAGCTCAGAACTCGTATAAGATTGATCTATGGTTAAGGCTGTGACCTTACACACACACACACACACACACACACACACACACACACACACACACACACACACACACACACACACACACACACACACACACACACACACATACACACACATACACACACACACACACACACACAACTCCCCGTCCACGAGAGCTGGAGTAACGACTCGCAGCGCAGCGATACTGAAATTATTTCAGACCTGGGCGGGATTCCAACCCAGACCGCCGTAGTGGCGGCCGGGAACATGAGTCGCATGTGCGTAGGTGTATTTGTGCGTGTGATTCACCTTGGTCTTTGGATCACGTCTTGGACTCGTGATCGACAGCTATTTCTTTCCCGGAAGAGAGCTCAGAGCTCGTATTACCGATCTATGGGTAATCCTATGACCTTACACGTACACACACACACACACAACTCCCCGCCCACGAGAGCTGGAGTAACGACTCGAAGCGCAGCCATACTGAAATAATTTCAGCTCTGGGTAGGATTCGAACCAGGTACCGCCGGCACCGCCGTACTGACAGTCTGGGACTCTACCAACCGCGCCACCGTGTGCATGAGTATGCATGCAGTTGTGTTTGTGCATGTGTATTCATGCATGTGCGCATATACGTCTGTGCTCATGCGTGTGTGTGCGTGTATGTGTGTGTTCGTATGTGTCTGCGTGTATGTGTGTGTACCTTCATGTGTACAGAGGACGAGGAAAGCGTAGGAGAGGGATGGGGTAGGAGGTGGAGGGAAGATAGGGATACCCAATAGATTTATCATTATTCTAGTTTTCTCCAAACTACTAACTTGCATAGGAGTTGCATTACTTTGAATATTTATTGTAGGTTTCCCCAAATTATTTCATCCAGTTACGGGAAATCATTCACTCATTGAGTACCTAGAGCAACCCAATTAATCCTAATTTAATTTTTTACTACTAAATTTCTAGGCGTTATTAATCGATAACATTTGGATCATATATTCATGGCACACACAATTTGGCAGTTCTTTCTTGTATACAACAAAATCAGAAAATAATTATTTATTCATTAAATGAATATCCAAAGCTTAGTTCAACACAATATTTGCCACATTTTCGTTGCATAAATGTCAAAGTGTCATGTATAAACCTTGAAATAAAGAATCAAATTATTGTCTAAAACACCTGAATTTATTCAAAATTATACTCTTTTAGCAAAGAAACATTCTATTCTTGTACTTGTATTTCACATACGAAAATAATTAGATATAAAAAGGCACATTGCCCTCGCCATAGAAATCAATGACGTCATTGTGGTGTCAACGGTCACCTAAGATACAAAATTTGGTTGATTGGTGTTTTTATATTATTTAACAAATGACAATATTTACATCAATGATAACTTTACCTGATAATCCTAGCGAGTTATAGAAAAAATATTCTATCTTATTTTTGGCTCCCAGCTAAGGGGACGCAGTGTATTTGCACACAAATTTCGAGAAGTAACACACCATATTCAATAAAACACACTCCTTCCGCACTAAGCACTTTCGGCTGTAAATGTCGACAATGTTCAAGACAAAAACTACAGTGCATTTGAAATTAGCGTACTAGTTTATCACAACCTACATAATCCCACTAAACTAAACAATTTATACACAAGATGAAATCTTTATAAGCCCTTGTATTACATTTTCTACTAAAACTATTTTCCGCAGATTCGGCCACTGGTGATGTATTCCTTCGCCTGGTGTCGAACTAATTTGTATTATATTGTTAACATGCTACACTAGGAGACAGTACAGTTTCCTTTCACTCGAGTAAATGTTTGTGTGTGTGTGTGTGTGTGTGTGTGTGTGTGTGTATTCACTTGGTCTTTGGACCACGTGTTGGACTCGTGATCGACTATTTCCCTCCTGGAAGAGAGCTCAGAGCTCGTAGGTCCGATCTATGGGTAATTCTATGACCTTGCACACACACACACACACACCCAACTCCCCGCCCACGAGAGTTGGAGTAACACCCCTCAGCGCTGCGATACTGATATTATTTCAGCCCCGGGCGAGAGTCGAACCCGGACCTCCGTAGTGGCAGGCCAGAGCTCTAACCACAGTGCCATGAGAGTATGTATGTGTGTATGTGTGTATGTGTGTATGTGTGTATGTGTGTGTGTGTGTGTGTGCGCGCACGTGTATATAAACACGAGAATCTATCTTCCGAGTACACGTTCACACTTCTACTGGGTCTGAAATTAAACTTTGCTCCCCATGGGTATAATTCAGTTTCGCTTTGGGCACCAAGAAGGCATTTGAATTAGAGGGATCTTGCATAACTTTGACCCCCCAGTTTTTTCGTTACGTGTGTCAATTTTTTTATCTACTTATTTAAGGACGCAATAACATACGAATGAAGAAGACTGCAAGAGACCACAAGGCCCACACTAGGCAGCTCCACGTCCACCACCACCTATCAACCCCATCCACAAATTTATCTAACCTTCTCTATTTATCAGTTCACCTATTTATTTATTTCTCTATTACTTTATTCATTTTTCTATTTGTTTATTTACTTGTTTATCCTTACGAAAGTCTTCTGTCACTTCCCTTTTACAAGGACGTCTACAGGCGTAGTACATCGCATCCCACTTGTTCGAGGTCACTGGTGGTTTTAATAATCTGAGTGACTCAATTGCGCGGACAGCGGGCACTTCCTCCGGCATCGGACCAAGACTGTCGGGAGGAGCCAGAGAAACGACCGAACCGCAACTCACGACGGAGCGCTGATCCAGGCGAACCGTGACTACATGCCTGAGGCATTGTCCTGGCCAAGGGACCAAGGTTCTCTTCGATTGACGGCTGGGAGTTGCCAGGCAGGGGTGTAGACAATCACCTGGCCTGGGTCAGACCAGGGACTGCTGCACGTTAATGAACAGGTCGTGCCCGGACGCCAGCGGAGGGACGTTTGGGCGTGCTGACGTCTTGGTGCAAATGAGCCCTCGGCAATCGAGACGACGGTCGTTTCGACCAAAGTGCTCAGGCAGACCTGGAGCTTCTCGCGTGAACTCGACAGAGAATCTCCGCCGCACCACTTCACCCCAAGGAATTCCTGCCTCACAGGAAAACACAGGAGCCTCGTCCAAAGTGGACACTAAAGTCCGTGCGACTGACCAAGGAGGATTCAACACGAAAACTGTGGCATAAAAAAAAGTCCTGAATACGGACAAGACGAGAGAAATAGCTACTCCCAATGGAAATCTCCTCAACAGTAGTAAACTGACCTCAGGCTTATCACTGAATGGCATACTACGGGACAGGACGACCCGGGCACGGACCTGTGTGGCGCTTGGAGCAGCTAGGGACTCCGTGCAGATAGGAGCGAGGATGACGCGAGCGATTGAGTCACACCGAAACAGGAACCAGCAGCGTTCGTGCGTCTACTGGAAATTTATTCTAAATAGGAAATGGAGCGCTTATCCCAAGCGACCGCAAGATTGCCCTGCCTTGCTGGTGAGAGCAGGGAGGAGTACCAGCGTCGACCTCCGGAGGAATGGACGACCCGGGATCCTCCCGCCCGAGGGACGAAGGAGGCCAAGACGAAGTTCGTCGACAAGCTCGTCTCTCTCTCTCTCCCCCCCTCCCTCCCTCCCTCCCTCTCTCCCTCCCTCTCTCTCTCTCTCCCTCCCTCCCTCTCTCTCTCTCCCCCTCTCCCTCCCACCCTCTCCCTCCCACCCTCTCCCTCCCTCCCTCCCTCTCCCTCCCTCTCTCCCTCTCTCTCTCTCTCTCTCTCTCTCTCTCTCTCTCTCTCTCTCTCTCTCTCTCTCTCTCTCTCTCTCTCTCTCTCTCTCTCTCTCTCTCTCTCTCTGTCTCACTCTCTGTCTCGCTCTCTGTCTCTCTTTGTCTCTATTTGTCTCTGTCCCTCTGTGTCTCCTTCTCTCTGTATCTCTGTCTCTCTGTGTCTCTGTCTCTCTTTGTCTCTCTCCCTGTGTCTCTCTGTCTCTGTGTCTCTCTCTCTGTCTCTCTCTCTTTCCCTCTCTCTCTCGTTAAGAGGCACTAAGCAAAGACAGTACAATTAATTGTGATGTTATGCCATTGATTCAAGACTACCCTGAAGGAAACAGCGTGGTTTTGAAGCATGCACTCGAAGAAATGAGTTAACAAATTACTCCGAACTGCTTGAGACGGGACTTAATGAAACGGGTAAAACTACAACGAACAAAGAAGAATGATAAGGACGCTGACGCACCTAACTTGCATCTCGACAAAGGTCCTCACATGTTCTTTGTACTACAGCAATGTTTGCCTGGAAAAGAAAGGAATGTTCAACTACATTACATGCGCTAGACGTCTCTGCCAGCATTTTGCGGTGGACGATTACGTGAAGATGAAAATCTCAAGCAAGGGGCGAAACTTTGGCATTCCCAAAAAGGACAAGAAAAATATGGGTCGGACAGATATCATCCCGCCTGCATTTGTCGGGGGCAGAGGTATATGAAGCTGAAGGAACAGAATGCGTTTGCCTTTACCGGAGATTACAGAAGCCCTGGCTTTCGTGACGATCACGACGAACCCAAATTGGGAAGAACTCGAAGAATCGCTCGAGTCCTGTGGAGAGGACTTCGCTTCTTCAAGACAAAGGTGGAGCAACTAATGGATGATGATGTGTAACCAAACATTTAGGTTGCATTAAGGCCTTTATCTTCTATACATGGATGTAACTGTGAGGGATGACCTTGTATACGATGAAGTTCCTGATTCGGAAACCAGTCCTAGGCTCTACATAGAGTCTACAATATAGTGACCTCGTGTGTGTGTCACAGTGAAGTCTCCTTGTGTATTTTCATTGGTTTCTAGGAAAATTATTAGCAAGCATCTAGATATGATCTAGATAATACATAGACGCTTGCTATTACTCTAGAGTCTAGATTCTAGATCAAAGATTGAAAATGTAAATTGTAACAACTGGCGACATATGGCATCATTTATAACGCGTTGCCAACTCGAAATAGCCGTTAGAATATGTCGGAAAAGTCTCGTAGACACTAGATGTATTTATGGATAAGCAGAAAATTAGATACTCGTATTGCTTTATACAAAACTTTTCTCTTTGAAAATCAAACTATACTTTGAATTGATGAACGATTTTACCTAAGCATTGGAATCGTGACCATTACTTCATAAAATTATTTGAAAAAGAAAGAAAGGAGTATAGAGCTCAATGGAATCGCGTACAAAGGGGTTTATTTTTATCATCTAACAAAGTTCTAGAATCTTGGAAACGTCCATTCTTAACTCATAGCCCTTGGAAAGTCGCAATGATTGATCTGCAGCCTCCCACATACTTTCAAACAATCTGAAAAAATGGACACAATGAAGTCAATTAAGTACCAATTAAAAAAACGGTGATAATGCATTCATTCGTTCCTTTTTATAAATCTTTACCTTGTGAACGAAGAAAGGAATGTTTGAAAACTAATCAAACTGAAAAAGAAAAAAAAAGAATTTATTTTTGAAAAAAATGGGCCATTGTATTTGGAGTTGAATAGGTAATTTTGTTGAAAAGTCTTTACTATGAAGGTCGAATTACGAAACTAAACTGAGTATGAGCAAAGGTGGTTACTGTTTATTCCTAAGGTATTTAAAGGTTCAAACAAGCGTGTACAAAGGCATCATAGAATTTTTTTTTTTTTTTTTTTTTTTTTTTTAAATGGACATGGTGATGGGGAATGGGAAGGGGGCTGGGGGTAATCGCCCTAAGATCCGATCCCAAAGATATTATTTAACTGTGATCAATATCCCATTCTCATTTGGCTATTAGAGGATCCGAGGCTGAAGATTCAGTGTTGTGAACGTGAAAGCTTGTGTAGAACGACATTAAAGAGTAATAGAATTACTAAAATATTAGATATCTTTATTCTCAGAAATAGAAATACAATTTCAAATACATGTCATGGTTACCAATGTACTGAATATGTAATAATGATCAGTCAATTTATGTAGATACTAAAAATTAATAATAGTATACTAGTAATTAATCAACCAGCACGAAACTAAGACAATTCAACTTAAAGAGAAAAAAAATGTATGCAATAGATAGTGTTGTTGAAGACTGGCACCGGAAGTAGATGTGACCCAGCTTGAACCAACTTGACCCAACTTGACCCAACTGGATTTCCAGACACATTACATGAGCCATGGTGTTCGTTTACTGTAACGTTCCATATGACTTCGTGCATGTAGAACTGCAGTAAACGTTATGGCTCCTACATAATGCGACTTTCAATAAATGTAACGTTTGAAAAAGCGTTAAGAATTATGAAAAGCTGATGTGATAAGAATGCAAAAGAATTCTGTGTATGTGTCAAATAGGTTCGAACGGTAATACTCGGGAATTTGAGAAGGCGAGAGGGAAACACACGTCACACCAACTAAGATGTGTTTATTCAGAATAACACATGCTAAAATTAGTTTACACAAAAAATGAATTATATAAATTGTAGCTTTCCTGAGTGTGGAAGAGAGGCTGAAGTGTCCTGTTCGGCAAGCAGACAGGTCTCTCCTGGTCCGTCGACGACGACGAGCGTCGGAAAAGAAAGTGAAAACCAGGTTCTCCATGCCGTTCCTTTGTGGACCTGGGAGGGGGAGGGAGAGTGGGCGAGGGGACGATCTGCGCATGCGCACAGCAGTAGTTGTGATGACCCCGTATAGTTGGGCCTAGTTGGCAGCCCTGGACAGCTATGCATGACCTCACATTCTCCGGCCTGGGTCAGGTGCTGAGCGCGCCGACCAGCTCCAA
>NC_134811.1:22850279-22862779 GCF_046742065.1 Oratosquilla oratoria | reverse complement strand
GAAGAAGCCTCCGTGAGAGGCGAAAAGACTTAAGTTTTCGGTGATTGTGTCAACAGCTTTTGTACTGTTACCTTGTGTTATTATAACCATATATATATATGTATATACGCAAAATGCGTTTATACATGCGTGTATTTAACCTGCGTCTGTGTGCTTATATCCGCGTGCGCAATTTCTTGCATTCAGTTATGATGATAGAAATGTATATTCTCTACCCGCACTATGAAAAAAAAGTTTCACCAGCACTGTATAACATGGATGAACCCTACCATACCTCATAATTGCATTGTTTCTCAAGAAAGATTGTTTGATTTGTGAATGCACTATTCTGGCTGCTTTGGTATTTCTCCCAGGAATTTTGATAAATATATTGCTGGGCCTCGTTGGTGGAATTCGTGGCCTGGAGTGAGTGAGTGAAAATATGCTCATTTACCAGAATCGTTCCCGAAGGAGGCTGCGAGCTCGTAGAAATTCATGGATTCATAAGCACGCCTCTGTTACGATCCTCGCAAATACGTGAACGAATTTCCGATCCCCGGAAGCCTTCCACGTAGCTTCAAGAGGCAACGAGGAATTATTACTTTGAGATTCTTATGCATAAATGAGATGAGTCTACGACTGTCTACGTAGATCGATCGTTTGTGTAATTTTCAAGATGAAGATCTTCTTGAAGTTTGCGTAAAGTATTGTTTAGGAATTTGGTATTGAATCGTTTATTTTATGAAGTTAACTGGTTAGTTATATTTATCTATTCGTTGATGTATATTTTTGCATGTGAATTTGACGTGATACTGTATAGTTTACATTTGATGATACGTTTGTTTTTATCATTTGTCAGGTTTTTCATTCATTACTCAAATAATCTAAGACAAGGAAAAAATTGAAAAAGACTTCTGGTGTATAAAAAAAAAAAAAAGAGGAGGATAGGGGGCTCGTAACAAAATCTTCATTTTTGCTTCTTTCCTCTACTGAAATTACAAAACTTGTTTGGCTTTTGATTGGGTTACAAGAAATTCGAAATTAGTTCATATCTAAGACTCCAAAAATTCTTAATTTGAATTATTAGATTTTTTAATCATCTTATGTGAAAGCTATCACGAACATAACTATATCCTATCTTGCCTTATTCACATTACTAAAGTCAATAACCATGATTCTTAATATAATCTTCCGCCCATTTTTCTTCGTTTCTCAGGTTACATTTTCTATTCCTTCAAGTTGTCTATTGTTGGTATTCATTTATAATTTCTTTCAGGAAGTCCATCTTCTCTGTATAAACAATAAACCCTAAAGTGTAGTCGTATTGTACACACTGTCCTTATGTCGGGCGAAACAGGCTGTGCCCCCCCCCCATTTTTATTGACATGTTAATCTATTTATTTTCATTATCATTATTCTTACCATTTGCTCTGGCCAATAATAAGGTTGTCTGTGACTATACCTTAATGCAGGAGGACATTTTAGAGTGACCACTGGAATGACCACCAAATAAATAAGCAAATAAATAAATGAATATATAAGTAGATGAATGAATAAACAAGTGAATAGATGAATAAGTAAATAGATGAATAACAAAGTAAATTATATGAAGTAAATAGAAATGAATAAAGAATAATATAATCCCAGTGGGTCCATTCTCCGATTTCGAATATCTAGGTTTCCTTTCTGCCACTGAATTTCGAGAGGCACCATGTCTTTCCCGTGAAATTTTGACGTTGGGGCTCTTGTCCATACATTCCATTAGCCACAAAGATTTTTGACAGTATGCCAAGAGGGGTTAGGTAAAAATAGCTTGGCTTGTCTTGGCTTGGCTTCGTGATTTCGAAGTCGGGGAAAGGACGCTTTGGAAAAGAATTATATCCTTGCAGAATATCTCCTCTTTATATTTTTTTTTTTTTTTTTTTTTTTTTTTTGTACTCCCACCACCAAGGAAGAAACCTTGTGGACTGGCACTCCATCCCTGGAACGAGTCCTGATCTTTACAGAGATACCTAGGGATCCTTCTAATGGCCTTCTCCACCTTTCCGAATGCTAGTGTTCATATATAGGCTTACCTGAGGCTACAAATATCAAAACTATCTTCTTTGTACGAAATTAGTCGCAGATTATTTTATATTCTTGATCCAAATGCTTATAAATGTATGAATCTCTTGTGATATTAGTGAGGGTATTGGCTTTTGGCAACGAAGAAAGAACTTGAGCATTGCTTTACGATGAAAACTATTTGAGAGAGAAGTAGGCGCAGAAGTCACTTTCGTGAGGTAGTATTTCTCGGAACAAAGATGAGAGAGATGCCAGTGAGCAAAGACCCTTTTGTCAAAAACCCCTACGCCCCCCCCCCCCCGTCTTAAAAAAACTCTTCAAAAGACCATATAACATAGACAGTACCAAGACAATTAATAAACCAAAACCCAGTATGAGCAGAAAGCATATTACTGGCTTCCAGTACTGAATATCAATCAATAAGAAAATAAAAAAACATTAGCACATAAACATTAGCAGAAGGAACGAGAGAGGCAGACACGGCAGAAGCTACAAGCCCATAATGATTTGTTTTGTCGAGTAAGTGAAAAGAATTGCCTTTAAACTCGGAGACAAGTCGCCTACCATAAACATTGTCTTCAGAGAAAACAACTTTTTTAAGGGCACAACTTTTATAAGGTTCAACTTTGAAGGGTTCATCTCGGACAATTAAAAATTTGAGAGCTCAACTTCAGGAAGTCATTTCTTTTCTCATTTTCTCTCATCTTCTCAAGAACACATGATCCCTCCTTCCTTTCCCTTCCCTTCCCTTCCCTTCCCTTCCCTCCCCTCCCCTCCCCTTCCCTTCCCTCCCCTCCCCTCCCTCTCTCCCTTCCCTTCCTCTCTCCCTCCCCTTCCTTTCTCTCCCTCCCCTTCCTTTCTCTCCCTCCCCTTCCTTTCTCTCCCTCCCCTTCCTTTCTCTCCCTCCCCTTCCTTTCTCTCCCTCCCCTTCCTTTCTCTCCCTCCCCTTCCTTTCTCTCCCTCCCCTTCCTTTCTCTCCCTCCCCTTCCTTTCTCTCCCTCCCCCTCCTTTCTCTCCCTCCTCTTCTTTTCACTCCCTCCTCTTCCTGTCTCTCCCTCCTCTTCTTTTCACTCCCTCCTCTTCCTTTCTCTCCCTCCCCTTCCTTTCTCTCCCTCCCCTTCCTTTCTCTCCCTCCACTTCCTTTCTCTCCTTCCCCTTCCTTTCTCTCCTTCTCCTTCCTTTCTCTCCTTCCCCTTCCTTTCTCTCCTTCCCCTTCCTTTCTCTCCTTCCCCTTCCTTTCTCTCCCTCCCCTTCCTCTCTCCTTCCTCTTCCTTTCTCTCCCTTTCCTTTCTCTCCCCTTTCCTTTCTCTCCCTCCCCTTCCTTTCTCTCCTTTCCCTCCCTTTCTCTCCTTCCCCTTCCTTTCTCTCCCTCCTCTTCCTTTCTCTATCTCCTCTTCCTTTCTCTCCCTCCCCTTCCTTTCTCTCCCTCCCCTTCCTTTCTCTCATTCCCTCCCACCTCCTCCCTCTCCTCCCTCCTTCCCCTCCCTCTCCTCCCTCTCTCCCCTCCCTCTCTCCCTCTCCCTCCCCTCCATCTCTCCCTCTCCCTCCCCTCCCTCTCCTCCCTCTCTCCCCTCCCTCTCTCCCTCTCCCTCCCCTCCCTCTCTCCCTCTCTCCCTCTCTCCCTCCCTCACTTTCCTCCCTTACCTCCCTCTCGCCGTCACTCCCTCTATCCCTCACTCTTTCTATCCCTCACTCGCCTCACTCACTCCCCTCACTCACTCCCCTCACTCACTCCCCTCACTCACTCCCCTCACTCACTCCCCTCATTCCCTCCCCTCACTCCCTTCACTCACTTCACTCACTCCCTTAACTCCCTTCACTCACTCCCTTAACTCCCTTCACTCCCTCCCTTAACTCCCTTCACTCACTCCCCTCACTCATTCCAATTACTCCCCTCACTCGAATTACTCCCCTCACTTCCTCTAATTATTTTCTCCAATTAATCCCCGCACTCCCTCCAATCACTCCCCTCACTCCATCCAATTACTCCCCTCACTCCCTCCAATTACTCCCCTCACTCCCTCCAATTACTCCCCTCACTCCCTCCAATTACTCCCCTCACTCCCTCCAATTACTCCCCTCACTCCCTCCAATTACTACCCTCACTCCCTCCAATTACACCCCTCACTCCCTCCAATTACTACCCTCACTCCCTCCAATTACACCCCTCACTCCCGCCAATTACTCCCCTCACTCCATCCAATTACTCCCCTCACTCCCTCCAATTACTACCCTCACTCCCTCCAATTACTACCCTCACTCCCTCCAATTACACCCCTCCCTCCCTCCAATTACTCCCCTCACTCACTCCAATTACTCCCCTCACTCCCTCCAATTACTCCCCTCACTCCCTCCAATTACTCCCCTCACTCCCTCCAATTACTCCCCTCACTCCCTCCAATTACTCCCCTTACTCCCTCCAATTACTCCCCTTACTCCCTCCAATTACTCCCCTCACTCACTCCAATTACTCCCCTTACTCCCTCCAATTATTCCCCTTACTCCCTCTCCTCACTCCCTCTCCTCACTCCCTCTCCTTCACTCCCTCTCCTTCACTCCCTCCCCTCACTCCCTCCCCTCACTCCCTCCCCTCACTCCCTCCCCTCACTTCCTCCCCTCACTCCCTCCCCTCACTCCCTCCCCTCACTCCCTCCCCTCACTCACTCCCCTCACTCACTCCCCTCACTCCCCCTCCTCACTCCCTCCCCTCACTTCCCTCAATCACTGCCCTCACTCCCCTCATTCACTGCCCTCACTCCCCTCATTCACTGCCCTCACTCCCCTCATTCACTCGACTCACTCGCTCTTCTCCACTCAATCTCCTCACTCACTCCACTCAATCTCCTCACTCACTCCACTCACTCCCCTCACTAACTCCCATCACTCCCCTCACTAACTCCCATCACTCACTCTCCTCGCTAACTCCCATCACTCACTCTCCTCGCTAACTCCCATCACTCACTCCCCTTACTCCCATCACTCACTCCCTTTACTTCCATCACCTCTTCCCCTCACTCCCTCACTCCCCTTTCTCACTCCCCTCCCTCATTCCCCTCCCTCATTCCCCTCTCTCACTCCCTCACTATAACGCAGTACTGGGGGCATCTCTCGGCCTGCAGGGGTCCACGCTCTGCGGGAGTTAGTGACCTATAACGCCTTTGGATAATAACCATCAACTCCTGAGGCCTCCCATGTCGTTTTTTATTTTCTTTTTTTTTATACTTGTTTTCTGAAAGTCCATCTCACATTTTACAGGTTACTCTGAGGAATATACATGCATGCATCCATCCATGCATACATTCATGTATACATACATTTATCCATCCATACATTTATCCATCCATACATTTATCCATCCATACACTTATCCATCCATACACTTATCCATCCATACATTTATCCATCCATACACTTATCCATCCACACATTCATCCATTCATACATTCAGCCATACATACATTCAGCCATACATACATTCAGCCATCCATACTTGGAATCATACATTCATTCATCCATCCAATCCATCTATTCATCCAGCCCATCCATCCATCCATCCATTCATCCATCCACCCACAACTTAAACCTCGAACAACAAACGCGATGGTAGGCTGAGAGACTTTATATGTGGTTGGCCGTGGTAGGTCTTGTGCAGAAGCTGCCCTCGACAGCCCCGACTCCGCGACGTGTCTCTTAAAGCCTGACCTAATCAACGAGAAGGGGGAAGTGGGACCAACCTAAGTTTGCTCGCCGCAAAACTTCTATTTTATTTTTCTGATTTTTCATTTTTTCCTTATTCATAACCTACTGTTCTCCCTGGCTTCATTTTGTCTTCTCGCTAATTTATCCTTGATTTTTTTTTTTTTTTTGTCTGCCTACCGTTTCTCTACTTCGTGTGTGTGTGTGTGTGTGTGTGTGTGTATGTTGCAAGATGATTGAAGGGAATATTCAATCCTTTAGATGTCTAGCGTGCACACGCGCGCACGCATGCATTAACAACAGGAAATAACGTCCAACGTCTCATGAGAACTTCCGCGGAACTACCTATTGTGTTTGATCTCACCGCAGGCAATTGGGCCAAACGTCTGGACACATGCGTCTGACATTGCCAATTGCAAAATCATCATATGACCAATACATATCTTTTAATGTGTTCCCATTGCTTGTGAATACATCACTTGTGCATAAATACTGAGTGTCCATACTTAGTTCATGTAGTGTACATTGTAGAAACAGAGTAGACGTAATAGAGAATAAATTATACATAGCTCCTTGTGTTGACAACAGCCACCATGTGTATGTTAATATCAACATTGGCAATCGCCAGATTTTTCCTCGGGGAATGTTGCGAGATGAAGATCAATCTAGACGGCGAGAATAAAGCCAACAAACAACTTTGTCTCAACACTTCCAAACTCAATGTAGATCGTGTGTATGTGTGCTTCATCATGGTCTTGGATCACGTGTTGGACTCGTGATCGACAGTTATTAACCTCCCGAATGAGAGCTCAGAGACCGATCTATGGGTAATACTGTGACCTTACACGCACACACACACCCCAACTTCCTGCCCACGAGAGTTGGAGTAACACCCCGCAGCGAAGTAATACTGAAATTATTTCAGCCCTGGGCGGGAGTCGAATCCGGACTGCCGCAGTGGCAGGCAAGAGCTCTAACCACAGCGTCACGAGGTGTGTTTGGGTTTGCGTGTTTTTTTGTTTAATGTGTGTGTTTGGGTTTAGTGTGTTTTTGTTTAATGTTAATGTATTTGTTAGTGTTTTGTCTATGTCAATGTGTTTGTGTGTGCAAAATGTGTTTGTGTATGTCAGTGTGTCTGTATTAGTGTGTTGGTGTGCTCACGTTCGTGTGTTGGTGTGCTCATGTTCGTGTGTTGGTGTGGGAGTGTTCATGTGCATGTATTCATGTGTTCGTGTGCGTGTATTCGTGTGTTCGTGTACGTTCATGTACGTCCATGTCTCCCATACTCGCTTTTTCCAATACCTGATCCCCTCGTGTCGTTCGCTTCCCTTTCATCCAATTACGTATTAATCCGAAAGCCTTTGGTGGAAGAAGGAAGTTGGAAAAATGTGTAACTTATTTTAAATGACGTCGAGTTGTTAATACATTGAAAAACCAGCATTCATTTCTCGATATTCCTCCCGAATGTCCTATTTCGAGGAGTTTGCGTCCCGTCTTCAGAGTAAGATATGACCTAAAGTTTAAATGAAATAGACGACATAGGAGTCCTCGTTGATGAATTATATTATCCTAAACATATCTAAGAGATCTGGTCGTCCTGCTCGTGTTAAATTATCTAAGGTACGCAGATGTCATCCTAGAATGAGATGGAGGACCCTAAATGTTAGGCGAGGAGGAAGAGGACAGGGTTGTTAGATGCTAGAAATAGGATCTGTTTGGTGGTAGTTACGCTAGTAAGATTGAAATTGTTTCTCGATGTTATGCTTATCATTATTTCTTTTTTGGGGGTGGGGGCTTTTACCTAGTGATTTCATTCATCTCTTCGTTTAACTTCTACAAAAAGTATAAGCCGCTCTCGATCTTGTATGGGCATGTCGTTATAATATCGCTCCATTACTCTACATGAAAGGAAGACTCTAAAAATTCAAGTTATGGAAAAACTCGCTGAATCTGATTAAGGCTGTAAGAACCCACAGTTCATAACTGACTTACAGTAAGAGATTGATTTGTTACGTAAATATATCGTCAGAAATCGACATAGAGAAGCCCAATGTACACGTGTTTTGGACGAAGATTAAAGATACAAAGATACCTAGTTTGGACGAAAAAAAGAAAAAAAAAGTTTGTCTCCACAATCTAGCAAAATAATATAGCCAATGGATGAAATGAATAGTGAATTAGTATACGCTTTTAAACATACGCAATAAGGAAAGTATATTACACTAAATGGAATATTAATTTATAAGAAAATCAAGAATAAATGAATGAATTATGCAAACAAGAGCTCAGATAATACATAATGGACGGGTACAAGTCCTCGGAAAAGCGATTTTTTATTCAAATTGTTTTAGAATTAGAAAAATTCTAAGCTGTAATTTTACATAATTTGCATACTATGGATATAAAGAAACCAATGATGTCTGGTTGTGTTCGTCCTCATAGGCAGATGTCGGGTAGAATCACCTCCCTGCTCCTCATCTTCCAATCCCATCAAGACTTCTGCCTCAGTCTGATGGTGCAACCCCGAGGGGCTGGTACTTGGTCTCCGGACTGGATCCAATATTTCTCGATAGACTTTGACTATCTTTCCTCCATTCTTAAACGTAAGGAGAGCCAATAACCGGTGACTGCTCTCTTCCTGGTAGCTAGTGATATAGAAAACGGACCTATTCAAGTATAATTCGGACAACTTACCAACGTTTCTTTTCGGACAGGTCTATGGGAGGGTCTGGGGCTGCGGGATTCCAGCCCCTGAAATCCAAGAAAACAATTATCATTATTGAGACAGGCAGGCTTAACGCCATATAATGAAAATTAGAGAGAAAAATAGATCCTACTTAGTGGTCATATATGTATGTTAATATAAAAAATTAAGAATTATATAATTTTGACGGGCAACCACTGTAAATTTTGATTATGATAAAATATAACAAGATTAAAATTACGCAAACGATATCAAGCACCTCATGTATCAGAATAAGAAGAAAACGTGAACTTTGTATGTAATGATGAAAATACAAGTCAGGCAAATTTTTGATTTGAAATTCTACATACAAAAATAGATAAAATATTGAAAGTAAACTCAAAAGGCTAAATCTTATAACCCCGGAGAGAGACAGAGAAGAATTAATTCAACGAAAATTGTAGGAAGGAAGTATCGGTTTGATACCATGTCGAGCTCGTGAGCAGATGGTCGTGAGTTCGATCCCCGGGACACGCTGCTTAATTCTTGCATTGGTTTCCGACAGCCCTGGGTGGACGGGGAAGCGACCCAAGCATCGGCCTGAAAAAAACTCTGCTGCTGCTGCAACGAACGGGGTTTGTTTTACCAGGAGTTTCTCACTTCCCTCTTCGTGGAAGAGGGAATAGAGTTTTTAGTCGTAGATAAGAGGAATATCAGAAGGAATCGTAGTGGCGTCTTCCCGTGAAAGGAAAGGAAAAATGATATCATGTACACTGGCTTGGGAATCTGTACGAATATGCTGTATGTTTGCACGCAAGGAAGCTCTATTTCTTATGCAAACACCCAAAGATATTTGCATTTGAGGAGACGCAGTGTAACGTGTTTATTCATGTTTGTTGGCGTGAAATGGCTGTTGTGTAATTTGGGTCTTTTTTTTTCTAATATATTTACCAAACTTGTTCTCGTGGTATCTAAAGGTGACGGCACACTAGGCTAGCATGCTACTTGTTTTGCTACTTCGTTTGAATAGAAACGACTTCGGTTAAAATATTCTAGATTTCCGTAAGAACATATCAGAAATGTATTTAACATTCGTATAGGTTTAACATTTCTTACTTCGTCATTCAGGCTTTTTCACTATATGACGCAAGAGTAATTTGACATTTGGAAATTTGAAGAACAAAAGATCGTAACTGAAACCATTGCTATTCCAACGAAGTAACAAAAGCAAGTAGCATGCTAGCGAGAATTTTATTGTCACCACCTTAAGATTTTAAAAACGTAAAACAAAAATGAATGTTGAATTAATCCGATAATAACAGAAACAAGAGAAAATGTGTGTTTATTTCATTTTATTTATAAATCCTAACTAATTCTATTAGTTTATTTTTTGATATTTGCGATTAGCCGCATTAAAATGACATTGCGTGTGTAAAATATTGAATAGTATGATCTGGCGCGTTTAGTTTCTTATCATCAGAGGTTGATTTTCTATGATACGAGGTTGCATGCAACAAAAATTATGCAGGTTTCAGCTCCCTGTTGGGCTGAACAAACGTCATTTTTTCATGCCAGGGCCAGGAAAACGTCTGTAATCTAGAAGATAAAATATATATATATATATATATATATATATATATATATATATATATATATTCAAGAGGGTTTCTAGTTCAGCAAGTTAGTGTCAGCCCTGCATATCCGAGTTCGCGCCTTGTTCTTCTTATGATTGTATTTCGTTACGATTTTTACCTTGAACAAATTATCTTTACAAAAAAAGGTACCTCTTCACAATATCTTTCGATTTTGAAATAAGTAAGTGGAATAAAACGAATAAATGAATAAGAAAAATAAAATTGCTTTGGTGTTGCCTCGGTACGATTTGTCTAAAATCTCCATATCAACCTTTATGCAAAAGTCATGAGAGCGGTCACATTCCTATTGAGGTTGGAATGAACAAATATATTTCTAGGACTGATATATTGTCACCCTCATAAAATATGACTACGTGCAAAAGCATTGAATCATGCCCTGAAATATAGTTTGGTGTGTACACATTGTATTCTAAAAACAAAATGTTTTGACGCACCGGGCATGCAATGAGATGTATATATACCGCCATTAGATTTTCTTGTGTGTATATATATATATATATATATATATATATATATATATATATTATTTTTTTTTGGGGGGGGTAGAGGAGGGTCTTTCAGAACCCGGTCAGCTTGTTGACATCTCGTTTTTCTTGATCACCCCTTTTATATATATATATATATATATATATATATACACACATATATCTTGATAGAATCTTTCGACTTGATTCCACTTACACTTCTCAGGTTTTCCAGGACAAGTCCAGAGAAGGCAACGTCAGAAAAGACCTGAATATTTGCCTCCGAAAATATACACATACCTATGTATATAGACGCATGTGTATATATATATATATATATATGTATATATATGTATATATATATATGTATATATATGTATATGTGTATATATATATATGTATATATATAAATATATATATTTATGTATATATGTATATATATGTATGTATATGAATATATATATTTATGTATATATGTATATACATGTATATATATGAATGTATATATATATGTATATATGTATATATATTTATATGTATATATATGTATTTATATATATATATGTATATCTTTGTATTTATATATATATGTATATATATATATATATGTATATATATGTATATATATATATATATATATCAATGTATGTAGATATACCTCTCCTTCAGTAACATTTTTAAAAACGTTGGGATTAATTTTTGTGGCAGATGTTAACTGTGATCTTGGATGACGATTGTGTTCTGTGATCAAGACAAATTCAGGTCACCTCAGGTCACCCTCAGGTCGCAGAGATCCTTGATCATAGGGATGAAAATACCATTATATCTTACTAAAATGAAGAAAATATGCAGAATTAAATGACTTGTTCGTTTATGTACTTGTACAATCCTTTGCCCAATCATTTATGTTTTTACTTGTGTATAAGAACATAAGAATAAAGGAGACTGCAAAAGACCATAAGGCCTACACTAGGCAGCTCCGTATCCATCACCACCTGTCGTCCCCATCCATAAAGTTGTCTAATCGTTTTCTAAAACAACTGATAGTTTCAGCGCTTACTACATGGTTACTAAGTTTATTCCATTCATCGACTACCCTATTAGTAAACCAATTCTTGCCTATTTCCTTCTTAAATCTAAAATTGTCCAGTTTATACCCATTACTGCGAGTCCTGTCCTGTTGTTTTATTATGATGACCTTCTTTGCATCACCCTTGTCATAGCCTTTGATCCACTTGAACACTTCTATTAGATCACCCCGCACTCTGCGTCTTTCCAGAGAGTGTAAGTTTAGGTGCCTAAGCCTCTCTTCGTAAGGCAAATTTCCAAATCCATGTATCATTTTGGTCATTCTTCTCTGTGCTAATTCTAGTGAATTTATGTCCATTCTGTAGGACGGAGACCAAAACTGTACAGCATAGTCAAGGATGGGTCTAACTATCGCTAGATAGTTTAATAATTACCTCTGCACTTCTATTCGTTACCGTCCTAGCAATGAAACCTAATGCACTGTTAGCTTTATTTCTGGCGCTAATGCACTGTTTCCTGGTTTTAAGGTCCGGACTCACCAGAACTCCCAAGTCCCTCTCGCACTCAGATTTTTTTTAAAAACGTGTTATCTAAGATGTATCTATTTTTGGGGTTGTGTAGCCCTACGTTTAACACGCTACACTTAGAGATATTGAAGTTCATTTGCCCTTTCTCCGACCATGTTAACAATTTATTAAGATCATCCTGCATAATCTCTGCGTCGTCTCCTGACCTAATTGGGCGTCCTATTTTAGTAGTCGTCCGTAAACTTACTAACATCACTATTTATCCCATCGTCTAAGTCATTTATGTACGTAATGAACAACAAGGGACCCAAAACCGAGCCCTGGGGGACCCCGCTAGTAACATTGCCCCACCTAGATTTTATTCCATTTATGGTGACCCGCTGTTTTCTGTTACTAATCCAAG
>NC_134811.1:22820279-22845279 GCF_046742065.1 Oratosquilla oratoria | reverse complement strand
TTCCTCTGCTTCTCTTCTCCTCCTCTACCTCCTCTTCTTCTCCTCCTCCTCCGGCATTTAATTGTAATTGGATAGGATAGTGTTAGCAGTAGTGTTAGTTCATCTTCTATCGCCTAATTGCCCTGTTTTCTTAACTGTAGCTTAGTTTAGTAAACACAAACAGCCTCGTTAGGGCCAGTAGGCATGCCGTTGTTTGTTCTTCCTTTGTGTTCCTTTGTGTTTGTGTTCCTCTTCCTCCCCCTTTTTCATCATTCTTCTCGTTCTCCTCCTTGTCCTCCTCTTCCTCGTCCTCCTACTCCTCTTCTTTCTCTTCCTATCAACGAACTATGGCCACAAAAGCACTTCCATCTTAAGTTGGTCAAACGGCGTTGTCAACACGGTGATTTCCAGGAAATGTTAATGGCGTAAGCACTTATCGTCAGGACAACAGATATCACCAATGTCTTTTGTGCGTTCTATGCCCGTAACTAACGAGAAGTCAACGAGAACAAGTAAACGAGAACCTCATTACAGGTTTTTTACAAGCTAGTTCGTCCTCTAAGCCCGGATCACGAGGTATGAAATAAATAGATAAATAAATAAAAATCGTGACTCGTCTAATAGCTTTTCTTTTTCACCTTCCCCCCCCCCCCAACTCCCTCTCGATTTTCAAGGTGTGGAAAGGGAAAGAAGGCGGAGGTGAAAATGTGTGAATATAAGTGGGTGTGAAATAGGAAGGGAGAAAGTAGATGGTTTTGTCACTGTGTAATGACATGTTTGCTGGTGTCGGCAGCAGAACGCATTAAGCTTGTGTCCTGAGCGGATCAATAATGAAAAATGACCCAAAGGTGTATCATCTAATGTTTTATGGAACTTTTATTCTCAGCGCAGTTATGATTACTTCCGTAGTCATAAATTACTATAGAAAAGAAAAATAATTCCCCAAGGGTCATTCGCTCTGTGTAGACACAAGGTTCCTATAGAATACAAAGTAAAATACATACATACATATACCAAGGCTTTTTCCCCCTTACAAGGGAGGTAGCCAAAAAGGAAAAGGCATAAAATTATTCCCACCCATTCCATCCCTGAATACACTCCACACCCCTCCACCTTCCCTCTTATCTTAGCACCTCCTGGATGACGGGTCATCCCTGCACCTTGTCCACTGCCCTGGGTCAGAAGCAGTGTCGCAAGACACAGCACATCCACAGCAAGGCCGCTTCATTAAATCGGCGGACCCCCCCCATCTCCGTCCCCCCATGCATGAAGGAGAAGATGGGGAGAAATCCCTTCCGGCTGCGTCAAAATTTGCTCACACATACTACCTCACCCCCATCCCCCCGCCCATTCCACCTCATGCATCACAACATCATCCATATACAACCATTCTCCATTCACCCCTGTCTTCTGTCCTCTCCCGTCCTTCCTCAACAGACATTCCCTTCTTCCCCAAAGCCCCCTTCACCCCATCCATCCACCTCATCCTAGGACGTCCCTTCATGTTCATTCCCCCCACATCTGCCTTCCATACCTCTTTTACTAGTCTTTCTTCACTTATTCTTTCCATGTGTCCAAACCATCCTAATACTCTTTCATAAATAAATAGACAAATAATCCGCTGCAGAGAAAGAGTCAGATAGAAATCGGCTAAATGAAATGGCCTAGTTCCAATTAGAGTAAATGTTAAAAGCGTAGCGTAAGTGTTTAAGCAAGATAGGCTCAAGATGTGTCACTCGCCGTGATTGAGTTGGCTCATGTGTAGTACTAGTGATAAGTAAATATTACCCACTCGAATGGGAACTTGTATATTGCGCTGTCTATAGGTAATGCAGTGACCATACACTCATACATACATACACACACACACACACACACACACACACACACACACACACACACACACACACACACACACACACACACACACACACACACACGACTCGGTGGCGCGGTTGGTAGAGTACCAGACTGTTGTTACGGTGGTGCCAGCGGTACCTGGTTCGAATCCTGCCCAGGGCTGAAATTATTTCAGTATCGCTGCGCTTCGAGTCGTTACTCCAACTCTCGTGGGCGGGGAGTTGGGGGTGTGTGTGCGTGTAAGGTCATAGCATTACCCATAGATCGGTCATACGAGCTCTGAGCTCTCTTCCGGGAGGGAAATAGCTGTCGATCACGAGTCCAACACGTGATCCAAAGACCAAGTGAATACACGCGCGCGCACACACACACACACACACACACACACACACACACACACACACACACACACACACACACACACACACACACACACACACACACACACACACACACACACACTAACATTTACACTCACATCTGAATACTTTAACTCTCTCGCTCTTACTCACTCGAAGTACTGTGATACTTTTTACTCGTGGACAAGGACCAAGCTCAAGATCGCTTAGTTAGCAGGCCAAGTCTGTACCATTACACCAATAAACCTTTTGCTGCAGAAGAGGCTTCTCTCTACTTTAGAAAGATCGCCTGGCGGCAAATACAATAGATACTGTAATCACTTGTTTGGAGTCTAGTTATCAAAATATAGGTTACAAGATTTGGTGAGTCTACGCAGTCCTTAGGATTCGGACATTTACTCCCAGTTTCGGAGGTGAGCGTAGTGTGGGCTTTTGTCTTCAGAGTCTCGACGTATCCGGGTTTGGGTCATGCAGTACGTTGCTTCCGCCGGAAATCAGAAGACCCCCCCCCCACCACCACCACCACCACACACACACACCGTTTTTTTTTTTTTTTTTTTTTTTTTGTGGAAGCTGTTGGTGTCTCGGGAGCAGGGGGAAGGGGTGACAGTGAAAAAGCCCTTTAGCGCGGGTTACTCTGACACTTCTTGACTAATAGTTTTGAATTACTTTCTTCTGGTGGAGTTCTCTCAGCCCCGTAAGACTGGCTCGAAGCTAACGACCCCTGGTATGTAAAAGTAATAAATAGCCTCATATTTACAAAAATTAGCATGTGCCATACCTTTTTTTGTTTCTAGAATAGTATGCAACTATCTACCACTGTGCGATTTATTTCCACGTACAACATATTTTTTATACGTGATTGATAGACGGTGGCAGAGAATAATGGTGTCTTGATAGGTATGGCAAAAACTGAACCTATACTGCGTCGCATGTACATTTGCTAAGGAAGTGCAGGTTTGAAGGTATTTGAGTTGATAAGACGGAATACCGCCGTCCAATGAGACGTATGTATGACGTTTGATATTATGATCTTTTGTTAGTATTTACAAAAGCAGGTAGTGGTCGGGCTCTGTTATGTATATGCTGTGTCTTGCTGCATTGCTTCTGACCCGGGCAGTACGTGGAGCCAAGAATGGCTCATCATCCACAAGGATGATGATTATTTTGTTTGTCACAATCCTATCAGGAGGCTAGGACGGTCCCCTTTACAGAGGACTTTGTAACATGAAATTAAATGAACTATTCCCTTAGTTAAACTTGCCAGTGGCAGGGTTCGAACTGCCATCACCTCGACCTTCGCGCAAGCAGCAACGCCTGTAACCCTCACTAACCATCACCAACCATGCACGTGATCCACACACATGCGAGATGGTACTCGTCTTTAGCAAGACCCCCAATCTTGCAGACCTCACAAATTCCTCAATCACAAAACAGCTTGACTCAATAATGCAACGTAAGACAAACATGACGCCCCCGCAGTATCCACAACACGGAAATGCCTAATGTCACCAGACAGACCCATTAAACCCTTTCTCATACCTAATCCAATTACATTACAGTAACTTCAATATATATGCCATATCTAACCACGCCTACCAATCGTATAACTAGCCCCCATACAAAGGAACTAACACCTATTTTATAATTAACACATCTCCTATACGGCAACCCACAAAACCTTACCTTTCGCTCTTATAACGACAGCTGTGCCTGTCATAAAAGAGGACTGCCGAGCTCACGGACCCGGCATAGGTCTGTCCATGTCAAGGACCTGAAAGGAGGCCTGCCTAGGTGGGAAATCTTGTCTCGCCTGACATCCCAACCTGTAATCGAGAGATCATATCTTTAATAAAACGAAGAAATCACCATCAAGGTATTTCGCCCCTATTGAGTCCCCCTCTTATCTCTTATGTAGCAACCTTGTTACACTCTTTAATTCCACTCGGCCAGCGACCATTTCACAAGGAATTGAGATAAAAGGGAAACAAATCAGTGTTTGGGGTTAGGTGCCTATCTCGGCACGGTACCTCCATTGTAAGAAACCTTTTGGTAAATAGATGGAATACCAAGTTCTCCAAAACCTAATGCTCAAGAAAACGGGTGTGACTTGCAGTGGTGTGATGCTTTTCGTTCTGGGCTAGTACCAAACTCGAGACCATAATGTTTGCAGTCAGTGTCTTTGAATATTCCTAGGCATCGATATTAAAAAAATAATTCGGTAAGATAAGAAATAAGGAGAAAATAAAGAAATATGAAAGGAAAATACGTGGTGAAAGGCAATAAACTGTATTCTCTCTTGATTTAAATCCAAATAATAGATAGTGCACATGGTACATATTCCTCTCGTTTATGAAATTTCTGGACATTCCCAGGCTTAATGGTTGTTCAAATATGTTTATAGAACCCAGAGGAAGATAGAGAAGTCATTAAATACGAATGCAGACTCGGGGGAGCCAAATATATGACGCTTGATTCACAGAGTAGTAGTTGGGTTATGGACTGTCTTGATTTATGATCCGAAGGCTTGGATTTGGGGTAATAGCAGCAGGTACGGTATAGCGTTCAAAGGAGAGGGATAGTGTGCATGAGGGATCCTTTGGATGGTCTGTGATTTCGGGGGATCTCAGAGGAGGAAGACTATGTTGCCCTGAATTAGTTTGAGTGAATGGACTTTTTTTTTTTTCAGAGGAAGAGGGGATTTTCTTGGCCCCTTTTTCTGCAGCTGAAGTAGAATGATAAACAATAACTTGAAGAGATAAATGAACTATCTGGAAATGGAGAGGCAAAGTGCAAACGTTGAATTCTTTCTAGGGGCTGAGAGATTGAATGTACATGCATTCATGCACGCATGTATTCATACATAATATAGATACGTAAATACATTTACGTACGTACGTGTGTGTGTGTGTGTGTGTGTGTGTGTGTGTGTGTGTGTGTGTGTGTGTGTGTGTGTGTGTGTGTGTGTGTGTGTGTGTGTGTGTGTGTCTGTGTGTCTGTGTGTGTGTAGAAATACTCGAATGCATATGCATACGGCCATACAAACCCATGCATGCAAGCCTGATTATTGTAGAGTACATACAGTATATTACATTATATTTGTACTGTAGTACATATGTATAGTTTATAAAAATTTCTTGGTCTTAAGAACATCCTTAACAAACTTTATTCTTTCAGACGCCAAACTTCTCCGATCAGAGAAGTCGGCTAGTTGCTCAGAGGTCAAAAACCTTAATTACTTCGGATTTTGAACAAGTGAGTCTAATTTAAAATCCTAGAAGTGTGATTAGAATTATCAGTTTTGTTTTTGATCAGATTATAGGTTCATAGCACTTGTATTTTTATCACTCTTCTCATGTGTGTCAGTAAATGAACAAATATGTAAGTAGATAAATAGATAAACGTAGATAAATTTGTGAACACGTAGATAGCTGAATGTATAAGAAAGTGAGGATTCTGCGCCAGGAGGCGAGTAACTGCGGCCGAAGCCGTCACCTTTACTCTATCATGTGTTTGAACTGTTGGGGGCAGGTAACAGTCACTGTTGGGAATCTGAGAGAATTGAGGGATTCGAACCCACACCTAAGAGAATGCGAGATCAGTACGTTTCCGATGACGTCACCAGTGCTCTCAATGTAGAGACGGACAACTGATTCATTGAATGAATGAATGAATGAAAAAGCAAGATTATGAACTAAGGAATATATATAGTTGAAAAAGTATTTTAGAAAATATATGTAGACAAAAGACAAATGAATAAGTAGGTGTGAATGTGTAAACAGATAGATATATTAATGAGGAAGCCAATAAATAGGTACATTTCAGTCTGCAACAGTTTCTGTAGTCAGGTTCGAGGCAGTGCAGCACCCTAACATCTAATTGTAGGAACTACAGCTACATGACTACACAACACATTTTCCCATCACCTTAAATTTGTTTCATAGCCCCCCTGATGATGCTAGCACCCTAGGATGAATATATATATATATATATATATATATATATATATATATATATATATATATATATATATATATATAATATATAATTTATATTATGCAACATAAAGTATACAATCTCAATACAAGGCACAGTATATTCTTTGTTTCGTGCTGGCCGTATGAGTACTCTTCACGCAACCCATCGCCCTACTGTATCTCGGTGTGTCTACGTAGTGCTAATTAGAAGTTGACCCTTCCAATGACCCTAGCGAGTTATTACATCATTCGTTCCCGTCAACGCTGCAATTGTATAATTAATTTCCCTCCTCATGTTCCCCGTCCTGAGTACTATGGGCGCGTTCTCTGAAGCCCTGATGACGTAGATCAATGAAGTGACGTAATCGTATCGTGCCATCGGGGATATGAACAACAGACGCGAAGATTTCAGCCCCCCACACAAAGTGTGTTGCCTCGTCCATAAACAACGAATGGATCGAATGCTCTTATCACCTCTTCATCGGCGGGAAATAAACAACAAAAATGGTGGACATAAATGTTGAGAACGACCTGTTAACTTTTACTGTGGCTTTGGTGTCAATTGCTGAAATTAGTGCCTATATTTTTTTCACACAATTATAATCATCACGATAATTTATCCTCTGATTCTGATCCTGAACGAGGTATCGATCTGTAACGACCTTCTGGTAAGGGACCACCCATTGGCTAACATTTCAGAATGTTTACAAGACGAGTTTGCTCCCTTCAATACAGTGGCAGACATTGAGTTGCCTTCACCCTAATGGTCAATTCTGTATTGAAGGTATAAAAGGTGAAGACTTCTGTGCTCACAGTTTCTGAAGTTTGTTTCATTGCAACATCGTATCAATAAATCTTACATCTATATTAAGTATATATTCTAAACTATATTCCATCATCTATATTGAATATGTAGATACTGTAAGTTAAGGAGAATTTGAAGGTAAAAAAAACGCTATAGAATGTTGAAAACTTGTGATTTGCTTAATTATGATTAGTAATGAATGTGTAAAAGCTGAAACAGCCAATATGGTAGACATGTACAGTAACTACATATGTCGGGGAAAATACCCGTTATATTTAGTCGTGCTTCTTCCCTATGTTAAGCTTCACTGTTGTACATATGTAACGAAACGACTTACACTGGGGGAAAATAGCCATTATTTCCAGTCGGTCGGGTCTGCATGACCCTGCTTTACCACACTTTGGTTCCTGATGAAGCAATATCATTGGCTGGTATTATCAAAGGGACTTTCTCTATCGGCGCGGGAATAGTTCAATTGCGTGTGAAAATTCTCATCTTCTCGGAAGGGACGGACAGTCCTTCTATTCTTTTTTTTTCCACACTCTCGTTCTAGCTGTTTTTGTTCTCGCGCACACATACATACATACATACTCGTACATACGTACATGTACATACATACTCGTATATACATAAATACATACTCGTATATACATACTCGTATATACATACATACATACTCTTATATACATACATACTCGTATATGCAAAGTAGACCACTTGGAAAAAGAAACTAACGAAGCAGAGCGCTTTCGTATATTACATCTTCAGTGAAGATGTAATATACGAAAACGCTCTGCTTCGTTAGTTTCTTTTTCCAAGTGGTCTACTTTGCATAAGTGAACACACGTACCTATGTTCTTATTAGCATACTCGTATATACCTACATACATACTCGTATATACATACATACATACTCGTATATACCTACATACATACTCGTATATACATACATACATACTCGTATATACCTACATACATACTCGTATATACATACATACATACTCGTATATACATACATACATACTCGTATATACATGCATACTCGCACATACATACATACATACTTGTACATACATACGTATATGCATACATACATACCCATATGTACTTCATTTTGCCCATGTACATTAAATCCTTCTTGTTTTTATTTTCATTTATCTATTCATTCATTTATCTGTTCATTTATCTATTCATTTGTTTGATTGTATGAAATCTGGGGTTGCCGACATTTCTATCAAAATATACACTGAGGACGGAGCAGCCCTTGTTAGTGCGACGTTTCGTTTATTACAGCTTTTTCATGTACTTGATAAATCTGTAACAAGCAAAACGTCTTACTAATGAAGGCTCGGTCCTCACCTGGATTTTATCTAGTCATTTGTTCTTTGTTGTCGCCTCTGGGGGGAGCCCGAATACCGTCGTTGTTCAGTGTTCAGTCGTGGTCGAAGGATTAAATCGAATGTTGTTATCCAGAGTAAAAACAGTAGAATGCGTCATCATAACTTCTCTTTATCTCTTTTATACCCGAGTCCTGTTTCGTCTGATTAAAATTTTCTGGCGTTAGAAAGATCATAATCTAACTTGCCATTGTAGTGAGGATTAAATCTAGGCATTAAAATGCCTTGCGCTTGGAAATAAATACCACACAGAAAAATATTTGACAATCAGGGAGGTCGTCATATTTCTATTGTGAACTGTTGTTGTTGTTGGACCAGTCTCGGAACTCTAGGCATTTCCTGCACGTCGGCAGACGATTTTATTCAACTTTGGGTAACTTTGCACCCGTAAAAAAGGGTCAAAGGCTGTGCCATCATAGGAGGGTTCTTTGATCGCGCGACTGTTTGTGTGTGTGTGTGTGTGTGTGTGTGTGTGTGTGTGTGTGTGTGTGTGTGTGTGTGTGTGTGTGTGTGTGTGTGTGTGTGTGTGTGTGTGTGTGTGTGTGTGTGTGTGTGTGTGTGTGTGTGTGTGTGTGTGTGTGTGTGTGTGTGTGTGTTTGTGTGTGTTTGTGTTTGTTTACACCTTTGACTAAAAGGAACGCCTCTCGTTTGTCTCGGACCTCGGGACTTTTAGTGGCGAAGTTGGACACTACGTCATCATCGTCCTCCTCTCCCCCCTCCTCCCCCTCTCCCCCTCCTCCCCCTCCTCCCCCTCCTCCCCCTCTCCCCCTCCTCCCCCTCTCCCCCTCCTCCCCCTCTCCCCCTCCTCCCCCTCTCCCCCTCCTCCCCCTCTCCCCATCCCCTCTCCCCCTCCTCCACCTCTACCCCCCCTCCTCCCCCTCTCCCCCTCCTCCCCCTCTCCCCTCTCCCCTCCTCCCCATCTCCCCTCCTCCCCCCTCCCCCCTCCTCCCCCCTCTCGACCTCCTTTCCCCTTCTCTCCCTTTAATTCCTCCTTCCCCTTCCTACATCCTTCTCCCTCTCTAACCTCTTCTTCCCCCTCAAACCCCTCCTTACCCTACCTACCTACTTCCCCTCTCCCACCTCTCCTCTCTCAACATCTACCTCTCCCCCTCCTTCTCCCCTCCCCCTCCGCCCCTTCCCATCCTCCCCTTCCCCTCCTCCCCTTCCCCTCCTCCCCTTCCCCTCCTCCCCTTCCCCTCCTCTTCCCCTTCTCCCCTTCCCCTCCTCCCCTTCCCCTCCTCCCTTTCCCCTCCTCCCCTTCCCCTCCCCTTCCCCTCCTCCCCTTCCCCTCCTCCCTTTCCCCTCCCCCTTCCCCTCCTCCCTTCCCCTCCTCCCTTTCCCATTCTCCTCCACTTTCCCCTCCTCCCCTTCCCCTCCTCCCCTTCCCCTCCTCCCTTTCCCCTCCTCCCTTTCCCCTCCTCCCTTTCCCCTCCTCCCTTTCCCCTCCTCCCTTTCCCCTCCTCCCTTTCCCCTCCTCCCCTTCCCCCTCCTTCCTTTCCCCTCTCCTCCCCTTTCCCTCTTCTCCCCTTCCCCTCTCCCCCCTTCCCCTCTCCTCCCCTTCCCCTTCCCCTCTCCTCCCCTTCCCCTCTCCTTCTCCCCCTCTCCTCCTTCCCCTCTCCTCTTCCCCTTCCCCTCTCCTCTTCCCCTTCCCCTCTCCTCTTCCCCTTCCCCTCTCCTCTTCCCCTTCCCCTCTCCTCTTCACCTTCCCCTCTCCTCTTCACCTTCCCCTCTCCTCTTCACCTTCCCCTTCGCCTCTCCTCTTCACCTTCCCCTCTCCTCTTCACCTTCCCCTCTCCTCTTCACCTTCCCCTCTCCTCTTCACCTTCCCCTCTCCTCTTCACCTTCCCCTCTCCTCTTCACCTTCCCCTCTCCTCTTCACCTTCCCCTCTCCTCTTCCCCTTCCCCTCTCTTCTTCCCCTTCCCCTCTCCTCTTCACCTTCCCCTCTCCTCTTTACCTTCCCCTCTCCTCTTCACCTTCCCCTCTCCTCTTCCCCTTCCCCTCTCCTCTTCCCCTTCCCCTCTCCTCTTCACCTTCCCCTCTCCTCTTCCCCTTCCCCTCTCTTCTTCCCCTTCCCCATTCCTCTTCCCCTCCCCCTCTCCTCTTCCCCTTCCCCTTCCCCTCTCCTCTTCCCCTTCCCCTCTCCTCTTCCCCTTCCCCTCTCCTCTTCCCCTTCCCCTCTCCTCTTCCCCTTCCCCTCTCCTCTTCCCCTTTCCCTCTCCTCTTCCCCTTCCCCTCTCCTCTTCCCCTTCCCCTCTCCTCTTCTCCCCCTCTCCTCTTCCCCTTCCCCTCTCCTCTTCCCCTTCCCCTCTCCTCTTCCCCTTCCCCTCTCCTCTTCCCCTTCCCCTCTCCTCTTCCCCTTCCCCTCTCCTCTTCCCCTTCCCCTCTCCTCTTCCCCTTCCCCTCTCCTCTTCCCCTTCCCCTCTCCTCTTCCCCCTCCCCTCTCCCCTCTCGCCTTCCCCTCTCCTTTCACCTCTTCCCCTCTCCTTTCACCTCTTCCCCTCTTTTCATTTCTTCCCACTCTTCCCTCCTGTCTCCACTTTCTTCCTCTCCCCACTCCTTCCCACCCTCTCCACCCCTTCTCCCTCTCCCCTTCTTCCCTCTATCCCCCTCTCCTCCTTTCTTTTCTCCTTTCCTCCCTCCTTCCCACTCCTTCCTCCTTCCCTCTCTCATCCATACTTTTCCCTCGTCCCCTCCTTTCTACTCTCCCCTTCTTTTCCCCTCTCTTCTTTTTCCTTCCATAACTTTCTTGCCTCCTCCCTCTTCTCCCTCCTTCCTCCCTCTCCTTCTTTCTCCCCCTTTCCTTCCTTTTCCCCCTCTCCTTCCTTTCCCCCCTGTACTCCATCCTCCCTGCCCTCGACTCCTTTCTCCCTGCCCTCCCTCCTTCTCTCTTCTTTCCTTTCCCCCTCTCTTCTTTCCTTTCCCCCCTCTCTTCTTTCCTTCCCCCCCTATCCTCCCCTTACCCACTCTCTTCCTTTCCCCTCTCTTCCTTTCCCCTCTCTTTTCCCCCTTTCCTTCCTTTCCCCACTCTACTCCCTCTTTTCCCCCTCTCCCCTTCCATCCTTTCTTCCTTCTCCCATCTCCTTCCTTTCCTCCACTTCTCTCTTCTGCCCCTTCTCCTCTCTCCTTTCCCTTCTCCTCCCTCCTTTCCCTTCTCCCTCCTCCCCCTCTTCTCCCTCCTCCCCCTCCTCACCCTCTTCTCCCTCCTCCCCCTCTTCTCCCTCCTCCCCCTCTTCTCCCTCCTTCCCCCCTCTCCTCCCTCCTTCTCCCCTCTCCTCTCTCCTTCCCACCTCTCTTCTTTTCTTTCCCAGTCTCCTCCTCCCCCCTCTCCTCCTTCCTTCCGTCCTCTTCCTCCCGTCCTCTTCCTCCTTCCCTTCTCTGATCCCCTCGCCTTACTCCTCACCTCACCCCTCTCATTCGTCTCATCATCCTATTTCTCTCCTCCCTCCTTCCCCCCTCTCTTCTCTTCTTTCCCAGTCTCCTCCTCCCACCTTCTCCTCCTTCCTTCCGTCCTCTTCCTCCTTCTCTTCTCTGATACCCTCACCTTACTCCTCACCTCACCTCACACCTCTCATTCGTCTCATCTTCCCCTTCTCCTTCCCCTTCTCCTTCCCCTTCTCCTTCCCCTTCCAGCCCTCTCTCATTCCACCCACCCACCGTTCTTGATCTTCCCTGATTTCCACCCTACTTCACCCTTTTTCTTCCCTATTTGCCATTTTCTTTCCCACCTTATTATTTCCACCTCCGTTCCCCCTGTTTCCCCCTTCTTTTCCCCCTATATATCCCCTCCTTCCCTCCCTCTGCTCCCCTTTTCTTTCCCTCCTTCCACTGCCCCTCCTCCCGCTGCCCTTCCTCCCGCTGCCCCTCCTCCCGCTGCCCCTCCTCCCGCTGCCCCTCCTCCCGCTGCCCCTCCTCCCGCTGCCCCTCCTCCCGCTGCCCCTCCTCCCACTGCCCCTCCTCCCACTGCCCCTCCTCCCGCTGCCCCTCCTCCCGCTGCCCCTCCTCCCGCTGCCCCTCCTCCCGCTGCCCCTCCTCCCGCTGCCCCTCCTCCCGCTGCCCCTCCTCCCGCTGCCCCTCCTCCCGCTGCCCCTCCTCCCCCTGCCCCTCCTCCCCTTGCCCCTCCTCCCCTACCCCTTCTCCCCTGCCCCCTCCTCCCCTACACCTACCCCTCCTCCCCTACACCTACCCCTCCTCCCCTACCCCTCCTCCCCTACCCCTCCTCCCCTACCCCTCCTCCCCTACCCCTCCTCCCCTACCCCTCTTCCCCTACCCCTCTTCCCCTACCCCTCTTCCCCTACCCCTCTTCCCCTACCCCTCTTCCCCTACCCCTCTTCCCCTACCCCTCTTCCCCTACCCCTCTTCCCCTACCCCTCTTCCCCGACCCCTCGTCCCCTACCCTTACCCCTCCTCCCCCTGCCCCTCCTCCCCTTGCCCCTCCTCCCCTACCCCTTCTCCCCTACCCCTACCCCTCCTCCCCTACCCCTCCTCCCATACACCTCCTCCCTCTGCCCCTCCTAACCCTACTCCTACTCCCCCTGGCTCTCCCACCCCTACTACGCCTACCCCCTTGTCCTCCTGCCCCTCCTACCTCTGCTCCTCCCCCTACTCCTCCCCCAGCCCCTTGTCCTCCTGCCCCTTGTCCTCCTGCCCCTTGTCCTCCTGCCCCTTGTCCTCCTGCCCCTTGTCCTCCTGCCCCTTGTCCTCCTACCCCTCCTCCCCCTGCCATTCCTACACCTACTCCTCCTCCCATTCCTACACCTACTCCTCCTCCTTCCCTCCTACCTCTACTACTCTTCCCCCTTCCCCTCCTACCCCTATTCCTCCCGCTGCCACTCCTACCCCTACTACTCCCCCACCCCTCCTCCCCCTACCCCTCCTCCCCCTACCCCCTACTACTCCCCCTGCCCCTCCTCCCCATGTCCCTCCTCCCCATGTCCCTCCTACCCCTGCCTCTCCTCCCCAAGCACCTCCTCCCCAAGCACCTCCTCCCCATGACCCTCCTACCCCTGCCTGTCCTTCTCCTGCTCCTCCTCCTCCCCCCCTCCAATGCTCCTCCGTTGGTCCATTCAAACGAGCCGATGCATTTCGTTTCGGTGAAACTGTTAGTTCGTAGCAGCCTCGTTTCTAGTATCGGTCCGGGCTTTTATCTAACAAAGGGACGATTTTCATCTCTTGGACACGTCAGCAGCCGCAGCATGTTCTGTCCACAGGCCAAGTGGTTCTATTCAGCTGGGAGGGCACTCAGGAACACAAGGATGGAAACCCAATTTCGCCTGAGTCTACGCCCTGGGTTGAATAAAATCGACTGGCGCCAACAAGAGCAAAGTCTCCCTTGGGAGTCGAGTTTTTGAAGCGACGAAACCCCTTTCTTACTCTTTTGTTTTGTTTTGTTTTTTCTCTCCGTGGGTCCCTCCGTCGGTAGAGAAGGGCTAAGCATTGCTTGCATGAGTGTGGGCGTGGATTACTGTCAAAATCGCACTTGGTGATTGACTTTGCGTTATACGTTTAAGTCTCCGTCTCGAGCGGTTGGCGTACTAACCTTCTAATTACGTCATAGCAGTTACGTAGCTATTCCCCGTTATAGCACACCTTATGCGTTGCTGTTGCCGTCGACTGCGAACAAACTGTGAAGAGAATTTTTGCTCCTCCTGTCGCTGCCTCGAAATGGGGCCAATATCCTCGCTCTGTGATTTCTCATCACTCCAGGGGCTGTTGTCGTCGTTTGTAACTTTCCCATGCCGGATTCCGTGTCCATTTCTCTTCTGTGCCGCTTCAGCTATGCATTGCTTTGATCACACCAACCAATCAACTGTAGTCTGTTTTGTACCAAAAAATGAGAATGTTCTTGTAACGTGTTACGTGTTCTTTGTTCAGATTAAAATGCTCCTGATTGATAAAAAAGACCTGACATGATATTGCTTAGCCTTGACCAAGATTTTAGATTTCCAACATTTTAAGAACGGATGAAGATTGATATATCTTGTGTAAACATAACAAATGTCGATTAATGACAATATATTGCGAAGAATACACACATGCCCAGGCACATCTACACACATCTACACACGCAAGCAGTGGCACGCGCGCGCGCACACATACACACGCACACACACACACACACACACACACACACACACACACACACACACACACACACACACACACACACACACACACACACACACACACACACACACACACACACACACACACACACACACACACACACACACACACACACACACACACACACACACACACACACACACACACACACACACACACACACACAG
Source organism: Oratosquilla oratoria (assembly GCF_046742065.1). Taxonomy (NCBI): domain Eukaryota; kingdom Metazoa; phylum Arthropoda; class Malacostraca; order Stomatopoda; family Squillidae; genus Oratosquilla; species Oratosquilla oratoria. The sequence goes on along the minus strand of NC_134811.1, from coordinate 22,830,611 downwards.
ACATCACATCCTTGCTTCCACCTAGTCTCCACTAGAAGGTGATTTATACTTTTTGTGCTTATACTTGGTAATTTTTCCTAATTTATATTGCCTCTTCAGTGAATTTGTAAGTTTCTCAAAAGCAGTAAATGTAGCTACAACCAATGGTACATCACACATACTTGCTTTAAATCGTTTCTGCTTTACAGCATATATTCGTTTTTAGAATATCTTTATACATGTATTACTGCACTAGTTCCACTTTATTCCCCTTAGATTTCCTTTTCACTTTGTTATAAAATTCTTCCTAACTACAAGTTCCACAAACCACGCACGATCCATGCTTTAACTTCCCTTCCAAAAACGACATTGTTTATCTCCCTTTAATCTTATTCGTTAACTTCGTCTCTTTATTTAGGGACCAATAGCAGGTACCTGCATGCTGTGGTCCTACTGGATGGACGGTCAAGCTTCCTATTTTCAAAACCTGCCAACTCCCAAACTTCCATCAGGAGGTACAGCCCTGAGGGGCTGACGCTCGTTCTCCGGACTGGCTCTAAGATCTCTCTCTATCAGCCTCAGCTGTATTTCTTCCAATCTTTCACACATGGATAACTGACAGATGGTGACTATTTTCCAACTACTACCAATTTTAACATACATATACCAAAGGCTTTTCCCCCTTACAAAGGAGGTACCCAAAAAAACAAAGACATAAAAACTACTCCCACCCATTCCATCCCCAACATACTCCACTCCCATCCACCCTCTTTCCTTCCTCTTATCTTGGCACCTCGTGGATGACGGGTCATCCCTGCATCTTGTCCATTGCCTTGGGTCAGAAGCAGATTCGCAAGACGTAACACATCCACAGCAAGGCCGCTTCATTAAATCGGCGACCCTCCCCCTCTCCAGTTGACGTAAAGTGTCGCACTAATGGAACGGACAACAGTCAGATTTTTTTCCTAAAGACGTCTGTGTGAGGGCCTAAGGACCGTTGCCAGCCACTGTTGGGCCGCGGGTTTTCCACTCGACGAAACCCGAGGAAACAAATAATTAATCAAATTAATTGCGTCATTTATTTTCCTGCATACCTCTCACGGAATACTTAACAAGATAATTACTATGAATTGTTTCAATTTCATCTTTACTTTTCCTTCTATAAATAGGCACTGCTGGCTTTTGTCAGCATTGGTATTTGCAACCTATCTTGCAACCCCTCGCACATGTGTGAACCCAAACAAAAAAGTCTTAACATAAAGTAACAGAGCTAAGAATAAAATAGGATTGTCAGAGGAGAAAGTTGTAATATTATCTGATGTAATGTGATAGCAATTTTTGCTTATTTTTACAAATTGTTACTATATGTTTATTAATGTATTGATGTTTATACATATGTTGGTTGTGTATGTAGGCACTACAAAGCAAATTCCTTTAGTAACCCTAGATCCAATTGATTCGATGACCAGTGTGACTGGAGAAGGTCAGTTTGGCTCCAAGTTTTGCTTATTTTCAAAAACTTTCACTATATGTTTACTAATGTATTAATTCTTATACATATGTTGGTTGTGTATGTTGGCATTACAAAGCAAATTCCTTTAACCCTGGATCCAATTGATTCGATGACCAGTGTGACTGGAGAAGGTCAGTTTGGGTCCAAGTTAACCTTAGAGCTTAAGAGCTTAAATCAAGGGCCTGCCCCGTGTTCTACTACAAGGCCCCGTCAGTTTCTGAGGTCTGTTGGCTTTCCTGCACCGCTGGGGTCATTTGCATAGGACAATTGTTTGACTTGGGCGTTTGCATAGTCAAGCGTCCATTCAGGTACGGGAGGACTAGGCCATACATGAACCTCCAAACCTCCAAGCCTTGTTTTCCTTCCTTCCCGTGTGCATTTTTTTACCTATATATTGTTAAAAGTTTTGTTGTCGAGTTGTGGGTTCGTGATCATTTTTAGTGTGGAAGATTTTCTTTTGAGAGAGGGAGGGAGAGAGGGAGAGGGAAGCAAGGAGAGAGGGAGAGAGGAAGGGAAGGGTGGTTCCCATGATCATTAAAACCCTTTAACCTCAGATGACATGATGAAAAAAAGGACATACTTTGAAATCTAAAAACAAAACAAAAAAAATCTAGTATCTAATTGTTTATAGCAAGGGCATGAAGAATATGAAAGTATTTCAGTGTCTTTCATGACTACAAAGGAAAAAACTATACATACATATAGGTTTTTTATAAAGTACATTACCATATCCGGTTTTTCGTATCTACACAACAAGCGACTGGCATGAATGAGTTGAATGGGTTAAGAAGTACCTGTATTGCTTTTTGGTATTATTAGGGCTTGGCTTTCATGAGATCCTAGGTGGATGTATTTATATATCCTTTCTCCGGCTAGAATTGCAATATAGGTGAATGGTGGGTGAATTGCCTGGTTGGCAAATGCCTCCATATTTCGTGGAACTGGAAGTGGTTCGTCTTCGTGGTAGTTCTAATTGTATAAAAGATACATTTGTCTGTATTTTATTTATTACTTGTATATTTACTTTTTATCTTTATTTATTTTTGCTTATCTTGTTTTTATATTTAGATGTTTATTTATTGCCAACTGTATCTCATGGTTCTGTTTTCTTTGCTGGTCAAGCAGCTCCTGTCTAACCTATTTCATTGGATGTTGTCGACATTTTTCTATGCTTCTCTTACCCCTATATTTTGTTATTGTTAACTATTATATGTTACTATATGAATTTTTCATTAATCCTACAGGTACAGCTATAATAGATAAATATATCAAATTGTTGAGAAAATGCCATGAAGCTCTTAACTTGCACTGAGATGAGTTCAGTTCTCCATCCCAAGATGGCTGCCCTTTCTTACAATGCTATGCCAGGGAACAGGTGTCCTTATTAATTTTTTTGCAATAGAGTTGAATATCGCATCACTTGACTTTTTCAAGCCCTTCTGTTTGACCGATATGAAGCTTTGCTTCGTAAGGAAGTTTCCTGTACGTAATGAGATCTGCTGATTGCCAAAATAAACGTGGAAATGTCTGTAGGATCGAATGGATGATTAATGGTCACTTATCCATGTTGTCGATAATTAAATATCTCCTCTCGTATTGGTCTTTCTTATAATAGAATAAACATATCCATTCATCTTATGGCATCTATAGGTATCCCTCGCCCCTATTTCCTAGATTAATAAAAATCGCTTGGTGGCAACCGGAATAAACGTGAAATCAATTACAGACACCAACGGTTTCAAGCGAATGGTGATTTCATAAATCGCATTCAAACTATTAACACTTGAATATTTTACAGCCTCGAGGTAGTCGGTCCCGTGAGTCCTTGAGAAGCACTTACACTATGGAGACCTAAGCCCCGTCCCGCAGAGACTTAGAGGTCATAGCGAGGTTTTTGTCTAAGTTCCCACGCTTCGGAAGAGGTAGTCGCTGGACGGGAGGGCGGCGGGAAGACCGGGGCAGGTCGTGGCGGGTTTCAGGAAACTTTGAGCATGCAGCACAAAACTCAAAAATCGAATCGGCGGCTGGTCAGGTCAGAAATTTGATCGGACGGTTAAGGGATACCTTCGCCATTAGGCAACAACCATAATGCGCCGTCCGTTTGGCGTGTTGCGGCACCTCATGGCGTGCGGCGGGGACCATCAGTGTTGTGGCTGGAATGCTACGTCGCCATTTGACCCAGTCCAGTCGCTGTCAGACAACAACTGGACGGTGACGGCGTCCAGACAACCCATCCCCCACGCGATTGTCGTTATTGGCCTCCAAGGACACACGGAACCGCTACGTTGGCGGGGTAAAAAAAAAAGGGGGGGGGGGGTAAAACCCTTAAGTCCCCAGAGTGTGAAAGTGACTATACTTTACAAACTTGCATACCCACACACGGCCGCACGCACGCACGCACACGCACACACGTACAAACACACACACACACACACACACACACACACACACACACACACACACACACACACACACACACACACACCTCTCATGGCGCTGTGGTTAGAGCTCTGGCCTGCCACTACGGAGGTCCGGGTTCGACTCTCGCCCGGTGCTGAAATAATATCAGTATCGCAGCGCTGAGGGGTGTTACTCCAACTCTCGTGGGCGGGTAGTTGGGTGTGTGTGTGTGCAAGGTCATAGCATTACCCATAGATCGGACCTACGAGCTCTGAGCTCTCTTCCAGGAGGGAAATAGCTGTCGATCACGAGTCCAACACGTGATCCAAAGACCAAGTGAATACACACACACACACACACACACACACACACACACACACACACACACACACACACACACACACACACACACACACACACACACACACACACACACAAAGTATATAAATGAATAAATAAAAAACGAGTATTCCATAGCTTTTGGTTGTAACAACTTAAATTATCCATACATATATTTATCAATTTATCTATTCATTTATCATAATAATTATTATTTTCTATGAATACGTTTTTTTCAAAATATTTTTATGAATGTTGCATTGGACTTTCGTGCAAGCCGAGTTTCGTCCACACATTTTTATTAATCAGCTGGATGTTGATCAAGTGCCCATCGACCAGCTGTCCTTGAACCAGATGGCTCTTCGGTGAAAGGATGATGGCCAGATGGCCACTGATTTGAGCGAGTGTTTGGGGGAAAGTTAAATGAGTTCTTTTATTTATCATTTTATTTACTAACTTTATTCACGTCCCTTTATGTGTATCTATCTCGATATTCCTTTTTATCTACAGTTTTGTTTATTTATTTGATTATTCATTTATTTTGTTTTATTCATTTTCCTATTTGTTGATCTAATTATATTTATATTTCGCTAACTCGTAAGAACAAGGAAACAAAATCTTCCTTCGTAAGACTAAAGAAAAATAATATATTTTTACGAAAGATATTAAACGTCTACAAAAAGTTTGCTTACTTTGCACAAAGTTGATGGGAAGTAATACATGTTTACATTCGATTATAGTTTATTGGACCAAGTCTGCTAAAAGTTTACGTCGGTAAGTCAGATTAGCTAACTTCTTACATTAACTTTATCCTAACCGAGCTGCGACTGGTTGGATTATACGCAGTCGGAACAAAGTTATTACTATCATAAACAGATGCAGATAAGGGTAGTTATGTTTGGTTAAGTTCGTGCACCTGAGAGCTGATGCTGGTATGCTAGGAAGAGCTGAAATTTGTTTGGTAGATCTAAGCACTTGATGAGGTTATAAAATTGTTGTTGTTCTCAGCATCAGGTTAATGTAGTTCAAAGAGTAAAGTGATGTGGTAGCACATTGGTAAAATAAAACTTTTAACACACTGAGAAAAATAAGATCAGAAATACAAAGATCCGTATATTTCGACCGCTATCTGTGATCCTCTTCAGCAGATGCGTACAGCAGATAGTGAGCAAAAATCTATACAAACATTGTACCCTATTGTACACTCTTATGTTAGTATATATTCTTCTTCACTACCTGCAGTACCCATTTACTAGAGAAGACCATAGATAATGGTCGAAATATACGGATCTCTATATTTATGATTTTATTTTCTCTGATAGTGTTAATTTTTTTTAGTTCAAAGTAATGAACAGGTTGGTTACTGAATGACGTCTTCAGAGTGGTAGGAAGGTTTCTATTTATTCTAATTTAATTTTGCTTTATCTTGTTTTGTTGCGCTTTTTATGTTTTCATTATTTCTCTTTTTTATTTACTTATTTGCTTGTTTATTTTTTGCAACGCTTTGATTCTTCTCCCCTTCACAAAACGCCAACTGGCTAGAAACACTTAAGTCTTAAAAGATTATCAGCAATGATTATACTGTATCATTAAACATAATGTATTCGTACATATATAATATATATATATATATATATATATATATATACATATAATGCACACACACAGTGATACATTAAACTGCTTTTTGTCTCAGAGTGATTATGCTTAGATTAATGCACGTGGATTGTTTTGCAGATTCATTACAAGAATGATAATCATATGTAATTTCATTTTATTGGGAGGCAAATCAGTCGTAATCTATTCCAGGTATTAAAACTGCTGTTTTTCGATTAGCTTATGTCCTGCCATAATTGGGTCCAGTAAAACAAATTGCTCCTGTATCAAGATTAATTAGTTCAAAGTCGACGCTTAGTGATCTGTAATTGGTCAGTTTTATTTAGTGAATTAATCAGATTTGAAGAGCTGTGTTTCTGGAAAGTTTCACGTGTGCAGTCGAATAATTTTTTGGGAAGAAAATATGATTAGATATATATGTAGAACAGGTTCACAGATTAATTGGTCATCTTGAACCCTTAAAATACCTGGAACTGCCCCCAGAATAGGATAGAATCATTCTACGACAATCAGAAACATTCATAAAAGAGGATATGATCTTGGTCATCTTAAACCTGATGGTCGTCGTCATTCCTTATAGACGACGGATTTGTTTTCTGAAATTGAATAAAATCAGCTGGCGATGACTTAAAGCAGAGTTGAATTATAACTAAAGAGAACTAAAGGTCTATTTTACGGTGGCGATTCTATAGTCGAGGCGTCCTCATCTCTCCCATGCTTCTGTTCTTCTTAGCTCCGGGGGACCACTTCAACACTGAATTGAATCGCTAAGCATCCACTTAAGGCCACTAATTTTTTAGTTGTGACCCACTTAAGAACCTTTGTAGCCTTCGAGGTTTTTCGTGGCTTCCATGTCGATGGCCACTTGTGTAGTTATTTTAGAATTTTTTTATTAAAGAACAATCATACCTTCGCCCAGTAGGTAATCGATCTTTGCGGAAAAAAGTGTAGCAACAACGATGTAAATTTGTATTGTAATAATTTGATAATTATGACAAGTTAGATTGTTCACAATTGTACATATACATTCATACGTACATGTGTATAAGTGTGTATATGCGGACATGTTTACATGTACATAAATGCATATTTATATGTAACTACAAATTACATGTACAGTACATGGAGTCCCAAAAATGCACTCTCTTTAAGTACATTACTTAGTACTCTTGAAATATTTTTAGCATGTTCTGTAAAAACCCATTTGTAGTCGTGGCTGAAATTCATTTGCTTTCAGAGCAACTTTCCATGTTTATGATGTACAATAATTATATGCTCACAAATGACTTCTGTCGCACGGTGAAGAAAACAGGGAAACGAAATTCAGCATGTATGCTTTGACGTGTTTATTGCAAGTGAAATGCATGTTATTGCTCAGAAACTAATTTAACTTTGTCATGCAGTGGGACATAGAGACGAATTTATCTTTAACCGTGAAGCATCATGCATAAGTTTATTTTGCACTCTATCGATGTGTCACTTAAATTGGTGTACTCGGTATAGAGATATGGCAACGAATAGAATACTCGTTTATCTAGAGCAGCTGTTTATATGTATATGTATATATATATATATATATATATATATATATATATATATATGTGTATGTATATATATATATATATATATATATATATATATATATGTGTATGTATATATATGGAAATAAACTCTCCTACTGGGATTCGAACCCTTGCCTGAGCGTCTTGTTTTTTATAAGACGAAGACCGTACCATCACGCCACCAGACGATTTTCGTCTTACGGTCTTCGTCTTATAAAAAGCAAGCCGCTCAGGCGAGGGTTCGAATTCCAGTAGGAGAGTTTATTTCCAAATGTCATGACACAGAAACATATATAATATATATATATATATATATAGATATATATATATATATATATATTACACATATATATATATATATTACACATATATATATCTACTATAATAAAGTAATATCTTCTGTCTGTTCACGAACTCGTAGGGCATTGTAGATAGACCCCCATGACCTATACATTCTGATACCCTATCACTCCAGGTACTTGGATAACTATATTTCATTCACCAAAAATATTATTTTGGCTAGGGTTGACGGTTAAAGTGGTATGGTGGGGTGACACGCCACTACTGTAGTGTCCCCTTAAAACATTTGGCATTTTGTGACAAAAATTACTATGCGTTCATAAATATTATTTATATTTGTAAAATTAATGTTGCCAGAAACTGTGATAGCCTTTGTAAGGAGAGAGCATGTAAATGTAAAATGATTGTATAATTTTACCAAATGTTTAAATATTGGTTATTTTTATTTTACTTTTTCGCGGGCGGTAACATACTCGAGTTCATAGAAGAAAACTAAAAAACTAATGACCCCTTTATGGGTCGATAGCCAATAAACAAATTGAACAAATAAATAATAATGCTATTTTGAATTGATACATTAAAATTTTTATTTTCACATTTTTCATGCATTACATTTTCCATTGAGTTATATTGATACGTGTGACTTTTCTCTACAAATTCTATCAAAATTAAAATAATGAGCATTTGCCCGCAGTAACTCGCGGGTAATTTGGCTAGTATGTATATATAATATATATATATAATGAAACCGTAGTTTTTAATAATTGTCAAATTGTCTTAATCTAGGCCATTTGCCTATAAATAGCAGCCACCCGAAAAACTGAATAAGAGGGAACAAAACATAAAATGAAAGTAAAAGTGTGTGTATGCGTGTGTGTATATCCGTGTGTGTTTGTGTATGTGTGTGTGTATAGGTATGTGTATGTATGTGCATACAGTGAAATAAGAGGTACAAGTGAAATTTATACATACATATACATACATATACCAAGGCTTTTTCCCCCTTCCAAGGGAGGTAGCCAAAAAGGGAAAGGCATTAAAACACTCCCACCCATTTCATCCCTAAATACACTCCACACCTCTCCCACCCTCCCTCTCATCTGAGCACCTCCTGGATCACGGGTCATCCCTGCACCTCCTGGATGACGGGTCATCCCTGCACCCTGCCCATCGCCCTGGGTCAGAAGCAGTGTCGCAAGACACAGCACATCCACAGCAAGGCCGCTTCATTTAATCGGCGACCCCCCCTCTCCATCCCCCCTTGCATATAAGGAGAGGACGGGGAGAAATCCCTTCGGGCTGCGTCAAAATTTACTCACACATACTACCCCACCCCCATCCCCCCGTCCATTCCTCCTCATGCAATCACAACATCATCCATATACAACCATTCTCCACTCACCTCTGTCTTCCGTCCTCTCCCTTCCTTCCTCAACAGACATTCCCCTCTTCCCCAAAGCCCCCTTCACCCCATCCATCCACCTCATCCTAGGACGTCCCCTCATGTTCACTCCCTCCACATCTGCCTTCCATACCTCTTTTACTAGTCTTTCTTCACTCGTTCTTTCCATATGCCCAAACCATCCCAATATTCTTTCATCAACCCTATCTCCCTTTCTCACCCCCGTTCTCTTCCTCACCTCCTCGTTTCTCGCTCTATCCAGCCTAGTAACCCCCACCATACTTCTCAGACACCTCATCTCAAACACATTCAAACTCCTTCTCTCTTTCCACGTTACTGCCCCATACAGTGCTGTTGGCACAATCACTCCTTCATACAGTCTCCTCTTCGCATCCATTCCCAAATGTCTATTCCCATTACACTCTTTAATCCACCAAGGCATTTACTCGCTTCTCTCAATCTACATTCTACCTCCACCTTCACTCCACCTTTTCCTGCTACACTTGCACCCAAGTATCTAAAACTATCCACTTCCTCCAGTCGCTCTCCCTTAATGTTCACTTCCCTTGTTCACCCCTTGTACATCTCATCACCTTACTTTTACCCACATTTATCTTTAGCTTTCTTCTATCACATACTCTCCCAAACTCTGCCACCAGCTTCCTCAATCCCTCTGACCCTGCCACAAGCGCAGTGTCGTCCGCAAACAACAGCTGGCTCACCTCCCACTTTTCTCCATTTTCTTTAACCATCTCCAATCCCTGACCCACTACCCTAGCATTCACCTCTCGCACCACCCCATCCATGTATAAGTTGAACAGCCAGGGCGACATAACAAGTGAAATTTATAGAAATCGAAATTGGGTTCGATGTATGTCATGTGAAGTGTCTGACAAAAGTGGAATAGTTACAGCGGTGTGGTTTGTGAGGTTGAACAATATGTGCCCAAGGGTGTCCCACAAGATTACATTTGCATAATATACATATATATAATATATATATAATATATATATATATATATATATATATGTGTATATATATATAACCACTAGGATGTACTCAAATGGTCTTTGGTTTAGTTTGAAATCTCTTAATACTTTATGTACTACAGTCCTACGGAAATGTTTTTGCAGAATTTATTTCAATATTTAGTGGTATCGCTTTGTATTCTAACCTTTTCCTAATACAGTTTGGGGAAGATCTATATTTGCTTTATAAAA
>NC_134811.1:22807779-22812779 GCF_046742065.1 Oratosquilla oratoria | reverse complement strand
ACCATAACTGAATCTAGTTTAGCAAACGTGACCTAGGTTCTTATTTCAAAGGATACTAGATTAAGGTTTTACTCATAGACCTAGTAACGCCCCCTATGGAAGAAAGACAAGATATTGTTTTGAACAATAAAGAAGGCGCGTGTTGAAAGAATAGTTGAAGTAAAATCGAAAAAAGACAAAAGTGTGTGTGTGTGTGTGTGTGTGTGTGTGTGTGTGTGTGTGTGTGTGTGTGTGTGTGTGTGTGCGTGTGTGTGTGTGTGTGCGTGCGCGTGTGAGCATGCGCCCGCGTATATGTATTCTCGTGTGCTTGCATGAGAGCGTTTTTTGGCTATCGCCAACCAATTCTATTCGGATTAGGGCAAGGGGGGCAATGATATATAATTCGTTTTACGAAATATAATGAAACGTAAACAGGAATTGAAACTGTGACGTTCTAAGTTAGGTAAAACCTTCCGGTCTTTTCTTATCAGTAGGAAAGGACAAACTATAAATAAAACCTCAGAGCTTCATGCCTTGAACCTACTGCATTATAATCTATTTTGCATGTAGAAATACCCAAATGATAAGTAGTAAATAATCGTATAGTCTCGACAACGCATAATTTAAATCCTTACCATGTTTCCCCAACGAAGGAAAAAAAGCGTATTCTTATAAATGTAGGAAAAATGTAACATATCATACGACGGATTAGAGAAGGAAATATCATGAATTAAAACCAGATATTACAGGAAGAGTTGTGCATGAAATTATCAAAAATTGAAAATGAAAGATGGGAGCACCTTAAACAAATTATATTCACAATGTTTGCAAGCTTATATAAAAATATTTTGTTATTAGAGAAATTGTTCAAGGCTTTAAAGAATGCTTAAGCTCCAAGGCTATTTAGTTGGTAATAAAATTTCACTGGAACATCTGCAAAAAAACAACTAAAGCAATGGGTTTTAGAGTTATGACAAGAAAAAACGCAAGCATTGGTAAGTAAACGTTTTATGAATCTTTACATTTGCAATGAAAGAACGTTTGTTGATGAATTAGTGCGAATTGAGCTTGCATAAACAATAAGTAAAAGGAAAAAAGGTTAAGATAAAATTAATTAGAAGAACAGGTGTTTTAGATACTAATCATCATTAAAATCTCATTTTATCAAAAGTCGTTCATTGAATGTGTGGTATTTCTTTTTAGTATTTTCATTTGGTCGTTGATAACCACTGCGGCTGTTTTTTTGTTGAAGTCAGAGGTTATAAAATTATTTAATGAAGGACTAAATGTTACCATTTTTGATACTCGAGTCCTTGTTTGTCTACATTTTTGAACATCTAATTGAATCGAGTAATTATTTATCTACGTTGCTTTGGGTCGTCATCAATTTTTGATGCAGAATTCAGTCATATGTATATATAATCTATGAGTAAGTTATGAAGCAAGAGAAAAAAAAAATGTTAACCATTCTTATATTTAGTTATTTTCTACGAAATAGAATCGCCTATCAACTACAGAGCAAATCTGGAACTCGTGAATAAAATAAAATAAAATAAAGTAAAATGTTAAAAAATGGACACGGTTTGAAAAAAAAAAAAAAAAAAAATCCAGGTGTAAGCTACTGTAAACACACACTGGCATTTTGTTCATCATTAGATGTTCACTCTAGTAATGTTCACTTCTCATAACTTTGAACTCTTCTTGAGAACAAATAGTCGATGGCAACAATTCTTCTTTTCTTCCTCCTTTCCGAAGGCTAGACTCAGCCTGTCTCAGTTCAGTCCTTCCTCTTCGTCAAGAATCTTTATCATCGTCTTTGGTCTTAAGTTTCCTCCTTCCTCCCTTGTTTCCTTCTTCTCTCGTTCCTTACAGACTTGTTATCATCCATCTTCTTCTTATCGCCTTATCCTTCTTCCTTTCTTCAGCCTTGCCAGTTTTCTTCAAAGCGTTTTATATTTTTATTATTTTTTGTATTTTGTCTGTTAATCACCTTTGGTTTCATTTTCCCGTTGTGCCTTTTGCTAGGTTATTTATTTATTTATTTTTTTTTTGGGGGGGTGGGTTGAAGGAGGGGGTGATTTTTACTCCATTTCTTCTAGATAATTGCCGGCAAACCCATTTCCTCTAAATTTGTCATTCTTGCTCTCTGACTTGATATTTCCGTTTCTACCCACTTACTCTCGCCCTCTCCTCATCCTCCACTCTTCTCACACCTCAGTACTCCTAACCTACTTCTACCCCCACCCTCTCCCACCCTCTTCGGCCCTCTCCCACCCTCTCCCACTCTCTCCCACGCTCTCCCACCCTCTCCCATCCTCTCCCATCCTCTCCCATCCTCTCCCATCCTCTCACATCTTCTCCTATCTTCTCCCATCATCTCCCACCCTCTCCCACCCTCTCCTACCCTCTTCTACCCTCTTCCATCCTCTCCCACCCTCTCCTACCCTCTCCCATCCTCCCCCATCCTCTCCCACCCTCTCCCATCCTCCCATCCTCTCCCATCCTCTCCCATCCTCTCCTATCCTCTCCTATCCTCTCCCATCCTCTCCCATCCTCTCCCATCCTCTCCCATCGTCCCTCATCCTCCCTATCCTTCCCCATCCTCCCCATCCTCTCCCATCCTCTCCCATCCTCTCCTACCCTCTCCCATCCTCTCCCATCCTCTCCTATCCTCTCCCATCCTCTCCCATCCTCTCCCATCCTCTCCCATCCTCTCCCATCCTCTCCCATCCTCTCCCATCCTCTCCCATCCTCTCCCATCCTCTCCCATCCTCTCCTACCCTCTCCCATCCTCAACCATCCTCTTCCACCCTTTTCCACTATTTTCCACCTTCTTCCACCCTCTTCCACCCTAACCCACCTCACAGACATCAATTTCATGCCCTTCCACCCGCCATGCTTTCCATTTTAACGCCCTTCTCCAATTTACCATTTTTTCTTTCTAAGCGAGCTTTCTCTTTGTAATTTTTTCCTTGCATTTTATTTTCATTTGTTTGTTTTAGTTTTAATTTATTTAATTTTTTCATTCCTGTGTTCTTTTTCATGTGTTTTTCATATTGTTAATTATCTATCATTATTTATCATTTATCGTCATTATCATCATCATCATCATCGTCGTAGTCATCATCGTCATCATCATCGTCATTATGATCGTCATCATCATTATGATCACCATTATGATCGTCATCATCATTATGATCGTCATCATTATGATCGTCATCATCATTATGATCGTCATCATCATCATTATGATCGTCATCATCATCATTATGATCGTCATCATCATCATTATGATCGTCATCATTATGATCATCATCATCATTATGATCGTCATCATCATCATTATGATCGTCATCATCATCATTATGATCGTCATCATCATCATTATGATCGTCATCATCATCATTATGATCGTCATCATCATTATGATCGTCAGCATCATGGTGATCGTCATCATCATGATCGTCATCATCATCATTATGATCATCATCATTATGATCATCATCATTATGATAATCATTATGATCATCATTATGATCATCATTATGATCATCATCATTATGATCATCATCATTATGATCATCATTATGATCGTCATTATGATCGTCATCATCATTATGATCATCATCATCATTATGATCGCCATCATCATTATGATCGTCATCATCATTATGATCATCATCATCATTATGATCGTCATCATCATCATTATGATCGTCATCATCATTATGATCATCATTATGATCATCATCATCATTATGATCGTCATCATCATTATGATCGTCATCATCGTCATTATGATCATCGTCATTATGATCATCAGCATCATCGTCAACATCGTCATCGTCATTATCATCATCGTCGTCGTCGTCGTTGTTGTTGTCATCGTCGTTGTCATTATCATCATCATCACTATCAGCATCATCAATATCATCACTGTCATCATCACTATCATTGTCATTATTATCATTACTATCGCCATTTCCATCGTCATTTTCACAATTACTATCATTATCATCGTCATTATTATCATTACATCGTCATCATTATTATCATCATTATCGTCGTCGTCATAACTGTTATCGTCATTATCATCATTACCATCATTATTATCATCGTCATTACTGTCATCGTCATTATCATCATTACTGTTGTCATTATAATCGTCACCATTACTTTAGCGTCATTATCATCATCATTACTACTAGCGTTATTATCATTGTCATCATTACTATTAGCGTCGTTATCATCGCCAGCATTACTATTATAGTCATTATCATCATAATTACTATTATCGTCAGTATCGTCGTCGTCATTATTGCTGTTATTACTACTGTCATTATTGTTGTTATTAAATTGTTTACTTTGTATGTGTATATATATATATATATATATATTATATATATATATATATATATATATATATATATATATATTGACTATATTATGACAAATAAAATTGAAGGTGAAAGAAGATGACGAGGAGAAATGGGAGAATTTTACGCCTTAACGTTTCGACCCGCAGGGTCTTGATCACAAAGCTAACAACACAAACGTAACCGGATATTTTATACACGGACGGGTCATCTTATGGGACGCTTCGGAGAGCTTGTTATTTTATCTGCGTATTCTTTTATTATTAATAAGCTTGTGGCTTTTGCTAAACATATAAATCCTTCTCTATGGTTAATGTTGTTATTAGTGTTGATATATGCTGCCTCAATTGTCTTCCTTAGTTTCTTGGATGATCCTTCATTTAATACGGTTGTGTTGTTCCAGTCTGGAAGGTGACCATGTTTATCCACATGTATTACTATGGAGTTAGATGTCCTATGGGCTTTTACGTCATTTTTATGTTCATTTATCCTTTTATTAAGTCCGGAAACCCACCAATAAAGAAGACTATATACACTTCTACTCAGGACATGATGACAGAACTAAAACAGGTATTATAATAGGTTTCTTCCTCAGAGCATTTCGTATATGCAGTAAAGAATTTCTAGATCCTGAATTACAACATA
>NC_134811.1:22792779-22797779 GCF_046742065.1 Oratosquilla oratoria | reverse complement strand
CTTCTCCTCTTACTTCTCCTCCTCTTACTTCTCCTCTTACTTCTCCTCTTACTTCTCCTCTTACTTCTCCTCTTACTTCTCCTGCTCTTACTTCTCCTCTTACTTCTCCTCTTACTTCTCCTCTTACTTCTCCTCCTCTTACTTCTTTCTCCTCCCCCTCTTCTTCCTCCTCTCCCTCTTCCTTCCGCTTCCTGCACTCCTTTTCTTTCTCTTTTTCCTATTTCAGTGACCTTCGGCAACGAGTTTTGCCATTGATTCTAAGGCGACCCCTTTCGTCCTCCCCTTTCCACGTCCCCTTCACGTCCCCTTCACGTCCCCTTCACGTCCCCTTCACGTCCCCTTTTCGCCCCGTTCCCTTCCGTCTCCGTTCCCTTCCCCATCCCCTTCCGTGCCCTTCCCCATCCCCTTCCGTGCCCTTCCCCATCCCCTTCCGTGCCCTTCCCCATCCCCTTCCGTGCCCTTCCCCATCCCCTTCCGTGCCCTTCCCCGCCCTTCCCCTTCCCCATCCCCATCCCCATCCCCATCCCAATCCCCATCCCCATCCCCATCCCTATCCCCATCCCTATCCCCATCCCCTTTCCCATCCCCTTTCCCATCCCCTTCCGCATCCCCTCCCCCTCCCCATCCCCTTTCCCATCCCCTTCCCCATCCCTTCCCCCATCCCCTTCCCCATCCCCATCCCCATCCCCTTTCCCATCCCCTTTCCCATCCCCTTTCCCATCCCCTTTCCCATCCCCTTTCCCATCCCCTTTCCCATCCCCTTTCCCATCCCCTTTCCCATCCCCTTTCCCATCCCCTTTCCCATCCCCTTCCCCATCCCCTTCCCCATCCCCTTCCCCATCCCCTTCCCCATCCCCTTCCCATTCCCCTTCCCCATCCCCTTCCCCCCTCCCATTCCCCATCCCCTTCCCCATCCCCTTCCCCCTCCCCTTCCCATTCCCCATCCCCATCCCCATCCCCTTCCCCCATCCCCTTTCCCATCCCCTTCCCCATCCCCTTTCCCATCCCCTTCCCCTTCCCCTTCCCCTTCCCCGTCCCCTTCCCCGTTCCCTTCCCCGTTCCCTTCCCAGTTCCCTTCCCAGTTCCCTTCCCAGTTCCCTTCCCCGTTCCCTTCCCCGTTCCCTTCCCCGTTCCCTTCCCCGTTCCCTTCCCCGTTCCCTTCCCCGTTCCCTTCCCCGTTCCCTTCCCCGTTCCCTTCCCCGTTCCCTTCCCCGTTCCCTTCCCCGTCCCCTTCCCAGTTCCCTTTCCCGTTCCCTTCCCCGTTCCCTTCCCCATTCCCTTCCCCGTTCCCTTCCCCGTTCCCCTTCCGCGTACCCCTTCCCTGTACTCCTTCCCCGTTCCCTTCCCCGTACCCCTTCCCCGTCCCTTTCCCGTACCCCTTCCCCGTCCCTTTCCCGTACCCCTTCCCCGTCCCTTTCCCGTACCCCTTCACCGTCCTCTCCCTTCCCCGTCCTCTCCCTTCCCCGTCCTCTCCCTTCCCCGTCCTCTCCCTTCCCCGTCCTCTCCCTTCCCCGTCCTCTCCCTTCCCCTTCCTTCCCCGTCCTCTCCCTTCCCCGTCCCCTTCCCCGTCCTCTTCCTTCCCCTTCCTTCCCCGTCCCCTTCCTTCCCCGTCCCCTTCCTTCCCCGTCCCCTTCCTTCCCCGTCCCCTTCCTTCCCCGTCCCCTTCCTTCCCCGTCCCCTTCCTTCCCCGTCCCCTTCCTTCCCCGTCCCCTTCCTTCCCCGTCCCCTTCCTTCCCCGTCCCCTTCCTTCCCCGTCCCCTTCCTTTCCCGTCCCCTTCCTTCCCCGTCCCCTTCCTTCCCCGTCCCCTTCCTTCCCCGTCCCCTTCCTTCCCCGTCCCCTTCCTTCCCCGTCCCCTTCCTTCCCCGTCCCCTTCCTTCCCCGTCCCCTTCCTTCCCCGTCCCCTTCCTTCCCCGTCCCCTTCCTTCCCCGTCCCCGTTCTTTCCCCGTCCCCTTCCTTCCCCTTCCTCTTCATTCCCCGTCCCCTTCATTCCCCGTCCCCTTCCTTCCCCGTCCCCTTCCTTCCCCGTCCCCTTCCTTCCCCGTCCCCTTCCTTCCCCGTCCCTTTCCTTCCCCGTCCCCTTCCTTACCATGTCCCCTTCCTTCCCCGTTTCCTTTCTTCCCATGTCCCCTTCCTTCCCCGTTTCCTTTCTTCCCATGTCCCCTTCCTTCCCCGTTTCCTTTCTTCCCATGTCCCCTTCCTTCCCCGTCACCTTCCTTCCCCGTCCCCTTCCTTCCTCGTCCCCTTCCTTCCCCGTCCCCTTCCTTCCCCGTCCCCTTCCTTCCCCTTCCCCTTCCTTCCCCTTCCCCTTCCTTCCCCGTTCCCTTCCTTCCCCGTCCCCTTCCTTCCCCGTCCCCTTACTTCCCCGTCCCCTTCCTTACCCGTACCCTTCCTTCCCCGTTTCCCATTCCTTTCCCGTCCTTTTCCTTCCCCGTACCCTTCCTTCCCCGTCCCCTTCCTTCCCCGTCCCCTTCCTTCCCCGTCCCCTTCCTTCCCCGTCCCCTTCCTTCCCATGTCCCCTTCCTTCCCATGTCCCTTTCCTTCCCCGCCTCCTTCCTAGTCTCCGTTCAGTTTCCTTGCGTCATCGCCGCCTTCTTCTCTCCTCTCGTTTATCGTGTCTCTTCTCTTCTTTCGCTTCTTCTTTCCTCCACGGGCAGGTCTCGTTTTTCATTCCCTTCTCGAGCTCCACCATTGAGTTTATTCTTCGACTTCATCTTGACCTGATACGACACATTTTCCTTCCGGTGACCTAAGAATTTTGACCCATTTTCTCTCGTTGCCATTGTTTACATGTTCCTCAAATGTTCATTTCTGCGAGCTTAAGGTTCTGATGACTTTGTTCGGCCACAGAATAAATAAATGAATAAATAAATAAATATACCTTGCATTTTTTTTGTTTAGGTAAACATATTTTTCTATATTTTAATAGTCGTCTCCCGGCACTTTTTTTTTTTTCCTCTGTCCTTTCTCGGCCTTTACTTCATATTTCTTATCTCTTGGCGCCAGCCTCTTCCACATCACTCGTTCGTCTCCTCCATTGTTGGCTTTATTTTCTCCTCTCAGCTTTGTCATTCTGAATAATTTCTCCTCTTCGTTCTTCTCTTGCTAGGTTGACGTTACCTCGGGAGCATTCCCGTCACTTGAAATTCCTAATTTCTCTTCATTCTTTCTCTCTGTTCAGGATCTTGGCTCTGGAATACCCCAATCGCTTCTCTTTTTCTCTCTGGGTCTTTTCTCTTTTCAAGTGGATTTTTACCTCTGGAGGATTCGCCTCGTTTTCACACATCCTCTGGTCCTAAGAAACTGTTCTCCCAGATAACCTCTTCCTCCTCCTCCTCCTCCTCCTCCTCCTCCTCCTCCTCCTCCTCCTCCTCCTCCTCTTCCTCCTCCTCCACTTCCTCCTCCTCCACTTCCTCCTCCTCTTCCTCCTCCTCCACTTCCTCCTCCTCCACTTCCTCCTCCTCCTCCACTTCCTCCTCCTCCACTTCCTCCTCCTCCTCCACTTCCTCCTCCTCCACTTCCTCCTCCTCCTCCACTTCCTCCTCCTCCACTTCCTCCTCCTCCTCCACTTCCTCCTCCTCCACTTCCTCCTCCTCCACTTCCTCCTCCTCCACTTCCTCCTCCTCCACTTCCTCCTCCTCCTCCACTTCCTCCTCCTCCTCCACTTCCTCCACTTCCTCCTCCTCCACTTCCTCCTCCACTTCCTCCTCCTCCTCCACTTCCTCCTCCTCCACTCCTCCTCCTCCACTTCCTCCTCCACTTCCTCCTCCACTTCCTCCTCCTCCACTTCCTCCTCCACTTCCTCCTCCTCCACTTCCTCCTCCACTTCCTCCTCCTCCACTTCCTCCTCCTCCACTTCCTCCTCCTCCACTTCCTCCTCCTCCACTTCCTCCTTCCTCCTCCACTTCCTCCTCCACTTCCTCCTCCTCCATTTCCTCCTCCACGTCCTCCTCCTCCACTTCCTCCTCCACATCCTTCTTCTCCTCCACTTCCTCCTCCACATCCTCCTTCTTCACTTCCTCCTCCTCCACTTCCTCCTCCTCCACTTCCTCCTTCTCCTCCACTTCCTCCTCCTCCACTTCCTCCTCCTCCACTTCCTCCTCCTCTACTTCCTCCTCCTTCACTTCCTCCTCATCCACTTCCTCCTCCCCATCCACTTCCTCCTCCTCATCCACTTCCTCCTCCTCATCCACTTCCTCCTCATCCACTTCCTCCTCATCCTCCACTTCCTCCTCCCCATCCACTTCCTCCTCCTCATCCACTTCCTCCTCCTCATCCACTTCCTCCTCCTCATCCACTTCCTCCTCATTCACTTCCTCCTCCTCCACTTCCTCATCCTCCACTTCCTCATCCTCCTCCACTTCCTTATCCTCTTCCACTTCCTCATCCTCTTCCACTTCCTCATCCTCTTCCATTTCCTCCTCCTCCACTTCCTCCTCCTCCTCCACTTCCTCATCGTCCTCCACTTCCTCCTCCACTTCATCGTCCACTTCATCCTCCTCCACTTCATCCTCCTCCACTTCATCCTCCACTTCATCCTCCACTTTCTCCTCCACTTCATCCTCCTCCTCAACTTCCTCTTCCTCCTTTTGGTACTTCCAACTCCCACTGACGGTTCTCCAAATTACCCTTGCTTCTCTAACAACGACCTCAGTTCCAGAGAAGTCCTGGAGTCTCCAGTTTGGCCTTCAGACCTCTTCTGTCGCCCAGACAATTCCAGCACAAGTTCCAGAAAGAAAAGAGGTAATCTCCCTTCGTTCTACTTCCGGCAGCCTAGGATGATTTAGGTTTTTATTCATCTTCGTCGTCCTCATAATCGTCGTCTTCTTCAACTTAACTATCTTCTTCGCCTTCGTCATGTTCGTCTCCTTCGTCTCCTTCCCCCCCCCACTGTAGCTTTCAGCCTAATGCTACCCTCTCTCTCTCTCTCTCTCTCTCTCTCTCTCTCTCTCTCTCTCTCTCTCTCTCTCTCTCTCTCTCTCTCTCTCTCTCTCTCTCTCT
>NC_134811.1:22752779-22790279 GCF_046742065.1 Oratosquilla oratoria | reverse complement strand
CTCCTCACTCCACCTCCCCACCTCACTCCACCTCACTCCACCTCCTCACTCCACCTCCTCACTCCACCTCCTCCTCATTCCTCCGCCTCCTCACTTCTCCGCCTCCTCTTTTTCCTTCTTCCCTTCCTCCCCTTCGTCCTTCTCCCCTTCGTCCTTCTCGTTCTCGCTTTCCGCCTCCTCTCTTTCTTTTTTATTTTTCCTTTTCTCTCTTTCTCCCAATTTTCTTCCTTTCTCCTTTTTATCCTCTCTTCCGCCTCATCTTTTCCTTTCTTTCTCTTCCTTCCCCTTTCTCTTTATCTTCCTCCTTTCTCTACTCTTCCTCCTTTCTCTTCTCTTCCTCCTCTCTTCCTCCTTTCTCTTTTTTCTCTTTCTCCTCTTCCTCTTATTCCTTTCCATCTCTTCCTTTCTTTCTCTTCCTCCTCCTCTTTATCTTTTTCATCTTCCTCTTCTTCCTCCTTCCCCCTTCATCTCGTACTTTCTCATCTTTTTACTCCTTCCTCGTTTTTCTCCTACTTCCTCATCTCTCTCCTTTCTGTTCCTCCTCCTCCTCCCTTATCTTCCTCCTCCCTTATCTTCCTCCTCCCTTATCTTCCTCCTCCCTTATCTTCCTCCTTCCTTATCTTCCTCTTCCCTTATCTTCCTCCTCCCTTATCTTCCTCCTCACTTATCTTCCTCCTCACTTATCTTCCTCCTCCCTTATCTTCCTCCTCCCCTTTTCTTCCTCCTCCCTTATCTTCCTCCTCCCTTATCTTCCTCCTCCCTTATCTTCCTCCTCCCTTATCTTCCTCCTCCCTTATCTTCCTCCTCCCTTATCTTCCTCCTCCCTTATCTTCCTCCTTCCTTATCTTCCTCCTCCCTTATCTTCCTCCTCCCTTATCTTCCTCCTCCCTTATCTTCCTCCTCCCTTATCTTCCTCCTCCCTTATCTTCCTCCACCCTAAGCTTCCTCCTCCCTTATCTTCCTCCTCCCTTATCTTCCTCCTCCCTTATCTTCCTCCTCCCTTATCTTCCTCCTCCCTTATCTTCCTCCTCCCTTATCTTCCTTCTCCCTCATCTTCCTCCTCCCTTTTCTTCCTCCTCCCTTTTCTTCCTCCTCTCTTATCTTCCTCCTCCCTTATCATCATCCTCCCCTCACTTCCTCCTCCCTTATCTTCCTCCTCCCTTATCTTCCTCCTTCCTTATCTTCCTCTTCCCTTATCTTCCTCCTCCCTTATCTTCCTCCTCACTTATCTTCCTCCTCACTTATCTTCCTCCTCCCATATCTTCCTCCTCCCTTCTCTTCCTCCTCCCTTTTCTACCTCCTCCCTTCTCTTCCTCCTCCCTTCTCTTCCTCCTCCCTTCTCTTCCTCCTCCCTTCTCTTCCTCCTCCCTTCTCTTCCTCCTCCCTCCTCTTTCTCCCTCCTCCCTTCTCTTCCTCCTCCCTTCTCTTCCTCCTCCTCCCTTCTCTTCCTCCTCCCTTCTCTTCCTCCTCCCTTCTCTTCCTCCCCCTTCTCTTCCTCCTCCCTTTTCTCCCTCCTCCCTTCTCTTCCTCCTCCCTTCTCCTCCTCCTCCCTTCTCCTCCTCCTCACTTATCTTCCTCCTTCCTTCTCTTCCTCCTCCCTTCTCTTCCTCCTCCCTTCTCTTCCTCCCTCCCTTATCTTCCTCCTTCCTTATCTTCCTCCTCCCTTATCTTCCTCCTCCCTTATCTTCCTCCTCCCTTATCTTCCTCCTCCCTTATCTTCCTCCTCCCTTATCTTCCTCCTCACTTATCTTCCTCCTACCTTATCTTCCTCCTCCCTTATCTTCCTCCTCCCTTATCTTCCTCCTCCCTTATCTTCCTCCTCCCATATCTTCCTCCTCCCTTATCTTCCTCCTCACTTATCTTCCTCCTCCCTTATCTTCCTCCTCCCTTATCTTCCTCCTCCCTTATCTTCCTCCTTCCTTATCTTCCTCTTCCCTTATCTTCCTCCTCCCTTATCTTCCTCCTCACTTATCTTCCTCCTCACTTATCTTCCTCCTCCCTTATCTTCCTCCTCCCTTTTCTTCCTCCTCCCTTTTCTTCCTCCTCTCTTATCTTCCTCCTCCCTTATCATCATCCTCCCCTCACTTCCTCCTCCCTTATCTTCCTCCTCCCTTATCTTCCTCCCTTATCTTCCTCCCTTATCTTCCTCCTCCCTTATCTTCCTCCTCCCTTATCTTCCTCCTCCCTTATCTTCCTCCTCCCTTATCTTCCTCCTCCCTTATCTTCCTCCTCCCTTATCTTCCTCCTTCCTTATCTTCCTCTTCCCTTATCTTCCTCCTCCCTTATCTTCCTCCTCCCTTCTCTTCCTCCTCCCTTATCTTCCTCCTCCCTTCCCTTCTTCCTCCCTTCTCTTCCTCCTCCCTTCTCTTCCTCCTCCCTT
This sequence comes from Oratosquilla oratoria, assembly GCF_046742065.1. NCBI lineage: Eukaryota > Metazoa > Arthropoda > Malacostraca > Stomatopoda > Squillidae > Oratosquilla > Oratosquilla oratoria. Next base: position 22,787,899 of record NC_134811.1, on the reverse strand, counting down.
CTCTTCCTCCTCCCTTCTCTTCCTCCTCCCTTCTCTTCCTCCTCCCTTCTCTTCCTCCTCCCTTCTCTTCCTCCTCCCTTCTCTTCCTCCTCCCTTCTCTTCCTCCTCCCTTCTCTTCTTCCTCCCTTCTCTTCCTCCTCCCTTCTCTTCCTCCTCCCTTCTCTTCCTCCTCCCATAACGTCCACCTCCCTTATCTTCCTCCGCCCAAATCTTCCTCCTCCCTTATCTTCCTCCTCCCTTATCTTCCTCCTCCCTTATCTTCCTCCTCCCTTATCTTCCTCCTCCCTTATCTTCCTCCTACCTTATCTTCCTCGTCCCTTAGCTTCCTCCGCACTTATCTACCTCCTCACATATCTTCCTCCTCCCCTCACTTCCTCCTCCCTCATCTTCCTCCTCCCTTATCTTCCCTCCTCCCTTATCTTCCTCCTCCCTTATCTTCCTCCTCTCTTATCTTCCTCCTCCCTTATCATCATCCTCCCTTACTTCCTCCTCCTTATCATCCCTTATCTTCCTCCCTTATCTTCCTCCCCTTATCATCCTCATCCTCCCTTATCTTCCTCCTCCCTTTTCTTCCTCCTCCCTTATCTTCCTCCTCTCTTATCTTCCTCCTCCCTTATCATCATCCTCCCCTCACTTCCTCCTCCCTTATCTTCCTCCTCCCTTATCATCATCCTCCCTTCACTTCATCGTCCTCCCTTCACTTCATCATCCTCCCTTCACTTCCTCCTCCCTTGTCTTCATCTTCCTCTTCACCTCTCTTCCTCCTCCTCCCTTCTCTTCCTCCTCCTTCCTTCTCTTCCTCCTCCTCCACCCTTCTCTTCCTCCCCACTTCCCTCCCTCTTCACCACTTCCCTCCCTCCTCCCCACTTCCCTTCCTCCTTCCTCCTTCCCTCTTCCCTTCCTCCTTCCCACTTCCCTTCCTCCTTCCCACTTCCCTTCCTCCTTCCCACTTCCCTCCTTCCCACTTCCCTTCCTCCTCCTCTTCTCTTCCTCCTCTCCTACTCTTCCTCCTCCTCTCCTACTCTTCCTCCTTCTCTCCTACTCTTCCTCCTCCTCTCCTACTCTTCCTCCTCCTCTCCTACTCTTCCTCCTCCTCTCCTACTCTTCCTCCTTTTCTCCTACTCTTCCTCTCCTACTCTTCCTCCTCCTCTCCTACTCTTCCTCCTCCTCTCCTACTCTTCCTCCTTTTCTCCTACTCTTCCTCCTTTTCTCCTACTCTTCCTCCTCCTCTCCTACTCTTCCTCCTTTTCTCCTACTCTTCCTCCTCTCCTACTCTTCCTCCTTTTCTCCTACTCTTCCTCCTTTTCTCCTACTCTTCCTCCTTTTCTCCTACTCTTCCTCCTCCTCTCCTACTCTTCCTCCTTTTCTCCTACTCTTCCTCTCCTACTCTTCCTCCTCCTCTCCTACTCTTCCTCCTTTTCTCCTACTCTTCCTCCTTTTCTCCTACTCTTCCTCCTCTCCTACTCTTCCTCCTCCTCTCCTACTCTTCCTCCTTTTCTCCTACTCTTCTTCATTTTCTTCTACTCTTCCTCCTTCTCTTCTACTCTTCCTCCTCCTCTCCTACTATTCCTCCTTTTCTCCTACTCTTCCTCCTCCTCTCCTACTCTTCCTCCTCCTCTCCTACTCTTTCTCCTCCTCTTCTACTCTTCCTCCTCTCTTTCTCTTCCCCCTCCTCTCCTCTTCCTTCTCCTCTCCTTCTCTTCTTCCTCGTCCCCTTTCTGTTATCATCCTCTACTGCTGCCTCCTGTCTCCCCGCTAGTACCTCTTTTCTATTCCTCCTACTCCCTTCCTTCTTCTCCCTTTCTCCTTCTCCCTTCCTCCTTCTCCCTTCCTCCTTCTCCCTTCCTCCTTCTCCCTTCCTCCTTCTCCCTTCCTCCTTCTCCCTTCCTCCTTCTCCCTTCCTCCTTCTCCCTTCCTCCTTCTCCCTTCCTCCTTCTCCCTTCCTCCTTCTCCCTTCTTCCTTCTCCCTTCCTCCTTCTCCCTTCCTCCTTCTCCCTTCCTCCTCCTCCTCCTCTCCTTCTCTCCTTCCCTTCTTCCTCCTCCCCATCTTGTTATCATCTGCTGCTGCCTCCGTCTCCCCGATAGCACCTACTCTTCCTCCTTTCTTTTCCTCCTCCTTCCTTCTCTTACTCCTCCTCCTCCCTTCTCTTCCTCCTCCTCATTCCTTCTCTTCCTCCTCCTCCTCCTTTCTCTTCCTCCCCCTCCTCTCTTTCTTCCTCCTCCTCCCTTTCTTCCTCCTCCTCCTTTCTTTTCCTCCTCCTCCTCCTCCCTTCTTTTCTTCCTCCTTCTCCTCTTCCCTTTTTTTCCTCCTCCTCCCTTCTTTTCCTCCTCCTCCCTTCTTTTCCTCCTCCTCCCTTCTTTTCCTCCTCCTCCTCTCTTCTCTTCCTCCTCCTCCCTTCTCTTCCTCCTCCCTTCTCTTCCTCCTCCGCCCTTCTCTTCCTCCTCCTCCCTTCTCTTCCTCCTCATCCCTTCTCTTCCTCCTCCTCCCTTCTCTTCCTCCTCCTCCCTTCTCTTCCTCCTCCTCCCTTCTCTTCATCCTCCTCCCTTCTCTTCATCCTCCTCCCTTCTCTTCATCCTCCTCCCTTCTCTTCATCCTCCTCCCTTCTCTTCATCCTCCTCCCTTCTCTTCCTCCTCCTCCCTTCTCTTCATCCTCCTCCCTTCTCTTCATCCTCCTCCCTTCTCTTCATCCTCCTCCCTTCTCTTCATCCTCCTCCCTTCTCTTCATCCTCCTCCCTTCTCTTCATCCTCCTCCCTTCTCTTCATCCTCCTCCCTTCTCTTCATCCTCCTCCCTTCTCTTCATCCTCCTCCCTTCTCTTCATCCTCCCTTCTCCTCCTCCTCCTCCCTTCTCTTCCTCCTCCCATCTCTTCCTCCTCCTCCCTCCTCCTCCCCCTCCTCCTCCTCCCCTTCCTCCTCCTCTTCTTCCTCCTCTTCTTCCTCCTCTTCTTCCTCTTCTTCCTCCTCTTCTTTCTCCCCTCCTCCTCCCCTCCTCCTCCCCTCCTCCTCCCCTCCTCCCCCTCCCTTCCTATTCCCTTCCTTCTCTCTTCACTTTCTCCTCCTCCTTCGCTTTCTCCTCTCCTTCTCTTCCTCCTCCCCTTCCTGTTACCATCTCCTCCTGCTGCCTCCTCCTGTCTCACCCCCGTACACCCCGATGGGGCCTCGAATCTTCCCGCCAGAGCCTCCTTCGCATCCAAAAGCAAACCCGCTATTGTCAGTTACATTTCCTCCCCTCGGGCGTCTGAACTCCTCTTGAACGGTTTTTGCTTTATCCGAAAAGAAAAAGAAGAAGCAAAAAAAAAAAAAGGAAAAAGAAGAACGATAAAACAAGGAAATGATAAGGTGATGATGCTCCTGATAGAGGGACATCGATGAGAAACGTCTCCCTTTTGCTAATCCTCAAAACACGTCAACATCCTCACCATCTACATGTGCAGCCCCGAGGTGCTGGTGCTCGGTGTCAAGACCGTGCCCACAGATCTCTCCCAATCAAATTCAAGTGAATTCCTTCACCTTTTTCACATAAGGAGAGCTGCCAACCGGCGACTGATCCTTTCTTACAACAGGAAGGCGACACTGCATAGACAACCCTGTATAATTTCGGAAAGAGCTGTAGGAGGGCCGGAGGACCGTTGCCGGACACTGTGGGGTTGTGGGTTTTCAGTTATTGAAACTCGAGGCAACATGGACAGGTAGATCACGGAGATGATAGAGATTGAGATTAAAATTGTTAACAGGAGGAGATCACGATGGAGGAGATGACAATGTCAGTGGAACTGATAATGAAGAGGAAGACAAACATTGATGTGGAGAAAGAAATGGAGACGAAGACGAAAATATAAGTATAAAATGGAACTAAAAAAAGTACAAGAAAATCTGAAAGGGAGAAACGAAAAAGAGGAAACTAAGAAGGAATAAAGAAGAATAAAGATAATGATGAGTAGGAAAGGGAAGGCGGTGAAGATGGACACGAGTAAGAGGAAAGTGGAAGAGGAAGAGGAGGAAGAAGAAGAAGAAAAGGAAGGAGAGTAGGAGGAAGAAATAGACATAGGAAGGAGGAGAGTAAAGAAGAGAGGGAATAAGGAGAAGTAGGAGTGAAATGAAAGGAAATGAAGAAAGGGGAATGGGAAGAGGAGGGGAGTAAGGAGCAAATGAAAATGCTCATACCAAACCCGCGCGCCAACTTTTTTTTTTTTTTTTTTTTTTTTAATAGCTCTCGCCGTCGCCTCCTCCTCCCAAACCCCTCGTATCCTGATTAGCTCCATTCATCCCTGACTCAGTCGACTTTAATCACCCCGAAGGTCTGTTTGAACACTTATCTTGTGAATTTCCTCCATCACTCCGTGAGTGAGCGAGCGAGCGAGCGTGTGCGGGTGAACAGACGCACATTTTTTTTTTTTTTTTTTTACCGTAATGTCTTCATATTCATGCAAACATCTCTTCGTAGCTTAGGAGTTTCTTAAGCTGATTAAGTAGCCTGGCGCCAAGCCAGAGCGAAATAATGTGGATCATTATAGTGAATTAACCAGCAAATATCTTTTCGTACATTTGCTTTCTTTTTATTTCGTATTTTTTGTATTTTTTTTTTTTTTATAAATTCCCTGTCACACATACGCGACTCAAGTGAGTTCGTTTGTGTAGAAACGACTTTGTTAACAATGTTTTATTTTTCGAAACTTCAAATGTCAAATCACCTTTGCGTCATATATTGAGAAGTTGAATGATGATTTAAGAGAAATTAAATCTAGAATACGAATATTACACATTGTTGAACTGTCCCTAGGTAACTCTAGAATACTATAAGCAAAGTCTTTTGTAACTTTTCAAATTCACATTTGACGAGAATCATGGATGTGTGGCCTGCCTTACCGTATTATCTCTGATCCGAGAAGTGCGGCTTCGAGCAGGGATAACCCTTAATCCAGGAGGAACTAATATGGGAGGTGCAATTAATGGGATTTTCGATGGGTGTGGAGTGGATTGATTGGGTGGTGTGTGTGTGTGTGTGTGTGTGTGTGTGTGTGTGTGTGTGTGTGTGTGTGTGTGTGTGTGTGTGTGTGTGTGTACTTTTTTATTTAATTTTTTGTTCTTTTTATTTTATTTTATTTTATCTTATTTTGTTTTATTTTATTTTATCTTATTTTATTTCATTTATTTCTTATTTCTTATTTACTGAGACGCGTTACGCTCTTCAGCGTCCGGCTCACCTGAATGAAATTGCCAGGCACGAGTCCGAACACAAGCTGACATTTATTTATTTCTATTTTTATTTTATTATTTTTTTTTTCTTCTCTTTCTCTTTCCTTGGGTGTTCAGTGTCCCACTTTTATCCTCCCCTCTTCTTTCTGTCTTTCAAAATGTCTTTATTTCAACTTCCTATCAATCCGTTCATTTCATTTCTTGAACAAAGAATTGTCTGTACTAGAACATATATTTACTGAGAATGGCCCTATTTGCATATTTGTATGTATTTCAAGTTGACCATTTCCTCGATTCTCGAAGAGATAGACATCCTCTCCATTAAATCTTCTCTCTTAATGTTATCCACTAGAAACATTGTTTCCTTGTCCATTTGTGTAACGGCCCAGTAACGCACCACTTGACTTGGCTGCAACTACTACAGTACAGAAGACACAGAGTAATTGATATATCACTGCCGTACACTCACTCGTTACAGACAGCGGTACAAAATCTCTCCATCGATTGAATTATAGACTGATGAGGTGACCGTTGACGGCTCTCTTGGGGCCGCGGCTCTGCAAGAGACAATAGGACCAAGGGATTATTCATGCATCTTTTTGTTTATTTTTGTTTATTTTTTTATTTTTGTTAGTTTGTTTATTTTTTATTTTATTTTTTTATTTTTTTATTTATTTATCTATTTGTATTTATGTATTTATCTATTTGTATTTATTTATGGACTGAAGAGGTGACCGTTGACGGCTCTCTTGGGGTCGCGGCTCTGCAAGAGACAATAGGATCAGGGGATTATTTATTTGTGATATGTCTACTTTTTATTTGCTTATTTATGTTTTTGTTTTATTTGTTTTACGATTTTGTTTGTTAATTTTTTATTTTTGTTTATTTGTTTATTTATCTGTTTGTATTTATGTATCTATTTGTATTTATCTACTTATCTATGTAGTCTTCTCGGATGTAATCTCGTTGTGTTTGTTATACCTGTTCATTGGAAATTCTTTTATTTGTGGAATTTTAATTTTTGTTCAATTTGTTCATTATATTCTCAAGCATACTCTGGTCGAGAATAGATTTACTTTTGTCTAATGTCCACGCAATAAAAGCCACTTAATTCGATTTATCAAGTTTTGTAAGCATTCGTTCTTTTTATTCGCATTGTCTATTTTTATATATATATATATTTTTCTATCTTTTAGTTGTTTAATCGTATTTATTTATCAATTTCTCTGTTTCAATATTTGAATAATTATATATTTACTGTTATCTGTTATTATTTGTGTATGTATTCCTTCAGTTTACCCGTATATTTATATATTTTTATCTATTGTATGTAATTGTGTACTTGTATATTTATGTATTATATACATATGTTCATCCATCTATATACCTTTTCTTTTGTATTCTCAAATAGGTATACATCTCCATCTCCAAGTTGTGTTTATCTTTTCTCGCGTTTTGCCTTACTCCGTCTTTTGTTCTTCAAAATTCCTTTTTAACAAACAACCTTAACAACTGGTGAGCTTACGTATATCTTCCTCCATTCTCTTTCTCACTTCTCTTTCTCTCTATTCTTTATTCCATCTCTATTTCCCTTATCTTACACGCCATTTTCTTTTTCCTTTGTCGCATTTGTTTTTTCGTAATTTGTTTCAACAGTTCAATAATTCTTTCTTCATTATTGGTTACACCTCCGGCCTTTGTCTATCTTAACAATTTTTTTTATTATTAAATCGCATCCTTATACTAACCTAGAAAAAAAAAACTATCATTCACTGGATAATAAATTTCAGGTGAAATACAAATATTTTCCTTGATTGTATACTTGCTTGCAATCTACATGCCTATGTCTATACATTTTTCATATCAGTGTAACTAATATACAGCTATTATCTGACAAAAACTACTCTGAAAACAAGAATTACATCAACTCTTTGAAATGTATACATTAACACGGAAAAATCGAGTAATGAAAAACAATAATATAATGAAATCTGAAAAAAAAATGTAAGCTATTTGGCAACATTAATGAAGATCTCCGCCAGCTTAAAAGAAATAAATGAATCAACAAAACCCTAAACAGACACCCACTCATTTCCTTCCCGACCTCATCATCCATGGCACATATTTCCTTTTCCAACTCTACAGATCTTTGCAACAAGCAAGATATTAGCCAGTCTGTGTCTTTTCTCTCTGTATATATTTCTCCCTTCCTGCGTACATTCCAGTTCTCTGCGTTTTCACTTTGTGATCGTATTTTCTCATCTATTTCTTTTGACGGATTTCTTCTGCTGCTGCAGACTTCTCTCTCCCATATTCCATCTTCTGTTTTTCTTCCCCTTCCCGTTTTCCTTTCATACGTCGAGATTTCCGTTCTTCCTTTACGGTGGCTCTTCCTGTCCTTCAGGTCCTCCTGTCGCCTCTTCCATGTCTCTTTCCTTTATATCTATCTCCATCTGTATCTCTGTCCGTATCTCTCTTTATATCTCTATTTCTGTATGCATCTATATAGAAATGTCTATCCCTATCTTTCCATCCCTATGTTTTTATATGTCTCATTGTCTCTCTCACTTTCTCTTTCTCACTGCCTCAGTATCACTGTCTCTGTCTTTCTGTCTCTGTCTCGCTGTCTCTCACTGTCTCGGTCTCGCTGTCTCGGTCTCGCTGTCTCTGTTTCACGGTCTCTCTGTCTCGGTCTCGCTGTCTCGGTCTCGCTGTCTCGGTCTCACTGCCTCTGTCTCACCGTATCTCTACCACTGTCGATCTCACTGCCTCTATCTCACTGTATTTCACTATCTTTATTTCACTTTCTATCACTTTCTCTATCTCACTATCTCTGTCTCAGTATCACTACCCTTTTCCCTCCTTTTTTTACCCTCTTTGTCTATCTCATCCTTTATTTCTTTATTTGTATTTCTCTCTCTCTCTCTCTCTCTCTCTCTCTCTCTCTCTCTCTCTCTCTCTCTCTCTCTCTCTCTCTCTCTCTCTTTCTCTCTCTCTCCACCTTTCCTTGTCTATACCTCTCACTCTCTCACTTTTTCTCTCCCTCTCACTAACTTTCCCTCTCCTCCCTCTTCCTCCCCATCTCCCTTGCTCTTCCTCTCACACTCACTTTATCTCTCCCTGTCAGTCCTTCCCACTCTCCTCCCTCCCAAGCCCCTTTCCTCCCTCCCAAGCCCCTCTCCTCTCTTCCAGACCCCTTTTCTCCCTCCCAAGCCTCTTTCCTCCCTCCCAAGCCCCTTTTCTCCCTCCCAAGCCTCTTTCCTCCCTCCCAAGCCCCTTTTCTCCCTCCCAAGCCCCTCTCCTCCCTCCCAAGCCTCTTTCCTCCCTCCCAAGCCCCTTTTCTCCCTCCCAAGCCCCTCTCCTCCCTCCCAAGCCCCTCTTCTCACCCCCAACCCATTTCCTCCCTCCCAAGCCCCTCTTCTCCCTCCCAAGCCCCTCTTCTCCCTCCCAAGCCCCTCTTCTCCCTCCCAAGCCCCTCTTCTCCCACCCAAGCCCCTCTCATCCCTCCCAAGCCCCTTTTCTCCTCACAAACCCCTCTTCTCTCTCCCAAGCCCCTCTTCTCCCTCCCAAGCCCCCCTCCACCCTCCCAAGCCCCACTTCTCCCGCCCACCCCCAGCTTCTCCCTCCCAAGCCCCTCTTCTCCCTCCCAAGCCCCTCTTCTCACCCCCAACCCATTTCCTCCCTCCCAAGCCCCTCTTCTCCCTCCCTAGCCCCTCTTCTCCCTCCCAAGCCCCTTTTCTCCCTCCCAAGCCCTTCTTCTCCCTCCCAAGCCCCTCTCCTCCCTCCCAAGCCTCTCTCCTCTCTCCCAAGCCTCTTTCCTCTCTCCCAAGCCCCTTTCCTCCCTCCCAAACCCTTCTCCTCTCTCCCAAGCCCCTCTCCTCCCTCCCAAGCTCTCTCCTCCCTCCCAAGCTCTCTCCTCTCTCCCAAGCCTCTTTCCTCTCTCCCAAGCCCCTCTCCTCTCTCCCAAGTCCCTCTCCTCTCCCAAGTCCCTCTCCTCTCTCCCGAGCCCCTCTCCTCTCTCCCAAGTCCCTCTCCTCTCCCAAGTCCCTCTCCTCTCTCCCGAGCCCCTCTCCTCTCTCCCGAGCCCCTCTCCTCTCTCCCAAGTCCCTCTCCTCTCTCCCAAGTCCCTCTCCTCTCTCTCAAGCCCCTCTCCTCCCTCCCAAGCCTCTCTCCTCTCTTCCAAGCCCTTCTTCTCTCTCCCAAGCCCCTCTCCTCTCTTTCAAGCCCCTCTCCTCCCTCCCAAGTCCCTCTCCTCTCTCCCAAGCCCCTCTCCTCCCTTCCAAGCCCCTCTCCTCTCTCCCAAGCCCCTCTTTCTCCCTTCCCCCTCTCCTCAATCTTTCCCGTTGTCTGTGCTCCCTTTTTTGCTCCTTCTACTCTTTTTTTGAACCTTTCTCAGTTAACATTTCTTGTTTCCTTTCTTGACCGTCGACTGCCTCCTGCCTCCTTCCTTCCTTTGTTGTATTGTGGGTCTCCTGGCTTGGAGGACCTCTCCTCAATACTTTCTTTCTTCGTCTTCTTCTTCTTCTTCTTCTTCTTCTTCTTCTTCTTCTTCTTCCTCGTCTTTCTTGTTCCCGCCACACCCTCATCGTCATTCCTCTTTCGGTTTGTCTTGTTTCTCCTTTTGGCTCGATTATTCTCGCCTCTCTCTCTGTAACATAACACAGCGCACGCACTCAAGCAAGAGCGCGTGCACGCACGCACACACACACACACACACACACACACACACACACACGCACACGCAGACACGCACGCACACATCACGCACGCACACACACATTCTCACTCTGTATATATATATATATTATATATATATATATATATATATATATATATATATATATGTATACATATATATATATATATATATATATATATAATATATTTATATATATATATATTTTATATATATATATATATATATATATATATATATATATATACTCTGTATATAATATAGTCGTCTCTCCTTCACCTTTTCCCGTTCGTCTGGGTTATGTATGCTATGGTCTGTGTATGTGAGAGCCTTTCTCCCTAAAGGGTTGGAGGGCGTGCTCGATAAAATTTTGTTTCCGACGCTTGACCCTTGTGTATATATACATATATATACAAAAATATATAAATATATATATATATATAAATATATATATATATATATATAATGTATCTTTGTCTCTGTCATCTGTTTATCAGTATCTGTCTAGCTGTCTCTGTATTTACCTTTCTTTCTGTCGACAGTATCTGTCAGTCATTTTCGGTATATAAGTAATTTTGATATTCCAGTAATGCACTATATTCACGTTTCGACATTTCAAAATTTCATGCATATTTATTAGCACTCATCATGCTTGTTTTTTATATGAAAATCACAGAGGAATCTTCGATATATCATGCTGACAGCATTGGAGAGGTTATAGCTATAAGTAATCATTCATAGCTACAAATTATAATCAAATTATAAACTATGAGCTATAATCAAAATATTGGCAATAAACTATCGCCTCTAAAGAATTACATGAGGACCCCTTAATCAATCGTCAAAATGTCAAATGATTTTCTATAGTAAAGGGGTAAGCTAAGCTTCGAGGATTTAAACAATAATTTTTCTGACTGAGTAAAACTCAGACTATAAGTTATGAACAAAAGCATTCAAAGATTTGGTTTGATCGAACGATAGAGAATGAATAATCCTTATTAATCGTTCAATCGCTGAACAAACTTAAACATTGATGATTGAATTTGGGAATGGATGAAACAATAAGGCATTGTTGAATAGACACTTACGAGTCAAGCTGTAATGGCTTTTCATTAGCTCGTTAGTCAATTTACTCAATTATTTATTAAATATATATTATTTTCATTTTGTCTTGGCCCAAGGTGGGTCCAATAGTAAAAGGACGTTCAATAGACGAGATCCCAGAATCGTTATGGAAGCATTCATACTATTTCCATTGTGCGAATATGTATACTTACACACACACACACACACACACACACACACACACACACACACACACACACACACACACACACACACACACGCACGCATACGCACACACACACGCATACGCATACGCACACGCATACACACACGCGCGCGCGCGCGCGCTCGTACTCACGCAAGCACGCCGGGAAGCACTCGAACGCAGACAAGCATGGGAGCGCAGACACATGCCCAACACGAACGATGTGCATGTGAGCGCTACCACGCGTGGGAGGTCGCACACACACATGGGAGCGCGCACACGCGCATGGGAGAGCGCACACGCGCATGGGAGCGTGCACACGCGCATGGGAGCGCGCACACACGCATGGGAGCAAGGATTGGAGCACGTATACACGCATGGGATTGCGCGTACACACGGAGGGAAGTGCGTACACACGGGTGGAAGTGCGCACACACGGGTGGAAGTGCGCACACAAGGATAGGAGCACGTATACACGCATGGGATTGCGCGCACACACGGAGGGAAGTGCGCACACACGGGTGGAAGTGCGCACACAAGGATAGGAGCACGTACGCAAGGGATTACACGCACACGTATGGGACTGCGCGCACAAGGATGGGAGCACGTATACACGTATGGGATTGCGCTCACACGTATGGGATTGCGCGCACACATGCGAAAGGTCGTAGTCATTGTTTTCAAATTACCTCTTCATTAAGATGAAACGATTCGATAAAAATGACACGAGATCATAATATAACTTTTAATCAAACGTTTCAATGGACAACCAGCGTCTGCTCTCCGGTGGCATAGAAACAGCCTCACACTAATACAACACGGACAACGGTCCAACGTTTCTTCCCGGAGAGATCTATGAAAGGGTCCGAGGGCTATTATTAGTCAGTGTGGTGTTGTGGGTTTTCCGCTGAGTGAAACTTGAGTAAATAATTAATCAAGCGTTTCATGCAATTAGCTTCACGATGGGAACACTATTTCCTGGCAAACAGCTGTGCAGGGTACAGCTGGTTCGGACCGATTATTATATATCCGAGCACCAGCTGCAGGAGCTACGGTAACCTTGACGGAATCTCGTCATGTGTTCAGGTCTATGTACAATTGCGTCTTCCAAGTCCAAGAAGCTAGGAAGGAGGGGTAGATGGCTGTCGTAAAGATCTCGCATTTGAGAAACACCTGGGCTCGGGATCAACGTAATACTGGTTTGACGTTGCGTTGAAAGTCGGGGAGAATTGTGATTCTAGGAGAGTACGTCGTATATCTTGAAATGTAGCTATCAGAGAGGAATTAATTGAAAGACAAACAGGCTAGTGCCGTTCCAATTCCTTCCCCTCTCCAACACACTTTTTTTTCGGCAAGAAAAATGGTAAAACTTGAATAAGGAAAAGTTGATTTTCTTACGTGTGACTCGGCTAATGTTCATCTTTTCCTTTGGAAAACCTCGGCATTGATTGTAGTGCACCAATCTCCTCTAAAGTGTAGTTTTATGAAATATAAGTGTTTCTATACTGTATTTACGTTTGATACCCATTTCATATACTTTATATATCAGTATGTTGTATATATTATATATGTATATATATGTTATACTCGTATATGTTTTATAGGAAATCTATTGTACATTTTATGAACTTTTCTTTTTATCAGTTTCCAGTATCTTCTCTCTTGTATCCAATTTCGGCTGTGTCCATCTGTTCCTCCTTTTCCTAAGTTACTTCTCTGTCACTACCACTCCACAGCATCCTGTCACACGTGGAAAACGAGATTGTCCGTCGTATAATCCGTTCTGCTATTTGACAGAAACCCACACAGCCTCTTCTGCCCACTCGTGCAGTTCAACAAGAGAGTTCAGTGTTCTCTTGTGCAGGCGTGGCATCTGGTAACGACAACGACTAATAAGACGGTCGTTTTCTAATTCTTCATGCACCAATAAACATGGGTCTTCTTGTTTATGTCTATTACTAAGACTGTCATTGATGGACGCTTCTTTTATTATTACTTGATGTGACGTATAAATCTTTTTGGTAGTTTTGAGAAATTTGTTTTGCCAATTGTACACGGTCTCTCTCTCTCTCTCTCTCTCTCTCTCTCTCTCTCTCTCTCTCTCTCTCTCTCTCTCTCTCTCTCTCTCTCTCTCTCTCTCTCTCTCTCTCTCTCTCTATCTCTCTCTATCTCTCTATCTCTCTATCTCTCTTTCCCCCTGTCTTTCTGTCTGTCTGTCTCTGTCTGTCTGTCTGCGCCACCCCACCCCAGTCGTCACACCTCCCTCGCCTCTGGTCCTCGGAAGAGGTCTACCTCTCCTCTTGTGTTTCTCATCTCGTTTCTTCGGATCGTGAACTGGACTCCCCTTTCCAACTTCCTTCATCGTTTTCCCATTTTCTATTGTTATTGGAATGTATTCGTCAGTTCTTCATCCCATTCTTGTCTTCCCTTTTCATTTACTTTTCGACCGTCGTGAGACGTGGCAGCCCTTCACGGTTTTCGTTTATGTCTGAATTCGATCCTCAGTTTCCATTCGTTTTCTGACAGAGTTCAGAGGAATGGGCTTTCTTTTTTTCATTCGCGCATTTTCCTCCTCTATTCTTCTTTCAGTGTACAGGTGCACGCCAAAGGTCTTGTACCACATGATTATTTCTACGATGCGAAAACAACTTTTGATGCAGACTTTGCATGAAATCTGTTCACGTTGGTAGAAATATACCAGTTATTTGTCAGACAAGAGTTATATCTGGTATATATATATTCTGAAAACAAAGTTGAAAAATTGTTCTTAGTCTTTACGGTTAAAAGTTTCCCTTGCCTTTGGAAGCTCAAGTAAAATATCTGTTTCAGTTCGATGTTAAAGGATTTAATAATTGTGTGTTCCTTTTTATAGTGCATTCTTCACACAAAAGGATTACAAAGGCGGAGCATACCGACAGGAGACCTTTTGATCCATATCTAGGTCAGATGCGAAAAAAAATCATATTAATAAAATAATAAATAAAAACTATAATAATGTAAATAACAAATAAAATACATAAATAAATGCATAGGTATAGTTAAATAATAAACAAACAGGTAAATAGTAAATAATAATAAATTGACATATAACTAATGATAAATGAAAATCAGACAGACAAATGATAACAAAACAAAAACAAATAATATAAGATATATTATAATCATTACAGCATCTTACTTAGGTATTTATCTAAATGATTCTTAAAGCTTCGAACTGAACTACATTGCACTACCTGTGCAGGAAGTTTATTCCATTCATTAACTACACGGTTGGCAAAGTTGTTTCTACCCACTTCCAAATTGAATCTATTTCCGGACAGTTTGAGACCATTGTTTCTTGTCTGATTCTTATTCAATGTGAAAATTTTGTCACTTTTGATGTTGTCAATTCCCTTTAAAATCTTAAAGACCTGTATCAAGTCACCTCTGAGTCTACGCTTTTTTAGGGAAAACAGATTCATGTGTTTTAGTCGATTTTCGTATGATTTATTTTTGATATTTGGAATCAGTTTTGTAGCTCGCCGTTGTATTTTTTTCCAATCTGTCAATGTCTTTAATGAGATTCGGTGACCATACGGAAACAGCATATTCCAAATGTGGACGAGCTAACGATTTATATAGCTTGTTAATGAGTGATGGACTTTTGAAATCAAAAGATCGCGCAATCAGTCCCAGAATCTTATTTGCTTTCTCAGAGGCTGAAATACACTGCTTGGATGATTTGAGGTCGTTACTGATAATTACGCCGAGATCTTTTTCACTATCCACTTTTGTTAACGAATTTCCAAATAACTTGTAATCGTACTTACTGTTATTTTTACCTATGTGCATTACCTTGCATTTACTTGTGTTAAATTTCATTAGCCACTTTTCAGACCATTGCTGTAATTGATCTAAATCTTCTTGAATATCTAATTGGTTTGAGTGATCATTTGCCACTCCGCACAGTTTTGTATCGTCAGCAAATTTGGAAACAGTAGATTTTAGTCCATGGTCTATATCATTTATATATACTATGAATAGAAGTGGCCCAAGAACGGAACCCTGAGGAACTCCGCTTGTAATATTTTTCCATCCAGAAGTTTTTCCATTTAAAACAACTCTGTTTTCGACCATTCAACCAATTACTAGTCCAACTTAATAGGCTACCACTTATTCCGTGTAAAGCTAATTTAGTAATTAGTCTTTCGTGTGCACACACACACACACACACACATACACACACGCACACACACACACACACACACACACACGTGTATATTTAATACAATATCCTCGTGAGAAAATATCGTATTAGTTCCTCACTGAGATCATACTTCCAGTTCATCATTGTTGTATACCTGTTGAGGAGTAGGTCAGGTCATTTTAACTCTGTCACGAACATTTACGCGTATTGGACGTCATGAACCTAGCGCTTGTCTCACTTTATCCAGTCTGTTCCTCTACCCCTTCCTCTCATCCACTCGCTCTCGGCACCACGGAGTCACATAATCTATATAATATATTTTCACAAGTTTTCCATCGTGTGACTTGTTTTTTAACCATAATGTCTCTAATTCATGATATTACAAATAACCCTTGACCTCTGAACAAAGTTGGCGTCACCTCATCTAAACAAAAGAATTTGAAGTCAGCCAAATAAAGTTGGTATATTACGTATGAAGGGGGCCGGGGTTGGACATACAATGAATCGGTGGGGGTAAACCATCTCCGGTGTCCGGCTGTGCTATGTGCAGCTACACAGAAAACTATCGTTAGTAGGGGTGTCGAAACATTCGCTAATGAACATAACCTTATGATACCGAAGGGTTGGTATTTCTGGGGTTCGAATTGTTCGAATTCCTTCTGAATGAATATGAATCGAATAATAGTTCCGGAGTTCATATGGATTCACTATGACATGATAATCTTATTTCCGATGGAGACTTCAAAGGGAACGCGAACAACTTGTCTCAAATAGTTTCGTTGCTTTGTGTCAAAATGATTAGCGTGATTTACTAACGATAGTTTTCTGTGCAGCTGTACATGCTGTGTCTTGCTGCATTGCTTCTGACACGAATATTGTGGTGGGAGAAGGGGTGATCCTTCACCCACGAGATGCTAAGACGGGAGGGACAACAAATGGGTTGAGACAGGTGTATGTTTTGTCTCAGCTACCCCTCTTATAAAGGGGAAATGCCTTTTATTGAATGTACTTTTATTGAATGTACTTTTATTGAATGTACTTTTATTGAATGTACTTTTATTGAATGTACTTTTATTGAATGTACTTTTATTGAATGTACTTTTATTGAATGTACTTTTATTGAATGTACTTTTATTGAATGTACTTTTTATTGAATGTACTCCAATGTACTGAGGGGCTTATAGACCCTCTCTTAATCTCTTCTTGTAGCGTTTCAGCTGCTGAAGGGAATCGACTGATTTTAGCCAAAATAGAACTAGTGTCACTATACCGAAAGGGTTGTCAGTCACCATATCATCATATGTTTCTTTCTTGGGAGCATCGGCACTGCAGTATCTTCACCATCCTCACCATGTCACCCTCATTAACTTCTGACCTGATCACCCTCACTCTCCTGACAGTTTCCCTCACCATCCTCACCATGTCATCCTCACAAACTTCTGACCTGAACATCCTCACTCTCCTGACAGTCTCCTTCACCATCCTCACCATGTCACCCTCATTAACTTCTGACCTGATCACCCTCACTCTCCTGACAGTTTCCCTCACCATCCTTGGACATGATCATCTTCACCGTTCCTTAACCTCATCACCCTCAACGTCCCTTGACCTTATCACCCTCACCATCTCGTGACCTTATTTGCTTCGCCCTAGCCGCTGTAAGTTTCCCCTCGCAATTTTCCCTTCTTAGGTCCATTGCAATTCTTTATCGTTACTTTGTAATCAGGATTCCGCAACCCTCCTCCTCCTCCTCCTCCTCCTCCTCCTCCTCCTCCTCCTCCTCCTCCTCCTCCTCCTCCTCCTCCTCCTCCTCCTCCTCCTCCTCCTCCTCCTCCTCCTCTTCCTACTCCTCCTCTTCCTACTCCTCCTCCTCCTCTTCCTACTCCTCCTCCTCCTCTTTCTCCTCCTCCTCTTTCTCCTCCTCCTCTTCCTCCTCCTCCTCCTCCTCCTCCTCTTCCTCCTCCTCCTCTTCCTCCTCCTCCTCCTCCTTCTCCTTTTCCTCCTTCCTATCCTTCTCCTTTTCCTCCTCCTCCCTATGCTCCTCCTCCCTATCCTCCTCCTCCCTATCCTCCACATCGTCTTTTCTATCCCCATCTTCCTCCTACTGCCTCTCCTACTTTTCCTCCTACTCCTAGATCTTTTCCTCCTCGTCCTCCTCCCCGTTCCCCTTCTCCTCCTCCTTTTCCCCCTTCTCCTCCTTCTCCCCTCCTTTCTCCTCCCCCCTTTCTCTTTGTTTCTTTTTCTTCCCTCCCTATCCTCCTCCTTCCTATCCTTCTCCTTTTCCTCCTCCCTATCCTCCTCCTCCCTATCCTCCTCCTCCCTATCCTCCTCCTCCCTATCCTCCTCCTCCCTATTCTCCTCCGTATCCTCCTCATTGTCCTTTCTATCCCCATGTTCCTCCTACTGTCTCTCCTACTTTTCCTCCTACTCCTAGATCTTTTCCTCCTCGTCCTCCTCCTCTTTCCCCTTCTCCTCCTCCTTCTCTCCCTCCTTTCTCCTCCCCCTTTCTTTTTCTTTTTCTTTCTCTCTTTCTGCCCTCCCTATCCTCCTCCTTCCTATCCTTCTCCTTTTCCTCATCCTCCCTATCCTCCTCCTCCCTATTCTCCTCCGTATCCTCCTCATTGTCCTTTCTATCCCCATGTTCCTCCTACTGTCTCTCCTTCTCCTCCCTATCCTCCTCCTTCCTATCCTTCTCCTTTTCCTCATCCTCCTTATCCTCCTCCTCCCTATCCTCCTCATCGCCCTTTCTATCCCCATCTTCCTCCTACTGTCTCAGCTACTTTACCTCCTACTCCTAGATCTTTTCCTCCTCGTCCTCCTCGTCCTCCTCGTCCTCCTCCTCTTTCCCATTCTCCTCCTCCTTCTCCCCCTCCTTTCTCCTCCTCCCCTTTTTCTTTCTTTCTTTTTCTTTTTCTTTCTCTCTTTCTTCCCTCACCTCCAATTCGTCCTCCCTCCTTTTCCTGTTCTTCCACTTACAACTGCTACTACGACTGCTACAACTACTACAACTCCTACTACGACGACTACAATTGCTACGAATCAACCTTATCTTCTCCCTATTCCTCCTACCCCTCCTCCCTCCACCACTCCTCCTCCCTCTCCTCGTTCTACTTCTCCTCCTCTTCCTCCTCCTACTCCTCTTCCTCTTCCTTCTCCTCCTATCCCTCCTTCCTTCTCCCATCCTTACTTCTTTTCCTCTTCCTCTTCCACTCTCTCGCCTTTCCCTTGTTCCTCCTGTTCTTCCTACTTATGTCTTATTCATCATCCTCTTCTCTTTCATTTCCTTCTGTCCCTTCTCCATTTCCTTCTTTTCTCCCTCTCTCTACTCCTTGCTTACTACCCTTCCCCCTTACTCCATCCCCTCCTCCTCACCTCCTCCCTCCTTCCTTCCCCCCTCCTTCCTTCCCCTTCTTTCCTTCCCTCCTCCTTCCTTCCCTCCTCCTTCCTTCCCTCCTCCTTCCTTCCCCCTCCTTCCTTCCCCCCTCCTTCCTTCCCCCTCCTTCCTTCCCCCCTCCTTCCTTCCCCCCTCCTTCCTTCCCCCCTCCTTCCTTCCCCCCTCCTTCCTTCCCCCTTCCTTCCCCCTCCTTCCTTCCCCCTTCCTTCCCCCTTCCTTCCCCCTTCCTTCCTTCCCCCCTCCTTCCATCCTCCTCGTTCCTTCCCCCTCCTTCCTTCCCCCTCCTTCCTTCCCCCTCCTTCCTTCCCCCTCCTTCCTTCCCCCTCCTTCCTTCCCCCTCCTTCCTTCCCCCTCCTTCCTTCCCCCTCCTTCCTTCCCCCTCCTTCCTTCCCCCTCCTTCCTTCCCCCTCCTTCCTTCCCCTCCTTCCTCCCCCCTTCCTTCTCCCCCCTCCTTCCTTCCCCCTCCTTTCTTCCCCCTCCTTTCTTCCCCCTCCTTCCTTCCCCCTCCTTTCTTCCCCCCTCCTTCCTTCCCCCCCCTTCCTCCCCCCTACACCTCCCGGTGTCCCCTCTTGCCACTCGCACAAATCCTTCCGTGCCTGTATATCTCCTTAGGAAGGCAGCGTCCCTCTACAATCTCATCGTCTCCAGTCCGATGTCCCTTCCTTGCGCATTGCGTGCTCTTGGACGACAAACCCTCTTCCCTGCGTGTCCCTCCATGTCTTTCTTTCCTTTCTTGACGTTGACCTACCTGTAAGGCTATCCTTCTTCTTCTTTTTTTGCTTTCCCTTTTCGTCGTCATTCTCTTTCTATATTTCTTACCCTCCCCTTTCTTTCCTGGTTGTCCTCTTTCCTTACTGGTCGTCCTCTTTCCTTCCTGGTCGTCCTCCTTCCCTCCTGGTCGTCCTTCTTCCCTCCTGGTCGTCCTCATTCCCTCCTGGTCGTCCTCCTTCCCTCCTGGTCGTCCTCCTTCCCTCCTAGTCGTCCTCCTTCCCTCCTAGTCGTCCTCCTTCCCTCCTAGTCGTCCTCCTTCCCTCCTGGTCGTCCTCCTTCCCTCCTGGTCGTCCTCCTTCCCTCCTGGTCGTCCTCCTTCCCTCCTGGTCGTCCTCCTTCCCTCCTGGTCGTCCTCCTTCCCTCCTGGTCGTCCTCCTTCCCTCCTGGTCGTCCTCCTTCCCTCCTGGTCGTCCTCCTTCCCTCCTGGTCGTCCTCCTTCCCTCCTCGCCCTCTTTCAATCCTCGTTCTCTTCCATCCCTCCTCGTCCTACTCCTCCTCCTCTTCTATCCTCCTCTGCCTCCTCTTCCTCCTCCTTTCTTACCCACTTCCTCTCTTTTTGCTTCATTCAGTTTTCTGCTTTTCCTCATATTCCTCTTCCTCTTTTCCTTCCTCATATCCATGTTCCTATTCCTACTCCTCCACATTCTCCTCCTTCTTTCTCCTTTTTACTCCTCTTCCTTCTTCCACTTCTATTCCTCTTCTTCCTCAATTTCATTCTTCTGCTCTTCCTTTTCGTTCTCCTCCCTCCCTATACTTTCTGCTCTTCCCCCTCCACCACCTCCTTTTGTTCCTCCAATTTTTCCTCTTCATTTGTTCTTATTTTCTCCTCTTCAGCCTCCTCCTCTTCCTCCTCCTCTTCTATATTATCCTCGTTATCCTCCTCCTCCTCCACCTCTTTCTCCTCCACCTCTTTTTCCTCCACCTCTTTCTCCTTCTCCTCCACCTGCTTCTCCTACTTCTACTCCTCGCCACCTCTACTCTATCTCCTCTTCTTTCTCCTCCTTTTCCTCTTCCTACTCGTCCTCCTCCTCCTCCTTCTTCCTCTTCCTCCTCCTCTACCTTTTCTTTTCTCATCCTTTTCTCGTTATTTTCCTCCTCCTTCATTTTCATTCTTTTTCCTCTTCCTCTGTTTTCTCTTTCTCCTCCTTTCTCTTCTTCCCTCTTGTCTTCAGAGATCTGTCTTTCTCTTTGGACCTTCCCTCTCTTCTCTTCTCTCCTCTCCTCCCTCCCTCGTCCTGGCTGACTCTTCAGCAGCACGTCCCTTCAAATTACCCATCGCCTTTACCAGACTCTTCGCCTATCATGTCAGATATATTTCCTCCTTCTCGTCCTTGTACTAATGCTATCAGAGAAGCCCCCCCCGTGTTCTCTCTCTCTCTCTCTCTCTCTCTCTCTCTCTCTCTCTCTCTCTCTCTCTCTCTCTCTCTCTCTCTCTCTCTCTCTCTCTCTCTCTCCTCTCTCTCTCTCTCTCTCTCTCTCTCTCTCTCTCTCTCTCTCTCTCTCTCTCTCTCTCTCTCTCTCTCTCTCTCTCTCTCTCTCTCTCTCTCTCTCTCTCTCTCTCTCCCTCCCTCTCTCTCTCTCTCTCCCTCCCTCTCTCTCTCTCTCCCTCCCTCTCTCTCTCTCTTTCTCTCTCCCTCTCTCCCTCCCCTCTTCTGCTCTCCCTCTCCCTCCCTCCCTCCCCTCTTCTGCCCTCCCTCCCTCCCTCCCTCCCTCCCCTCTTCTGCCCTCCCTCCCTCCCTCCCTCCCTCCCCTCCCCTCCCTCCCTCCCTCCCTCCCTCCCTCCCCTCTTCTGCCCTCCCTCCCTCTCCCTCCCTTTCCCACCTCTCCCTTTCCCGCCCTACCTCTCTTCCTCCCTCCCTTTCCCGCCCCTCCCTCCCTCCCTCCTTTCTCTCCCTCTCCCTCCCTCCCTCCTTTCTCTCCCTCTCCCTCCCTCCCTCCTTTCTCTCCCTCCCTCCCTCCTTTCTCTCCCTTCCTCTCTCATTTCTCTCCCTCCCTCCTTTCATTCCTCCCTACTTGCTCTCTCTCCCTCCCTCCTTTCTCTCCCTCCCTCCTTTCTCTCCCTCCCTCCCTCCCTCCTTTCTCTCCCTCCCTCTCTCCTTTCTCTCCCTCCCTCTCTCCTTTCTCTCCCTCCCTCCCTCCTTTCTCTCCCTCCCTCCCTCCTTTCTCTCCCTCCCTCCCTCCTTTCTCTCCCTCCCTCCCTCTCTCCTTTCTCTTCCTCCCTCCCTCCTTTCTCTCCCTCCCTCCCTCCTTCCTCTCCTCCTTTTCTTTCCTTCCTTCCCTCCCTCCCTCCTTCCTCTCCTCCTTTTCTTTCCTTTCCTTCCTTCCCTCCCTCTCCTTCCCTCTCCTTTCTTCTCCCTTCCTCCATTTCTCTCTCTCTCTCCTTCCCTTTCCCTCCCTATCTATCTATATCCTCCCTCTCTCCTTCCACTTCCCTCTCTCCATTCTTCTTTTTTCTTCCCTCCTTCTCTTTTCTTCCTCTCTCCCACCCTTTCCCTCCCTTTCTCCATCCCTCCTCCTCCCCTCTCCTTTCCTCCCTCCCTCTTCTTCCTCCTCCTCCTCCTCCCCCCCTCCCCCCTTCCCCTCCCCCTCCCTCCTCCTCACCCTATCTCCTTCCCTTAATCCACTTCCTTACTTTCCTTCCTTATTCCCTTCCTTATTCCCTTCCTCCTTTCCTCTCTCCCTCCTTCCTTGCCTCCCTCTCTTCTTCCTTCTGTCCTTCCTTCCCTCTTTTCTTCCTCCCTCTTTGCCTTAATTCACAGCCTTCGTTAATAAACCGTCACCTCCATCTACTCCCCCCACTCCCCCACTTCGCCGCCTCGCTCTCTTGGCTTCTGGCCCTCACTCACCCTCAAAATTGGTCAGAAACTGACCTTGCAACTCATCTTCAGCTTCACTGACACCTTCATGCTGACTTTCAGTTTCCGTCTCACTATCGCCTCCATTTTCGTCTTTGTCCTCATTTTTGCCCTCACCTTCAGCTCCTCAACATTTAAGTTCACTCAGATTCATCTTCATTCTCTTCCTCAACTTCATCTTAACCTTAAAGGCGTTGTCGCACTGGGCTGTCTTACCTTCAGCATTCAATTAATCGGCGTACCGACCAACTCCAGATTTTTTTTTTCCGCCTTAAAATCACTATGGCAAGCTATTTTGTTTTGTCAACAATTTACATAGAATGTTGTTTCACATCCTGGAGGAAGTTTTATTTTCCTCTCTGATTACTTCTCAGAAGCTTTCGGAGAAAAATAGCTCAATGTGATGACGATTTAGCCTCAGACCCATCTTTGCCCTCTCCTTCACCCTTGTCATCACCGTCATCTTCCTCCGACTGTTGGTGAAGATTTGCAGTCCGCAGCTTTTGGGATGAAAATATTTTTCCTTCAGCACATCAAGTGACATTCTAAGTATTTCTATTGAAAAAAATTTTTTTTAGTGATTTTACGTCGGAAAAGTGTTGGAGGTACCGACAATTAATCGGAGGTTGAAGGAAAAACGGCTTAGTGTGATAACCCTTTTTCCCTCGACAACACTTTCATTCATCTTTACCCAAACGCTCATTTTCAGCCCCATCCTCACCTTCATTCACCTACATTGACTATCACTGTCCCCATCACTATCATCTTGACTGTCACCTTCACTGTGACCTTCATTTTCACCTTCACTGTTACCTTCACTGTTACCTTCCCTATCACCTTCCCTATCACCTTCCCTATCACCTTCCCTATCACCTTTACCTTCATTTTCATTTTCACTGTCACCTTCACTGTCACCATCACTGTCACCATCACTGTCACCATCACTGTCATCCTGACTGTCACCTTCACTGTGACCTTCATTTTTACCTTCACTGTTACCTTCAATGTTACCTTTCCTATCACCTTCACCTTCATTTTCACCTTCACTGTCATCTTCACTGTGACCTTCATTTTCACCTTCACTGTTACCTTCCCTATCACCTTCATTTTCATCTTCATTTTCAGCGTCACTGTTACCTTCACTGTTACCTTTATTTTCACCTTCACTGTTACCTTCACTGTTACCTTCACTGTTACCTTCACTGTTACCTTCACTTTCACCTTCATTTTCACCTTCATTGTTACCTTCCATATCACCTTCACTTTCACCTTCACTGTCACCCACACTGTTACCGTCACTATCACCATCACTTCCACCTTCGCCTTCAGTATCACCTTCACTTTCACATTCACTTTCACCTTCACTATCACCATCACTTCCACTTTCGCCTTCACTATCACCTTCACTTTCACCTTCACTATCACCTTCACTATCACCTTCACCTTCACTTTCACCTACACTGTTACCTTCACTATCATCGTCAATTCCACCTTCACCCTCGCTTTCACCAACGCTGTTACCCTCACTATCACCATCATTTCCACCTTCATATCTTCACCTCGCCTCCGTCCTTGACCCAAGCGAAGAACGCAGACCAAAGGTCATAAATTGTATTATCAAGCAAACACACCCCGAGCAAAACCGAGAAGGCAGAGAACAAATAAGCGTTGGAGTCCATTGGATGGTGATGTAGGAGACTACGCGAAGCAAGGCTGTAGCAGATGTAGAACGTTTTACTGGCTACACTAACTAAAGAATGATAATAATCAAGAAATACGATCCATGTAAGCGACGACGTCTCTTTGCCCAGTCTAGTAAAAGCTAGTTTTTGTAATGAAACTAAGATTAATGGCTAATGGTTAGAAAAGGTGGAAATTTGTTTGTGTAGTTTGCTGTATCTAGTGTCTTTATGGACCGGAGTCCAGCAGCGGTCTTGTATGATTACTTTCATCTTAAACGAATGTCCTAATTTTTAACCTTTGATATCTTCTTTACCAGGGAGAGAAACCTTATTTCCGGCCAAATACTAGATACCTTTTATCTAGTAACAATTATAGTGAATATATAGATGGAGATAAACACACGGGTAAAATTAAAAGACTCCAGAATAACAAATCGATTGGTGATTGTAATAAACTGGACAAATTTAGATTTAAGAAGGAAATAGGCAAGAATTGGTTTACTAATAGGGTGGTCGACGAATGGAATAAACTTAGTAACCATGTAGTAAGCGCTGAAACTATCAGTTGTTTTAAGAAATGATTAGACAACTTTATGGATGGGGATGACAGATGGTGATAGATACGGAGCTGCCTAGTGTAGGCCTTATGGTCTCTTGCAGTCTCCTTCATTCTTATGTTCAAGCAAGTGAATGTATCTCAGATGTCTGTAGTTATGGAAAAATGAAAATGGATTTAGACATGATCTATGAATGTAGTAGAAGTAAACAATTTGTGTACTTCGACCATAATTCAAACCATTGTTAGTGTTTTTTCTTTATATTAAGTATAGCAGTTTATGTAACGTTTTGTATCTTTTTAAAAAAGGTATGTAGAGTTCATAGTGAACTAGATTGTATTAGCCCCTCCCCCCCACACACACACATTGAGAGTAACTGACATACAGTAGAACCTTGCAGAAGTGACGCGGCAGAGGTTGGTGTAGCAGACATTCGTATAAAAGTTGGGGAAGGCCTTTGTTTAGTAGTGGACTCCGAATGGACGGTGGTGGACGGAGTGGTCCAAGGTCACAGGACTGAAGAGGCTTGTCCTTGGTCACCCGAGGTCAACCGAGGTCAACCGAGGTCATCCGTGACCCAAGTTCGGAGATTGAAAGACGACAAGTTAGTCTGGAGTTTGAGTGTCGACACTTCGGTGACATTTTCCTTCCTGACTTACTGCTCTTCTTCTGAATATTTCACAGACTCTTGTAAAACAAAAAATTATCCTGATGGTGCCTGTTGTTGTCTTGGCAGGTTTTATATAACTCGGAAGATATATATATATTTTTTTTTTTTTTTTTTTTTTTTTTATTCATGCACGTATAGCAGGGTCAGAGGTAGCAGGAAAAGGTGGAGTGAAGGTGGAGGTAGAATGTAGATTGAGAGAAGAGGAGTGATTGTGCCAACAGCACTGTATGGGGCAGAAACGTGGAACATAAGAGAAGAGGAGAGAAGGAGTTTGAATGTTTGAGATGAATGAAAGAATATTAGGATGGTTTGGACACATGGAAAGAATGAGTGAAGAAAGACTAGTAAAAGAGGTATGGAAGGCAGATGTGGAGGGAGTGAACATGAGGGGACGTCCTAGGATGTGGTGGATGGATGGGGTGAAGGGGGCTTTGGAAGAGGGGAATGTCTGTTGAGGAAGGAAGGGAGAGGACGGAAGACAGATGAGTGGAGAATGGTTGTATATGGATGATGTTTGACTGCATGAGTTTTTTATTCTGCGGGTCAAATGATTAGATTTTTATTTCTAAAACTCCCACCCCTTATCCCCAACACTAATCATTGTAATCGATGGATAGCACCATATTCTATGAAGATGTTGTTACGTATTTATGTGTCTTATGCGTATTAATAAAGACAAATAACTCACAATAAGCTTGACAAACGTAAGTTTGGATGAAGATAAACATCTTTTGAATATCTATGCTAACTGTCTAAAATTTGTCGTCTTGGATCCTGTATATGCATTTTGAATATATAATGTGTTGTCTTGCAATAAAAAGTACTGATGTTGAGTTATTATAGAAGTAAATTAAAGACTTACATATTTAATAAGTTGTGTTGGAGCCTTCTAGAAGTTTTGTTTGAGAACTAATGAGTAACTTCGACTTAGAAATTAAGACGTGTATGATATATAGCCGTTCACCATAATCATAAGACTTTAACACCTTGTTTCCTCAGTTCTAGATGTTACTTGTGTATTTGAATTTTGTATTTCATTTCTAAACGGTCACTGTTGTTATACGTGCATGAAAGACAGCTCTCGAGCAAGATTTCATGATAGTTTCTTTCCTATGTAAAGGTTTACAATCCTTATTATAAACCTTGTATTGTGTAACATTTCTATATAATCTTTACATAGAAAAAATATGTAATCACCATGAAACCTCGGGTGAAACCAAGCTTTTCCACAGTTGTAGAAGCGACTGTAGGCCACACTTGATTCAGCTATCGTACGGTACTCTAGATGTAGCTTGATATCTGAGATAATGGTCGTCCTAATGTATGAACAATTCTCACCCTTTGTAGGTAGCCAGTTTGCTACAGTAAACTCTTATTTACACATCTACGCAGATAGCCACTTTACTATCTTAAACTAGTATTGGCTAGAATTCTGTTCAATAACCGACTTGATACGGTTTTCTGTGGTAGTCACTTAACTACTCAGACTCTGGTCAAACCCTGAGGCTTGAATACTTCACTGCAAACTTTTTTTTTTAGTAGTTATTCAGTGACCAAAATCCTAATGCTCGAACATTTCACTTACGTACATAGTCCCGTTTCCTATTTTTGTCATTAAAATCACCTGTCAATTTTTCGTCACGTGTATAATGAAACTTTTTTCTCCTATAACTCTTATCTACTTTCTCTTGTGCACGGAAATCAAAACAACTTCGTGTGGGGAGTCGGTCGTGTACATAGATTTTTCCGGCGCATTGTGAAGTATAACAGGATCCCAGCGAGGGTTGGGGAAGGAGAACTTTATCCACACGACCGTAACAATATCAGTCTTAATGCTTTCTTCCCGTCTCACGTAGTAGAGCTAGTGATGTAATCGGAAGCGTGCTGGTCTCGTATTACCTAGTTGTAGGTTCGAATCCCGCTCTTCTCTTCTATTCCTAGCAATGACTGTTACCTGCCCCAACAGCCCAAACGCATAGTGTAAAGGTGCTAGCTCGTAGCCATGCGAGGTTTGGCCTACGCTCCGCGACATTTTCAATTGCCTGACCATTGATCTCTCTCTCTACCTTTTTTTTTTCCGAAGTGGGAGACTGACCTGCACACTCAAATCCTGTATCAAATCAACATTTATTTAATCAGCAATTAAGAATTATTCCTTATCTTCACTTCCCCTCGTCTTTTGCAAGCGTAAGCCTAATCTCGCCCCCCAAGGTTTATGGTTGAACTAGCTAATCATTATAGCTATTCCTGAGTTTTCCTCTCATCTACTTAAGATTATTTATCGTTATTTATGTAGAGTAGCTCTCTACCCCCGTCTTGAGAATTGTTTTTACATAATTGTATATTGCATATGCGTGTTCGTATATTGCACTAGTATTTCCACTTTTGTGATCTTGTCTTAATTACAGAGACAGACCGATACACAACTGAAAGGAATTATACTCGCTGAGGAACCAGGGATAAAGAATAGGGGGAGAACAAAGGTAGAATATGAAAACTATGAAGATAAGATCGGATAACACTAGTTAATTAGATATTCATTATAGAAACGTGTTGAATCCCTCTAGGCAGGTGATCGCTTGAGAACCTACCAATAGGATAGGATTACTCAGATTAACTCATTCCGTTTGCATTTGACTTATCCATGAAATACATATATAATTGATTTCATCATATAGAAAGCCAGCGACCCACATTTTGAACCCATATTGCATGCTACCTGAGGTTTCATAGGTAGTGTGTGTGTTTGTGTGTGTGTGTGTGTGTGTGTGTGTGTGTGTGTGTGTGTGTGTGTGTGTGTGTGTGTGTGTGTGTGTGTGTGTTTATCTGTGTATGTGTTCGTGTGTGTGTGTGTGTCTGTGTGTGTCTATGTGTGCTCGCACTTGTTTACCTAACTGTAGTATACGAGGTGGTCCCATCTATACATCTTCACTTATCAAACTTTACCTAATTCGCTTATGTTCCAGGTATGGATTATTCCTTCTTTGAACGTGCTCCACAAATGAATGAATCTATATAGAAAAATATGCTTCTTATTATCTTTCAGATGATTTGTCTTCTATTATTTATGGCCTCTTATAACCAGAGCTGGGCGCGTTACCGCCGGCCAGGAAGTGCGTTACCGAAAAATCTGGGTTGCATTTCCGTCAATGCATTACCGATTTTAATTTTCTTAGAGTGGTCCGTGTTACTGAGTATGTGTGTGTGTATATATATATATATATATATATATATATATATATATATATATATATATATATATATATATTTATAATATATACACGAAGTAACGCGGACCGCTCAAAGGAAATTAAAATCTAATACACTGACGGAAATGCACACCAGATTTTGTGGTAACGCACTACCTGTCCGAAGGTAACGCGCCCAGCTCTGCATACTCTTTCATCCCAAAATAACAAATCCTCTGTCCATTTTGTACTCTTCTCTCTGCTCAAAATATCATTATCACTTCACCTCTACCACCGGATCTGTCATAACCCTCCACCCCCCCCCCCCTCCAAGTGGTTGGTCTGCTTATACAGATCCGATTATCAGCAATGCTTACTTAGTCAGAAATTAAGAATTTTTCCTTATCTTCATTTTCCCTCCTCTGTGCTCCCTCTCTTAACAAGCGTGTGTGTGTGTGTGTGTGTGTGTGTGTGTGTGTGTGTGTGTGTGTGTGTGTGTGTGTGTGTGTGTGTGTGTGTGTGTGTGTGTGTGTGTGTGCATGCTCTTGAGCATGTGTGCATTCGCAGTACATTCACTAGCATGTGTATATTCGGGTATCACTTCCTTGTGAGTCAATACTCGTACTGTGATGTACCATTAACCACAGGGTTCTGACCTTTCTTTATCAGTAAAATGATGTACGAATAAATGCATATCCGGTGTTTTGCCAGCTCCTCCCATTCCCTCTCTGCAAGCCTCCCCAAGTCTCAAAGAATTTAGCTTCGTTTCAGCTTGTTCGCTTAGTCCTCGTACCTTCTTCTGCCCCCGTTGGGTTTTGCCCTCTTGTTCTGCGTGCCACCAATCACTCCTCTTCTTCCTTTTGCTCACTGGAGTGCTACTGTGATGTGGCACTCTCCTATGCCCTCCCGTTGTCACTGACGTCATCAAGCCTCTACCAACCGATCGACATTGGTGGTAATCCAACCAATGTAGATTTTTTTATTCGAATAATTTAATTCTTATTGATGATTGATGAGCGCCGCTTGTCCTGACTTGTTGGGGGGAAGGGAGTGGCCTGGGAGACCCTGAGAAGGCCCCGAGAAGGCCCTGTAAGAACCTGGGGAGGCCCTGGAAAGACCTTGGAGGACCCTGGAAGGCCCTGGTTAAAATCTGCGCAGGTTTGAGACGAAGCAAAATATTTTCAAGATTCGATATTCCTGGAGATTTCGCAGTAGAAGCCTGATTTGGAGTAGTCGAATCTATTCCATTTGAGATTCATGGTGTCGACTGAACTTGTTCCAGACTGCGATGGAGATAGAAATTGAATAGCTCATTCGAGACGCAAATAGCATACCAAGTATTTGATGCGCCTGTCTCTTCTACCTAGCTATGCCTGTGAGGAGTGTTGACGTAGTGGTAACACCATCACGGAGGAGCTGTTGGGAATAGAATTGATAAGATGATAAGACTAATCATACAATTTGCATGGAAAGAAATATTGTACAGAAAGGTCTTGTTTCTATTCCTATATTAATTCCATTTGGAGTTGTTGGGAACAGAGTTGATGTTCCTACTAAGATAATAAGACAAATCATACAAGTTGCATGGAAAGAAATATTATACAGAAAGGTCTTGTTTCTATTCCTATATTAATTCCATTTGGAGTTGTTGGGAACAGAGTTGATGTTCCTACTAAGATGATAAGGCTAATTATACAAGTTGCATGGAAAGAAATATCGTACAGATAGGCCTTGTTTCTTTTCCTGTATTCATTTCATTTGGAGTTTTTGGGAACTAGAGTTGATGTTCCTACTAAGATGATAAGACTAATCATACAATTTGCATGGAAAGAAATATTGTACAGAAAGGCCTTGTTTCTATTCCTATATTAATTTCATTTGGAGCTGTTGGGAACAGAGTTGATGTTCCTACTAAGATGATAAGACCAATCATACAATTTGCATGGAAAGAAATATTGTACAGAAAGGTCTTGTTTCTATTCCTATATTGATTCCATTTGGAGTTGTTGGGAACAGAGTTGATGTTCCTACTAAGATGATAAGACTTATCATACAATTTGCATGGAAAGAAATATTGTACAGAAAGGTCTTGTTTCTATTCCTATATTAATTCCATTTGGAGTTGTTGGGAACAGAGTTGATGTTCCTACTAAGATGATAAGACTAATCATACAATTTGCAT
This sequence comes from Oratosquilla oratoria, assembly GCF_046742065.1. Classification (NCBI taxonomy): domain Eukaryota; kingdom Metazoa; phylum Arthropoda; class Malacostraca; order Stomatopoda; family Squillidae; genus Oratosquilla; species Oratosquilla oratoria. The sequence goes on along the minus strand of NC_134811.1, from coordinate 22,757,252 downwards.
GGAAAGAAATATTGTACAGAAAGGTCTTGTTTCTATTCCTATATTAATTCCATTTGGAGTTGTTGGGAACAGAGTTGATGTTCCTACTAAGATGATAAGACTAATCATACAATTTGCATGGAAAGAAATATTGTACAGAAAGACCTTGTTTCTATTCCTATATTAATTCCATTTGGAGTTGTTGGGAACAGAGTTGATGTTCCTACTAAGATGATAAGACTAATCATACAAGTTGCATGGAAAGAAATATTGTACAGAAAGGTCTTGTTTCTATTCCTATATTAATTCCATTTGGAGTTGTTGGGAACAGAGTTGATGTTCCTACTAAGATAATAAGACAAATCATACAAGTTGCATGGAAAGAAATATTATACAGAAAGGTCTTGTTTCTATTCCTATATTAATTCCATTTGGAGTTGTTGGGAACAGAGTTGATGTTCCTACTAAGATGATAAGACTAATCATACAATTTGCATGGAAAGAAATATTGTACAGAAAGGCCTTGTTTCTATTCCTATATTAATTTCATTTGGAGTTGTTGGGAACAGAGTTGATGTTCCTACTAAGATGATAAGACTAATCATACAATTTGCATGGAAAGAAATATTGTACAGAAAGACCTTGTTTCTATTCCTATATTAATTTCATTTGGAGTTGTTGGGAACAAAGTTGATGTTCCTACTAAGATGATAAGACTAATCATACAATTTGCATGGAAAGAAATATTGTACAGAAAGGCCTTGTTTCTATTCCTATATTAATTTCATTTGACATTGATCATCCTCTTACATTTCATAATAGTCTCTGCTCCATACAACGAAACCATAAGTGTAGTTTTCCTGAAAACAAATGAGCAGATAAATAAACAAGCAGAATGAAATAAGATTATAATAAAACTCTCTCGGTATTCGTCTAAAGTATATACACCTGCTTCCACTGCCACCCACAGTCGAAAACTTTTTGCTTCCATTTCGTTCCTAAACTTTCCCTGAGCTACTAACAGACCCGACAATATCACCCTCATGTTTCCACCCAGCCAGTTCATGTAACTTCGACTCTCCTCCCTCCCTCCCTCCCTCCCTCCTTCCCTCCCTCCTCCCATTACCATGGTAACCCCTCTTACCCTTGACCTTTAGCCCTAGCTTCACCTTTTCCTTCCCCATCCCAATCCCCCTCAACTTCCCCTTACTAGTCTCTTCCCTTTCCCCCCCTCCACCCTCTACCTCTTCCTTCTCTTTACTCGTTGCCCCTCTTTTCCCCCTTAACATTCCCTCCTCTTTCACTCCCCTTTCCCTTGCCCTCACCCTCACCCTCTCCCTCTCCCTCCCTTTCCCCTGCCCTCACCCTCACCCTCTCCCTCCCTTTCCCCTTTCCTCTCTCCCTTTCCCCTTTCCTCTCTCCCTTTCCCCTTTCCTCTCTCCCTTTCCCCTTTCCTCTCTCCCTTTCCCCTTTCCTCTCTCCCTTTCCCCTTTCTTCTCCCTCTTAAACCTTTCATATCCCTTTTACCCTTTCCATGGCCCTCTTCCCCCCTTCCATGTCCCCCTTCCCCTTTCCTGTCTTTCCCTTTTCCTCTCTCCCTTTTCCCTCTCCTGTTCCTCTTACCTTTTCTTTTCCCTCTTTCCCTTTCCCTCTCTCTCTTTCCATTCCTCTCCCTCTTTCCCCTTTCTCCCTTTCTCTTTACTCTTTCTTCTCTCCCTTTCTCCTTTTCTCTTTCCCCTTTCCCCTTTTCTCATTTCTCTCCCTTTCCCCTTTTTTCTCCCTCTTTCATCTTCCATGTACCTCTTTCCCCTTTCCTGTTCCTCTTCTTTTTTCCTCTCTCCCTTTCCCCTACCCTGTCCCTCTTTCCCCTTTCCTTTCCCTCTTTTTCCTTTCCTCCCTTTTCCCATTCCCCTCTTTCCCTTTTCCCCTTTTCTCTTTACGCTTTCCTCTCTATCTTCCTCCATTCCTCTTTTCTCTCACCCTTTCCCCTCTCTTCTCCCCAGTTTCCCTTTCCTCTCTCCCTTTCCCTCTTCTTTTCCTTTTTCGTCTTCCTTTTGGTCCTTTTCTTCACTTCTCAATTCCTTTCATAATCCCTTTCCCTATTTCTCCCTATCCGACCCTCTTCCCCTTTTCCCTCTTCCCCTTCCCATTCTCCTCTCTTTTTCCATTTCTTCTTTCCCTAGGAGTTCTACTATCACTCTCTTTCTCATCTTCCCTTTCACCCTTATCTTCACCCTCATCCCCTTCCCACCACCACTACCACCGCCACCAACCAACCACCACTCTCGGAACAACCGACCTACCAACCAACCGACCTACCAACCCGCCAACAGGGAGGTGTCGGTCCAATGCAGATAATCGCATCAATCTCTTTGCCTTTGTCGTCACGCGGCTTATAAATGTATCTTTCTTATCAGCGTCTACACACACAAAAATGAAAAAATTAGACTGCTGTTAATGACAAAGGGAAACCTTTGTATTCTTCTATGTTATTAACTTGAAATGACGTGGAAATGTAAACAACCGCAGTCAGACATATGCGTGTTTATTACATGCATACACAGGGATGCATGCATGCAAGCAAGCGCACGCTCAAGCGCACACACACACACACACACACACACACACACACACACACACACACACACACACACACACACACACACACACACACACACACACACACACACACACACACACACACACACACTCTCTCTCTCTCTCTCTCTCTCTCTCTCTCTCTCTCTCTCTCTCTCTCTCTCTCTCTCTCTCTCTCTCTCTCTCTCTCTCTCTCTCTCTCTCTCTCTCTCTCTCTCTCTCTCTCTCTCTCTCTCTCTCTCTCTCTCTCTCTCTCTCACTCATACACACGCCAAATTCATCCACCAGCTATTCACCAGCTTGCCCCATCTTTCACAGCTCGATGCAAACAAGTTTCAGTTTCCAAAGAACTTTTTGAAAAAACATTATTGTTGTGTATCATACAGGCATTGAACAAGTAACCTCAAGTACTGAGGTAGTCCAATCTAAAGGACAGATACTTGACAGCTAGTTGCAAAGACAGTGACAATCTACTAAACCAGCACATTTCCCAGCTGATGTTCCAACCATGCCACCAAGCCCCAAACTCTATAGTGGTAGACAATACAGATTCTGTACTTGGTGTAAGAGGCTGGTAGATAAGTTGATAGAAAGAGGGGTAGAAGAGAAGACGAGTGTTGCATTTTTATGGGTTCGTTATTTACAAACATAATATCTGAACGCGAGTGAGTTGCATAAGTTCGCTCTCCGCGTTATGTTTATAAACAATGGCCGGGGGCCCGATTACATTGCTGACTTGTAGAATTTTGTAACCTGGGATATGCAAATATTCGATACTGCTTAAATAAATAATATTACTAATAGACTTAAAACAACGAATCGGATTGAGGAAAGAGTGAAGGAGGAGAAAGTTCAATTGGTTCACGATTGTAAGATCATGCCCTTTAGGGAGGATCTTACATATAAAATTAAAGATCATTGGACTAAAGAAATCACCACGTCACTGCAAAACTCACTTAGAACCTAACATACGTGTTCTCGGGGGATTCCTTGAATGTACCTTAGAGAAGCACGTGGTATAAGAATTAACGGAACAAAGGAAAGAAAATCTCTAAACTCTAAAGTTCCCCCTACACTGAAAATTACATCTGAAGGAAAAGATTATACTGTATGGATGATTGGAAGTAACAGGGTCTACCGAGTAAAATTTGTGAGTGACTATCATATGTAGAAAAACAGTGGGAAACAAAAAAAGGGGTGAAATGTGGGTGAAACTTGCACTTGTTTATCCACAGAAAAAAGCCCCTCTTGAGAGAAACAAGAACCACAGTGACACACTGCATGCAGGACACCAGCCAGCATTCAATCAGTATCAAAGCAGAATTAAACTTCCCACAGAAAATACTGTCCTAGATGAAAATACCATACAGAAGACACGGATGACACCATTCAACAAAACCAAACATTAACAATCCCAAGACAATAACCCCGTGTTTCCTCTGTGAGTGACTTGTGAACCCACGTAGGGGTCGTAACCGGTTACATGGGAGCACTGGGTCTCCTGACAAAAGAGACCTGGCGCGACAGTTTCATTAGTTTATAAGATTCAGGCTTCTCCCTGATGAAGCTGATCGAGAGGCTAGTTATGTTATGATGTCCATTTCATGAAGTCTGTCGTTGGGATTTGAAATTTGCTTGATCTTTTTTTGTGTTTGCTCACCGAAGTTGATAATCATTCATTTGCCTCTCAACCTTTACGATGAAATCCAATAGTGGAAGTGTCTTTATAACTTACGTACAAACACGTACTATACATACGTCTTTAATATGCCAAACAATGAAAAAAAACGCTTACCATTTCAGGAATGGGTAATATGATTCATAATACCGAGTCAAATCGTGTCAGCAATATCGCTACTTCAACGTATTTCATAGCATAGTAAGACTTGACATCTC
>NC_134811.1:22735279-22747779 GCF_046742065.1 Oratosquilla oratoria | reverse complement strand
GTTTCTAATTTCCATGAAGAATGTGATACAAGCGTGATTCAGCCCATAGTCACTGGGCATCCTACTACTAAATAGAACTGCCTAGCGTTGGGCTAAACTGAATCTTAACTTTGTCAACCTTAAGTTTAATAGTGACAAATGGTTCCTAAGGGCATTAGCCGTTTCTTAGTGGAATGGAATCTTCTTTTCTTACCTAGAAAAAAGTTCTTAAAGTGAGTTATAATCTCCTTTGTTGTTCATCGAGACCGACAACTTCCTTCCCTCACACCCCTCGCTTGGCTCGAGCCCCCCTCTCCTCCAAAAGAAAAGAAAATAATAAAAAATAAAATAGATAAAATAAGAGAAAATTGATCGGTGTGGGATTGAACAAACTTGGTCCATCAGGTCATCACGCTCAAGTGGTTAATTTTTTTTTTCTTTATTCTTTTCTTTTGTATCTTTTGTTCATTACATTTTTTCATTTTTCTTTTTTCTTTTCGTTTTTCTTCATCTTTTTTCTTATTTCCCTTTTCTTCTTCGTCTATATACATATTTTTCTTTTGCCTCTTCATTCTTTTTTTTTTCTTTTTTGTTCGTCATTTATTCTTATTTGTTTTCTTTATCCATTTTTATTTTTCTTCGTCTACTTATCTTTTTTTCATTCGTCACCATGATTTAGTTTTTATCATTTCCTCTTCCTTTTTCTCATTTACATCTAACTTTTATTGTCCTTTCTTCTTTCATTGTGACTTGTTTTCCGCCCTCGTTCATTTATTTTTAACTTTACCTCTTTCCTTCTTTTGTTTCATTTATTTTTTATTCTTTATTTATTTCCAAATTCTTTTCCCTGAATTTATTTTCAGCCATTCGATTATTGACAACTTTTCCTTGTTTCTTCTTTTATTTCTGACTTTTTTATTAATTGTTTTTTAAAGTTTATTTCGGAGTTTTTTCTTTTATTTCTTGTTAAGCCCCCTTTTTTTTATCATTCATTATATCATCCCATTTTCTATTACTTTTGAATTCGCTTCTATTCTTTTGTCTTCAATTTCTTCTTCCTTCTTTTTTCAAATTCTCTTCCTTTATTCACTTATTCCTAACTTCTTCTCTTCCCTTCTTCATTTGTCTCCTTTGTCACTTCCTCCTTTGCAAGACTCCTCCCCAACACCTCTTCTTCCCTTTCTGTTTTGTTCTTGTTTTCTCGTTTCGTCTCCTGTTCTCTCCCTTATTGCGAGAGCCGAGAAGAGCGGGAGTGACCGAGGGTGATGATGAGTGAATGGTAGGAAGAGGGAGAGAGGACGAGAGGGAAGAGTAAAGGAATGAAGTGGGTGAGTGGGTGAGGAGATGAGAGAGTGATAAGTGAATAGTAGGCGGAATGGGTGAGGACGAAGCGGGGAGGGGGAGAGGAAGAAAGGAAGAGAGTGGGTGGGTGAGTGAGAGGGCGAGTGAGTGGCGAGTGGATGGGTAAGTGAGCGGGTTTGAGTGAGTGAGTGAGCGGGTCTATGAGTGCGTGAGTGAGTGAGCGGGTGTCTGAGTGAGTGAATGAGCGGGTGTCTGAGTGAGTGAGTGAGCGGGTGTCTGAGTGAGTGAGTGAGCGGGTGTCTGAGGGGATGGGTGAGTGAGCGGGTCTATGAGTGAGTGAATGAGAGGGTGTCTGAGTGAGTGAGCGGTTGTCTGAGTGGGTTAGTGAGTAAGCGGGTTTCTGAGTGAGTGAGTGAGTGAGTGAGCGAGCGGTTGTCTGAGTGAGTGAGTGAGCGGGTGTCTGAGTGAGTGAGTGAGCGGGTGTTTGGGTGAGTGAGTGAGCGGGTGTTTGAGTGAGTGAGTGAGTGAAAATGTGTCTGAGTGAGTGAGTGAGCGAGCGAGCGGGTGGGTGAGTGAGTGAGCGGGTGGGTGAGTGAGTGAGCGGGTGGGGAGTGAGTGAGTGAGTGAGCGGGTGGGTGAATGAGTGAATGAGCAGGTGTCTAAGCACCCACTATACCTCTGGCTACAGGGACTACAGCTGCTACAACAAAGTAGAGACTTGTCTAGCACCCGCTAAAATTCACTTTAGTATTCCCTGGGGGTTCTTGAAGCCCCCAATTAAAAAAAGAAAAAGGAGAGAAAAAATGTACTTGAGAGGGTCAAGTCACGCATGCTCCGTGAACCTTGAGTTGTTATTCTGTAGAACAGGTTTGCTGGATGTGCATCGTCGCCTGGTCTCGGGGTCACCCCAAAGGAAATCGATACCTGGAACTCCGAAACCACTAATGAGGAAGGCAGGCCTGTTTCGAGGAGCATCATAGGCTATAATTTTATATTCGTCTTCATAGGACTAAACAGTTGTACTGGTTTTCTTTTACTCTTTGTCCAATTTGTCTTTTTCTTTGTCTTTGTCTCCTTCGTCTTTGTAACTGTCTTCAATGTCTTTATTTAATGTCTCTATTCAATATCTTTGTTGAAAAGCGAATAGAATTGGATTGCGGATGTTTATAATTTCGAAGTAGGGTAGTCTGAATTCAATTTATTCATCTATCTATTTCTGTACTATATTTTGTGATAATTGATCGCGCTCTGGATCTAGACGCGCCCTATGATACTACGGAGGAAAACAAAATTCCACAAACTAGGCAAGTACAGTGTGTTCCAAAAAAGAGTGTCTGGAAAACGGGGGCCATCAGTTTGAACATTTGTAAACACGCATTGGTGGAAAAAACAACAACCAAACTTTTCTGTGATTTAGAACTGTTGACCATCATTTTCTAGACACTGCTGATAACGCGGACCTATGGATTCAACGTTACGAAACATATCAAAGAATGAAGAAATTTTTGGGACGCCCTGTTCAAGGGAAAAGGGTAGTGTTTTTATTTGAAGAACTAAAGAGGGACGTTGTATCTTTTCATCTTGGTATATTCAGCGTCTAAGAAACAGTACCCTTGACCTAAAGAAATGCATGGAGAAATAGTAGACACTCGTACACATAGCAACAGTGGAGGGTAGAGCTTTTGGATTGTAGAGAACTTCATAGAAAGATGAGTTCTGACCAAACAGAGCCTTACAAAACGGTGGGCATCCCGCTATATATAGAGTAATGGGGGAAGGATTATTTTTCTGCCCCCTGAAACGCTGAAGTGAGTAGACAGACGCTTTTCACTCCGAAGAAATCAGTCGCGAAGACGGAACACTGGGGTACTCCACTACCCATCCCCGTTTCGAGGATCGATTTCCTTGTAGACATAGGTCGAGACGAATTCAAACCTATTGGAAAGTGGTGGAGGTGGAGAGGTTGGTGATCATTGTCTGAAAGAAGAACCAAATACTCCAGATAATGATGCCTGCCCCGGTAGGTGAGGTTTCTGTCGTTCCGGGAATTCCATCCGAGACTATTGTTCAGGAGCTCTTCTGCAAACACTTTTAGCGGAAAGAAGGTCGACTGCCTCTTTCCTGTTTGTTTGGCACACTTGCGCTGTGTGGTTGTTTGAATGTGTAATTCGTTCTCGGTTTGCCTTGCTTTAACCGAGGCCCATGATGCATACAAGTTTGAGTACAGTGAAGAGTAGATTTGCTTGGCTTATCCCATACGCCTCGGCACCTAATTGTATATAGTGTATCTTACAGTGGATGACCATTTCTGTACAACGCTTTCTTTTCCTCTCGAAAATGTAAAATTCATCGAAGTGTTTTATTCAGTCTAGTCCAATACTTTGAGCAACGCGTTCTGTTCTGTATATCAAAATAATAATAATGATAATAATAATCCCGACTTAAAGAAACAATACGAATCTGTCTGCCGGAGTCTGAGTCTACGTATTGATATAAATCTAAAATTTACAGCAAGAACGATTTTGCTTAATTCCTTACAAATCCGTCTGACAGTTTCCGTTTCTCTATTTTAGACCTTCGGTCGGACTATCAAAGACACCTCCAGCCTGTCCGCCTTTGTAAGTCTCTGTATGTCTTTCTATGACTTTTGTATGTCTGTCGGTCATTAACTTTGCCTTTTTTTTTTCTTTTTTTTTTTTTATTCTGCCACAATCCGTCAAAATCCGTCTCCCTAAATCTGCCAAAGTCTGCCAGTCTGCTTGAACGTGCCAAAATCTTACGGAATTCGGCGTGGTTTGTGATGGTCGGTCTGTTATTCTGCAGCATGCAAAATGCAACGTGAAAAAAAAAGTTTAAAACACAACGCAAAACTTGTAACAACAAACAACTCGCAACACGAAATAAAAACCAAACCTAGAATATATAAATTGCCAAATTGAAAATGCTAATCGTAACATGCAACACACCACACAACACAGACACACAATCTGCAACTTACTCGTACAATATAAAGTAGACCACATTGCATGAAATACACAACTCAAGAATTAAAAAACGCAACTTGCAGCGCACAAAACATGGGACATGCAATATGGATACAGTAGCCAGCGAATTACAATAATACAGATGTAATACGCAACACATACAATTTGCTACACGCTGCACGCACCATGTGAAATACAATATGGAACAACATATAACATTCAAAATGCAACATAAAGCATATAATATCCAATATGGAAATGGAACACGTAACGTTAAACACAATACGACACGCAACGTCCAACTTGGAACACTTTCTCTATGCAATTATCAACATCAAGTGCAAAACATAACATACAGCATATACGACATGCAATACGCAACGTACAATTGAATACATAAATTTAATACGCACCATTGAACACGTAACATGCAACATACAACCCATAGTGCACCCTGCAAAAATTAAATACAATAAGCATTTCGCAACTCAACATGCAACCCAAAACTGCAACATGACACTCTGACATTCAATAAGCAGTATGAAACACGCAAGTGGGAAGAAATACGCAACATGCAATGTGCAACACACAACACTCTGCTGACATACTCGCATTGCCCAAGATGCACAGCGTTTGATCTCTTTGAACAAGTGTTGGAGTGAGGACTTGACTTCGAGGCTAAGTGGTTCTTTAGACTTGTAGCTTGACCTCAAAGCAGTGGCGACCTTAAAAGTCGTGTATGATTGATTTATTCTATTTTATTGAGTTTCTTATTTTTGCTTTATTTTAATTTATCCTAAAAAATCTTGTTTAATTTATATCATCCTCATCATCATCATCACTATCATCAATTCATCACTATCATCATCACCATTATCACCATGACCATGATCATCATCACCATTATCACCATGACCATGATCATCACCATGATCATCATCACCACTATCACCATGACCACCACTATCATCATCATCATCATCATCATCATCATCATCATCATCATCATCATCATCATCATCATCATCATCATCATCATCATCATCATCATCATCATCATCATCATCATCATCATCATCATCATCATCATCATCATCATCATCATCATCATCATCATCATCATCACTATCATTATCATAGCCATTATCACCATCTTCGCCATTATCACCATCTTCGCCATTATCACCATCTTCGCCATTATCACCATCTTCGCCATTATCACCATCTTCGCCATTATCACCATCTTCGCCATTATCACCATCTTCGCCATTATCACCATCTTCGCCATTATCACCATCTTCGCCATTATCACCATCTTCGCCATTATCACCATCTTCGCCATTATCACCATCTTCGCCATTATCACCATCTTCGCCATTATCACCATCTTCGCCATTATCACCATCTTCGCCATTATCACCATCTTCGCCATTATCACCATCTTCGCCATTATCACCATCTTCGCCATTATCACCATCTTCGCCATTATCACCATCTTCGCCATTATCACCATCTTCGCCATTATCACCATCTTCGCCATTATCACCATCTTCGCCATTATCACCATCTTCGCCATTATCACCATCTTCGCCATTATCACCATCTTCGCCATTATCACCATCTTCGCCATTATCACCATCTTCGCCATTATCACCATCTTCGCCATTATCACCATCTTCGCCATTATCACCATCTTCGCCATTATCACCATCTTCGCCATTATCACCATCATCGCCATTATCACCATCATCGCCATTATCACCATCATCGCCATTATCACCATCATCGCCATTATCAGCATCGTCGCCGCCATCATCATCATCATCATCATCGCCATTATCAGCATCGTCGCCGCCATCATCATCATCATCGCCATCATCATCATCATCATCATCATCATCATCATCATCATCATCATCATCATCATCATCATCATCATCATCATCATCATCATCATCATCATCATCATCATCATCATCATCATCATCATCATCATCATCATCATCATCATCATCATCATCATCATCATCATCATCATCTTGTTATCTTTATTGGAGAAAGCTATCTAATACACTTTTTGTTAAATTGGATAGGCGCTGAAGTTCTGACGATCTGTGTAGTTGATCGCTCAAAATAACGGAATATTTTTTTTTCTCATTGTTCAATGTGAAACAGAATTTTCCATTATTCATATGTGTACCAGATGAATATTGGAAACGTTTGTTCCACGTTGAACAATGAGAGAAAAAAGTCTTCCGCAATTTTGAACGATCAGCTAGGGAGATCGCTGGAACGTCAGCGGCTATCCAGTCTGGTACACCGATGTATACTGGAACTTCTGTTCCACATTGAACAATGAGAGAAAAAAAAAAAAAAATCTGCAATTTTGAGCGATCATCTACACAGATCGTCAGAACGTCAGCGGCTTTTCAGTTTAATATGAATATTATCATTATCATTATTATTTTTGTTATTTTTGTTTTCGTTATTGTTATTGTTGTAGATACTGTGGTTGTGTTTCTGGTGATGGTGGTTGTGTTTGTAGCTGTGGTTGTTTCGGGTGTGGTTGTGGTGGCTGTCGTTGTTGTGTTCATTATCATTAATATAATATAAATACTTTAGTACCTATATAGCCTTTGATAACTACACATGTGTGAAACAGGGAAGATAAAGTCCCATGGGACTTTGTATTTATTGAAAACCGGCGTTTTCGGTATTTACTGATCGGGATGTAATCTCCCAAGGGGGGGGGGGGAAGTCTCCTCTGGTGAGTCTAAGGGAGAGTGTCTCCCATAGTCTCCTCAGTTTATATTTGGCATTTATACAATAATATGTGTGTTAGTTGTACTGCAATGTCTGGTTATTGCTCGTGGATTAGTCTTGACATGATGTATTTATTGGAGTTGTATAAAGGTATAAAGACATGGTTAATGATCTGTCTGGTGATACTATGTACTTGTGTCGGTAACTTCCGCTGGGCGCTGGCGAGATGTGTTGCATGTCTGAGTCAGATGCTTACGATTTAGAAGTGTGGATGTCAGCAAGATTGGGAAGGGATTGCCAAGTCCAGTGCCTATCGGGCACCTTTTTGTATACATGTGGATCACGTGTCAGGCATGTGATATTGTAATGGTTATTATATGGATACACCTACCTACCCTCCTACCTAACCACTCACCTACATTCCTACCTACCCACCAAAACCCACTTACCTACATACCTAACTACCTACCCACCTACCTACATACCTACCTATCCGGCTTACCAACTTTGGAGGACTTTGCAGACTCCTTCGTGAGACTTTGCAGACTCCTTCGGCAGACTTTGCAGACTCATTCGAAGGAATTTGAAGACTCGTTCGGAGGAATTTGCAGAATCATTCGAAGGAATTTGCAGATTCCTTTGGGATACTTTGAACACTTCTTCGGGAGACTTTGAAGACTCCTTCGGGAGACTTTGGAGATTCCTCATGGAGACATTGGATATTCCTCCGGGAGACTTTGGAGACTCCTCCGGGAGACTTTTTAGACTCCTCCAGGAGACTTTGAAGACTCCTCCAGGAGACTTTGAAGACTCCTCCAGGAGACGTTGAAGACTCCTCCGGGAGACGTTGAAGACTCCTCCGGGAGACGTTGAAGAGTCCTCCGGGAGACTTTGAAGACTCCTCCTTGAGAATTTGAAGACTCCTCCTTGAGAATTTGAAGACTCCTCCTTGAGAATTTGAAGACTCCTCCGGGAGACTTTGAAGACTCCTCCTCGGGGAGACTTTGAAGACGACGCCTCGAGGGGATTTTGAAGACTCCTCCTCGAGGGGACTTTGAAGACTCCTCCTCGGGGAGACTTTGAAGACTCCTCCTCGGGGGGACTTTGAAGACTCCTCCTCGGGGGGACTTTGAAGACTCCTCCTCGGGGGGACTTTGAAGACTCCTCCTCGGGGGGACTTTGAAGACGACTCCTCGAGGGGACTTTGAAGACTGCTCCTCGGGGAGACTTTGAAGACTCCTCCTCGGGGTGGACTTTGAAGACTCCTCCTCGGGGGGGGGGGCTTTGAAGACTCCTCCTCGAGGAGACTTTAAAGACTCCTCCTCGAGGAGACTTTAAAGACTCCTCCTCAAGGAGACTTTGAAGACTCCTCCTCGAGGAGACTTTAAAGACTCCTCCTCGAGGAGACTTTAAAGACTCCTCCTCAAGGAGACTTTGAAGACTCCTCCTCGTGGGGACTTTGAAGACTCCTCCTCTGGGGGACTTTGAAGACTCCTCCTTGGGGGGACTTTGAAGACTCCTCCTTGGGGGGACTTTGAAGACTCCTCCTCGGGGGGGCTTTGAAGACTCCTCCTCGGGGGGAACTTTGACGACTCCTTCGGGAGGATTAAAAATTAAATAACCGTGGAATTGCACGGGTCCTGTGCTTCGCACTATCCATATAATTTTGTACTCTTTAAGTCTACCTCGGAGACTCGTTCGGAAACTCGTTTGGAAACTCTCTCGGGAGAGACTATGAAGATTCCTCCGGGAGAGTTTGAAAATTCCTCCGAGATACTTTGAAGATTCCTCAGAGGTACTTTGAAGAGTGTTCCAGGAGACTTTGGAGAATCCTCCGTGATACCTTGAAAACTTCATCGGGAAGCTTTGAAGAATCCCTCGGGAGACTTCGAAGACTTTTCCGGGAGACTCTGACGACCCCTCCGTGGTACTTCGAAAACTCCTTCTGGAGACTTTGAAGACTCGAAAGATTTTGAATACTCATTTGGGAGACTTTGAAGACTCCTTTGGTAAACTTTGAAGACTCGTAAGACTTTGAAGACTCCTTTGGGAAATTTCAAATATTACTTCGTTATATCTAAAAGTTGAATAGATAAGTGTTGGAGGTGCGGGTAGTGTAGTCATCCGTAGGGTGTTCTCCCTTAGTCATCCCTAGTCTAGAGTCCTTTTCAGGAATCACGTGCGGTATCCATTGTGGTGTAATACCTGGATAGCATAGATTTTTTCTTCCCATAGCCCTCAAAGTGCCTAGAAGTACTGGACAGCCTCGGTGCAAGATCGTGGGTCCTTATGTGTCTTGAGCATCTAGCAGACATGCTGTACCCTGGGGTACGGCCCTTGTGCCTCCTAGGTAGGTTTTTGAGTCAGAGGTTTTGTTGATCTGTTGCTCTGTTGCAGTTCGTCAGTCTAATTTCGACTGTCAAATTAGACCTATTGTCTTGTATCTCAATCTTACCTCTATTCCAGCTTCCATATATTTCTTCCTTTTACTGTCGATAGCGACTTGTAATGTTTTTTCTCTTCTGGCCGCCGTTAAATTATCCGGTTTTGGGTGCTGCCTCTTCTAACCCTAGCTGATCGGTATCCCTTCCGTCAATCTCGATCTCGGCCTATACACATAATCAACCGGCAGTCCTCCTTGTCCATTTTTTCAATGCCAGGCCTCCTTGTCCATTTTTTTCAATGCCAGGCTGACTGGCTTTCTGCCCGTTCCTTGAACCCACGGCCGACTTTATCCTCTTTGTCCCGACCACACACTCTCTGGTTCGGCCATTGCCGACTCTGAATTTAAACACATCCGTAAATGACTTACTATTTCGAAGAAATTATAGAAGATCCTTCGAACTACTGTCTTCTAGCCTTAGCTGAGCACAAGTCGTTAAGTACGACGAGAACTCCCAACCCACGGCTTCCGATAACTCCCTATCTCACCTTCACCCTCATCCACTCAACCATAGTTCACCTCCCCTAGTTGCCAATACCTCCTTTGCTTTCGCCCTCAGACGATGCCACACCCTCCCTCCTCCGCTACAAGATCATACACTCTGCCGCTCTTCTAACCACTCTCTACCGCATAAATACAGAGCGCACACAAAGCGTATTGATACAACTTTCCGACCACTTCAGTCTCTCTCCTGAGGTATCGCAAGCATGGACTCCTCGTTCGTAGATACAATATCGTAACTGCACGGCTTCGCCTGGGTTACAGATCGCTGTGGCAAGTCTGGGGCGGGGGACGTACCACACTACTCCACCTGCAAGCTATGCGACCGCCTCAACTCTAACAGCCTCCACTACTGCCTCGAATGTCCCTCAGTAAGAGACCTATTGCTGCAAGGCCAAGACTTAATACATGTGTGTCACTTTCTCTTAACTGACAATAATCTAGACGCCGTCCTAATTCGACAGCCACTCTTTGGTGGATGCTAAAGCTTACCTCACCTTGATTACCAATATATTTTACCTTACAGGATGTAATGGAACTGCCTAGTTTGGGCCTTGTGGTCTCTTGCAGTCTCCCTCCTTATATTCTTATTATTGCCGTACAGCTTCACTGTATATAGTAACGTGACCTGCGTTTCACGTATACTATGTGCAAATAGAAAGTACCTACTATATTAGGTTTGTCGCTCTATGAGCGCAATAAGTTTATATAAACAATCTCCCTCCCCCTTTCCCTTTTCCTCTCCCTTTCCCTATCTGTCTCTATCTTTATCATTGTCCCTGTATATTTATTTTTTTTCTTCACCCTTTTTCTTTTTTCTTTTTTAATTTTTTTTTCTATTTTTTTCATGTTCACCAGTTTTATGATTTTCTTTTATTTTCTTTTTATTCCTTATTGTTCTTTATTCCTTGTTTCGGTTCCAGCCTGCCGGTCTCTTTTCTTTCCTTTCTCTTTATGGTCTCGGTCGACGGTCTTCTGTTTCTCTTTTCCCTCTTTTCCGGCGATTGTCCGGTCAAGGGTCCTCGAGGCCCGTCTCCTCCTCGTCTTTCTCCTCCTCCCCCTCCCCATCCTCTTCCTTTTCCTTCTCCTTCTCCATCTCCTCCTCCTCCTCCTCCTCCTCCTCCTCCACCTCCTCCTCCTCCACCTCCTCCTCCACCACCTCCTCCACCTCATCCTCCACTTCATCGTCATTCTCATCCTACCTGCATAGTTCCCCAGTTCGCGTGACACAGATGAAGTGATAATTATTGATGTCTGGTGGTGAAGTTGAGCACAGCTCTTGGTGGTAGTTTTACACACACAAACGCACACACGCACACACACCCGCGCGTTCACGAACACATACACTCACACCCGCGCGTACACGAATAAATACACGCACGCACACACACACACACACACACACACACACACACACACACACACACACACACACACACACACACACACACACACACACACACACACACACACCACACACACACACACACACACACACACACACACACACACACACACACACACACACACACACACACACACACACACACACACGCACACACAGTCACGCACATAGTCACTTACATATACAGACACGCACACACACATACACGCGCGAGCATACACGGGGACGAGTGTTGGGAGGTGGCGACTCGAATTGTGTTTTTTTTTTCTTTTTTTTGGGGGGGGGAACTATATTTGCTACCTCGAGTTTCATTAAATGGAAAACCCGTAGCTCTATTGTTGCTTGCAACAATACTTAGTCCCATACACAGATTTCTCCTAGAGGAAACAGGATCTTTCTTATATATTAGAGTGAGACTGTTTCTATATCGGTAGGTAGAAGTAGCATGACGGGAGTAGTTGCCGCTGTAAGAAATATTAATGAAGTTTACAAAGGTTCAGGGCGCACTCCGGGTACCGAGTGGCAGCCCCTCAGGGCTGCACCTCCAGATGGAGTTGAAGGTGGGTTGGGAGGTTTTGAAAATGGGAAATAAGATTCCTGTTTTCTGCATCATTTCCAAACACTTCCATCGCGTCTATAGTGCTGCCCACAACAGTTAATAAAACACCAGTGCCTGACGGTTGGCATCCAAGAATCTTAAAGGAAATGAAAAATGAGATTGTTGTTCCATTAGAAATTATTTTCAAGAAATCCATCATATCCGGAGATGTCCCAAGAGAATGGAAGCTAGCTAACGTTACTCCCATATCAAAAAAAGGTGACAAAAAGAAACCAAATAACTATAGGCCTATAAGTTTGACTTCAATCGTAGGAAAAATAATGGAAACTATCATCAGAGATGCTATCGAACATCATTTAGAAAGTAACCGTTTGATAAATGATAGCCAGCATGGTTTCAGACGGAAACGTTCTTGCGTGACTAACTTACTCGAATTCTACAACACAGTTATCTCGAATTATGACAAAAGGAACAATATAGATTTAATATATCTAGACTTTGCAAAAGCTTTTGATACCGTCCCACACGAAAGACTACTTACTAAATTAGCTTTGCATGGAATAA
>NC_134811.1:22705279-22730279 GCF_046742065.1 Oratosquilla oratoria | reverse complement strand
CTCTACCTTCACACCAAGCTACATTAAAAATTCTCGTTAACCACTCGACTGTGTTTTCATATCCTTTTAGCAGCTCTACAGGTATGCCATCGCATCCAGGACTTTTTCCATTTTTCATTTTACTGATGGCAACTCTAGTCTCTTCGATAGATATTTCGTGGTAGTAGTTTAGTCTCAGGCTGGTGTTTTCACACTCATCGTCTAATTCCTGAGTATTCAATAGTTCATTTATATATATATATATTATATATATATATATATATATATATATATATATATAATCTGTATATTTACGTATATATTTCTCTATTCATAAATTTATTTATGTTTATATATTTATATGTTTACGTATTTATTTATAGATTTGTTTTTATATATAGATTTACATGATTATATATATATATATATTATATATATATATATATATATATATATTTACGTATATATTTATCTTCATAAATCTATTTATATATGTTTATATATTTATATGTTTACGTATTTATTTATAGATTTGTTTTTATTTATAGATTTACATGATTATATGTTTATTAATTTATCTACTATTTACCTTATCTTAATTCATTTTTATATATATATATTTTTTTTCATCTCTAAGCTAGTTCATGTTCTAAGCAATTCTATGTTATTCTCATAACATTGAGTCTGTTTAGTTCGTCATTTTACATCGTCACGTTTGTTCGGCTTGAAAACGGACCCAAGTCGTCCTTTTTTTTTTTTTTTTAACTTCGTGTAATATTCATACGAATGTAGTTATCTCAAACAAAGTTATATATCCGATTCCCTGATCAGAACTTTTGTAACGTGAGCATGTGTATGATGAATTTAATGGAAACTGAGCAGATCCAGGGGTTTCTGTCAGCTGAATGAAATAGTCTGGCAGGAACCAGTACTTTTGGTTGTTTGTATTTGAAGTGATTATCGGTGTTGACCAACAGTCGTATTCAAGTGGACTTATAATGTCCTTTAAATTAACATTATGACACTTTTTTAATTTGTGTGTGTGTGTGTGTGTGTGTGTGTGTGTGTGTGTGTGCGTGTGTGTGTGTGTGTGATTCACCATGTTCTTGGATCACGTGTTATACTCGTGATCAACAGCTATTGCCCTCCCGGAAGAGAGCTCAGAGCTCATGTATGACCAATCTATGGGTAATGCTGTGACCTTACTCACACACGCACACCCAACGCCCCGCCCACGAGAGTTGGAGTAACGACTCGTAGCGCAGCGATGCTGAAATCAATTCAGCCCTGTGTGTGTGTGTGTGTGTGTGTGTGTGTGTGTGTGTGTGTGTGTGTGTGTGTGTGTGTGTGTGTGTGTGTGTGCGCGCGCGTGCGTGTGTACGTGTGTGTGTATATCCTTTTTTATCTTAGCGTATGTATTTAGATCACATTTTTTTATGTAAGCCTGAGTTCACAAACACATGCATATGGTTATAGATCCGCACAATTATCAATACATGTAATCTGCGCGCGCATGAAACCCTGCCCTCCACGCTTTGCGTCTGCGTTCGCAGAAGTACGTGCAATTGCGTGTGTAGAAACGTGTGCGTGGCCCTTAATCCCCAAATCTGTATATAACTCTGAGTGGGAGCATTTTAGTTTTCACGGGGATTTGTCGAAATAATATGACAATAGTCACCGATCGCAAAGGCCCCCATTTCCGCGTGTCAGATGTCAACGCGGTAACCCTTTCACCCTGTGAAGGCTGAATGTGTCTTTTATTCTGAAAAGCGTCTGAAAACTTCATTCAGATGAGGAGCAGACTTGAGTGGAAGTGAAGGTGGTGGCACACCAGGCTAGCATGCTACTTACTTTTGCTACTCAGTTTGAACAGAAACAACTTCGGTTACAATGTTCTAGATTTCGTAAAAACATCACAACAATGTGTCTAATATTCGTATAGGTTTAATTTCCCTTAGTTCCTCGTTCAGCTTCTCACTGTATGACGAAGGAGTAATTTTAAATTTGAAAATTTGAAAAACAGAAGATCATAACCGAAGTAGTTTCTACTCGAACGAAGTAACAAAAGCAAGTAGCATGCTAGCGAAAAATGCTAAGTTTGCCCACCACTTTAAGACTTGAGCCTACCTAGTCTTCATCTTCCCCCCCGGACTTGATAGAATAGTCTGGCGCCAGGCAATATTAAAACTGTAGAAAGCGTCATTGGGTCTTGAAATAGAATTTCATCTCGACCTGTATTCTTAAACCCCGGTCACACACATGCGACTCAAGTAAGTTCATTCGAGTAGAAACTATTTCGTTTAGATTTTTTATTTTTTGAATTAACATAGTCAAATCACCTTTGCGTCATATGTTGAAGATGAATAACGAACTATGAGAAGTTAAACCTATATGAATATTAGACTTGTTGTTTAATTGTCCCTGGTGAGGTCTAGAAGCGAAATCGTCTTGCTGCTTTTCATCATTTGACGAGAATCGTAAATGTGTTACCGGGGCTTTATTAAAGTTCTACTTGTCTTTGGCGGAGTAAGATTTTTTATTTTCGAACTAGAAAAACTAGTTCTTATATATCTACATATCTATTCAACTATTTATTATTTACGTCTTAACATAACCCATAGGCTTGGTTCACAATTTGTCTTAGGACCTGAGAGAGTTGGGGTGGAGGGGAGGTGTTTCATGTTGACGAGAGTCAGTCGGGGCGGGGGGGGGGGGGGTGTAGGGGTGGGGTTGGGGGGCGGGTGTGAGCGCTTCCTCCTATCAGGGCGGTCACCGCTTTCGGTCTCTTCTGTCAATCCATCTCTGTCCACACGCGAGGCTAATCTGTCTCCTAGTTGGCCCATGGGAGATGAGTGGGAATTGGTTCCCCATTTGTCTGTGTCAGTCTGTCTATTCACGTACTCGTCGTTATTTGTCGATGACTGTTCATTTTGCCAACGCTCAATCAGTCTGGCAATGTCACTAAGGGAGTAGAGGGGCAACGGGAGGGTGGGTAGGTGGGTGTGTTTACTTGATAGTGTGTCCCTGCATGCACGTTCATGTTTTTCTATTTGATTAAACGTACGTCTAAACACACAAACACAAACACACACACACACACACACACACACACACACACACACACACACACACACACACACACACACACACACACACACACACACACACACACACGACTCGATGGCGCAGTGGTAGCGATCGCGGCCGCCACTACGACGGTCCGAGTTCCAATCTCGCCCAGAGCTGAAATAATTTCAGTATCACTGTGCTGTGAGTCGTCACTCCAACTCTCGTGGGCGAGGAGTTGGGTGTGTGTGTGCGTGTGAGGTCACAGCATTAAACATACCTTAGATCGGTAATATACAGTATGAGCTCTCGTCTCTCTTCTGGGAGAGAAATAGCTGTCGATCACGAGTCCAACACGTGATCCAAGATCATGGTGAATTACCATGGTGAATCACACACACACACACACACACACACACACACACACACACACACACACACACACACACACACACACACACACACACACACACGTACACACTTCTAAAGTGAGATATGGGTATTAACGGGTTTTGAAGATAAAAAATGGGGCAGAAGATCCTCTTTGACGTCCATTACGCGAGATCACTGGGAGCTGGTAGCCCTTCATTGGTCATAGAAACCAAAATAATTAGATGAATAAATAAGTGGATAAGAATGATTATTTATGATAATACAGCGATTAATGATATTGATGACCAGAGGAAATGAATTTGTTTTGTCCGCATTTGATATTTGTAACTTTTTTATATTGTGCCCGATTTTACAAACAAGTACGATATTCCTAACGTGGACTAGAGTAGACGAGATCATAGCTAAGTAGAAAACTATCCAGAAGGAAATATATTTTATCGCAACAAATTCCAGCCAAACATATTATCGAAGGTCCAGATTTTCATTCATGTGTATCATATTGTAGCACAGAATATTCGAAGACTGCTTATGTTAATATTTGATATTTTGGATTTCTTTTACATCTTTCTTTCCTGACTTCTTTTAAGCTTTCGGTTATTAGCTGTCGTATATCAAATCAAGAATCTCCACTCGTTTATTCATTTATCTATATATCTTGTTCATTTATTCAATTTTCTTACCTCAGTATATTTTCTTTCATTAGTAACACGTTTGGTGTGGAAGGGGTTTTCCCCAGCCGAACGAATTATGTTTTTATCATCATCCGCGGCAATTTACTATTATTATTTCGAACTATGTGTTCTTGTCTTATCTGCACTTCATGTATATAGATTCTTTGCCAAATAGATTTATTATTGTTATTATTATTATTATTATTATTAAATTGCCTGGCTGAAGTGACAGAGGCAATGCATATGTTCTCTATGATGAAATCGTCACAACTTCCCACGATTCCTACAAACCCCAAAACACCACAGGCCCCAGTGTCATTCATATGCAATATATATATTATATGATGTACGGATTGTATAAGTTTTATACAGTCAATACTAGAAAATTCAGCGAGACCCCTACAGGCCAGAGTCACGCATCTTTATTTTATGATTAGGCTATTCTTCCCTCATAGAGGAATACTCTTATTGCCCTCTTGAAGACTTCATCATATATAAAAAGGCAATATTCAATGATGTCTCTCTATATACCAAAAGGTCATCTTACCTTTTACAAGGCAGGTAGCCAATGCTGTCATAAAATAAGCTGCAATGGCAGCTCCCCCACCATGCAGTTATATAGAAGTGTTTTGCATGATCATGGCGCTGCATGATGGCTTGGCACAATCCCAGAGGATCCTTTTGGGACGTGGCTTCACACGTGACTGACTGACACTGCAGATCCTCCCAACTACTCGAGGTGTTTCTGAAAGAATCCTTTAAATCTTCTAGGAGGACAGAAAAATTTGTGAACAACAACAACAGCAGCAGCACCAACAAACAACAACAACAAAACAACAAACACTTTCCCAGCACGCTGTCCAAGTCTTAGCTGAATCAAATGGGGAGAAAAGAGTAATTTAAGAAATGTAGGAATGAAGTGAGATAGAAGTTGATGGAATGTAAATCTTGACAGCGTCTCCTCAGGCCTTTATGTTCATCATATGAATGAAATCATCAGCAGCAAGACAGGATGAAATGCGTGTAGGGAGTCATAGAGTGGAAGGGGAAACATATGTCCAAGAAATGGGGTTCTGTGGAAGATACTGTTATATTTGTTGTTAGTGAACGTTTTTGTTTATATATTGGTGTGTGTGATTAACCATGGTCTTGGATCACGTGTTGTACTCGTGATCGACAGCTATTTCCCTTTCCAGAAGAGAGCTCAGAGATTATATATGACCGATCTATGGATAATACTGTGACCTTACACGCGCACACACACCCAACTCCCCGCCCACGAGAGTTGGAGTAACAACCCGCAGCGCAGTGATACTGAAATTATTTCAGCCCTGAGAAGGATTCGAACTCGGACCGCCGTAATGGCGGCCACGAACACTACCACTGCGCCGTCGAGTCGTGTGTGTGTGTGTGTGTGTGTGTGTGTGTGTGTGTGTGTGTGTGTGTGTGTGTGTGTGTGTGTGTGTGTGTGTGTGTGTGCGCGTGTGTGTGTGTGTTTTCGTTTGCTTTCTCGTTTATCTGGCTGAGTGTGTATTACTATGTAACATTATTAATTTTATTGGAATTTGCAATGTACCATTTTTTTTTTTTTTTTTATAAATGTATCAGTGAGTAAGATGCAAACATATCATCAGGTATTTCCTCATGTCCTACGGGTCATGTGTATTACAGAATCGCCTCTCTATCATCTATGATGCCGTTTCAAGAATATATTCTTAATTACGAGGGGGTAAAACGCCCCTCGTTGTAATACTATGAAATATGAAGAACGAAAAGAGACGATTTTTTTTTTTTTTTTTTTTTTTTTTTTTTTTTAGCTCGGGATTGGCTCGAACTAAAAAACCGAAATCTTTACCGAACTCTTAAAGAATTTTCGATCCCGTAGGTGCTCAGATTTTTTGTTTATTTTTTCCGAGCTGATTGAAATCGTCTGGAATTAGCCCAACAAAATCAAAACCTGCATAGACAAGAGCCTTAGGTGATGCATATGGAAATGTTGAATTGTTTTTGTAAATATTTGTTGAGGTAGACTGATCTCAACCCCGAGATTTGCACCGAGAATACGTCTTTGACTCTGTTTATGTCTGTTCGTATAAAGTTTTATTTAGTAATCAGAAGTTCATCTTGTCTACATCTTTTGAATTTACTTTTTTTTTTCTTTCTGCTCTTTTACTATTATGTTTGCTTGAGGATTCATCTTCTGAAGTTGATAATAGACAAAGTGCATATATACAATCATATTTCATATATTTGAACGTGTCATGAATTAATTTCTAGAAAATGAAAGAAAGCATGTTGTATTTTATCACAATGGAATACATGTGTTGCTGGAGAGAGAGAGAAAAATGGATTGTAATAAAATAGAAAACCGCGGATTCAATTCGCATTCCGTCGCCTGTAACTGGCGTTTCTATCCTTGGGGACAATGTCACGCTGAAGAGATGACGTCTGAGGTGGTAAAGGAGAGTTTTAAGAGGGTAGCAGAAAGGGGAAATGGCAGAAGTTGGGTGATCAGCATTCTTGAATGGAGATTAGTCTCCTATCATTACGAAGTCCCCAGAAGCACCAAGAAGGAAGGAAGGGTGGGAGAAAGGAGTGACGGAGTCTCTGGTCATTGTCAGATTTGTTTCATTCCAACGTACAGGTAAATTAAATCATATCATTTATCAACTTTTTATGGACTATAGTTTAGCAGCGCTTCTATCTTCTTTGTCGTCTTTGTTGTTTTTCTTGACGTCCTGAAAGAGTGTCTGTACAACCATGCCGTCACCACATTTGTGTGCGTTCATGTTGAATACTTTTTTGTATGTTATGTCGGTTATAATGTGCTTTGTATTTGCTTCGCGTCTCATATATATATATATATATATATATATATATATATATATATATATATATATATATATTTATATAATACACCTAAGTGGGAGTAGGAAACACAGTAGTCTTACTCTGAGCTTATTCCTGACTAGTTTCGCAAGTATGCTTTCTCAAAAGTATACTTGCGAAACTAGGCAGGAATAAACTCAGACTAAGACTCCTGTATTTCCTATTCCCACTTACGTCAGTCTGTTAGAATATCTCAACACACACACACACACACACGCACACACGCACACACACACACACACACACACACACACACACACACACACACACACACACACACACACACACACACACACACACACACACACACACACACACACACACACACACATATATATATATATATATACATACATATACCAAGGCTTTTTCCCCCTTACAAGGGAGGTAGCCAAAAAGGGAAAGGCATAAAATCATTTCCACCCATTCCATCCCTGAATACACTCCACACCCCTCCACCCTCCCTCTTATCTGAGCACCTCCTGGATGACGGGTCATCCCTGCACCTTGTCCACTGCCCTGGGTCAGAAGCAGTGTCGCAAGACACAGCACATCCACAGCAAGGCCGCTTCATTAAATCGGCGACCCACCCTCTCCGTCCCCCCACTGCATAAAAGGAGAGGACGGGGAGAAATCCCTTCGGGCTGCGTCAACTTTTGCTCACACATACTACCTCACCCCACACCCCCCCCCGCCCATTCCACCTCATGCAATCACAACATCATCCATATGCAACCATTCTCCATTCACACCTGTCTTCTGTCCTCTCCCGTCCTTCCTCAACAGACATTCCCCTCTTCCCCAAAGCCCCGTTCACCCCATCCATCCACCTCATCCTAAGACGTCCCCTCATGTTCACTCCCTCCACATCTGCCTTCCATACCTCTTTTACTAGTCTTTCTTCACTCATTCTTTCCATGTGTCCAAACCATCCTAATACTCTTTCATCAACCCTATCTCCCAGCTCCTTTTCCACCCCTGTTCTCCTCCTTACCTCCTCATTTCTCACTCTATCTAGCCTAGTAATCCCCATCATACTTCTCAGACACCTCATCTCAAACACATTCAAACTCCTTCTCTCTTCTTCTCTTATGTTCCATGTTTCTGCCCCATACAGTGCTGTTGGCACAATCACTCCTTCATACAGTCTCCTCTTAGCATCCATTCCCAAATGTCTACTCCTCATTACACTCTTTAATCCACCAAGGCATTTACTCGCTTCTCTCAATCTACATTCTACCTCCACCTTCACTCCACCTTTTCCTGCCACATTTGCACCCAAGTATCTAAAACTATCCACTTCCTCCAGTCGCTCTCCCTTAATGCTCACTTCCAGTCTACTGCCATTTTCACCCCTTGTACATCTCATCACCTTACTTTTACCCACATTTATCTTTAGCTTTCTTCTATCACATACTCTCCCAAACTCTGCCACCAACTTCCTCAATCCCTCCTCCGATCCTGCCACAAGCGCAGTGTCGTCCGCAAACAACAGCTGGCTCACCTCCCACTTTTCTCCATTTTCTTTAACCATCTCCAATCCTTTGCCCACTACCCTTGCTTTTACCTCTCGCACCACCCCATCCATGTATAAGTTGAACAGCCAGGGCGACATAACGCATCCTTGACGAAGTCCCACCTTTACCTCGAACCACTCTCTCTCTCCATTTCCAATCCTGACACAAGTTCTACTACTCTCATAAAAACTCTTGACAGCTCCCAGAAGCTTTCCTCCTATCCCGTATATCTGCATAACCTCCCACAGTGCCTTTCTGTCTACCCTATCATAAGCCTTTTCCAGATCCATAAAGGCCCAAAAAACATCCTTCCCCTTTCCTATAGCTTTCTCACATATCTGTCTTACCACAAAGATCTGATCTACACAACCTCTACCTGTCCTAAATCCACACTGTTCCTCACCAATTACTCCTTCTGTTCCTCTCCTAATCCTCTCAATCAAGATCCTTCCATAAGCCTTCCCAACTACACTTAACAAGCTAATCCCTCTGAAACTACTACATTCACACTTGTCCCCTTTTCCCTTGTAAAGAGGAACTATACAGGCACTCCTCCAGTCCTCCGGCACTCTACCCTCTCTCAAGCAAACATTAAATAACCTCACCAACCAGTCCACCATCACTGTACCTCCTTTTTTCAGACATTCTGCATGGCATCCATCCAGACCAGGTGCCTTACCTGCTTTCATCATCTTAACAACTGCCTTCATCTCATCCTTCCTTATTTCTCCTCCATTCTCCTCTCTCATCACTCTCATTTTCTTAGCATTTCCCACTGCAGCTATCTTTCCTTCCCTATCCCCCTTCACATTTAGCAACTCCCTAAAACATTCTGCCCATCTTCCCCTTACTGCCTTCTCTTCCATTATCATCTCTCCATCTGCACCTTTTACCTTTTCTTCTCTACTTGATTCGCCTCCTCTTCCTCTCTTAATTTCTTTCCAAAACATCTTTTTATTACTTTCAAAATTTTCTGTCATACTCTTACCCCATTTCACATCTGCTCTCCTCTTTGCAACCTTTACCTTTTGCTTTACTTCTCTTTTCTTTTCTTTGTACCTCTCATATGACTCCCTCGTCCTATTTTGTAACCAATCTGTGAAAGCTCGCTTCTTCTCTTCTACAACCTTCTTTGTTTCCTCATCCCACCATTCACTACCCTTTCTTCTATTTCCCCCTGTCCTTCTTGTTCCACACACCATCCTTGCACACTTTATGACTCCCTCCTTGAACCATCCCCATTCCTCCTCCACATCCAGCTCTACTCTATCCTTTACTCCCTCCCACTCCTCCTACACGCATACAAGAACCACTGGAGAATATCAAACACAAGACGGTATAATCTTTTGTGTATTACGTCTTCAGATAAAGTACAGAAAATAGAGATGCAAGAGCTTTTTGTACAAACATCAACACAAGAACAAGGGATGTGGAAAGCTGTAACCAAGAAGGTCGACAGCCTCCACCTCTTCCCGTGTCCCTTTCACTCGGATGATCAAATGTACCAGAAATAAAGCACGATTCAATTAAATTTCTTTCTAAGAAATCTGTATTTATTTATTTATCTATTTATTTATATATTTATTTATTGCTAAAATCTTGGAACCCTCCCAATCAATGTGATGGTTGTGAATTACTTTGTGTTGAAAAAGACCATTGCTTGACTGTGCTGTCTTAACACTGCATTTGTGTTGAGAGATCCCGTTTTTTTTTCTTTCTTTCCCTGACTAGCCGATGTTCTTCTAATCTTTATTCTTTGCGCTTTGAAGATGTAATGCACGAAAGATCTTACGTCTACTGTTTAATTTTCTCCAATGGTTTTTCTTGCATTTTGTTTCCCAAGGTAAAGTTAGGTTCCTGCATATATATATATATATATATATATATATATATATATATATATATATATATATATATATAATTATATATAATATAATGTGTATATATATATTTAAACATATAGAGTGAAGATGAGTTGGGGTAATTAGAGTTGGTAGGAACCAATGACTGTAAACTACATGTAGCAGTCTTGCATCTCATCTTCAAAACACGTAAACATCCTCAGGTCCATGTAGAGGTGGAGCCCCGAAGGGCTGACACTCTGTCTTTAGACCGGGCCCAATATCACGTTATTGTTTTACAGAAGGAAAACTGAAAACCAGCGGCAGAGATACGAATGACCGTAGCCAGGTGTTGTGGGGTTGTGGCTTTCCAGTTATTGGGACTCGAGAAAACAGTCCCTTTAGTCAGCAACTATGGTCGCTTTACACGACACGCAGGGTATGGGAAAAGAGATGGAGTATTGAGGGTCGTTAATGAGAGATTTAAGGAGGACATCAAAACGAGTGAATAGGAAAAGTTGTATAGTGGCATTGCATTCCCTTAGGTTCAGAAGAATTCACGGATATAGATAATGGCTGCGTGACTCTGGTCCGTTAGGGTGCCACTGAAGTCCCTTAAGTATTGACCGTAATCAATACACCAATAGTTTTATTTCTAAATACCTCAAAGGGGAGGGAAGGGTAAAATGTAGAACAAGTACAATAACAATATGTACCTTTGGGTTAACTTCTGGCCATAATTTGTAGTAGAGATATTTCTATCGTATGATTATTGTGCATTCAATATGGAAACTGTATTGGTATATAGCCTTTGACCCAAGGAGTAAAACTGGGATCAGTGATTACTTTTCATCCATGAGGAGCTAAAATGGGCAAGAGTGGGTTTTTGGATAGGTGTATGCTTTGACTCCGTTATTACCCGTGTGCGTGTGTGTGTGTGTGTAATGCATGTATGCATGAATGTACGAGTATTTATATTTTTATGTAATGTATACGTATATGTATGAATGTATGTAATGTATGAATGTATGTAATGTGTGCATGTATGTAATGTAATGTATGCATTTAATGTAACGTATGTATGTATATATGTATGTATCATCATTATTAGTCTAGCAAAAGAGGAGTACAACAACATGATCAGCGAGCAGGGAGACTTGACCCAGTGATTGACTTCTACAGTCTTTCCTGGACCGAAGTATTAGTCTTGATAAGATCGCTTGTCGCAAGCTAGAATGGATTTTTTTAAAGTTTGAAATGCTTAAGAGTTGTAAGGTGAAATAATGTATATTAATGCATGAACGCACAGAAGGTTTACCCCAAACATAACGATCTATTCGGGTGTTCCTCAGAATAAAATCTCAAAATCGAGACAAACATTTAGGATATTTAAACATGTTCTGAAATAATATACACTAATTTCTAGGCACAAAAAAAATCTATAATTCTAAATTAAATTAACAATATCTCCATCCGTATTACCATGCAAAGGTGATTTGTGATGCAGTTCTTTCTCTAACCACCTTGGGTGTGCGCTGGCTACATTAGCACACCTGTTCAGATGTAAATCCATTCTAAGCAGATTTTTGTTTGGAAATCAAAATCAGAAAGAGCTAGTGGAGAAACACGAGCTGTATTTCACGTTAAAATAGAATTATCAGTAAACAGATGGCCATCAACATTATGGGATGTGCCTGTGTTTGTTTTATACCCTCCAAAAATATAAACGATTGCGTCTCATCATGACTGTATATATGTATGACATTGATATAAATACCAGGTGTATTCGTAATACCCTTTCAATCAGAATGAATGTCGTTGCAAAGGGAAAGCTTAATCTTGATTTATCAATGAAAAAATATATTGAACCGATATGGAATTGGGGTCATTAATATTAGTATGAATTTTTGGTTTAATTCGTTCGATGGATATTACATACGAATGCGAACGTAATAGACATCTCTCTAACCAAAGCTGATCATTTCACGTGAAAATCGTTTCATATTTTCATCTGCGTGCACTGGGCAGAATACATTTTGCTGAGAAAGTTGACTAAAATCATTAAGATACGATGAAATTTTTTGTTTTAAAAGATGTTGATAGAAACACACTACACAGCATTAATATGAATTCTGAATATTCATGTGATAAAGAAAAAAAAATTGTAGGAAGTTCTCAGATAGGTGGGATATAGGCGTCAAAACAAGTTTATATATATATGTGTATATATATATATATGCTAATAAGAACACGGGTACGTGTGTTCACTTATGCAAAGTAGACCACATGGAAAAAGAAACTAACGAAGCAGAGCGCTTTCGTATATTACATCTTCAGTGCAACAAGTACATAGTGATAGGAATACATAGACAATATATACATGATACAAAGGAACCAGGACAGTTTGAATAAGCGTAGCGACCAATTACCCCCTGGAGAGCGGAAGGTCATTGTCAATTATCTTACGATGGTCGGGCGACATCAGGTCACAGTCGCCAAGGAGAGCGGAAGGTCATTGTCAATTATCTTACGATGGTCGGGCGACATCAGGTCACAGTCGCCAAGGGTCACTGTTTCTACTACTTATATAGGGCGACATTAAGTCAATTCGTTGGATTACATTTTACCTGATATTATCTTACTAATTTCTTGACAAATGAAATTATCAAGTTTGTACAAGCCTTTATGTAGGTTGGTATTTTGATTACTAGTGGTATGAATCAAACTGCACTCTATTAAATTTCTTGCTATTATGTTATTGGTATAATAGATTGCCTGGGCATTACCCCAATCAACTGGATGATTATTTAATTCAATATGCTTGAATATACCACTAGAATGATTGCCATCCCTAACATTTTTCTTGTGTTGTTCAATTCTAATGTTTAAGGGTTTGGTAGTTTGACCTATGTAAAATTGATTACACATTTTGCAAGGAATTTTATAAATGCATCCTTTTTTTATTTCAATACTATTGTTGATAAGTTTATGTTTTACTGTACTATTATGTTTAAAAACTACCTTTACGTTAAATCTTTTTAATAATTCTGTGATACTTAACAAATTTTCTTGAAATGGTAAAATTAAAACATTATGATAATTGAAAGGTGATTTAGGCTGAGGAGTTAAAAATGATTTCCTTGCAAAATTGTAAGCAATATCAAGGAATTGCTTAGGGTATTTTAATTCTAGCCCAATGTTAAAAACATTTCTGATTTCTTCATCAATAAATTCAGGACTACAAATACGAAAAGCTCTTAAATACATTGAGGCAAATACTGTACGTTTAATATTATTTGGATGAGAATAATAATAATGAATATATGAACTTACATTGGTTGGTTTACGATATACTTTAAATTTAAGGCTATTGTCATGACGTAGGATAGTGCAATCTAAGAAAGGTAAGGTACAATTTACCTTTCTTAGATTGCACTATCCTACGTCATGACAATAGCCTTAAATTTAAAGTATATCGTAAACCAACCAATGTAAGTTCATATATTCATTATTCTTCTTCTCATCCAAATAATATTAAACGTACAGTATTTGCCTCAATGTATTTAAGAGCTTTTCGTATTTGTAGTCCTGAATTTATTGATAAAGAAATCAGAAATGTTTTTAACATTGGGCTAGAATTAAAATACCCTAAGCAATTCCTTGATATTGCTTACAATTTTGCAAGGAAATCATTTTTAACTCCTCAGCCTAAATCACCTTTCAATTATCATAATGTTTTAATTTTACCATTTCAAGAAAATTTGTTAAGTATCACAGAATTATTAAAAAGATTTAACGTAAAGGTAGTTTTTAAACATGATAGTACAGTAAAACATAAACTTATCAACAATAGTATTGAAATAAAAAAAGGATGCATTTATAAAATTCCTTGCAAAATGTGTAATCAATTTTACATAGGTCAAACTGCCAAACCCTTAAACATTAGAATTGAACAACACAAGAAAAATGTTAGGGATGGCAATCATTCTAGTGGTATATTCAAGCATATTGAATTAAATAATCATCCAGTTGATTGGGGTAATGCCCAGGCAATCTATTATACCAATAACATAATAGCAAGAAATTTAATAGAGTGCAGTTTGATTCATACCACTAGTAATCAAAATACCAACCTACATAAAGGCTTGTACAAACTTGATAATTTCATTTGTCAAGAAATTAGTAAGATAATATCAGGTAAAATGTAATCCAACGAATTGACTTAATGTCGCCCTATATAAGTAGTAGAAACAGTGACCCTTGGCGACTGTGACCTGATGTCGCCCGACCATCGTAAGATAATTGACAATGACCTTCCGCTCTCCTTGGCGACTGTGACCTGATGTCGCCCGACCATCGTAAGATAATTGACAATGACCTTCCGCTCTCCAGGGGGTAATTGGTCGCTACGCTTATTCAAACTGTCCTGGTTCCTTTGTATCATGTATATATTGTCTATGTATTCCTATCACTATGTACTTGTTGCACTGAAGATGTAATATACGAAAGCGCTCTGCTTCGTTAGTTTCTTTTTCCAAGTAGTCTACTTTGCATATATATATATATATATATATATATATATATATGTATATATATATATGTATATATATATATACACAAAGTAATGTAACACATTCGTAAAATTCAACAAGAACGCACTGTGTTGGATAAGAAGAAATGAAATAGATGGTATCCATATATTTCGATCACGGACTGTGATCCTCTTCAATGGAATACAGAGTAGTGGAGCAAAAGGCATGTCTTATGTACAGAGCATTAGACGCTACCTGAGTCCTATCCATGTTCATTCTTCTTTCTCTGTACATAAGACATACCTTTTGCTCCACTACTCTGTATTCCACTGAAGAGGATCACAGTCCGTGATCGAAATATATGGATATCATCTATTTCTTTTCTTATCCAACACATTGGGTTCATGTTGAATATATATGTATATATTCAACAAAAACCCACTGTGTTGGATAAGAAGAAATGAAATAAAATGAATTCCATATATTTCGATCACGGACTTTGATCCTCTTCAGTGGAATACAGAAGAGGATCACAGTCCGTGATCGAAATATATGGAATTCATTTTATTTCATTTCTTCTTATCCAACACAGTGGGTTTTTGTTGACTCTTTACGAATGTGTTACGACATTACTTTCTAGATATATCTATATATATATATATATATATATATATATATATATATATATATATATATATGTATAAAGATATATATAATATAAATAATGTGTGTGCGTGTGTGTGTATGTATATGTATATATGTGTAACTATTTTCTTAAACAAGTTATTGGGATAACTAAATAGAACGTTTATGTCTCCCTTTGGTAGAAATTGGGAGCAATCATTTATGGACTTATTATAGGGCAATTTTGTTTTTTTTTGTATATGTATGGGACAAAAATGGTATCAAACTGCCCTATAATAAGTCCATAAGTGATTGTTCCCAATTTCTACCAAAGGAAGACATAAACGTTGTATTTAGTTATCCCAATAACTTGTTTAAGAAAATAGTTAATGTATGTCAAAGACCTAGAGAGGAAGTAAATCAATGTGTTGGTAGAGTCCCAGACTGTCACTATGGCGGTCCGGGTTCAAATCCTGCCCAGGGCTGAAAGTAATTTCAGTATCGCTGCGCTTCGAGTTGTTACTCCAGTTCTCGTGGGCGGGGAATTGGGTGTGTGTGTGAGTGTAAGGTCAAAGCATTACCCATAGATCGGCCATACGAGCTCTGAGCTCTCTTCCGGAAGGGAAATAGCTGTCGATCTCGAGTCCAACACGTGATCCAAAGACCAAGGTGACTCACATATACACGCGCGCGCGCGCACACACACACACACACTGTATATATATATATATATATGTATATATATATATATATATAAAGTATATATATACATATATATATAAATATATGATATACAGTGAGGGACAAAAACTTAGGCGCCAGAGTAAAATAATTAATTTCCTCAAATAACCTACATTATCAGGTACTTCAACCGTCTAGTACTTTGTTGGACACCCCTTTCTCTTGATACATTCTTGGAGACGTTTATGGACAGATGCTGTAAGATTTTGAAGCCACACAGGGTCCATATACTTCCAGATATTCTTGATGGCTACCTCCAGCTTGGGGATTGATGAAGTGTCACGCTCACGTAACTTATCTTTCATGAACGCCTGGGTTTAAATCAGGCGAATTACCTGGCCAATCTTTTATATACTCCGCATCACAGAATGCAAACCATTCTTTAATGAGTTTAGCAGTGTGGCATGGTGCACCATTCTGCATGAAGACATCTGTTTTGCACTGAATAAAGTAGGCCTCAAAATATTAGCCACTTTTAAGAACATTGCTGTAGTTTCTAAATCTTCTTGAATATCTAATTGATCTAAGAGATCATTTGGTCTTGTGTATTTTTATATGACCACAAGATGGAATTAATTCTTTTCTTTGGCACATGGCAACAGTTTTTTTTTTTCTCAGCCTGTCTGCTACCTATTTGTCTTTCTCCATTTTTGTATCTCTTTTTCTCTGTGTGTCTCTATCTCTTTGTCTCTTTCTGTGTCTGCTGTCTGTCGTCTCTGTGTCTGTCTCTATCTTTGTGTCTGTCTCTATCGCTGTGGCTGTCTATTTGTCTCTCTCTTTATATTTGTCTCTGTGTCTATACCTATGCCTCTCTCGCTGTCCCTCTCTCTATCTCTCTCTCTCTCTCTCTCTCTCTCTCTCAGTCTCTCACTCTCACTCTCCCTCTCCCTCTCCCTCTCTCCCTCTCCCTCTCCCTCTCCCTCTCCCTCTCCCTCTCAGTTTGTCTTTCTATCTCGGTCTCTGTGTCTGTCTTTCTCTTCCTATCTCTCATTCCTCGGCCTGTCTCAATATCTATCTCGTATACTACATCCGACCTAATCTATTGAGATATAGTATTAACAGTAAATTTTTGCTGATGTCAACATCATTATCATCATTTATCGTTATTATCAACATAATTATTTTATTTATTTTTCTCCATATGTTTCGCCAATATAGTTAGTGGGATTCTATTTATAGTTAATAGTTATCAGTTCTTTTTCTCTTTTGGTTTTGTAAAAAAATAATCTCATTAAATGAGTGAAAGCTTCTTCATACTTTGTGTGTGTGTGTGTGTGTGTGTGTGTGCGCGCATGTGTGTGTGTGTTCTTGTTCTCGTTTACTTGTTTGTGTGTATAAGTGCACATAATCATGTTTACGTAGTTTGTACACTTGTTTACCAATGCATACGTAAGTATTTTGTTTTCTTGTCATAGTTATACCGGATACTTGTAGCAATAGTGTTTACTTTAACTTTATCCACACTTTTTTCATCTTCCGAATATGTTATAATATTTTTCGAGTCCCTCTGATTTCTTTTTTTCTTTTTCCGAGCGCGATATTCATGAGTGATCAGGTAAGATTTTCTTTTTCTTTTTTCCAAACTGCTTTGATCTTTAAAAAAATATTTGATCCTGGGACGAGTCGAGCCTCCTCGTCCTGCGTATCGATGAGGACATCAACTTCTACCACTTTCTCTCTCTCTGTCTCCTCTCTCTCTCTCTCCTCTCTCTCCTCTCTCTCCTCTCTCTCCTCTCTCTCCTCTCTCTCCTCTCTCTCTCTCTCTCTCTCTCTCTCTCTCTCTCTCTCTCTCTCTCTCTCTCTCTCTCTCTCTCTCTCTCTCTCTCTCTCTCTCTCTCTCTCTCTCTCTCTCTCTCTCTCTCTCTCTCTCTATCTATCTATCTGTCCCTGTTCCTCTCTCTGTATCTTTCTGTTTGTCTCTGTTTCTGTCTATTTCAGTCTGTCTCTATCTTTGTCTCTTCCCTTCCCTGTCTCCCTCTCTCCCCCTTTTTCCTCCATCCATCTTCCTCTTTTCTTCCCTTCCATCCCTATTCCCTCCCCCTATTCCCTCTTTCCCCCTATTTCCTCCCTCCTTTCCCCAACCCCTCGTCCCTACGTCCCTACGTCCCTACGTCCCCTGTTCTTTTCCTTCCATCCTTCTTTTTCCTTTTCTTCCGTCGCCCATTTTCCTTTCCCTTGTTTATCTTCCTCTCTGCTCGTCTCTCCTGCTCCTCTCCTTTTCCTTCCCGCACTCACTCCCTCCTCCACATGTGGCTCGTCTGTCTTCCGACGGGCTGGCATCTCGTTGAAGAAGATTTTTCTCCCGATGGATTGGCCTCCGCCAAATCTTAGAACCAATTACAGCAGTTGATCGAGTTTTGCTCGACGGTGATATTACTTACCGGTCTCGTGGAATCACTACCTACCACTCAGAACGTAAGCGCGCGCGCACGCACACACACACACACGCACACACACACACACACACACACACCCACACACACACACACCCACACACGCACGCACACACACACACACACACACACACACACACACACACACACACACACACACACACACACACACACACACACACACACACACACACACACACACACACACACACACACACACACACACACACACACACACACACACACACACACACACACACACACAGTACGAGGAAGCTTTCATTCATTCAACAAAAAAATATTTTATTACAAAACCAGAAAAGAAAAAGGACTGATAAGTATCAACTATAAAAAGAATCCTACTAATTCTATTGGAGAGACGTATGGGGAAAAATAGATAAGATAATTGTGATTATAATAACGTTAAATGAAGATAATAATAATGTTGACAGCAAAAATTTAGTGTCAAAACTAAACCAAAACAGCTTAGGTCAGAAAGTAGTAGTATACGAGACCGAGAAGGAGAGAGGGATATTAAAAGTGAGAGGCTGGGACATGAGAGAAGGAAGAGAAAGACAGATATCGAGATAGAAAGACAAACAAAGAGGAAGAGGGAGAGAGGGAGGGAGGAGACAGGGAGGGAGAGAGGAAGGGAGAGAGGGGGGAGAGAGGAAGGGAGAGAGGGAGGGAGAGAGGGAGGGAGAGAGGGGGGAGGGAGGGGGGAGAGGGAGGGAGGGAGAGAGGGAGAGAGAGAGAGAGGCAGGGACAGAGGCTGACAGAAACAGAGACTGACAAAGACAGACAGAGGCAGGCAGAGACGGACAGAGGCAAGCAGAGAGAGAGACAGGCAGAGGCAGGCAGAGGCAGACAAACAGAGGTAGACAGAGACAGGCAGAGATAGAGACAGGCAGAGATAGAGACGGACAGAGATAGAGGCAGGCAGAGAC
This sequence comes from Oratosquilla oratoria, assembly GCF_046742065.1. Taxonomy (NCBI): domain Eukaryota; kingdom Metazoa; phylum Arthropoda; class Malacostraca; order Stomatopoda; family Squillidae; genus Oratosquilla; species Oratosquilla oratoria. The sequence continues at coordinate 22,710,686 of NC_134811.1, read as the reverse complement.
AGAGGCAGGCAGAGACAGAGACAGGCAGAGACAGAGACAGGCAGAGACCGAGACAGGAAGAGACAGAGACAGACAGAGACAGAGACAGGCAGAGACCGAGACAGGCAGAGACCGAGACAGGCAGAGACCGAGACAGGCAGAGACCGAGACAGGCAGAGACCGAGACAGGCAGAGACCGAGACAGGCAGAGACCGAGACAGGCAAAGACAGAGACAGGCAAAGACAGAGACAGAGACAGGCAGAGACAGAGACAGAGACAGGCAGAGACAGAGACAGGCAGAGACAGAGACAGAGACAGGCAGAGACAGAGACAGGCAGAGACAGAGACAGAGACAGAGACAGGCAGAGACAGAGACAGGCAGAGACAGAGACAGGCAGAGACAGAGACAGGCAGAGACAGAGACAGGCAGAGACAGAGACAGGCAGAGACAGAGACAGGCAGAGACAGAGACAGGCAGAGACAGAGACAGGCAGAGACAGAGACAGGCAGAGACAGAGACAGGCAGAGACAGAGACAGGCAGAGACAGAGACAGGCAGAGACAGAGACAGGCAGAGACAGAGACAGGCAGAGACAGAGACAGGCAAAGACAGAGACAGAGACAGGCAGAGACAGAGACAGGCAGAGACAGAGACAGGCAGAGACAGAGACAGGCAGAGACAGAGACAGGCAGAGACAGAGACAGGCAGAGACAGAGACAGGCAGAGACAGAGACAGGCAGAGACAGAGACAGGCAGAGACAGAGACAGGCAGAGACAGAGACAGGCAGAGACAGAGACAGGCAGAGACAGAGACAGGCAGAGACAGAGACAGGCAGAGACAGAGACAGGCAGAGACAGAGACAGGCAGAGACAGAGACAGGCAGAGACAGAGACAGGCAGAGACAGAGACAGGCAGAGACAGAGACAGGCAGAGACAGAGACAGGCAGAGACAGAGACAAACAGAGACAGAAACAGAGAGACAGAAACAGACAGACAGAAACAGAGACAGAGACAGAGACAGAGACAGAAACAGACAGAGACAGGCAGAGACAGAGACAGGCAGAGACAGAGACAGGCAGAGACAGAGACAGGCAGAGACAGAGACAGGCAGAGACAGAGACAGGCAGAGACCAGAGACAGAGACAGGCAGAGACAGAGACAGGCAGAGACAGGCAGAGACAGGCAGAGACAGGCAGAGACAGGCAGAGACAGGCAGAGACAGAAACAGACAGAGACAGAAACAGACAGAGACAGAAACAGACAGAGACAGAAACAGACAGACAGAGACAGAGACAGGCAGAGACAGAGACAGGCAGAGACAGAGACAGGCAGAGACAGAGACAGGCAGAGACAGAGACAGGCAGAGACAGAGACAGGCAGAGACAGAGACAGGCAGAGACAGAGACAGGCAGAGACAGAGACAGGCAGAGACAGAGACAGGCAGAGACAGAGACAGGCAGAGACAGAGACAGGCAGAGACAGAGACAGGCAGAGACAGAGACAGGCAAAGACAGAGACAGAGACAGAGACAGGCAAATACAGAGACAGAGACAGAGACAGGCAAAGACAGAGACAGAGACAGGCAAAGACAGAGACAGACAGAGACAGGCAAAGACAGAGACAGAGACAGAGACAGAGACAGGCAAAGACAGAGACAGAGACAGAGACAGGCAAATACAGAGACAGAGACAGAGACAGGCAAAGACAGAGACAGACAGAGACAGGCAAAGACAGAGACAGAGACAGACAGGCAACCAGACAGAGACAGACAGGCAACCAGACAGAGACAGACAGGCAACCAGACAGAGACAGACAGGCAACCAGACAGAGACAGACAGGCAACCAGACAGAGACAGACAGGCAACCAGACAGAGACAGGCAGAGACAGAGACAGGCAGGTGCAGAGAGAGACAGACAGACGGACAGACAAAAACAGACAGCGACGGACAAAGACGGACAGAAACAGACAGAGACGGACAGAAATAGACAGAGACGGACAGAAGCAGACAGAGACGGACAGAAGCAGACAGAGACGGACAGAAGCAGACAGATGGATAGAAGCAGACAGATGGATAGAAGCAGACAGACGGACAGAAACAGACAGACGGACAGAAACAGAGACGGACAAAAACAGACAGAGACGGACAGAAACAGACAGAGACGGACAGAAACAGACAGAGACGGACAGAAACAGACAGAGACGGACAGAAGCAGACAGAGACGGACAGAAGCAGACAGAGACGGACAGAAGCAGACAGAGACGGACAGAAGCAGACAGAGACGGACAGAAGCAGAGACGGACAGAAGCAGACAGAGACAGACAGAAGCAGACAGAGACGGACAGAAGCAGAGACGGACAGAAGCAGACAGAGACGGACAGAAGCAGACAGATGGATAGAAGCAGACAGACGGACAGAAACAGACAGACGGACAAACAGACAGACGGACAGAAACAGAGACGGACAGAAACAGAGACGGACAGAAACAGAGACGGACAGAAACAGACAGAGACGGACAGAAACAGACAGAGACGGACAGAAACAGACAGAGACGGACAGAAACAGACAGAGACGGACAGAAACAGACAGAGACGGACAGAAACAGACAGAGACGGACAGAAACAGACAGAGACGGACAGAAACAGACAGAGACGGACAGAAACAGACAGAGACGGACAGAAACAGACAGAGACGGACAGAAACAGAGACGGACAGAAACAGACAGAGACGGACAGAAACAGACAGAGACGGACAGAAACAGACAGAGACGGACAGAAACAGACAGAGACGGACAGAAGCAGACAGAGACGGACAGAAGCAGACAGAGACGGACAGAAGCAGACAGAGACGGACAGGAAGACAGAGACGGACAGGAAGACAGAGACGGACAGGAAGACAGAGACGGACAGAAAGACAGAGACGGACAGAAAGACAGAGACATGCAGAAAGACAGAGACATGCAGAAAGACAGAGACATGCAGAAAGACAGAGACATGCAGAAAGACAGAGACATGCAGAAAGACAGACAAAGACATGCAGAAAGACAGACAAAGACATGCAGAAAGACAGACAAAGACATGCAGAAAGACAGACAAAGACATGCAGAAAGACAGACAAAGACATGCAGAAAGACAGACAAAGACATGCAGAAAGACAGACAAAGACATGCAGAAAGACAGACAAAGACATGCAGAAAGACAGACAAAGACATGCAGAAAGACAGACAAAGACATGCAGAAAGACAGACAAAGACATGCAGAAAGACAGACAAAGACATGCAGAAAGACAGACAAAGACATGCAGAAAGACAGACAAAGACATGCAGAGACAGACAAAGACATGCAGAGACAGACAAAGACATGCAGAGACAGACAAAGACATGCAGAGACAGACAAAGACATGCAGAGACAGACAAAGACATGCAGAGACAGACAAAGACATGCAGAGACGGACAAAGACATGCAGAGACGGACAAAGACATGCAGAGACGGACAAAGACATGCAGAGACGGACAAAGACATGCAGAGACGGACAAAGACATGCAGAGACGGACAAAGACATGCAGAGACGGACAAAGACATGCAGAGACGGACAAAGACATGCAGAGACGGACAAAGACATGCAGAGACGGACAAAGACATGCAGAGACGGACAAAGACATGCAGACAAAGACATGCAGACATGCAGACAAAGACATGCAGACAAAGACATGCAGACATGCAGACAAAGACATGCAGACATGCAGACAAAGACATGCAGACAAAGACATGCAGACATGCAGACAAAGACATGCAGACATGCAGACGAAGACATGCAGACATGCAGACGAAGACATGCAGACGAAGACATGCAGACATGCAGACGAAGACATGCAGACACGAAGACATGCAGACACGAAGACATGCAGACATGCAGACGAAGACATGCAGACATGCAGACGAAGACATGCAGACATGCAGACAAAGACATGCAGACAAAGACATGCAGACAAAGACATGTAGACATGCAGACAAAGACATGTAGACATACAGACATGCAGATATACAGACATGCAGATATACAGACATGCAGACATGCAGATATGCAGACATACAAACATACAGACATACAGACAGACACAGACGGACAGAGACAGAAACAGACAGAAGCGGACAGAGGCAGAAACAGACAGAAGCGGACAGAGACAGAAACAGACAGAAGCGGACAGAGACAGAAACAGACAGAAGCGGACAGAGACAGAAACAGACAGAAACGGACAGACAGAAACAGACAAAAACGGACAGACAGAAGCAAACAGAAATGGACAGACAGAAACAGACAGAAACGGACAGACAGAAATGGACAGAGATGGACAGACGGGCAGAAACGGAGACAGGGACAGGGGCAGAGAGAGACAGACATACAGACAGTGAGAGAGAGACAGACATACAGACAGTGAGAGAGAGACAGACAGAGAGAAAGACAGGGAGAGACAGAGACAGACAGGATATAAAGGGGAAGAGACAGACAGGCAGAGAGAGACAGGGATAGACAGATAGGAGGGAGAGACTGAGAGACAGACAGGAGGGAGAGACTGAGAGACAGACAGGAGGGAGAGACTGAGAGGCAGACAGGAGGGAGAGACTGAGAGGCAGACAGGAGGGAGAGACAAAGAGACAGACAGGAGGGAGAGACAGAGAGAGAGAACAAGTAGAAGTTGATGTCCTCATTGGTACGCATGACATATGAAGTTCATTAGGAGTAAAACGGTAAATAACGAGTTCATTGGAATCGATGCGAATCTGTCGAAATCCGTCGGAATCTGTGTCTATTTCAGTCTGTTGGGTTCTGGCGAGTGTTCGCCTATCCTTTCAAAGGTTCGACATTTATTTCTATCCGAATATATTATATAGCTTCTTTAAAAGTCTGAAGGACACGTGGTGGTTCCCATATGGCCGAAGGACGCCCGCTGGGCGGTCAGGACCTCGACAAAGCGTTAGAGTGCGGAGTCCAGTGATGTCTGTAAATTTTGGAAACCGCATATATTCAGGATAAAAAGTTCCGAAAATCTGATTTTGTTTTTTTATTCTTTGGATATGTTTTCGAAAACTACTCTTCAGTTAAAACGAATAGGAAGCGATCACTATTCGCTGTAGTTTAGGAGAATTCCGGAAACGTACTGTGGCGAGGAGAGTATGACGATGTTTCTGACGATGTTGCCAAGATTTTAGGAAATATGGACGAATTGTAGAAGAAAACCTCGAAATAGAAATTGAGGCAATAAATGAACGAAGCGAAGAGAGAAATGAGGGAGTTTGTAGAAGACTCGCTGTACATACAATATTTCTGGTAATATCAGAGTTTACTTCGCAAACCGCTAAATACTCGTACAACTAAATTAAACCAGGAATAGATTCTAAAGCCGTTATCACATTGGGCTAATATTCC
>NC_134811.1:22685279-22692779 GCF_046742065.1 Oratosquilla oratoria | reverse complement strand
TGTGTGTGTGTGTGTGTGTGTGTGTGTGTGTGTGTGTGTGTGTGTGTGTGTGTGTGTGTGTGTGTGTGTGTGTGTGTGTGTGTGTGTGTGTGTGTGTGTGTGTGTGTGTGTGTGTGTGTGTGTGTGTGTGTGTGTGTGTGTGCGCTGCGCGTTTGATTTCGTTTATGGAAGTTATATCATGTGTATATCTCTTTCTCCTTTTCTCTCCCTTTCTCTTTTCCCCTCTTGCTCCTCTTCTCTCTTTCCCCTTCTCTCTCTCCCACTCTCCCCTTCTCTCTCTCTCTCCGCCTCTCTCACCGCCTCACTCACTCACTCTCCCACTTTCTCCTCTCTATCCCATCATTCCTCTTTCCTCTATCCCTCCTCTCTCTCTCATCTTTCTCGTCTCTCCTCTCTGTCTCTCGTCTCTCCTCTTTCTCGTCTCTCCTCTTTCTCGTTTCTCCTCTTTCTCGTCTCTCCTCTTTCTCTCGTTTCTCCTCTTTGTCTCTCGTCTCTCCTCTTTGTCTCTCGTCTCTCCTCTTTGTCTCTCGTCTCTCCTCTTTGTCTCTCGTCTCTCCTCTTTGTCTCTTGTCTCTCCTCTTTGTCTCTTGTCTCTCCTCTTTTATCTCGTCTGTCCTCTTTCTCTCCCGTCTTTCCATTTTCTCTCTCGTCTTTCCTCTTTCTCTCTCATCTCTCCTCTTTCTCTCTCGTCTCTCCTCTTTCTCTCCCGTCTCTCCTCTCTGCCCTCTCTGCCCTCTTTGCCCTCTTTGCCCTCTTTCTCCCTCTCTCTCTCTCTCTCTCTCTCTCTCTCTCTCTCTCTCTCTCTCTCTCTCTCTCTCTCTCTCTCTCTCTCTCTCTGTGTGTGTGTGTGTGTGTGTGTGTGTGTGTGTGTGTGTGTGTGTGTGTGTGTGTGTGTGTGTGTGTGTGTGTGTGTGTGTGTGTGTGTGTGTGTGTGTGTGTGTGTGTGTGTGTGTGTGTGTGTGTGTGTGTGTGTGTGTGTGTGTGTGTGTGTTGGGTAGGGATTTTGCTATCAGTTTCACGATATCAAAGAGAACGTTATAATTCGACTCGCGAGACTCTTTTGTCTTCTCGGAAAGGAATTGGAGATAACCGAGTGTGGGAGGTCGGTCTGGTTCAGGACGCTACACTTTTTATTTATTTGTTTATTTATTCTTTTGTCTGTTTTATTGGGTTGTCTTTATATATATATATATATATATATATATATTTATACATATATATATTCATACATATCAAGTAACGTAGGTGTCGTAACACACGAATAAAATAAAACTTAAACCCACTCTCGGAGAAAGATAAGCTGAGATACAGAGTAAAACCGTATATTTCGACCACTGACTGTGGTCCTCTTCAGCAGTTACAATTATAGGGTACATAGACAAGAGGTTATATACAGAGGAGGAAGGAGCATTGGGGGACTCAGTAAGCCTCAGGTCACTTGCCCCGAGTGAGGTCGGACGTTACGTCCTGTAGAGATGAACTTGTCAACCGCCATACTAGTTATAGCATCAGGTGACCATTGACCTTTGGATGTATTATAATTAGGAAACTTTTTTATTAGTGAGGACTCAATAATTTTTCTTTTGAAACTACAATTTGAATTGTACACTGTAGCTGCATTCCTCCAATCTATTCTGTGATCTAAAAGGCTAGAATGGAGGAATACAGCTGAGTTTTCTTGGCCGTATCGTAAAGAATTTTTATGTTCTTTGATCCTAGTGGGTAGATCACGTCCCGTTTGTCCCCAGTACACTTTATCACAGTCGAGACATGGTATCTTGTATACTCCAGATATGTCCTTATTGGATGTTCTATGATGGACATTTACTACTTTTTTAAAAAATATTATTTGGGTAACTAAAAGTGACCTTGTTTGGTTCCTAGGTAATAATTTAGATGCGGCATGCATGGATTCGTTATATGGGAGTTTGATATTTGATTTTTCCCGGACAAATTTTGTGTTGGAATTGTTTGTTCTAAAATAACTGGTTTTGGCTTTGCTGAGGGCTTTTGTCAGAAACCAGTCTGGGTAGCCTATTTTTAATAATTGAGTGCGCACTGATTCAATTTCTGAGTTGAGAAATTCCGGGCTGCAAATCCGAAGAGCTCTTAAATAAAGGCCCGAGGCAACACTATATTTTATATTATCCGGATGATTACTGAAGAAATGTAGATAACTGCCCGTATGAGTAGGCTTCCTGTATACTGTAAAGGACAAATTATCTGGACATCTGATCACTAAAATATCAAGAAAAGGTATTCTTCCTTCAATTTCCCATTCTACTTTTAATCTAATATTATGTGCTAAATTGTTAAGACTATCAAGAAAAACATTGAAAGAGCCCCATTTGTCATCCCAGATAGTGAAAACATCATCTACATATCTGAACCAGAACATGTCGGCTGGTTTGATACTAGGTAAAAGTACGCACTCAAAGTATTCCATGTATAGGTTCGCCAACACCGGGGAAAGGTTAGAACCCATGCTGCAACCGTACCTTTGCCTGAAAAAATAATTTTTGAAGGAGAAAACATTGGAAGTAATACAAAGACGTGTTAAACTAATCAATTTGGAAACTGAAAGGGGAAGTTTATCTTGTGACGGTTGCAACTTGGTTTCCAAAAAACTGAGAACATCATCTACATTTATATTTGTGAATAGCGAAACTATATCGAGGCTAAGCAATTTACTGTGTTCTGGGATTTTTTGTTTCTTAATTTTATTTATGAAGTCCTCAGAGTGTTTAATGTGGGAATTGGAGAAACTTCCTACGAAAGGTGAAAGAATTCCCGTGAGCCATTTGGAAGTCTTATTTGTGCAAGAATTCCTGTTTGAAATAATTGGTCTAAGGGGAATGCCTCCTTTGTGGAGCTTAGGGAGACCATAGAAATTTGGTAGCTGAGGGCTGATAACTTTTAACTTATTGAATTGGTCATCTCCTATTATTTTGCGGGCTTGCTTGTTAAATTCCGCTGCAGTGGACTTAAGGGGATTTTTAGTAAGTAATTCATAAGTATCCCTATCTGTTAACAAATCAAGGGCTTTGGCTTCATAATCACACTGATCTAGTAGTACTAATTTTCCGAGAGTGGGTTTAAGTTTTATATCTATATATATATATATATATATATATATATATATATATATATATATATATATATATATATATAATATATATTTGTTTATTTATTTTTATTTTATTTTTAATTTATTGGGACCACTTAAAGTGTGTGTGTGTGTGTACGTATTGGTGTGTGTGTGTGCGTGCATGTGTATGTGCTTGTGTGCGTATGTGTGTGCGTGTACATGTGTGCATATAGTGTGTGCGTGCGGATGTGTGCGTGTGTTGTTGTACGTGTGTGGGTGTGCGTGTGGGTACATATGAGTGTAGGTGTATGTGTTTATGTGGATGCGGATGTGCTGCGTGCGTGCGTGTGTGTGTGTGTGTGTGTGTGTGTGTGTGTGTGTGTGTGTGTGTGTGTGTGTGTGTGTGTGTGTGTGTGTGTGTGTGATATTGATAATAACGATAGTAATCAAAATGATGATGAAAATAACACCCTTATCTACGGAAGTTTTTCTCAATCACCTGTATAAAATGGTCAACACAGTTTTTGTTGATTTAGGTTTTGTGGTTGTTTTTAGCTAATTTCGAAGTTCCATCTACTTTCTTATCTTTTCTCCAAAGCCTTGATAACTTGATGGAAGCACTCGCTATGCTCATCACCCACGTTTCCAAGATAAGTGGGAAATTCATCGAGTTGGCTCTTGAGGAAATAAATATTTATGCCCATGTTGCACACTAAAAGACGAAAATTAGCTAGCAAGCAATGTCTTCACCAAACCCTTGTAGTTTGAAACCTTTCTGTTCCCCAAAAATTCTTTCACAACAGTCGCAAATGAATCCCATGATCTTTTTTCTACGTCAGGCATTGAACTCGTAAAATTTTGGCATTTCGTTGATTTTCTGAGTTGTCCCATCAAAAACACCAACCTTTGTTTTATCATCACTTAGGCCAGGAAGTGTTGTATATATGAATTTGGAGCAATCGCCCTCCACATTAAGGGCTATGACAAACTGCTTCATTAGTCCTAGTTTAATTGAAGGAATGGGAAGTTGATTTTCTCTCGCCCAACAAGTGGTTGGTGTATAATATGCTTGTCCCACCCCCACCCAAAAAAAAAAAAAAAAAAAAATCTTGCTGCCTAGAGTTTCTGTTCCCAATGTTTGTCCTTCACTCGGGTGTCCCACAAACACAGAAATTACGGATAGTTTGTAAACCCTCCTTATTGACCAAACAAAAAGTTGGTCCACACATATGATCCACACATATGACCCGTTTGTGTTTATCATACTTGAGTAAATCTTGTATTTTCTTCTCATGCTTTTCCTTATGTTTACTGAGTGACCAACAGAAATTGCACTAAACAAGTTTCTATTATGGAGTAATAAACATTTTAGACCATTCTTTGAACTATCAGTAAAGAGTTTGTATTCATAAGGATCATACCGTAGAACACTCGTTGTTTTTAACAGCCTCAGCCACGTCACAACAATATCTTTTTTAGAATGACAAAGATTTTCCCAGTTCCGATAGTTACATTTCTGGCTTTCTGCAGCATATTTTTTCTTTTAAGTCTTGAAACTAAGTTCTAATAACTCTTTTGACAAACCCAACACTCGTTGTTTTTAACAGCCTCAGCCACGTCACAACAATATTTTTTTCAGAATGACAAAGATTTCCCCAGTTCCGATAGTTACATTTCTGCCTTTCTGCAGCATATTTTTCCTTTTAAGTCTAGAAAATAAGTTCTAATAATTCTTTTGACAAACCCAAGTCTCTAACTAAATTATTAATTTCTGCCTGGTTAAGGGTTTCATGTTCTTTGGTTGCTGTATCTATCAAATATGTATCATTGTTTTATTCACGATTTTCATCTGATACACCTGCATCACTTCCATCTTCCAGTGAAGGTAATTCTGTGAAAATGGATACTGGTACTTGAATTGACTAAAGAAACTCACCAAATTGACCATCACGGGACTCGAACTCACGACTTCCTGGTCACGAGTTCGACACGGTATCCACTGGGCTACCGCACGGCTCTATTTCAATAAGGCACGGGACGGATTGCTGAATCCAGACTTGGGTAAATTATTTTCAGTCGAGTTTTCTTGTTATAACCAGAAGTCTTTGTGCGACAAAAGTAGCAATCTTCTCTCTATGGTTTTTTGGCTCCTGACATACGGAGCTGCCTAGTGTAGGCCTTATGGTCTCTTGCAGTCTCCTTCATTCTTATGTATGTTCTTATAACATAGGAATACCCCTTGTGCCACTGTTCACACTGGCATGATTTTCGACACATGATTTACATACATCGTGTGCGGGGCACACAATCTATCCTGATCAACAAGTTAAAGTTCAACAATAAGCCAAGTATGCTCTTTTCACAAATTCACTCATGTTCAATCTTTGACCTGATGCTGTAAAACTTCTATAAATACTGTATAGCAAAAGGTCACGGGGATTAAGCCATGCTCAATCATGCATCAGAACGAATCTGGAAAAGTAAAAAATATAATGTATTTATATATCAAGGTGTATGTAGGTATAAGAAGGTGTCTAAATACATATATAAAATAAAATGTCAACATAAATCATGGGTGGGTAGAAAATTTACCAGCTCTTACGTAAAAAAAAAAAATTACTGACAAAGAAAAGATAAATAAAAAAGAATAAACAAGTACACTCAGTGACCCCAAATTACTCTAGAACAGGTCTCAAACTTATGTCAGCAGAAAAAAAAGTCAAAATTTTGTTGGCTTGTGTAGTGGTCTTGCAGCAGCAGAGTTCAATATTTTTGGCTCAAACTTCTGCAGAGGGGTACCCGATCCTTCAACCAGAGGTCAAACCGGGTCGGCCAAGGGTGACCATGATACCAATGACCTCGCTCGATGACTCAACTTTGCCTTAAGCCCTTTGTTGGTCTTCTTTACCTCAGCATGGCAACGTAATCTATGTATTTTGTTCTTGCAAAAGGGCCGAAGGGGTCTCGGTCGTTTCAAGACCGGAGGTCTTCTCTGGAACGTATTGAGGGTCAGAAGCCTCGGGATAGTTCCTTTGCACCTTGGCCCTGTGTGTTTGGGCATCCAAGGCAAGAGGGAGTCGTTATTGTCTGCAAGGTATTAGTCCCGCAGAAACTTGCATATGTTGAGTTCGAAAATCTCCCATTTGGTATTTCAGCAGAAGTTCGATGGAGACTCCCATAAAGGTTCTGCTACCGAGAAGTCTGTTGTTGGTTTTTCTTTGTATATGCGTGAGCAGATGTTTATATTATATACGCGTAGGGAAGCGTGAGTTTACTTACACACACACACACGCACACGCACACGCACGCACACACACACGCACAATGAAAACATATCTACGTTTTATTCTAATCTTAGATGCATATCCCTCAAGGTGAATCAAATCGTCTGGCGCCGACCAGATCAAAGTCAATGGGATCACACGTGGTTCCGTGGGTGCGAAACCTGGGCATCTTGGATTAGCATGCACGAGGAACCGCGCGAGTAACGGCATTTCAGCCTGTTCTTAGAAATAACTTATGTGGCGTTGCGCGAGCCCACCGTGTCTGTTTCATATTTCAGTGGAACGATACCGGTTTTTTTTTTTTTTTTTTTTACTATTGCCTGCCGATTTTTGACTCTGGGCATGTTTTGTCCAGCTGGCATTATTGCTTCAATATTTTGCCCTCGACGGAAAAGTGTGGCAAAATGATTTGTGGCTTTGGTAGCAAGGGCTCACTTGGCCTGTTCCTCTGACTTTACTTTTATATTTTTCCTGCGTTTCTTAACATTTTCAATTATTTTTTTAACTCTGACTTTTTTAAACGTGCTACCAATAACTAATATCTTTATCCTTTTTGGCGAAAATAATTGCTGCCCCTTGACTGGCACACAAACATCATCACAGCATTGTAGTTGTAAATGTGTGTGTAAACTACAATGTTTTTCGGTCAGGCTAAGCGCCTTTTTATCAGGTTAGGAAAAACAAGTTAAACTATAAAGACATATGTACTTGTAAACACGTTGCTGCTTTTTTCATTTATTGCTTTCTCAATTCAAATTGAAAATTATAGTCCTTTCATATCTCAGGATTTGTTTTTACTTCATTGTAATAAGCTTTGTCGGCTAAATGTAGATTGTGGACATTTTGCAGCATTCCTTTTAACATGTGAATCTCTAAGAAACTTTGGCTTCTTCACTTTGCTTCTAATTAATAGTGAACTTGATTCTAAGCGACACTAACCAAGATTCATAAGTATTGTATATCTGTTAAGACAGTCGTATATGATGTCGATATTCGTTCATTTATATCAAAACAACAGAGAATTTGATCAAACTTAATCATAATATAGCCACTACTGCCTACTTCAGTTTTTGTGATAGGAAAAAAAGAAGATACAGGGAAAATATATCTCGAATGGGAAACATAAGA
>NC_134811.1:22675279-22680279 GCF_046742065.1 Oratosquilla oratoria | reverse complement strand
TGTAGCAACCTGTGGTGAACATTAATGAAGTCACTTCCTCCATCTTGTTTGGTCACTGAAATTGGTGTTTAACCGCACCCTCGTTTCAATTTGTATGATTCATTGGGTCGGTATCGGTACATTGAAGAGCTGCACATTATGTCACTGCATTAAAAGTACGTTGTCTTAAGTATAGTGGAAGGAGGCCAATAGGCTGATCTCAGGCTGCTACAAAGCTCCTTGTCACACCGAAGTCAGGAACACAGGTTCGTTCGCCATCGCTGCCTGACTCGGTGTCAGAGAGTGTGTGTGTGTGTGTGTGTGTGTGTGTGTGTGTGTGTGTGTGTGTGTGTGTGAGAGAGAGAGAGAGAGAGAGAGAGAGAGAGAGAGAGAGAGAGGGGGGGCACAGCATTATACACAAGTCGGGCCATATGGCTCTAAGCTCCCATCCGGGGGATGTAGTAGCTGTCGATTACAATAAAATTTTATGATTTGAAAAATTAGGTTACCGGAATTAAATGCCTGTAAATGGAATATGATACGTAGTGAAGCAAAAGTGAGTAAAACAAATTTCAAACAAAGGAACTAAAAATATAATAATGAAATAAGTGCTTGCGTAAACTTAAACTTTGCATTTATTTAGATGTGAGCTTGACTGAAATATGAACAGCACATTATTTCTGCCTCTGGTTAGAATGTCGGATATCTGGAACCTATACTGAGAAATATTAATCACCAGACCAAAAGAAAATAATGGACGGCTGGTACAACGATAACAACAATAATCAAAATAAAAAGAATTAACATTATAAATGTACTTTTTCTTCAGCACATAAAGATGAACGTATAATGAAACAATTATAAAGAGGAACATTAAATCAGTCAACCCAGAGAAGATACTTAACTTGGTGATTTATTGTAAGACAAGGAAGACAAGCCATCTCCTACTTAAAAACAGCCCCCAGCAAGAGAGGAAGGAACTTAAGAAATCACATGTCATCTATAGGTTTACATGTGCACGAGGGAACTGTGAAGCTCCTTCACCTATATTGGCATGACGACAATGAGGTTATACCGTCGCCTTTCATACCATAGCATGGCACTAACAAGAGACATTCTAGAAGAAAACATTGAGATTTTGGAAAATGTACAGATGATAGACGCTTCCCAGTCTTAGCATTATGCATTAAGAAGTTGAGCTCAAACCTAAATATACAAACAAATGACCTTAGGGCCCTCCCAAACATGAGACAACCCGCCACAAACCCAAACATGCGACATAACACCACAAATCTAAGTACGAGGCAAAACGCCATAAACCCAAGCATACATTTCGTCACAACACGAAGTCGAAGGCTCTTCTTAGCATGTGGCATTTCATCACTACACGAGTTGCCAGGTAACATCTCCTAGGTGGCCCGTAACCTCCCACAGTGAAGAGCAAGTATGGAAACTTCAGTATAAAAAGTTGTATCATTACACAGTTCATCGGAATAATTCTTATCCTGGCCAGATAGAATATCTCCAAGGCTACCGAAGAAGTGTTTTAAACCAGAAATCACGATATAGGAAATAATGAAGTCATAAACCTTTCAAAGGAACACGAGTCCGTAGTAAGGCATGTGCAAAATAATAGATGCACAATTAACCATTACTTTTAATGAAGTATACATTTATATATATAATATATATGTATATATATATATATGTATATATATATGTATATAATATATATATATTATATAATATATAGATATGTGCATATATACAGACCCATTAAGAATATGTACGTGTATTCATTCATTCACATTCATTAAAACGTTCATTCATATTTGCATGAAAGGCGTGTAATGGACACATCGTCTAGTCTGGAGTCATATGATAGGTACCCAGACCATGCTAGCCCTTGCCTTGTTTTCCTCTTGCTTTAAACCTTTGTAGAACCAAACCCCACATCGTCCTGCTCCTCCTTCTCCTACTCCTTCTACTCCTCCTACTCCTACTTATACTTCTACTCCTCTTCCTTTCCTGCTCCTCCTCCTCCTTCCACTCCTCCTCCTCCCACTCCTCCTCCCCACTCCTCCTCCCACTCCTACTCCCACTCCTCCTCCCACTCCTACTCCTATTCTTCCCCCTACACCTCCTCCTCCTCCTCCTCCTCCTCCTCCTCCTCCTCCTGCTCCTCCTCCTCCTGCTCCTATTCCTTCTATCCCTCCTCCTCCTCCTCCTCCTAATCCTACTCTCCTCGTAGTTGATGTTGGTTCATGGCATCTAGTCCTCGAGGCTTTGAGAAAGGTCTTCCTTTCATTCTCTACCCAAGAGATGCTCCCAAGGGCAGTATACCTCTTCCAGCAGATCCTAAGTCTTGGAGAGAAACTCTCAGCCGGAAGCCCATGTTTGTGTGTGTGTGTGTGTGTGTGTGTGTGTGTAATGCACCATGGTCTTGGATCACGTGTTGGACTCGTGATCGGCAGCTATTTCCCTCCCGGAAGAGAGCTCAGAGCTCAGAGCTCATATATAACCGATCTATGGGTAATGCTGGGAACTTGCACGCACGTACACACCCAACTTCCCGCCCACGGGAGTTGGAGTAACGATTCGCAGCGCAGCGATACTGATTTTTTTTTCAGCCCTGGGCGGGATTTGAAACCGGACCGCCGTAGTGGCGGCCGGGAACTCTACCAAATGCGCCACCGAGTGTGTTTGTGTGTGTGCGTGCGCGTGCGCATTCTATCTGAAATGCTGTGACTGGGAACCCACAGCCCCCAGGAGCTGGCAACGGTCCCCTGGCTAACCCCATAGCTCTTTGGTACTGTTGCCTGTGTTATCTTAATGTGAGACCGTTTCTGTGCCACCAGAGAAAGAGAAAATGGAAGAGAGTTGTCGCCGGTTGTCATTTTTCTATGTGAATAGGTGAAGAAAATATAACCGACTTTGGAACCTTTTTTTCTTTTCACTGATTTATTTACAATTTCACATTTTCTGTTTACCCATTTGATTGATCTAATTAGTCGTTGGTCTATTTATCTACTTGTATATGTTCTTGTTCCTCCTTTTGTTTACCTATTTATGATTTTGTAGTTATTTACCTATTCCATTTTCTATGAATCAAGATCTCTGACAAATATTGCACATTGGCGAAGAGAGAGAATTAACTGTTTCAAAACTTCTGTAGCTTGGGACAAGTATTATTTCAGATTCATTTCTTTTGTCTTGTGAATGATCACCAAATACCCAATATACACCGCATTTATCATTTAATACTACTCTGATACTATATTACTATCCCTGTAAACACTTGATCTTCATATTCTTTTATCGTATACATTTACATCCCTCACGCCTATCAATTCCAACTCAGTCTGCTTCCTTTTAATCTCCATCTACATCTTACGCACTCGGTATTGACTGTATAAGTTTGAAGTAGTTATTTCAGGGACTTTAATGACATCTCTACGGACCAGAGTTGCGTAGCATTTACACTTCTTGAATCTCCTCATTGCTACCTTTATGTCCCCCATCGCTTTAGCGCGGTATTGTCTCCCAAAGACAGAAGCAATGGATATTGTTTACGAAATGATAAATCTATATTTCCATCTCCATATCCTTCTCTATCTCCAGCTATATCTAAATCTTCATCTCGTTCCTCATTTTCTCTTCATTTTTGTCTTCATCTCCAACCCCATCTCCATCTTCATCTGCATCCTCGTATACATTTCTATCCCTTTTGTACATCTCCATCTGAACTCCATCTACACCCTCCCTCCCTCCCAGCTCCCCCATTTTCACGCACATCGTATTCTACTGTTCGCGGAACCGGTAAATAAACCACCTTCAACACTACCACCAACACCATCACCAGCATCTCCACCACCTTCACCACCACTACCACCACCAGTAACTACATCACCTCAATCTACTTCTCGCCAACAACGGCAACATTCCCCACCCCCTCCGACTCCATTCAACATAATCTACCCAATATCTACTTCTATCCAGCGACATCCGCATTCATTCCTGCACAATTCGACCAATATTAAGAATGAATGAATAGAAGGCTACACACACACGCGCACGCACACACACACACACACACACACACACACACACACACACACACACACACACACACACACACACACACACACACACACACACACACACACACACACACATATATATATATATATATATGTATATATATATATATATATATATATATATATATATATATATAATATGTATGTTGTAATAATAATAATGATAATAGTAATGATAATGAAAACATGTCCACATTGCATCAAATGCTCTATCCCCGTATAGGGGGAATGTCCAAATCAAAGCAGCACACGCCCACATAATAAAAATGAAGATGAAATAGAGAAATGAAAATGATAACATGATAGACAATTTAATAGACTCAATTAATGAAAATAGAAATAAACCAAAACATACCTTGAAATATAGATATGTAAGTACATACATATATACTGTACATGTACCAAAACGCTCTCTGCACCCTCGTGTTAGGGTGGCTAGGCAAGACATGCACCCACCCTTCACCCCTCATTCATTCACCCTTCACCCATCCCATTGCCCTCTCACACCCATTTCATACCCATCCAATACCCATTCAACACCTATTTTCCCCTCTTAGCTTTTTGAAATAAATGTGTATATGCACGAGGTAATATATGAATGAATAAACAAATACGTAAACAGATATGCAAAAGATGAAAAGGATATATTAATAACATTAAAAGGTATCCTGAAATCATGCATTCAGTCTTTGTTTTTCAATATATGAAAATAACTATGGGAATGCAAAGGTACGTCAAATCATAAACTTGGGTGATGTGTATAAGTATGAAGAGCGAGTTTCAGTATAATCTCAGTTTTTCATTGAATAAGATTGAGGAATTACCATAATATCCTTATGTTCCGTTGCATGAAACGGCCTCAGTTTTCTTGACTAAAATCGTCTGACGAATGCCAGAACGAATGGAAAAGTACCACTAGGT
>NC_134811.1:22662779-22670279 GCF_046742065.1 Oratosquilla oratoria | reverse complement strand
TTTCTGCTTCACTTTTGTTTGTAATCGTACTAGCAATAAATCCTAAATCCCTGTTAGCTCTATTCCTGTCATCGATGCACTAGTTCCTGGGGTCAAGGCTTACTAACACTCACAAGTTTTTCTCGCATTCTATCTTCTCTAATATGGCGTTATCTAAGCTATACGTGTTAGCTGGATTGTATAATCCCAAGTTTAATACACTGCATTTTGAGACATTGAAGTCCATTTGCCATTTTACCGATAATGCAAACAATATAATAACAACCTCCTGCAGTATCCCATCATCCCCCGAATTAATGACATCCTACTTTAGTGTCAAACCTACTAATATCGCTATTAATCCCGTTGCCCAAATCGTTTATATACGTGCTAAACAATAAGGGACCCAAAACTGAACCCTGATGAACTACAATAGTAACACTACCCCATTGAGATTTTACACCATTATTGGCGACCCGCGGTTTTCGGTCATTAATCCGTACATTAATCTATTCAAACAATTTTCCTACTATGCCACTGGCTTTGATTCTAATTGGTAGTCCCTGGTGGGGCACTAAAAACCTTGTCTATTTCCTTTACTTATCATTAGTGGACTGCGAGTTGAGAAGACGCCATGAGACGTTTAGCGGCTACTCATTTCACCCTTGCCCTATGCACTAGGACTTCCTTAGAAAGCGCAAGTCAAAGTGAACTGTTGCATTCGGACACAAGTTTGAGTCGTGTAAAACACGCTGGAAACACACACGCTACCCGACACGTATTGTGTAAACTACTTCAATACTTGTTTCACTTGAATTTGGTGATAATACATAATACATTCTACGAAATAGTGTCTAACCAGTAGGAATAAGAAAATGTCTAGAAAATTTAGAGACGAAAAATAGGCTAGAATATCTCCAGAACAACTAGACGGGATAAAGGACAAGTAAAGGGATAACTTAATGGTAAGAATCGTAAATTGAGTTTTGAATTATGCGTCTGCCAATCTATACAAATACTTTTATATGCCCCTTCCTTCGTCCTGGGTAACCACTTCAGACATTTTGATTGATCAAATCCCGTTCCTCAAGATCGCATTTACTTCATTTTTTTATTCCTGTGATGCCCATTGATTCTCCCATCGCTTCCATTTGAAATTTCCTCTTTACGGATGATCATTACGGAAATGCCTGCGCCTTATATTCTTGGCTTCGGTTAAAGGGCCATTTCCACGGTCTAATAGTTTGACAAACCCGGTTTGTCAAACAAGTGTTTGAAGTGATGTTTGACCGTGTGAATAGGGTATTTGGTTGTAAAACACGTTCGACAAACGTGTTTGACGACCAAATACCCCATTCACACGGTCAAACATCACTTCAGACACTTGTCTGACAAACCGGGTTTGTCAAACTGTTAGACCGTGTAAATGGCCCTTAAGTCTCGTGGTGTATTCACCTCGGATCTTTATCGCTATCGCTTCTATATTGTTGGCTCATTCTCAGTGGAGCTATGCCTCCGCCTTGTGTTCTTGGCTTCTGTTAAGTCTCGTGGTGTATTCGATTCTATATTGTTGGCTCATCCTCAGTGGAGCTATAGAGTTAAAACATGATTTTGTATCCATGGTAACGTATTACAGTAGGAATAACTATCGTCTTCAGCAATGGGTAAGTCATCTTAATCAAATCACTCTTTATTCACCAAAAGCAGAAAATCTGGAATTTCTGGAGGAGTCTCAATAAAGATTATTGTATTTCATCATCAATAACCAGCGCTTCTATCGCATATCTTTCGCACCAAGGGAGTGAAGTCAGACGTGGTAAAGGAGAGACTTAATGAGGGTAATCGAAAGGGTGTTATGAATTATTCAGTTCATACTTATATCTCAATCCTAGATCTTCTTCCCGGGTTCGATTCCCAACGGCCCTGGCTGTCCAGATATACAGGGTAAGGGTGACGGCATCAGATGTCAGTTAAGCTCCTCTTGACAGCCCCTCTCAGTCGCCCGAGCTCAATATCCTCCTCTCATTCCTCCTCCCTATATTCTTTTCTATCCATCCTTCCTTCATTGCTGCCCCCCGCTGCTCCATTTCTTCTATAAAATCAACGCTTCACTAATCAGTCAACCTAACATTCCTCCTTCTCCTTCCCTCCTCCTTCCCTGCTTCTATCACCCCCTCCTCCCACTTCCTCTTCCCCTCCTCCCACTTCCTCTTCCCCTCCTCCCACTTTCTCTCCCCCTCCTCCCGCTTTCTCTCCCCCTCCTCCCCTCTCTTTCCTTTCCTCAATTTCCATCATTCTTCCGCATTTTGGTTTTTCATTTTCATCTCTTCAGTTTCGGTCCTGGTTTGAATTTTGTAGCTGTAGTCTTCCACAGTTACAACTGAATCTTTTAATGACTCTAGATCTGAATAGAAGCGGTTAGCGAAGGCCATAAAGTTATTTTATTTAGAAAAAAAAAATCGGTTCGCAAGTGAAAGATTGTTTAGTCCGCAAGTGAAAGTTTGTTTAATCCGCATTTTATTCCGCAACTGAAAATTTGCTTAGCCCGCACTTTAACGTTCATTATGTCCGCAAATTACAATCGTTCATTCCGCAATTGATTCTGTTAATTCCGCAAATGAAAGTATTTTCAGTTCGCAATTGGGAGTCCGTTCATTCCGCTACTGGAAGAGACTTTACTGGTTCATAGTCCTCAGGATTCGTATGAAATTGGCTAGGGATAGGGGGGGAGGGATCATCCAACGAAAATATATTTGCTTCATAATCATTCTGGCTTTAAATTTAACATAGTGACTTTTGTATGTAGTGGATGGAATGGGTGGGAGTGGTTTCTATGCCTTTGTCTTCTGGCTACCTCCTGTATAAGGGGGGAAATGCCTTTGGTATATGTATGTATGTATGTACTTTTAATTTTAACATCATTGACCTACAAGCATAATTTTCATTGCACCCTCTACTCTAATTTCATTGACACTCGGGATGACAGAAGAACTGGTAAACTACAGTTCATAATAGGCGGCACTTGCACACGCGCACCTGATATAGCTCTACATTTTCCATCATCCAGAGGTTAACTAAAGCTTGTTATCCACAAATTGACCTCGATCGAACTTAACCTGCAATTCCAACCCCTCCAGGCCATTGTCCTTTATCCCTGACCCATAGGATCAGGCTTGGTTCCAAGGTCTCATTATATTTCTGTCCTTATTCCAAGAGCCCTGTAGCGTTGTATAAAGAGCTGTCATTACGACTCCGTGCAAAAACAGTATGACATAACTGACGATGGCTTTTGAAAAATAGTGGATGTATCTGGATGTAGAGCAGATATAGTAGTCGTGATTGTGTTTAACTTGTAATAGGAAGGTGAAAATCAACATCTCTCGTTCAGGAGCATAAACCATTTTTAGACGTACGTGTGTTTGTGCGTGCGTGCGTGTGTGTGCGTGCGTGCGTGTGTGTGTGTGTGTGTGTGTGTGTGTGTGTGTGTGTGTGTGTGTGTGTGTGTGTGTGTGTGTGTGTGTGTTTATATTCACCCTTGTGTCTATATTTATCTTCACCCTTCATCTCTCCTCCCTTCTTCAATCCGCCTTCCCTTTCTTCATTTATTCTCCTTTCCCCTATCCCCCCTTCATCATTTCATGTCTCCATACTTTCCCCTTCTTCCACCCCTCTGCTCCTTCCTTTTCTCCTCTTCTTCCCTTTCCTGGAGATATAAGTAGCCACGTAGACGGGATCTCAATCATTGCTTCCTTCCTCCAGGTTCTGCGCCCGGGTGGTGCCATGGCTCATTTGGGATCCTTCTGCCCTGGCTCGCATCCAGTATCAATGCTCGTCTGCGTCTGTTAACAGACTCATCGTCTCTGTCCCTTTGACTGTGCCTCTGGCTGTGTCTCTGGCTGGCTTTCGCTCTTCGGAAGTCTACTGGGACCCTGTTTATGCTGGCAGTAGGATGTAATCCGGAGCTAACGATTCTGGGATCAGAGTCGTGTCTGTTTCAATCACTTATTGGTTTCAAAGTGTAGGCTCGTGTATGCATATGTGCGCGAAAGGTAGGTGTGTGTGAATGTGTGTGTGTGTGTGTGTGTGTGTGTGTGTGTGTGTGTGTGTGTGTGTGTGTGTGTGTGTGTGTGTGTGTGTGTGTGTGTGTGTGTGTGTGTGCATGTGTGTGTACTATACAGAGTTTGACTTATGTTTGAGGTCCTGTTTCTATATCTTCTCTTGTCAAACGTTGCCTTAAATCAGTATATGCTGTTGGCCTGAATTATTTCTTCTCACGTGTTCCACAATATATCTTCTTTAATTTTAGTTGTGGCCTCTTGTTCTTTCAACCCATACTGACATGTACTGTTTTTCCATTATATTTTATCAGTTAAAGATATATCATATCTCCTCTCTCTCTCTCTGCTCCTCCAGAATAGATATTTTCACTTTAATAGAACCTAGTATGCATTGGTAGATCATTCTAGTTATGGATTTTTATATTTGTATTATATATATATATATAATGTGTGTGTGTGTGTGTATATGTATGTGTATGTATGTATATGTATGTATATGTATGTGTATCTATGTGTATGTATATACTATGTATATGTGTGTATATGTATATGTGTATATATATATTATATATATATATACATGTGTATATATATATATTATATGTGTATATATATATATATATTATATGTGTATATATATATATATATATATTATATGTGTATATATATATATATAATATATATATATATGTATATATATATATATATATATATATATATATATTATATATATATAATATATATATATAATATATATATATATATATATATATATACTTCGTCTGGGGTATTGGCTGCATGTTATTGTGGCAAAGTGACATGCAGTTGATACTTTAGGGTCTATATGGGGCGCCCCTACGGACCAGAGCCACACATCATTTTGGCTGTGATAGAGAAAAACTCTGTTCATGGAGAAATGATGACACTTTTATACTATGACTGTCCCTTCCTTATGCTGTCCCCCAACCCCTTGTTACTGTCCTGTACAATTTCTCTGAATATTCATTTCCTTTTTCGCCTACCTTCCCTGTGGTGGGGGAAAAGAATATTGCCATCAAGTATTTCCACTTGGATCGTAAGAGGCGAGAAGAAAGGGACGGGGGTTGGTACTAGGCATCCTTCTCCTTGTAGCCCCACAGGGGGCATTCCTAAAAGAAAAAGCAAAGGCATAAGAGTGTCCCACTTTTACCTCGATCCACTCACTCTCTCCATTTCTAATCCTGACACAAGCTCTACTACTCTCATAAAAACTCTTGACAGCTCCTAGAAGCTTTCCTCTTATCCCATATATCTGCATAACCTCCCACAGTGCCTTTCTGTCTACCCTATCGTAAGCCTTTTCCAGATCCATAAAAGCCCAAAAAACATCTTTCCCCTTTCCTATAGCTTTCTCACATATTTGTCTTAACACAAAGATATGATCTAAACCTCTACCCGTCCTAAATCCACACTGTTCCTCACCAATTACTCCCTCTGTTCCTCTCCTAATCCTCTCAATCAAGATCCTCCCATAAGCCTTCCCAACTACACTTGACAAACTAATCCCTCTGAAACTACTACATTCACACTTGTCCCCTTTTCCCTTGTAAAGTGGAACTATACAGGCACTCCTCCAGTCCTCCGGCACTCTACCCTCTCTCCAGCAAACATTAAATAACCTCACCAGCCAGTCCACCATCACTGTACCTCCTTTTTTTAGACATTCTGCATGGCATCCATCCAGACCAGGTGCCTTACCTGCTTTCATCATCTGAACAGCTGCCTTCACTTCATCTATCCTTATTTCTCCTCCATTTTCCTCACTCATCACGGTCATTTTCTTAGCATTTCCCTCTGCAACTATCTTTCCCTCCCTATCCTCCTTCACATTTAGCAACTCCCTAAAATATTCTGTGTCATTTTGACAATTGGAAATAAACTCATCTGCTGGGATTCGAACCCCCACCAGAGCGGAATGCTTCATATAAAGTGTAGTACAGGCGGTACAGTCCTCGCTTTACATGAAGCATTCCGCTCTGGCGGGGGTTCGAATCCCAGCAGATGAGTATATTTCCAATTGTCAAAAATGACAAACACTTGTCGGAAGACTAGCCTACATAAAGGATTTGATGATATATAGTACATACCACGTTCTACACGAGTGCCCTCGGCAGAAGGGTCAGTGTAGTACAGGCGGTACAGTCCTCGCTTTATATGAAGCATTCCGCTCAGGCGGGGGTTCGAATTCCAGCAGATGAGTATATTTCCAATTGTCAAAATGACACAAACACTTGTCGGAAGACTAGCCTGCATAAAGGATTTGATGAAATAGAGTACATACCACGTTCTACACGAGTGCCCTCGGCAGAAGGGTCAGTGTAGTAGAGGCGGTACAGTCCTCGCTTTATATGAAGCATTCCGCTCTGGCGGGGGTTCGAATCCCAGCAGATGAGTTTATATATATATATATATATATATATGTATAATATATATGTATATGTATAATATATATGTATATATATGTATATATAATATACATTATATATATATGTATATATACATGTATAGATATATAACATATATATATATATATATACATATGTATATATATTCATATATATATATGAATATATATGTATATATATGAATATATACATATATGAATATATATATACATATATAATATATATGAATATATACATATATATAATATATGAATATATATATAATATATGAATATATATATAATATATGAATATATATATAATATATGAATATATATATAATATATGAATATATATATAATATATGAATATATGTATAATATATGAATATATGTATAATATATGAATATATATATATATATATATGAATATATATGAATATATATATATATGAATATATATATATGAATATATTCATATATATATATGAATATATATATATATATGAATATATATATATAAATATATATATACATATATATACATATGAATATATACATATATATATGAATATATACATATATATGAATATATACATATATATGAATATATACATATATATGAATATATACATATGTATAAATATATACATATATATGTACATATATATATATATATTCATATATACATATATATAAATATATACATATGTACATATATATATATATATTCATAAATACATATATATATGAATATATGAATATATATATATGAATATATGAATATATATATATATATGTATGAATATATATATATATATATATATATATATATGAATATGAATATATATATATATATGAATATGAATATATATAGATATATATGAATATGAATATGTATATATATATATGTATATATATATATATATATACATGAATATGAATATATATATATACATGAATATGAATATATATATATATATATATATAATATGAATATATATATATATACATGAATATGAATATATATATATATATATA
>NC_134811.1:22613993-22618993 GCF_046742065.1 Oratosquilla oratoria | reverse complement strand
CGCTTGACCATGCTCTTGATAAGTGCGTGTATTGTGGAGGAGAGTACTTTGAAGGGGACCCAGATGTTTAACTTATAAATAAGGTAAATTTTGATTTATGACGTCAGTACGCGTATTTTTTCAACAGACCTCGTATATGTGTATATATGTATATATGTATGTATATATGTAATGTGTATGTATGTATATATGTAATGTATATGTATGTATATATGTATATGTGAATGTGTAAGTATATATATATATGTATATATACATTATATATATATATATATATATATATATATATATACATGTGTGTGTGTATATGTGTATATATATGTATACATATGTGTGTATATCTGTGTATATATGCGTATATGTGAATATATAAATATGTATGTATTTATGTATATATGTGTATATAAATATACATATGAATGTACGTGTATACATATATGTATGCATTTCTTAACTCTTCACCCTGTGGAGGCGGAAAGGTAGCTTCCACTTTTCTGTGAATACATATGAACTGCGTTCGATTTGATTTTTTTTCCTTTATTTTTTTATTTTTTTTATTCTTAAAGAATCCATGGAGTATTTAGGTTGCTTACCTCCCTTTCCCATCTCGCGTCTTCCTGCCCTCTGTCGTCTTGTACATTACTTCCACCACATTTCCTTTTTCCGCATGAATATTTCCGCCTTTTCATTTATCCCTTTTTATTTATTTTATTCTATTCCGTTTCATGTTGTATCATTTCTCCCTGTACGGCCCTTCCACCTGCTTCTCGGTTTTCCTGCTTTCTTATTTCATTCCATTATTTCTAATGCACTCGCATTCTAACTACATTACCTCATTTGTTAACCAGAAAGTGTAACTTCTCCTCTCCCCAACTAATTCATCTCCAGCTCTTGACATCCTGCCTTTGTTTTCGAGTGTCTACAAGTCGTTGCTATACCGAAGCACTCGTCCCACAGTACTGCTCACCAGCAAGACTTCTGCCTCGGTGATGCCACACTTCCTCAACCAAAGAAGATTGCAACGACGAGGACAAGGGAGAAGACGAAAAACTGTAAGTCACAAAGGGTAAATAAAAGCCCGACAAGAAAGAGAGGAAGACAAGAAAGCCAAAGAAAGGTAGAAGGAAAACAGACAAAATGAAGAAACTGAAAAAAACAATAGCAGTAGCAACATTAACAACAGCAACATCATCAGCATAGCACTGTATAAAACAGTAACATCAGCATCAGCAGCACTAGTAGCAGTAGCAGCAAACATCAGCAGTAGCAGCATATGCAGCAGCAGTATTAGGCAACAGCATCACCACGAACAAGTAAACCAGTTAGAACGGCAGCAACAAAAATAATATTGAAAATGAGAAAACAAGGCGAAGGCGAGTGAGGGGTGAGGGGAAGGAAAAAACTACGGAGAAGTGGTTATGATTGTGTCTTAGAGTCAGAGAAGTGTGATGGCTATTGTATTACAGTGAGTTGCTACGTAAAAGTCAGGAAGACGTCAACAATATATTACGCCTGTGCAGACGCAGCCATTCTTATTACTTCGAAATAGTCTAAAGCATTTACGTGTAATTCAAAATCTTGAAGAATAAAAATTATTTAGAAATAAGCCACCAAGTTCTGCTAAGTCGTTGACGCATGGCGTTGTAGGATGTAGAAGATTTTTATGGCGGAATTCTGCCCATGTTGTTTTGAATGGGAAACTCAGACATATATTCTGTGTATATGAAATATCCCAAGTCTGCTTTTATGATATATTACCAGTACGAGTACTTCATGAAAGACTAAAATATCATTATTAACTGTTTCCCCAAATCTCGCTGACGGGGAATCTCAAGCACCCTATCCTCTCGCTGACAAGAATCTGTGGACTGTTGCTTGTATTATATTAGTGCGAGTCTCTTACTTTGTAACCGAGAAGTAGGAGGTGGAGGAAGTGGTGAGGTGGTTGAGGGGTGTTAGCTCTCGTAAGTAGAATTGAGGGAATAATAGTAAAAGTTCATAAAAAAATATATTTTAGGCCCGTTCCGGAGACGGTGCCAGCCTGTAGAGGCTGTACCTCTAGATGAGGATATTGTTTAGAAGATTTTTAAAAGGGAATTTTTATAGGGGGTTCTTAAAGGGGGTTTTTAATGGGGATTCCTTGCAACGTTTATGATTTACGGTGGTCATGAACCATCCAGAACAAAACTTGTAAAGTGCGTCATCGTGGCCAAGTCTTTGAGGTAACCTTGGTAGTCTTGGTCTGCCTCTGTGTATGTGTGTATGTGTGCATGAGTGTGAGTGTGTGTGTGCGTGTGCGTGCGTGCGTGTGTCTGTGAGTGTGTGTGTGTGTGAGAGAGAGATAGATACATAGGGAGAGAGAGAGAGAGAGAGTGAGAGACAGAGAGAGAGTGAGTGAGTGACACGTCATATTACCTATAGATCGGGCAATAGCGAATCATGTGCGCTACTGAGAACAACATCTGTAAATGACGTTAGCATAGAGGTTAATGGGCTCAGGTTTATAAAATAAAATCGACAGCGTTAGGTCAAACCATTTCGCAGAAATAAAAAACAAAGTATTTTATAAATGCATAATGCACCCCTGCCTTGAACAATAAATAATGAGGACAGCTGTTGACGGTAGTCATGAAATATCCTACCAGTTTGTTTGAATTCTTTTGAATAATTGGATCGAGGAAGTAGGTTGGGCCATTCCTCATGTCTTCCTCCAATGTGAATTAATGCAGTGATGCCACATCTAGAGGACTATTTGTGGATGTAAAAATAGGGACATTTAGACGTAACTCGTGGTGATACCAGAATTATATAAATGTATCTTACGTTGTTATTAAATTAACGTGTTTACAAATACTACCTTAGTTTTAATGTAACTAATATATATAGAAATATACACAACAATTAGAAATGTATTTGGATCTAATGTTATGGGCCAGCCACGGATGTCCGTAGTAATGGTTTTTGTAAATGGTGACAATCTAATATTTTCTGTACATTGGGCAGGATATTATGTCTTGTGGGACTCGACAGATATCTTTGGTTGTGACTTCGGTGTAACGTTTTGTATAGATTTCGCTCTTGATCCAGATTGTTTCATTCTACAGAAGCGAACACTCACTTTCAGATGTTTATGTTTTTGTTTTTTATTTACCTGGTTTTATTATACAGAAAACTATGCTCGTGATGTCATGTCCTTGCAATCGCTTTTGTTTTTTGGTTAGACTGTTTCCTCTATTAGACTATAGCACAAGCTGATACATCTGTATAAAAAAAAAAAAATTCATGATACATTTAATTTTTTTCACCTAGATATTTTCAGTCAGTTTTGTCCACACTTTTTATGGATCTAACCACCAGAACTATGTCCATTTTCTCTCATCGTCCTTCTAAGATATATTCTTTTCATTGTTTTTCTTGATCTTTCCTCGTTCGATTTGTCTGCTAGGTTGGAAACAAATTTGGTTAGAGCACTTTATATTCTCATATTTTTGTATCCTTTTTGTGCGGGGACCACAACACTGCTGCATATTCTACTTTTGGCTGGGTCAGTATTACAGAGTTTTTCATAATTTCTCCTTTCATATCTTACCCACACTCCTTGTGCTTCTCAGTAGACAAATTACTCTTGACCAGCACTCTCAGATATTCATTCGCTCATATAATTTTCCTTCACCATCGTATAACTTGCATGTCTTACTGTTGAAATTCATTTATTATATTAGGTTTTAGTCGAAGACCATATCTAGATCTTTCTGTAATTTACAATTTTCATCTTTCATTTTCATAATTTTTCCATCGCCTCTAAATAACTTGGTATAATTTGTCGTTCTTTGTACTCGTATGTCGTTCAGGTAAATTAAGAACATTGCGGTTGCCAGTACCGACCCTCGTGGAACTCTCGTATTTCCCTTCATACTGACTTCCACTACAATTACCTCAATAGCTACATGGGTTGTACAATGTATCAGTCTTGTTTAGTCCTCCCTTGAGTAAAAACTTCCTGATGTGAGGCACATGGCCTCACATTTCTGAAACAAAAATATTTGTTTGCCAAGATGGTAATTTTCTCTAGATATTCAATGCACCAGTCTTTCAAAATTCTCACACAATTTACCTATTATATGCAGACCAGAACTGGTCTGCAATTCGGTTGTTTCTCCATGTTCCTCCGTTTATGGATTGGTACCACATTAACCCTCTTTAATCCTGGTGCACTGTCCATTCTAAAGGCCCCATACACTGTCAATCATGATTGCACAGTCATCGAGATTATGCAAGCAGTGTTTGGGCCACACACTATCAGTAAGATTGAGCAATCATTACTTACCTCTTGGAGTTTGTGGAGTTGGATGAACTCCCTCCAAAATTCCTGAGTGCCTTGTGTGCTCGCCATGGTTACAAAGGAAAGACTGAGCAGTTGGCGCAATCATCGCCACTAACTATCATTCATGATGGTGTAACTACTATGCTTGACCTTACAAAATCAAACCGTGTTGGAAATTCCTCAATCATCTGCGCGAACACTCAATCACACCCACTCACACAGGATATGCTTGCGAAATCATGAATATTATGCAATCATGACTGACAGTGTGTAGGGGTCTTAATGAGTGCACCATTAGGCTATGAATCTTGGTCACCAGTTGTTGTTTTTATTCCTTAAATATTCAGTTGGAGACCTCTTTTGGCTTTCGGGTTTTCTTCATATCCTACAGTTGATCTATTTCTTTCATTCCCGTATTTGTATTTTCAACGCCATATTAATATTCCTTCTTTCTCGTTCACTTCTCAATTTACTGATTAAAACTTGCTTATTTCAACTTTAGTTTATGTATGTTTATACATTAATCCTGCTTTAAGCTTAATACTTTTCATATATCTTTGCTGTTAACCTTTTTTTTTTTTTTCTCACTCTCCGGATTCTTTTGTGTGTATTTCCAGACCTTTGTATTATCTGATCCAGGTTTTTCAGCCATGTTTCCCATGCCACAATTTAATTT